>NC_141688.1:91662580-92322163 GCF_964263255.1 Lissotriton vulgaris | reverse complement strand
GGGGGTGTTGATCTGGGTGAGGGCGGGGATACCCTTTCAGGTGCTGAATCAAGTAGTAGATCCGGATGGCAGGTATGTGGTGGTGGAGGGGAGGTTATATGGACGGGATGTGGTTTTCTGCTGTGTCTATGCACCGAACACTGACCAGGGCCGATACTTTGATAGTCTCTCGGGGTCCTTGGCCTCTTGCCTGGCGGGTCCGATAGTGTTAGGGGGGGACTTCAACTCAATTACGGATGTTGCTCTGGATAGGTCCCATCCCCCCCTAGTGGACTCTCCGGTGCGCAGGCTGGCCGCGCACAGGAAGGACTGGCAGGAACGATGGGGGTTGCTGGATGTCTGGAGGGAGCGGCACAGGGGAGCCAGGGATTATTCCTTTTATTCCGCTCTCCATGATCTACATGTCAGGATCGATTCGGTGCTTTGCGGGGTATCCCTGGCCCCATTGATTACCCATGCGGAGTACCTGGCTAGGACTATATCCGATCATAACCCCCTATTAGTGCACATTCAGTGGCAGAGAGAGCGCTCAGTGATACCAACATGGCGGCTTCGGCCGGAGACGCTAGAGGACTCTGTGTTCAGCGATGCGGTTCGGCAAGGCATAGATAGTTATTTCGGAGTGAATGAGGGCACGGCTGCGAGTAGGTCTATTGAATGGGATGCAATGAAAGTGGTGGTGAGAGGGGTGTGTTTGGGTAGGTTTTCGAATGCTCGTGCGACTGTGCTGAATGACCTAATGAAAGCGGAAGAAACTTTGAGGGACTTGGAGCGCCACAGGCCGGCTAGGCCAGGTCTACAGGCCCAGTTGTTGGAGGCGAAGGAAGTGGTTGTCACCGAGACGGAACGTTTGAGGTGCTATGACTATAGGCAGTACATCATCAGGGCACACGCAGAAAGGGACAAGGTGGCTACCCTCTTGGCCAGGTTAGCTAACCCGGAACTTAGGGGCTGCCCGATTCTCGGCATTAATAATGCGCAGGGAGAGATGGTGTACTCCCAGGCAGCGGTATTGGAACGGTTTCGGGGGTATTATGAGGAACTGTACCGGAGTCAGCTGGGAGTGGGGGTTCAGGACATCGCGGAATACCTGGGGGAGAGGCAGCTCCCGGTCCTGGACGAGGAAGATGTGAGGGAGCTGGGTAGCCCGATCACGCTCACGGAAATACGGGTGGCCATCAAACATATGGCCCGCAACAAGACGCCCGGGGTGGACGGACAGCCAATTGAATTCTATCAACAATATGTGGACAGCTTGGCGCCCAGGCTGCTGGTGGTGTACACGGAAGCCTTCGAGACGGGGGCATTGCCTGGGTCCATGCGGGAGGCCTTGATTGTACCGCTCCTCAAACCTGGCCGGGATGCCGCGGATGTGAGGTCTTATCGCCCGCTGTCCATGCTGACGGTGGATTATAAGATCCTGAGCCGAATCCTGGCCACCAGGTTGGCCCCGCACATGACGGGTCTGGTACACAGGGATCAGGCCGGGTTTATACCCACGAGGAGCACGGCGCTGAATATCCGCCGCCTGGTGGGAATAATGGACGCCATCTTGGACAGGGAGGGAGCACCGGCGGTTCTGTCCGTGGACATCGAGAAGGCCTTTGATAGCTTGGAATGGCCTTTCCTGGATGGAGTGCTAGAGAGGTTTGGCATGGGCGAGGGGTTTCGGAGGTGGACGAGGGTCTTATATGCCTCGGCGACGGCGAGAGTACGATTGGGTGGCCTGGTGTCTGCGGCGTATCCAGTGGGCAGGGGAACACGACAGGGATGTTCTCTCTCCCCCCTATTGTTTGCCCTGGCGATGGAACCCTTGGCGGTCCAAGCGAGGTCAGGTGACCGATACGCGGGGATAGTTAGTGACGGGCAGTGGCATTATATATCGCTATACGCGGATGACTTGCTCCTGTACCTAGCTGACACCTCGGGGGCATTGGTTGGAGCGATGGACCTGCTGTCTGAGTTCGGCCGGCTGTCGGGCCTTAATGTCAATTGGGCAAAGACTTGTGTGTTTCCGCTGCGAGCGGGGTCGCCAGCCCCTAGCAGTGATTTGGGTGTAGTATGGGAACCCTCTTGCATCACCTATTTGGGTGTCCGCATTTACCATGCGGCTGCGGACCTATTGGAGGGCAACATCGGCCGCTGTGTCCGGGCGCTGCGGGGCAGCTTGTCTTTCTGGTCGACCCTCCCGCTGTCGGTCCTGGGCAGGATAGCACTGTTGAAAATGGTGGCGCTCCCCCGCTTCCTCTATTATTTCCGAACGCTGCCTGTCTGGATTCCCCAGGGGGTGTTTAGAGAACTGCGGTCAATGATAATTGGCTTTCTTTGGGGGCATGGCCGCCGTAGAGTAGCCCTGAGCACGCTACTTCGCCCCAAGCTGGAAGGGGGCATGGCTGTGCCCGACCTTGAGCTGTATTATCTTGCAGCGCAGTTGCAGGTCCTTACACAGAACGTGGCCAGGGTGTTCCGGGGCCCGGAGGAGGACCGGGATCGGGGAATGCAACGCCACGTGCTGTCCTACATCATTATGCAGCAGCGGCTCGAGTTACGGGCCCTCACCATGGAAGAGCGGACGCTCCGGCTGTGTTGGCAACGGAGCCTTCGGAGAGCGAGGGCATCGCGGCCTTATGCCCCGGAGATCCCGATCGGGATGTTGACGGCATTGCCGCACGGAGGAGATTGGTCCCCGTTGCTGGATTGGGAGGAGGCGGGACTGCAGGTGGTGGGCGACTTGTACATAGATGGGGCTTTGGCGCCGTTCGAAGTGCTCCGGGACCAGTTCGGGCTGCCCGCTGGGAGCTTTCTCCTACACGCGGCAGTAGTTGCTGCCATACAAAAGCATTGGAAAGAGGGGCTCCTGGAACCCACGACGACTATGGCGTGCCAATATGTGGTGATGGCGGCTGGCACGTTCAAAGCTGTGACGTGCCTCCATAATAGGATGCTGAACGAGGGGTTGGAACCACTCCAAGGGCTCAAGGCTAAATGGGAGGTGAGCATCGGCCGGCCCATACCGGATACGGCATGGGGTCACATCCTGCGACGCACGTGGAAGGGCACTAGAAACGCGCGTTTTCAGCAGGTGCATTTCTATGTGCTCCATAGGGCCTATTTAACTCCTGAGAAACTACAGCGGTACTTTCAGGTGCCGGATGCCTGTTGCCCGCGGTGTTCGTCCCGGGGAGCGGACATGGACCACTTGTTTTGGGGGTGCCCACAACTGGGGACCTATTGGGCGGAGGTAGGGGAACTTCTGAATGCAGTGACTGACAGGGAGGTGGAATTCGACATGGCGGCGTGCCTATTGCTCTGGTTCCCGCATACTAAGCACACCAGGGTGACAAGCAAATTCATAGACCTGGGCCTGATATTGGCACAGAGGGAAATATCGTGGCATTGGAAGTCCAGGGGGGGACCCTCACTGCGTAGATGGAAGAATGAGCTGCTGCGGTGGTCTGACTGCGAGAGTGTGCTCCGGATGAAGCAAGCTGTAAAGTTGGGGAATGAGAGGGCACTGGATGCGGCGCGTGCATGGGAGTTAGTGGTACAGGCTATGCGTGATTCTTTGGTAGAGGATGAGGATGGCGAGACCTAAGCCGCTGGACATCGCGGGGCGAACACAGAAGTATAGCATCACGCACTGTAGTGGACCCATCCAATTCGACAGGACGAGGCACACACCTTAGCAGTTGCCAGGGGGGGGGGGGCTTTGGGGGGGTTGGTTGTTGGGTGTTTGGGGAGGGCCGGAAGCCATTAGATGGTCACTTGTTAGGGCCTTGGATCTACTGGGACGGTGGTTACTATGTGGAGGGTAGAATGGTTGGGTAGTGTGGCCAGGTGCGGCGACCCATGGCGCCTAGGGCAGGTCCCGACAAGGGCGACATCACTGACTATCACTGGGATGGCTGACGGGAATGTTGTTGTGGGTGGGGGGGTAAAAGCAGATACGAAAAACGATCTTTCAACCAGGGTCCTTCTGGGACGTGCACTGTGATGTGTTCCTCTTGAGCGATATAATATGCCGCCCGGCCCCCGGGATGCGGGCTGAATGGCTGTGTACGACTGGGAATTCTTATTGGACGGGGGGATCTCACAAGTGTACTGGCTGCTTCATTGTATCCTGTGGTTTATAACTCTGCAATAAAAATATATTTAAAAAAAAAAAAAAAAAATGAACACCATCCACTCATATCTTCAACAAAGCCGACACCATCATTGCACCCCACCTCCGTAACGTCATTAAAAGCTCCTTCACGTCAGCCACCTTCCCTGGAAGCTGGAAACACGCAGAAATCAACGCCCTTCTGAAGAAACCAACAGCGGACCCCAAAGACCTCAAAAACGTCCGCCCCATCTCTCTGCTCCCCTTCCCGGCCAAAGTCATCGAGAAGACCGTCAATAAATAGCTGACTCCATTCCTCGAAGAAAACAACTCGCTCGACCCATTCCAGTCCGGATTTCGAGCCAACCACAGCACCGAGACCGCCCTCATCGCAGCCACCGATGACATCAGGACCCTGATGGACAACGGAGAGACAGCCGCTCTCATCCTTCTGGACCTCTCAGCAGCCTTTGATACCGTCTGCTACCGCACCCCAATAACCCGCCTCTACAACACTGGGATCCAAGGAAAGGCTCTGGACTGGTTCACATCGTTCCTCTCCGACAGAACCCAGAGAGTCCGCCTCCCTCCCTTCCGCTCCGAGGCCACCAAGATCATCTTCGGCGTACTTCATGGCTCCTCACTCAGCCCAAACTCTCTTCAATATCTACATAAGCCCCCTCGCTGCCATCACACGCGAACACAACATCAACATCATCTCCTACGCCGATGACACCCAACTGATACTCTCCCTCACCAAAGACCCTCTCACCGCCAAAGCCAACTTCCAGGACGGACTGAAAGATGTCGCAGAATGGATGATGTTGTAAAGAACACAGGAGTGTGACCCATAAACCAAGTCGGGATTAGGGTTCAAAGGTGTATAGAATTACAATATCCCAACAGGTAACATTTAGGAAGACAATTACTGTAGTATGCAAAAAGCATTACACGAGAAAGCAAAATATGGAGACAAAAAATTCAAACGATTTATATATAATAATTGCTTATATATTTGATTATGTTGAAAAAATCGGAAAAGGTCAAGTTGAATAATTAGAGCAGCACAGGGATCAAAAACTTCAAATGACAACCGAAAGTAGACTTGGTGCACAAATATATACAAGTGGTGTAAAGCGACGCAAGTAATGAGGTGAACAGCGTGGACGGCGTAACGTGAACAAGGTGAGAATATTATACAGTGAGTGGATCAGTGTGTGACATAGTTAGGTGACTTAGAATCACAAATCACAATTTCAATCGAGCCAAACTGAGTATTGCGTCATAAATAGCGCTGTGGGGTCGACGACGTTTCGGTCCCTGATCAATTAGGACCATCTTCAGGACGGGGTTGTCTCATTTTCAAGGCTGTAGAGAAGGCGATGAATCGGACTTGAGAGGTCAGCTAGCGCGCGTGATGAATCTGGGGGATCTTGGTAGAAATAGGAAGCAATGGAGCCCCTTAGCGTGGGCGTCTAGGCAGTCAAGGCAATGGAGGGGCTCCGGCGGGCGGGACCAATCGTGATCGGTATTCAGTTATAACATCAGAGGTCCGGCAAATGGCGACTGGCAGCAGTCACGTCTCTCCGGCCGGTGGGACCTGTAAGGATTTCGGGTCTGTAGTGCAAATTAATCCAGGCGTGGTGGTAGCGAAGGATCAGAATGGATGAAGCACAGCCATCTGAAGCTCAACTCGGACAAGACGGAGGTCCCCATCCTCGGACAATCCCCATCCGCCTGGGACGACTCCTGGTGGCCCACGACACTGGGCACCGCACCAACACCCACGGACCACGCACACAACCTGGGTTTCATCCTGGACTCCAACCTCACGATGACCAAGCAAGTCAACGCAGTCTTGTCCTCATGTTTCAACACCGTGTGCATGCTCTGAAAGATCTTCCGGTGGATCCCTACCGAAACCAGAAAGGCGGGTCACCCAGGCCCTCATCACCAGCCGACTGGACTACCGGAACGCCCTATACGCAGGAACCACAGCCAAACCTCAGAAACGCCTTCAACGCATACAGAACGCCTCCGCACGACTCATCCTTGACACCCCTCGCCACAGCCACATATCCGCCCACTTGAGAAACCTGCACTGGCTCCCCGTCAGCAAGAGGGTCACGTTCAGGCTGCTCACCCACGCACACAAAGCGCTCCACAACATGGGCCCCGAATACCTCAACAACCGCCTCTCGTTCTACACCCCCGCCCGCCAGCTCCGCTCCACCAGCCTCGCCCTCGCCACCGTCCCACGGATTCGCAGAACCACCACCGGAGGAAGATCATTCTCCTACCTGGCAGTCAAAACATGGAACTCCCTCCCCGCACACCTACGACTGACTAAGGACCATCTCACCTTCAGGAAACACCTCAAGACCTGGTTATTCGAGCGGCACCCCCCCCCCCCCCCCCTCCCTTCAGCGCCTTGAGACCCTCACGGGTGAGTAGCGCGCTCTACAAATGTATTGATTGATTGATTGATTGATTGATTGATTGATTGATGTCTTTCTCTTTCAAATGCCTGGTTAGCTTGGCGCATATCAAGGAAGATGCGCACAGCTCCTCCACTATGGTTCCTTGGCACTTCCACAATGGGTGATACCCATGGTCTCGAACCAGTGGAACGCTCAATGATGTCATACTTTAATAGTATGTCAAGTTCTTTTTCAACAGCTTCTTCTAAATGAAATGCAATTCTGTGATGCAGCTGAGCAACAGGATGAATGTCCTTATTTATGTGAAGTTGTACTTTCATTGTCTTAAGCCTTTCTAGTCCATGAAACAAAGCTGGAAACTGATTCACTATCTCATGATAGGTATTGACTTAGTTTAAAGAATTCAGGCCAATGTCAGCAGCAATGCTGAAACTGAGTAAACATGCACTCGATGAAGTGCCTTGCAGGACATGAATTGGTGCTTGCACTTTCGTCTTTTATGCTTCACAGTTGATATAAATGAACATTGACTTTACAGTGGCATCGAAGCGGCCCACGTATACACTTTGGTATTTGATGAAGTTAAACTGCACTGGAGACAGATCATTGTACTTTTCCGCTGTCATAATGTTTATTGATGCGCCACTGTCTATAATAAAAGGTATGGAGCACCCATTTACCTTCATTGTGATTTTGGGATAGTTTCCAAATGAATTGGGCACTTTCCCATGACGTTCTCGCTTCTACTGGCATTCTTCCTTGCAAGAAGCTAATCCTACATGCGCACGTTGTCCAATTTTCGACATTGACATCACATACCTATCTTCCTCATTGTTGCTTGACAATGACGGTGACAAACTTTAAGACGAGGAATTTTTACGACAATCAACGCTATTCAGTTGCTACTTGCAACAACTGATGTTGCCGCTTGTCCTTGTGGGCGTAGTTGTTAAGTCTCTGGAACTCTCTGGCATCCATTTTGTTTTCTCAATGTGATGCACTTGATCTTTCCCTCGCCTTGGAAACTGTAACAAAGTGGTTCTCTTTCCTGCAGCCTTTGCATATTTGTCCAATGTCTGGACATTTATCTTGATGTGGAAAGGAAAATCCACAACGAAAACACAAATTCTTTTTCTTTGGAGCCATTACTTTGTGGCCTTCTACCTTGTTTTTCGACTTACCTTTCACACTTAGCACTGATTCATTTTAGGCCATTCCTGGCTTTTTAATGCACACAGGGGTCACCCTTCTCTGTCCACGGTCCCGTAGTCCAACAAAATAGAGATTGGCACTGAAGCTGGAATTCAAATAACAAGTTTATTAATCACTCCTGAGTGGGACTACATCCACACAACACCCTCAAGTGTTCCAGGAGGTAGTACGTTGAATACACATACCATGGTGCTTATATACAGAGTTTGTTGCAGAGTAAGCATGTACTTGCAAATAGAAGGTACAGGCCTACACAGGAATAGTTACCAACAAACATGGGCAGATGGGAGATCACTTAGTCAGCAAAGTGGGAGAGGGAACCATAAATGTTTACAACAGTAGAAACTAGTTGACAGTTACATCTTTAACCAGGTGCATTTCAGCAGCTACAGGCCTTTGCTCAGCACATACATTGCTTTGGCCCAGTAGAGAAGGAGTTAACTAAAGCTGATGACTCAAGCTGAATTGAAGGGCAAGCAACAGTGAAGATGACTAACAAATTGATGCCACAACCAAAATTGCTTCAGCTTATGCTCCGGTCTCTCCATTTCCACCGTGCGGGTAGGTGAAGTGTCTACATCCGCGGACAGGTACCTGAACTTTGGGTGCCAGCACACGTGAGAAGACCGTTGACGCCTGATTTCGGTCTTAGTAGGGTCCCACTAGGATTCAGCAGGACCATCTGGCCTGCCTATCATACTTCAAGTGTAAGGTAGTATCTGCCCCTTTCTCTTTGTGTAGCACTCACCTATTTTCTTTAATTCCTGACGAATTGCACATCTTGCATGAAACATGTCGACCGCTAGGTAGACTACACACTGTTGGATCCTAGCACCAGCGTGTATAAGTCTCCTCACTGTTTTTAATAGGGTAGTAAACCACATTATTAAATATTTTGCTGTGGATTTATTAACCTTTTTTAATCCCCACATGTTGGACTTGGCCCTTCTGGCAGGTTCACTCCTGAACGTTTTGCCTAGTGTTAATAAATAATTATGGTTTCTGCGCACTTTCACTGTGTCCCAGTGGAAAGTGCGTGCGCACCCTGAGAGCATGGAGTAAGGTTGGCCTGCCCTCCCATAGGAATGCATGGGGAATGTCTGTGTCCCTGGTAGTTCCTGATGCGTGAGGTGTGCATGCTCGAGTTTAGTATGTGCAATCTCGTGTGATTGGATGCTGCGAGATGATGTATGCGGCGTGTATGTGTCTAGTGTGGAAGTGCCACTTCTAGACAATGCGGTGTGTGTGCTGTGAAGGTTCTGGCGTGTGATTGGCTGGAGCTGGCTGGGATGCCAGGCTCCATGAGTCTTTGTGGGTCTGCCCCGGTGGTGAATGGAGAGATTAGCATGCTGATGTGAGGGAGGGGCTGCACCTGGGTCCTGAATAGGGCTGGGCTTTTCCCACACGAAGCTGGCTCCGCCCCCTGTGGTGCGACTGATGACCCTAGCCTGCCTGGTGAATGGAAAGGGTGGCTGAGGTAAACACAGTGCTCCAAAACCAGCTGCGACTGGATCTCCCCCCACCCTGCACCTGAAGACAAAGAGAAAAGGTGTATAAAAGAGGGGCTATGACCCCATGAAAATGTTCTTGTTTGCCAACTTGAATCCTGCCAGGGGCATGCTGCTGCTTGGGCCCAGGGGAAGGCTTGCCTCCCTGGGCCCTGCCCAGCCCCTGGACCCCTGAAGGACTTTGCTGCTGACTTTTGTTTGCCTACTAGCGCTTGGGAGCGCTGTGATTCTCCCCCTAGCGCTTGGGAGCGCTGTGATTCTCCCCCTAGCGCTGGAAGCGCTTTTGTTCTCAGCCGATGCCCACCCGGCATTTGCCACGCTGAATTGCCGACTTAAGAATCCCCTGGCAGGTGCCCACCCTGCTAGGGACTGTGCCACTATTTCTCTTTGGCCCCCCCAGCGAGTGCCCACCTCGCTTATGGCTTATTTGGAGGAAACCAGCCCCTCGTGTGTCTCCCCGCCGCAGCCCGGGGCTCGCCTGGGCCGGAAGGAGATGTCCGGCCTGCCGCCTGGTTGTGGGCGGGCCGGGAAGACGTTGTTTCCGCTTCCCCCTGCCTGGGGGAAGCCTTTGCTGCTGTGCCGGTCTCCCAGGTCAAGAGGGAGACTGGAGATGTTGCCGCCGCAGCCCAGGAGAGAAGGCTTCCCCTACCGCCGCCCAGGAGAGGAGCCGGCAGAGGAGGGAGCAAGAGGAAGCCTACAGCCCGGTGAGTGGGATCCGGGATCCAGTCTGAAAGAGGAGGGCGTCGGGGCACATTGCCGGTGTCCGCCCCTCCCCTTCAGCACGAGGACAGTTGTGTAGAGCCACAGAGGTTCTTGGGGCCACTTTGGAATTCCGAGTCCCCCAAGGGGGGGACTCCACCAACGGGGGCAGTATGTGGTCTGAGCCCTGCAAGACTCCAATGGCGGCCATTGTTGATTCAGAGCCCTGAGAAGCTCACCGGGGGCAATCAGTTGTTTAGAGCCCACGAGAGGCTCAGGGCCCATTTGTTGTCGAGTCCCCCGAGAGGGACTCCACCAGTTTTGGGGGCATTCTCCTTCGAGCCCACAAGGGTCCACGCCCGCAGTTGTCTTACAAGCCCAGAGAGGCTCGAGTGCCATTTCTTTGATTTATGAGCCCTGAAAGGCTCGGGGGTAGAGTTGAAGAAGGCGCCCAGAGAGGCTCAGGCGACCTTGCTGTGTGTAGAGCCCAGAGAGGCTCCAAAAAGGGACAAGTATATGTTCAGAGCCTGCGAGGCTCCCAAGTTGGCCCCCCATCATCTACAGCTGCCCAGCACTTCGTGGGAAGCTGCCACATTTAGGTCTTGGCGCAGTGGTGCAACCTGGACCCTGGACTTTTGATGTAAGTTCTGTGTTAATGTGATTTCTGCAAAGTGTTCTTTGCTACACCTCTGAATGTTGGTTATACATCATGTGTTCTCCTGTGCTGCACCTCTGAATTTGTTGTAGATGCATCATGTGCCTTGATCCTTACACCTCTGAATGTGTTGATTATGCATCATGTGTTCTCCTGTGCTGCACCTCTGAATGTGTTTTAGATGCATCATGTGCCTTGTTCTCACACCGCTGAATGTAGGTTCTGCATCATGTGTTTTCCTTCCCTACACCTCTGAATGTGTTGTGATGCATCATGTGTAATGTGCCTATACCCCTACAGGTATTGTGATACTTAGGTGGTTGTTTTCTCCTAGTACAGGTGTTTCTAGTGAGGTCCTGGTTCCCTGCGTGACCTCTCCTAAGGTGGTTAGGGTTGCGTAGGAGATGCTTACCTGGTACCAGTAGTTACTGGTTGTGTGCTACATGATTATTTGGTGTTTAACTATCTCCAAGGGCTTGATACTGAGCTTGCCCCCTGACCAGAGTCCCAGGACCAGTGGACTCTATTGTGCCTTCCCTGACAAATTGCTGGGACTTGTCTGATCTCCCTGGGCCACTGGGGCCTCGCTGAAGTGTGCCTCGTTCACTCCCCTCGGCAGCTCGTACCCGGCCGCCCGTCCAAGCCTCGAGCTGCGCCGCTCTCCCCTGAGCCGCACCGCTTCGCTGGGCCGCCCGCATCCTGCCTCCCCCTCCTCCTCTGAGCCGCACACATTGGTCGCCCCAGACAGACGCTTGTAGCTAGCTGGCCGCCCGCTCAAGTCTACTAAGGAGATCACTCGCATTATCCCGCGCAACCAGGACGGAAGGTACTGTCCGATAGGCTCTATGTTCTAAGTTCTAGGCCTATAATTATTGTATTCTAAGTTCTAAAAGTGCTGATTCCTGACAGTGGTCCAGGTGGCCCTGTCTTGTACATATCCCCTGTAAATTCTGCCCGTGCCTGTTGGCACATTGTAAAGTGTGTGTTTTATCTAATGTGTTTTGGTATAATACAAAGGCTATTTTTATATATAACCTTGTGTGGAGTTTCCTTTGTGGTGGGCCTTGGGTGTTGTTGCTGGGGTGCGTGCGCTAATACTTAACTCACATCGCCTCTAAGTTTAGCCTTGCTGCTCGCGCCACGTTACCTAGAGGGTGAGCAGGGATTATCTTGGCGTGTAACTCCCTTGCCCTGACTTAGGAGTGGTGGTCTCTGACTGACTTTGGCGCAAGCCCTGGCCAGCCAGGGATCCCATTTCTAACACCACACTTACGCTTGTCTACACTTTCCCTAAAGCCCTCATACCCACATGCACCTACTGGCAGGAACAGAAGATCTCCGGTAAAGAGCACCAATTTTGGGAGCCCGTGAGACATTGCAGCGCCAGTCTGACGAGGAGCAGAACCCAAATGATGAACCATGACACCTAGCTTGCTGGGTGTGTGAGGGTTTTAGTTCCGAAAGGGGGGTTCCCCTACCTTCGTTGGTGTCTCCCCTTTTCTTTTGCTTTGTTTGGTTACACCTACTCTACTCTACCTTGGGGAGCAGCGTACTTCCTGTTGTTGCTTCAGCTTATGCTAACAGAAATTATTACACGTTTTCCACACAGCATTCGTCATCTGAGACACATGGCCTCTTCACTATTGAACACGTTGAAATTACAATGCTTGATAAGCGAATAAAGTTTATCTACAAACTCATCTATCGTTTCACCTACCGTCTGTGCTTGTAGGTTGAAAAGGTACCTTTCATAGTCAACATTTGGCATTGGATTGAACTTGGTGTTTAGCGATTCTTTGATTTTACAGTACGTAGCTTCATCACTGTGTGGTATTTTGTTTATCACCTCTTTTATTCCTTCACCTGCCAAATCTTCAGATATTTAATGATCTTTTTGTCATTTGGTTGTTCCAGCGCATCAATGAAATCATCGAAGGTTTAGATCTAAGCAGTTCATCTGTCACCAATATTGTGCTTTTTGGTGGTATCGAAAGGAGGCAGTGGTTTTTATGAATGCAGCAGCATCATAACATGTGGAACTCTCTGGAGTTGAGAGCAGAGCTCGCTCTAGCAGCGTCTGCTGCTATCTTTGACCTGCACCTTTGTTAAGCACTAGCGATGTGCTAACATTTAGGTCGTCGCGCCTGCTCTCTGGTTGTGAGGCGCTGTCTTCTTTGGCGGTGAGTAGCGGTTTTATTTCTTGCACGGGTCTTCACCACTCTCACCTCTTTGCATTGTAGCTGTTTTTTACTGCCTTTAGCGTTTCTTTGTGTTAGAAATGTTTCTGCCTTTAGAACTTGCTTGCACTCAGCTATGACTGCCTTTAGCACTTATCTGTACTTGGTGGTCTCTGCCTTTAGCGTTGTCGTACGTTGTGTTATGCTGTGGCGCAGTGTCTCTTGTCTCGACTTTACCAGCAAAATTTTAGCCAACAAGAAACAAACTTTCTATAAGGACTTCACTTCCTTCACAGGCCTGGCACTAGCTGGAGTGGCGCTTTGACTCCATATACGCCAAACGTCGATTATCAATTTGACTAATGGCACACATGACATGCACAAGCAATTTGCTGGCCCACAGCGTACTTTCCAGGAGACTACTCTCAGTTCTTCAGGTTGCAGGGGTTACGTAATCTCCTATCTTGTTGCCGGTTGTAGCTTCCTACCCAGTCCAGGTTCATCAATATCTTGAGCTTGCATCTTTTCTGAATCAGGAGCCAGTGTAGCTTCTTGAGGTACAGTGCAATATGGGTCCGTCTGGGTAGGTTTAGGATGATGTAATTCACAAAGGAGCCAAGAGGCAAGTAAGGGTACCTACGGGATAGCCCTCCACTCAACAGACGTCAATATAAAAAAAATCCCTGTACCCTGGACATTAGCATTCATCTAATAGGCATCCAATTACTATTTTCTGGAAAAAACAATACTATTTAGATCCAGTCTTGCACCCTCTCTATATGTAGTTGGGTATATTCTATCTCTGCCTAGCTGTCCAAATCAAACCATTGTTTGTAGCTAAAAAGGGAGATTCCGAAAGGAATTCAACTCGACACATCCCCAGATGTCTGCTCAACTGAGACAGTATATCCACCCACACTTGAAAATAAATAGAGTGAAAAATGTGTGGTGAAAAAGAATGACACCTCACGGGCGAACAACCCTCGGGGCACTTGGCAGATGTTACCAGTTTACAGCCCCTTTCTCATCATCGGTTGCCATTCCTTTTCAAAGTAAGATGAAGGAAAAGAGAGTCCAAAACAAAACCATATGTGTTGTGAAAAAGGACAAGTGCAAAACAAAGGGCTCAAGGAATTGCTCCCTGATGTGACATCAAAAGTGATTAAAATCAGCAGACACACCAATAGTACACCTTTATTAATAGATCTGGTGTGTACTGATTAAATTAAAAGGCTGGTAGCTTAACGTCGCATACCAATACCTGTAGCCAACATGTTTCACTGCCTTATGCACTTTATGGCAGATTCATCAGGGCTCACCGCTCGGTCACTGCACCAGTGTTGGACATCATCATTATGGGAACTGTTGAGTTGAAAACACAGCCTTAGTTAAAACTACCTACGGACCACACTCCTAGCATTCATCATATGTTTGCATACTATTCGTATAGAAACAGACCAATTACCCTTGTACAGCCACGTCCTCTCGTACCAGCTGGCAAGGGTTAGCTCTCTACCCTACTGTCGATTGTCGCATCAATCTAGAAGTAATAAACACGTTGTCACATATGTTGAGCGTAGATATACTGAAAATATTCAGATATCTATCCATCTATCTGACACACCTATTCCTAAAATCCCATGCATTAGCCATAGAATACAGACTGCAGATCATCACACACTTTATATAGCTGCATCAGGTTAACCCACCCGATCTGCAATACCAGCAGATTCACTATGAAATATGAACTTGAACACATCATCTTTTTCACTGAAATACCAACTTAAGTGCCATCCCCACATACATTTTAACGATAATGCACACGCGTTGTATTTTCAGGTATTCCACGCAATGGGACAATTGAAATGTGCATGCGCAACCAGCTAGCGTCTTAGTCAACATTCTAGTTGCTAAAGGCAGACTTAACGATAATGCACACGCAATGTATTTTCAGGTGCTCCACGCAAGGGGACGTTTGAAATGTGCATGCGCAAATAGCTGGCGTCTAAGTCAGCATTCTAGTTGCTAAAGACAGACTCCCGCCCACGTGACAATACTGGCGTTTCCGCCTCCGGCCCCCTCACTACATGTAGCGGACATACTCTGCGTATATCGCCACCAGCAGGACCCTTGGGTAGAGTATAGGTCAAACGGACCACTTTTACCACGACAAATGTAAGCACAAGCCACCATGCTTTATTACATATATTTCTTCCACAGACCCATTACTCTATTTGGCCGAACCCCCAAGATCGCCCTTCGACACAACTGTTTTGTCGGGCGTGCTGCAACCATCATGGTGCAATTTTCACCATGTCAGGCGTGCTGTAACCATCAGGTGGGAAAGTTTCACCAGGTAGGCATACCTTCGCCATTTCCTTGAGTCACAAACAGGTTCCTACCCTATTTAACAACCACTGCTACCTACCAACTATTTGTCAGGCTTGCTTTCACCCACACGGGGCAATTTTCACAATGTAGGCATACTTTTCGCCATTTCCCCGCGTCATGAAGAGACATTTTCATCTTCCACTATTGCCATCAACTGCCCTCCCCTCCTTTCTTTTCCCGTAGGGTCTGATTAAGGTAAAACTCTACGAGAGAATCCATGAGGTTAAGTCCTCAGAGAGTCAAAGTGAGGACGCTTCCATTGTTACATGTTTGATGTTGTCAGTCTTGTTTATGTTCCAGTCTAAGTTACCTGTGCTCTCGACTGTCTAAATATCACGAGCTATCACTGGAAACTACAGCATTATAACTGTCTTTTAAAAGTGTTTTTCAACCACCTGTTATCAGTAAAACTCACCCAATGTGACACTACGCACCATACATAGTCCACCTATATCTCTGAACCTCTATTATAGATTGGACTTTTTTGCGAGTAACCAGCACAGGGGCACATTGTAGCCACGCAGGGCTATTTTAAGCGATAAACATCATGCATGCCTTCACAAAGTCACATGCATGATGCCACCGAACCAAGCGTACTGGAGCGCTAGTGATAAATACAATGTAAGACATGCATGTTAATTTATCATGACGTACCTGCACCTAACAAGCCATTTTCTTTACAGGTACTCCTCTTTAAGGATCTGTAAGTTACAAAGGTCCCACTACACTCACAGCACACTTTAGGGTGTGTGCAGATACTTGCACCACTGTGGCCATCCTTTTTATGCCTCACACTCACTCTAGTCCTGACGAAAGCCTCTTTACCATACCAGAAGGCTGAAAATATTAGACCTAAACTCAAAAAGGGATACAGAGGTACATTTTAAACCTCACACTGATCCCGTTGATATATATATATATATATTTCCATGTCCTAGGACCCTTCTATTAAAACTTTTATAAGGGTATTCCTAAAGACATTTTTAACATATAACTGCACTTCACATAGCACTTCACTCTTGTCACATTAACAACCAGCTCCACTGTAATTCAGGCGTTGAAGCACAGACGGATTACATTTGGTGGTCCGGCAGGGCCGCGATGATGAAGCATGCCACCGACCAGGTAGGTGGGTGAGGGGTTTCCTAAAAACAATGTGTTTTGTTTGTGCTCCTTGTAGTGTAGTTCCTAGTTTCCCACTAGGCCCTGCGCATTGGAATAACATAAACAGTAGTATCGACGTGGAACTGCGGATATTCCAGGCCTCCACTGACTATGCTAAACTTAATTGGGTGTGTTACCAACTAGCTCAGAGGTCACTGGAAACTTTCTTCTCTGTATGGGAAGTGATCAGCTTCCCTGGCACAGACAAGAAGGGATTCAGCTTTCCAACAACCGTGCAACATGACAACTTTGCTCCTCAGATCAAGAGTTGATCTCTAGGGTCGTGTGAAACAATAGACAGGTATTTCACTCAGTCAGTTTAGTGCAGTTTACTTTCATGATATGTAGAGAATAGAGAGACGGGCGTTTGTCAATAAAGGGTTAACATTTATTGAACAGTCTTTCTTCTCGTACAAGAGAAATGTATTGCCACAATTGCAAGACTTGTTATTATAAAAAGTACGTACAGTAAGATAAGTATTGCGAAATAGAACTGTAAAAGCATTGATATGGTTTCTTAGCCATACAATGGTTTAAAAGTAATAAAACATATATACAGTCATATATAAATTAGGCTAACATACTCAACTGGTGCTTCTAACTACGCCTACCCCAGTGTGCCTGACCTAAGCCTAACACGTGGAAGGGGAGTAAGTAAGTAGCTTTAAGTTAAGTTAGTTTTGCCAAGGTTTGCTTCAAGAATTCTCGTCTAAGGGTTTAGTCAACACCATACCTCTGAATAGAATGATGGAGGTTTGGTATCTCCTTCAGGGGGCACTCGATATCCCAGTCACCCGCGAGGGCAGACCGGAAACGCCGGAGCTGGATTTCTCTGCAGGAGAAAGGCAGCGGCTCTCTTCAGCGCGTCGAGGAAGGAGGGGGGACAGCGTCCGCGGGCAGCTGGAATCTGCTGGGCTTCTTCGCAGAGGGACGGCTGTTCAGCTCCTAAGCGTACTGCACCATCGTTCGCGCTTTAGCAGCGATAATGGTATCAGTAGCTTCACCACCACAGGGACAGCAGGCTGCAGAGACAGGGTGCTAGCTTCACCAACACGGGGTCTTGCAGACAGCTAGCAACAGCAACAGTAGCTCATTGCTTAAGGCAACGCTGGTAATATTTATACCTGACAGGTGCCGGGTTTGACGCAAGTTTGCTGGACATAAGACGTCAATTAAAGATGTCACTAGGAAGTGATAGTTATCAGTTGCTCATTAGAGTTCCATTACTAATCAAAACACAGCAAGCGGGGATTTCCAGGTTTGCTGAGTTTTTATCTTGTTGAAGAACTCGGAGTGTTAATCTAGGAATATCAGATAGTGACTTCTGCTCTGTCATTGCACTAATTGGTCGCAAAGGAAGTGGCAGAGAACTATGCTGGAATGTGGCTCTGTTCGTGTGAGGCCAGAGATGACTTTTCTGAAAATCGCACTTGAACGGTTATGCCAATATAGGGAATAAATGGATTTATAGCCGAATAGGGGCATAAGGTCACAGTATCGATCAGGAACCTAGATAAACACGCAACACCCACTCCACGTATTCATGTCCATCAAATTACTAAAACTAAAGCAATTAGATGCATGTGTAACATTGCCCACCCCAAAATACATAAATGCATTCGAAATAGGCGTACTTGTAATACATGAAATTTAGGTACTGTACGTTTTTTGAAGCATAGAAATCATTCAAAAAATTATTGCATATGAAATCAATGAACGATTATGCAAAAGAATTACACATGAAGTATCTCTGACAGAAGAAGGGCGAGATAAATCATCACATATAAATGCATTGTAATAACGTGCTAGAGGCTGATGTAATGTTGTTATGTCTCTAGATGTGTTTAGAAATAGAAGTTTGAAGCTTCTGTTCTCTAAGAATAGTTTTTACGCTAAGCAAAGAATTGTTCGTGCCAAAAAAAGGGGTGTATATTAAAAATGTCCAATTCAAAAAAAAAAATTAATGCTTGAACGGGGAAGTAGAGTTCCAAAGCTTTTTGCAGTTTTTGTTGATCAAAACTGAAGGCCGAATTCAGAGTTCATGGGAACGCTGTGTGTCGGAAAGCTTCTCCAAAAGTTATTATTTTTGTACGGGTGAGAACATCGTATCAGACAGGCTCTCAAAGAATTGGTCTACAAATTCAGGTGACAGTTCAACCAAATTCGATAGCGTTGTAACTTGGCAGGTGTGAGAATGATTGCTGTCATCATAGTCAGGAGCAGCAATGCTCACAGAAGGTCGTACCTGGGTGATGCTGCTTTTGTCGCTTGCTCCACTGTTACCACCTAGTCGTAGCACAGGAGTCTCAACGAATGCCGTCATCAGGATTGGTAGCCGCTGGGGACAACACAATGCGTGAGCCGTTATTGGACTGAGCAAAGTATCGACGTCCATTGGTACTGCTGATGGAAGTGAAAGACAGATGTCCAACACGCACTCATCTCCGCATAGCATGCATCGAAGTACCGGTAAGATACAGTTCTGCCATATAGGTCTGAATGAAAGGAACCAGGTCATGTTTAGATCTCTCAGCCTGGCCAATCCAAGGACGTTAGTTATCCTGTCCCGGTAGCGCATTGCTAGGATTGTCTCTTCCATTCCCATGGGAGCTATGTCTGAGTTTTGGCTTGCCATAACGAAGCAGGAGGGTCAAAAATAAAATCCCTGCTACAAGTCCCAAAAATAATGGTATGCCGCCAAAAACAGAGTGTACAAAACTAGGAACGATTCCCAAAATTGCCTGGAAGGGTGTTAGCAGTCCCGTAAAGACTGTCTTAAATATGCCTGGGATGCTTGTGGCACTAGACATGTTAAGAAGTTGGCTCAACATTTCTACGAAATACACGGGGCAATTTGTTGATAAAAGGTCATGAACTTCAGTAGCTGTCCTTGCAACTAGAAGATCATACGTCTCTTTTGATGACGTTATAGGCACTGTTGTCTGTAAAAGTACAGATTTCATTTTGCTTAAAGTATCAATTCGTATAGAATAGAGATTCAGACGAGGCCAGATGGGAGTCACTGCGTCTGCAGGCCCACTCGGAAACAATGCTTGCATACAGCATTTGACCATGGATGTTACTCTTACTAGATAACTTTTCCCTGGCACGAGGCCACAACATCTGTGATCCGTTCTAAGAATGTAACTCCCGTTTGCGAGTTGCATAAAGAAGGGCTCTATCTGAGTTGCAGGTGTGACTAGCTGGTGGCATGAAAGGTTGTTAGAATTTCCATCACATGCTCCGTGTAAATTAATACCCTGACACAAAGGTATACCGCTTAGTGAATGTTTACAGTTGTCACCACTAAGAAATACATTTTTGTCGCTGTCACTATAGCAAGAATGAGTGTATGGTAATTTCCATTCTGATTTTACATATCCTTTACCCAATTGTTCATACTGGCCAGCAGGTATGTATTCAAGGCACTTTTTAAATCAGAAAGTTGTTATCGGAATTGTGATAATTCCGTGTATTATCCATTCAATGACAGGACTCTCTGACATTGTCAATGGTAATCTCTCGAGTTTTTCGATGCTCAGGATTGTATAGTCTGCTCCTTTCTGTGCCAAACTGATCTGTTTATCAGTAAGGTTAAAAATGGAAAATAATGACGTTGTGTTGATTAAACGCCAAGGCACATAGCCTGAACAAAGATTTTGCAGCGTCCAGCCTAATTCTATAATAGAACGTAATTGAGATTGGCCATGTTGTAACATTAGCAAGTCTCTGTCTATCACATCAAAGGCAGATGATACAATATTGTCCAACGAATATATTCTGGAAGACAGAGTCATTAACCCATTGTCTACCACAGAATAGTGATTTCTCCAAATTAATACGATCAATTTCTCGTATTTTTTCAGCAGTTTCAATTTGTTTGACTTTCCAAGCCTCGTTGTACGCAGCATAGATACTGGTCGCTATGAAATGCTTTTGACGCTGTTTGCGTGGTCCAAGAATGAAATCGCGCAAATCAGCACCATCTTTTAGTAAAGACAAGTGTTGCTTAATTTCAGCCAGTGTGGATGTTGTTAGCCATTCAAGGCAGAGTTTCCCTACACTGTATGTTGTTATAATCCCTGGATGTCTCTGGGAGTATCTCGGGTCTAATCTGGTCATTTTTAACCCCTGTGTTTTATTCAGGAATCTATCTTGACAGCTGTTTGTGTCAGTAGGCCAGATTAACCACTTTTTCCAATCAGGATGTGTTCTGTTAAAATGTAAAATTTGTGACACGTCTAACTCAATATCTGTAGTTGCATTTTCAGGTATTGGCTTTGGAATAGACGGTGTTTTAAGGTCTTTGATCTTAGCTAGGTCAAGACAGGATGTTTGGTGTATTGTGTCATTTAAAAACAACATTTGTTCTGGTATCATGCAGGTTCTAAATAGTGCTTCAATGCCTTGTACCTGCCAATCTTTTGTACCCCAAATTGTTTTCGTTTCAATATTATTTTTCCAATAATCAAAACCAAATGTCATCATTTTGTCATGTCATAAAATGCTTCTGAATATATCAATTTAGAATTTGTCAGCATTGTTTTCATTCCTGTTTTATCTAACAGTTTGTAATAAAACGTTTCTGCATCACTGGTGTTAAACCCTGAGAAGTATTTGAATTTCTCATAAAATGCTTTAGAACTGCTTTTAGGTGGTGTAGAACAATGTTCCCATTGATTATACATAAAAACATTTCTAGGCTGTGCAGATTTATGCAAGTAATGATCCCCATAGTGGGTGTAACAGAATAGCTGCTCATAACTAGATGAACCTTGTAAATAATCATGATCTGTGAATCTAGCTGACATTACTAAATCAGACATCATGTCATTAATACTGTTAAAGTCCCAATCATCGGAGAATGTACTAGGTGTTACAAAGTCACTTAAGGAAACCTTCAGTTGATGAGGATACTTCAGGATTTCGACCGGACCATATATCTCATAGTCTGTTTTCTCCCATACTACCCCACCAGGTATTGGAATTGCTGTGACATTTACTGTTGACAGTTCTCTTTTCTTCATGTGGGATGATCTGTGTGGTTTCAGGACTAGGTTGATGTTCTGACTTGCTGTGTCCATTGTAATATATTTTCCCTCAATGAATTTTCCCAAACACAGTACCATGATGAGCCAAAGCAGGAGGAAAAATACACCTAGACCGAACCAGAACTCTAGCCAAGGGGACATAAGGTAGATTTCCTTTAGTTGATGAAAGAGTTCCGTTGCTTTTTCTTTAAAAGTCTTTTTTGTTTCTGGCATCACTTCGTAGTCGTTTTGATCTTCTGAGAAGTTGTCGAAGTTGATGAAATAACCAGAGGCAGTTCTGTCAATTGATGGGATTGTTCTTTCAATCTGTCTCTCGGTAGCACTTTCTGATGCCACATTAGTGTAGACTGGTGTTTCTTGACGAACTGTTTCAATCTGTGTTTCAAGAGGCACGAGTTCCATGGCATTATTGCATAGTCCTTCATTGTGCACTGCAGGCTGATCGAATGTGATGAGTCTTTCAGTTTGAACCTCTTGGATTGTTGCAAGTTTGGGTATTCTGTTGTTTCTTGGGAGTCCACTGGGCCTACTGTTGATTATAGGCCACATGCTTGTGGTTTTACCAGGTCGATGGACACGACTCTGTTCTCCTTTTTACCAGCAAGGGGCGGTAGCACAACTGATCTTGTTCCGGTGACTGCCAAGACAGGTACTGCTTTTCTGTAAGAAGGCCCAAATTCCTTCTTCACCGCGATCTTTTCTCTGACTAGGTCCCCAATCTTTGGAATCCAGACAGGCCTTGCTGGGGCTGTTGCTGGTGGTGCCTCGTCAGTGGTATTTGGCTGTTGCTTTAACTTTATGTTGCTTAAGGATTTTCTTGTTTCATTCAGTTCCTGTAAAACAGCCAAACGATCTTTGATGTCAAAGTCTGTTGTTTCTTCTTGTACCACTGACATCTGACTATCGAGGTCCTGAATACGCATTCTAATTCCGAACAATAGTTCGTATGGGCTGAAACCTTTTAGAGAATTTCTTGGCATGTTGTTAAGACTAGTCTGGACACTTATTAAATGTTTGACCCACCCAGCGCCTGAACCTAATACCTTCGCTGTTATAGATTGCTTTATGTCATGGTTTTTTCTTTCTACCACACTGTTCCCTTCGGGGTATGACGGACAAGAATACCGCAACCCAATTCCCATGCTAGCCATGGCCTCCTTATAAGCTCGAGAGCTGAAAGCAGGGCCCTGGTCAGAATGGAACGTGGTAATTGCGTATGTGCCGATATGGACTCGCAAATCTTTTGTAACCGTTCTAGCGTCAGCCGAGCGCTGGAGGCCTCATTTTTAAAGTGCTTTTTGTCTTAACTGTGTACAATGGGACGCACTTCTCTTCTTTGATTGCGCAGATAGACCGCCTTATGCTGTCTAGAAGGGATCCTGAAACTACACTGGCCTGTTCATTACTGCGATCTCTGTTGCAGTCTTTACAATTTTGAGCAAAACATTGAATATCTATACTCATTCCTGGCCACCAGTACTCTGATTGTAATTCTTTCAGAGAGGCTTTGATTGTTTGGTGTCTCAGACCCAACCCCATGTGTGCTTCCAGTAAGAGGAAGCCCCTCCTGCTCCTGTTTGGAATTACTCTGTCCCCCACTCCAGGGATTCGAGCAAAAGGAACGGAGTTTGCATCGAGTACGTATGCATAATTGAGTGGATAGTTCACGGGCAGTGCTGCACAGTCGCCTTTTACGGTCGTTTTTACTGCCAGCATTGTTTCCCCGTCTATGTATTTATCTGTACGCTTTTTTGTGGCTACGGAAGCCTGTTTAGTTGCTTCCGCTGTGGCTGTATTAGCCAATGAATTCCCTGCAACGTGAACGCCATCACGTTGAAGACTCTGTGCGTGAATCACGTGAGTCTTTTGTAGTTCTTTGTGTAAAAGAGCTACCTGTTTCCAGAGCATTTTATGCTTTATTGTGGCACCTGTGTCATCTTTGTAGTCGTTTTCGATCCAACTCTGCACTTTATTGTTGTAAGAATTGACGCAAAAATGAGAATCGCACACTATAAGTGTCGGGAATTCACGTTCTGCATTTTCGAGCGCCATCTTTAAAGATCTGATTTCAGTTCTCTGAACCGAACAGTACTTTACTGATTCAGTTTTTGTTACTTTCGGTGTAATTTTACCGCACAGCCAACGACATTTAATGATCGCACATGCTGCATCGTAGGATTTTCTCTCTACATTAAAATGCTGTACAAAGCTATCTGTATAGATTATACATGCGTATTGTGGGAGAGGCAGAATTTCGATTGGCAGAGGATATTCTTCTTCATATTCTAAATCATTCAGTTCTTCGAATTGCGGGGCGAAATCGTATTTCACATCTTCCGCTCCTAGAGAATCTATACACTGTATCCATTTCGGATCCAGTGACACTGTAGGCAGGTTTACTGGGCTGAATAGCGCTTCGAAGGCGGATTCCGCTGTAAGGATATTAATCCGTTTGCCGTGTGCTAGTTCTCGTTCATTTGCTAATGCGATTTGCACTGCTTTCACAGTTCTTTCTGTGTGACTGAATGTTTTTTCTGCTTGTGTGTACAAGTGAGATTTAATTGAAATAGGTACCTTTTCTCCCTCATTAGAGGTCAGGTACGTGAATCCGCATCTTCCTTGGATGACTCGGATTACAAGATCGATCGTGTTGTCACGTGTATCTAATTTTGTTTTTGCTAACATGTCTGTTTGCAGTGATCTCAAAATTTCTGTGTGTTTTTGAGTCCAATTGATTTGTTTAAAATCAGGTTTAATTAGTTCGTAGAGAGGTTTAACCCTCTCTGCGTAATTTAGGATGTAAGTTCTTCCGAAATTCAGAAAACCTAGAATGGATTGTAAATTCTTCAGCGTTTTTTGGAGCTTGGAGTACAGCGCACTTCTCTAAGAAGTTGTCCGCTAGGCTTTTCCCTTCACTTGATAATTCGTACCCTAAAAATAGTACTGTCAGATGGGCAATTTGAGACTTTTTAAAGTTGAATTTGTAACCCTCTGCTGCGAACTCAAGTATAATGGTGTTCACTCTTTTCAAGTGAGTATCCAAGTCGTCGTCTGTGAGATAGATATCATCTACGTAAGATAATGCCTCATCATCATAGATTTGTAGTAACTCTGTTACCCTAGCTGAGAATAGTCCTGGGCTGTTCTTGAACCCCTGTGGGAGTCGACAGAATTTTTTCTGCGACCCAAATGCAGAGAAAGCGGTCAAATATCTGCTTTCTGGTGCAATGTTTTGACAAAAGAAACCATTAGATATATCTAATGTCGTTTTATATTTTTTCCTAACTATGTTATTCATTAGGGTTGCACTATGCGAGTTTTGTACTGCAAAAGTTTTGCAACATGTATTAAGGTGTCTGTAGTCCAAAACTAGACGATATGAATTGTCTGGCTTGGAGACAGGAAACAAAGGATTGTTCATTTGAGAGGTGCATGTTTCAATCACCCCCTGGTATTCAAGTTGATCTAAGATCTCCCTGACTTGTTTTTTAGCTTCTTGCTTTATGGGATACTGCCGTTGGGCAGTTGGTTCACTTTTTAATTGGATTTTGTGAGGAGGTGAATCCTCATCCTATCCTACATGATTTTTATATAATGCAGGTGCCTGGGCTACTGCCTATTTCCTTGCATAGGTATATTTTTTGTGAATCGGAATGTGATTCGAGAAGGCAGGCATAATCACTTCTTCGCCACGAGGGCACTCCCTGACAAACTCTGGGGGCCAATCTTTTTCAGCTAACAGAATATCATAGCCTTTTGAGAGCTTATCCCAAAATAGACCCTTAATTTTCCTAGTCTTATCACCCTCTATACGCAATGTTATTTCGTATATTTTATGGGGCTCGCTAAGTCTGGTGTCGGCAGTTTCAACCTGAATGAATTAATTCGTGTCCACTGTCTCCAGATGACTCATCAAGATCTTGCGCGCTATACTGATTTCTGCTGCACTGTCCAACATTGTCAATGCCCACTCCCCGTTTTTCAACTGTGTCCTCAGTATTCTCGGCATGGTTGATTACTCTAATACTGGCTACCTTCTTTTTCTGAAATTGAGATTTTTTATTTTGAGCAGGTTCCTTGTCTTTGGGCTTGGTGTGCTCTCCTGGGTCTGACCGTCCTCTTCTTTCCGAATTCTGTGGAGAAGATCGAGAGGGACGTGTATCAATACTTTGATATTTATCAGGTTTTTTCAGATTATCCCTATTTCTAAGGTTATATCTTTTCTCAGAGGGCTCCCTCTGGGGAGACTGGCATTCTCGAGTCGGAGTTCTTTCCCTCCGTCGAGGAGACCTTCCTCTGGACTGGAAAACTTTTTCCTTGGGAGTGGATTGTTTATTTCCATCCCAGCTCTTTTTAGGAGTGTTTAAATTATTTTTAATAAATAATTTTTCAGGATTTTCGAGCAGTTGGGGCTTTACTGGTTTCCCACCCAAGCTGTCTCTACCTAATTCTTCATAGCATTTTTCTATGATTTTTGCAAGCTCAACAGGATCTGTTATATCTGTTTCCTTCAACTTCTGGCGGATCGCCACAGATGCTGCTTCTCCTTTTATGTTGGCTAATAATATAGCCGAGACCTGCTTGAAGTCTTTCAGTAATTTCATACCTAGATTTAAAGCGGGCTCTGGACCGTATTCATTTTGAATATGTTTTAGCACTTCTGGTATTACCGCCATAGACGGAACACCGTGTGTTTTTGTGTAAATGGAAGCAAAGACTGTACCCCAAGTGTCGCAGTCCTCCACGTGTGGTGCGATTCCCATAGGAAGGCAGATGGTCAAGATTCTGTGTTTCTCTATAGGGGTAGTACCAGGAAATACTGCCTCTATTTGGGTGATTTTCTGTGCTAACCAGAAAGGAATTTGTTCCCGTTTTACGGGTGTTTTACCAAGACATGACTGTATGTTCTGTGGTGTAATTTTATTAGTGTTCCCCTGATGAGGGGTCAGCTGTGGTGTATTAACAGCTGGTTGGACTGTTGCAGTCCGCATTACATATTGGACTAATTGCCTATGTATTTTTATTAATGTTTTTAGCTGTACTAACAGCTCTTCCTTAGACATTTTTACAATGTCAGGATGTGGTGTGTAGCTGGCTAGAACCGGCCACGTTGCTCCTGGTCTACCTAGTGGACCGAGCCTGGTTATGTGATCATTGTGTTTTAGGGCGCCATTAAACCAGAGCAGGTGCTCTTGAAATTTAAGTGGAATTTCAATCTCCTCGAAAGGAGCGTACTCTTCCGGAGGTTTCTCTATTTTGTAATAGTGAAACTCTTTTGTTATAGCGTTTACCGCTGGAAAGTTTATCCATGAATAGAATACCTCTGTCTGCCAATACTCGTGAGCCTCTATCACGAAAATTACTGTACCACCTTGAGGTGTCAGTCCGTTCTCTATAAGTTTTAAAGTTATAGATCTTCTTAAGTGGACCCGGATGATTATTGCACCCGGTACCATATCGTCGGAATCCTGCTGAGTCGCATTTACTGCGGCCCCAGTGGTTCCGTTTTCTCCTGGCATTGTAAAAATGCAAGGTTTGCAGAGTAGGTCTCCAAGGAGACAAAGATTAGGTGCACAATATTTTGGAACACTGTATCCTTCAACGTTGAATAAACCAGAGCTTTACATAGGAATCTCTTCCTACTAAGGTCGGGCGGATTTTAACCTTTCACCCACTCCAGACGTCTATTGGAGTATTTACGGGAGACAGGGGTGTGAAATATGCACGACTGAGTTACTCTAACGTCTTGCGTTAGTTTATCGCCTTACCAAACTTTTGGGCGCCATGTAGTGTAGTTCCTAGTTTCCCACTAGGCCCTGCGCATTGGAATAACATAAACAGTAGTATCGACGTGGAACTGCGGATATTCCAGGCCTCCACTGACTATGCTAAACTTAATTGGGTGTGTTACCAACTAGCTCAGAGGTCACTGGAAACTTTCTTCTCTGTATGGGAAGTGATCAGCTTCCCTGGCACAGACAAGAAGGGATTCAGCTTTCCAACAACCGTGCAACATGACAACTTTGCTCCTCAGATCAAGAGTCGATCTCTAGGGTCGTGTGAAACAATAGACAGGTATTTCACTCAGTCAGTTTAGTGCAGTTTACTTTCACGATATGTAGAGAATAGAGAGACGGGCGTTTGTCAATAAAGGGTTAACATTTATTGAACAGTCTTTCTTCTCGTACAAGAGAAATGTATTGCCACAATTGCAAGACTTGTTATTATAAAAAGTACGTACAGTAAGATAAGTATTGCGAAATAGAACTGTAAAAGCATTGATATGGTTTCTTAGCCATACAATGGTTTAAAAGTAATAAAACATATATACAGTCATATATAAATTAGGCTAACATACTCAACTGGTGCTTCTAACTACGCCTACCCCAGTATACCTGACCTAAGCCTAACACGTGGAAGGGGAGTAAGTAAGTAGCTTTAAGTTAAGTTGGTGTTGCCAAGGGTTGCTTCAAGAATTCTCGTCTAAGGGTTTAGTCAACACCATACCTCTGAATAGAATGATGGAGGTTTGGTATCTCCTTCAGGGGGCACTCGATATCCCAGTCACCCGCGAGGGCAGACCGGAAACGCCGGAGCTGGATTTCTCTGCAGGAGAAAGGCAGTGGCTCTCTTCAGCGCGTCGAGGAAGGAGGGGGGACAGCGTCCGCGGGCAGCTGGAATCTGCTGGGCTTCTTCGCAGAGGGACGGCTGTTCAGCTCCTAAGCGTACTGCACCATCGTTCGCGCTTTAGCAGCGATAATGGTATCAGTAGCTTCACCACCACAGGGACAGCAGGCTGCAGAGACAGGGTGCTAGCTTCACCAACACGGGGTATTGCAGACAGCTAGCAACAGCAACAGTAGCTCATTGCTTAAGGCAACGTTGGTAATATTTATACCTGACAGGTGCCGGGTTTGACGCAAGTTTGCTGGACATAAGACGTCAATTAAAGATGTCACTAGGAAGTGATAGTTATCAGTTGCTCATTAGAGTTCCATTACTAATCAAAACACAGCAAGCGGGGATTTCCAGGTTTGCTGAGTTTTTATCTTGTTGAAGAACTCGGAGTGTTAATCTCGGAATATCAGATAGTGACTTCTGCTCTGTCATTGCACTAATTGGTCGCAAAGGAAGTGGCAGAGAACTATGCTGGAATGTGGCTCTGTTCGTGTGAGGCCAGAGATGACTTTTCTGAAAATCGCACTTGAACGGTTATGCCAATATAGGGAATAAATGGATTTATAGCCGAATAGGGGCATAAGGTCACAGTATCGATCAGGAACCTAGATAAACACGCAACATCCTGTCTATAACACTTTGGGTTAAGAACCACTTACCTAAACCAGCTAAAATACTTGCCCTCATTGTTTATTGACATTGACTGGGAGCCACCTAAAGAATTTGAGCAGCATGCTTAGGATATGGAAGCAGGCGGATGAGACTGTGTTTATCTGTTTCTTCACAGATAGCTTGCTGTCCTGGATGATGCTGAGGTTGCGGGCATGGTCTGTCGAGGTCGGGGATAGGCTGAGTACAGTTATTTTATTTATTTAAAATATTTATAGAGCGCGTCTGTCACCTGGCAGGTATCCTGGCGCTGGTAGCTACTCCTGGCTACTCCACGCTTTTTTCCATGGCCAGGTGTTGTTCCCAAAGATGATGACGTCCATTTTTTCAGTGTTAAGCTTGAGACAGTTGTCCTTCTTCCATTTGGCGATGTTCATCATACATCTGTGGAAGTTGGCTCTGATGGTGGAGGATCCTTCTAACAGCCAGAGGATGAGCTGGGTGTCTTCGTTGTTGGGGTAGATGTTGAGTCAATGCAAACTGACGGTGTCGTCCAGGGGGGTCATGTACGTGATGAAGAGGGTGAGGCTGTGGGGTGATCCTGGGAAATTGCCGCAGATGATCTTCTTGGGTTCCAAGGTGATTAGTGGGTGACAGATCCTCTGGGTCCTTCCGGTGAGGAATAAGTTGACCCATTTGAGGGCATCTCCCTGGATTCTGAAGTGGTGGAGTTTGTTGATCAGGATGTGATAGGAGACGGTGTCAAAGGTGGCCGACAGGTGCAGAAGTATGACGGCTGCCTTCTGATAGCGGTCCAGGAGGGCCCTGATGTCGTCTGTGGCTGTGATTAGGGCTGTCTCAGTCTGTGGTTGGCTCTGAAACTGGATTGAAAGGGGTCCAGGAGATTGTTGTGTTCCAGATGTTTGGAGAGTTGCTGGCCTGTTCAAGAACCTTTGCTGGAAAGTAGAGCAGGTAGATGGGTCAGTAAGTCTTCTGTTCTGCTTGGTCAGTGTATGGTTTATTCAGGACGGGCTCACTTCAGTGTGTTTCAAGTCCTTCCAGAAGGTGGCTGAAGTGATGTAGGCATTCAGGACTTTCTTGAGCTCGTCGCCAATCATCTTGCTCCCAGATTGAAGATGTTCATGATGTAGAATGTGGCTTTCGTTGTGAGAGAGTCCTAACGGGTGAGCAGGTGTTCTAGGTTTGTGGTCGTGGGAGTGAGCAAGTGGATGCTGTCGGCAACGGGGTTTTTGGTTCAAAGTTTTTGTAGATAGCTGAGAGCTTGTTGTGGAAGGGTCACACTATTCTTGGGAGGGGGTGATGTCATTCTCAGTGGCTGCGGATCAGAGAACTCATTCATGATGGTGAAGAGCTTCTTGCTGTGATTTGTGTTGGCTTCTATGCGGTCTGCAATGGCGTTCTTTTTGGTTTCTATCAGTAGGCAGTGGTACTTAATAAGTGCTGTCTTGAAGAATGTGGGGTCTCCTTTCTCCTTGCTGGTGCACCACTTCCTTTCTAGTTGCTGGCAGTTGTGTTTTGTGGATTTCGGCTTCTCTGTGAACCAGCTAGCTCTTCTGGTATGTCCTTTTGGGTTTGACTGGCTTTGAGGGGGCAATTGTGTCAGCGCATTCTGTGATCCACTGGGAAAAGTTCTTCGCAGCCTCACCTGGTGTGGGGAGGTCAATAAGAGGAGGGGGGACAGGTGGAACTTTTGTTTGGGATCGTAATCCCTTTTGTTTATTACTTTTCTGGAGTGAATAGAGAAGAAACAAAATAAAGGGTAGCGAAGACTCAATTCTTCTGAGGTATCTTTTCTTGTCCCAGCTAGAGGTCCTGAATCCTACCGGGGCTTTTCTCTGGGTCGATGTTGGGCCAACCTGGGAGTCCTGGAGGTGACATGTCACTCAGGCCACAAAATAAGGGAAGTAAAAGATAAACAAAGTAGGGCTGTTTATAGTATTCAATAGATAGATTGGTCACCCGACCACAGTGCTACCTTCACCAATCACGAAGTGCATGGGAGGGGAATAGTGAGGAAATAACTCAAACTGATGCAAACATGCTCCCCACCACTGATTCTGTGCTTTCCACTCTTGTGCCGTCCCACCACCTCCACCACACTGACCCCTTTGAGGTTATTTGCCTTATGCCACGAATCATCTCCAGGGCCGTGGGGTGGGGCCCCGGGGTGTCCATGTCGTTCCTCTGGCCACCGGGCTTCATCACCATACACATGGAACTGGGCTTGCTTCTTCCTCCGTCTGTCTCCCTCGTCGAGAGGTCGTTGTTTCCTTCCGTCCGATCTGGATTTCTGTGCAGACTCCAGGGAAGTTCCCTGCACTGCTTGTTGTCCTGCACGTTGCTTACGCCCTCACTTGTTGTCCGCGTCTCTCTCTCTCTCTCATCCCGGGCTTTCTCTTCAGTGGGTTTCCGGCATGTCCCTCAATGATGACTTCACAGCATTTCCCCCGTAATCCTATTTACGGCGGAACCGCTCCCCTTCCTCCTCCTTTGGAGACACTAGAGTGCTACGTTCGTCTTGCCCGTGGGGGTTATCAACACCATTACGGCTGGTCTTCCGGTCAGTGTCCCGATCCTGCTTACACAGCTCTCCCCTTAGGAAGGGCCGTTGTGGGGAGTCGGGATAGATAGTCAGGTCCTACCTGTTTAATTCCTGGCATTAGGATGGTCTAGAACGAAAAAGGTTGCAATGCTAGGAACCAGCGAAGAATACCGGAATTAGAATCTTTATTTTTTTTTTTTTTTTTTAACATCATTTTTATTGCATCACCAATATAAATGTACAGACAAGATATTCAGTACAAATGGCACGACAGGAGCTGATTCAATTGAAGACATTCGATCTTCATCTGGAGGGACCACCCCGCTCTTGACGCGGGTGGCTTCTTCTCTGTCTTAGTCTCGTACTTCTTACATTGTCCGACCGCTTCATTTTGCACATAACCCTGGAATGCTTTTGCGATTTACGCCCCTCCCCCTCCCCAAATTTCGGTGCCCCAACATCCCTCCAAACCAGCTTCCTACCCGCCCTCCCCCGTGGTCGCGCTGCGCTTGAGTAACCATGTATTAGTGCCCGGTATGATGTAGGAGGAAGCAAACAATCGCTAAGGTGTGTTCTCCTGTATAGTGTTAGGGTCTGCTCCAGCTAGTTCGCTCTCGCCATCCTGCCCCTCGTCGTCCACATCCCTGAGCGCCTGCACCATCACCTCCCATGCAGTCGCCCTTTCCAGTGCTTTCTCGTCATTCGACCTCCAGGCCATCTGGTATCGTAGGGTACTATCACACGCGGCCCATCTCAGACACTCCCCATACCATCTTTTATACGTGGGCCCCACTCTGGACTTCCAATTTCGTGTGATCTCCCACTTGGCCAAGATAAGCCCTAAATCTATAAATTTACTTGACATCGTATTTCTAGGTGTGTGTGGGAACCAGTGAAGGATGCCAACTGCTTTAGTATACTGGATATCCCTGTCCGTCGCGCCGTTAAGGGCCCGCCCAACTTCCTGCCAATAGTCGCCTAAAGAGGGGCAATCCCACAGCATATGACCTAGGTCCGCCCCCGCTGTATTACATCTGGGGCAAGCAGCGTCGGCCGTCCCAAAGTACTGTTGGATTTTCCCGGGCGTGAGGTATGCCCTGTGGATAACGTAAAAGTGGATCAATTGGAACCTGGCATTCCTCGAGCTCTTCCGCGCCCGTCTCAGCAGTTGGCCCCAGGTCGTGTCTGGTATCTCCACCTGGAGGTCCAGTTCCCACTTGGCCTTCAGGGCTGCCAAAGGTTGCAAGGCCTCCCGCTGCATCCTCGAGTACAGGCACGTGACGGCCTTAAAGGTTCCCGCCGCCATCATGGCGTACTGGCAAGCCATCGAGGTGCCTGGTTCCTGCAGCCCTTCCCCCCAGTGGGCTCGCATGGCGCCCGTGACTGCCGCGTGCAGCAGGTAGTCACCCCTCGGTAGGTCAAATCTCTCCTGCAGGTCCCGAAACGGCAGCAACACCCCATCTTCGTAGAGGTCACCCAGCACGTGTATTCCCGCCTCCTCCCACCCTAGCAAGCTTGACCAGTCACCTCCATGTGGGAGGGCAGTGACCATTCCCAGCGGTATTTCGGGGGCATACATAAGGCGGACACCCGCCCGCTTACGGGCCCGGTCCCAACATAGCCGGAAAGTCTGCTCCTCGACCGTCAGGTCTCCCACTCGGAGTTTCTGGTGCAGCGTAATATAGGCCAGAACGTGTCGCGGGGTGCCTTCGACTCTCGCGTCCTCGGGACCTCTATATACTCTCGCCACCTCCTGAGTAAAAGTCTGCAGCTGCGCGGCTAGGTAATATCCTTCGAAGTCCGGCACTGCCATACCTCCCTCATCCTTGGGGCGGAACAGCGTGTCGAGCGCTATGCGCCTCCTACCCGTGCCCCACAGGAACGCTATGATCAGTGACCTCAGGCGTTTGAAAACCGAGCTCGGGATCCATACCGGCAGTGTCCTAAAATAATACAAAAGCCTGGGCAGGGCTATCATTTTAAGCAGGGAAATTCTACCAGCCAGGGAGAGCGGTAGAGTCGCCCAGAAGTCCATAGATCCACGCAGGGCGTTAATACAGCGAGTTATGTTGCCATCCAGCAGGTCGGACGGGGCGTGGTAAACATAAACCCCTAGATAATGTAGGCAGCGCGGCTCCCACCGGAGTTCTTGAGCAGTGAGTGGGCACGGTTCTCCCTGCCTCAGGGGAAACAGACAGGATTTAGGCCAGTTGACCCTCAGGCCCGATAACCTACCGAACTGCTCCAGTAGCCTCCGCGCCCCCTGAAGTTCGGCGCCGGCATCGGCCAAAAACATCAACAAGTCATCCGCATATAGGGAGATGAGGTGTGGCCTCCCCCTAAAAGGTAAACCTGCGTAGTGGTGGCCCAGTCTGGCTACCGCAGCGAAGGGTTCCATTGCCAACGCAAACAGTAGTGGGGATAGGGAACAACCCTGTCTAGTGCCACGCCTAATCGGATATTGTCTTGAGATCAGTGCACCCACCCGGACCCTCGCTACCGCCTCAGTGTAGAGGACCTTGGTCCACTGTATATATCCGTCTCCCAACCCGAAGCGACGCATCACCTCATACAGGTATCCCCATTCGAGGCTGTCAAATGCCTTCTCAATGTCAATGGACAGGACAAATGGGGAGACGGTGTCTGGCCAGTCCGCACCCATTAGTCTCGTGAGTCTACGGATGTTATGAGTGGTATTGCGTGTCGGTATGAAACCGCACTGGTCACCATGAACCAGGCCCGTCATGTGCACTAGCAATCTGTTGGCCAGAATTTTACTGAGGATCTTGTAGTCCGTCGTCAACATAGACAACGGACGATACGAGGACAGCGCCGCACCCTCTCTGCCCGGCTTCAAGAGTGGGATCATAAGGGCCTCGCACATAGAGCCCGGGAGTCGGCCCTTCTCCTGCGCCTCATTGTATACCTCGCGCAGCCGCGGAGCAAGATGCTCTAGGTATTTGCCATAAAATTCGACCGGTAGACCGTCAAGGCCCGGGGTCTTGTTTCTAGCCATCTGTTTTACAGCACAACCTATTTCTCCAAGGGAGATGGGTCGCCCTAACTCTTCTGCCTCCGAGTCCTCCACTCGCGGCAAATCTAGCCCGTCCAAGAACTCCTCAAGCTCCTCCGTCCCTCCCGTATCACCACTCAGATAGAGCCCCTCATAATAAGCTCGGAACTTGTTCAGGATCCCGGGTTGGGAGTGGCAAGGCTCCTCCCCTGGCTCCTGGATCCTCATGATCGGCCCTCCCCCCCGGATAGGGTTAGCAAGCCAAGCCAACATCGCCCCCGCCTTATCACCTTCCGCATGCGCCCTCGTCACGTACGCCTTGTGGTCGAAGCTACGCAGCCGCTCTAGCTCTACCGCCAGCCCCTCCCGCGCCCCGCTAAGCCCCTCCTGCAGTTCAGGGTGATTCGGGCGCCTCTTCTCGAGATCCCTCAGCCGTGTCTCAGCCTTATCTAAGTCATCCAACAGAGTCTTCCGCGCCCCTGCCGTGTGCCCAATACAGTGTCCCCGCACCACCACCTTGAAAGCATCCCATTCAACCGCCCTCGTAGAAGCCGAGCCACTGTTCTCCTCAAAATACCTCTCAATACGTTCACTCAGGGCCTCCCTGAACAACAAGTCGTCCAGGGTGTCAGGTTGCAGGCGCCATGTTGGCACGCAGTTAACAGTCACCATCCATTCCAGAGACATCAACAAGGGGTTGTGGTCCGATATCGTCCTGGCCAAGTATTCCGCCCCTCCCACCGCAGGGAGCACACATTCCGAACAAAGAAACGCATCCAGCCTCACATGTAAATCATGCAGGTGCGAGTGAAAGGAGTAGTCCCTAGCGGTGGGGTGCAACGCCCTCCATGCATCCGAGAGGGCCCAGCTCTCCTGCCATTCTAATCTACGCTTGGCGATCCTATGTACTGGGGACGCGCGCAGCGGGGGATGGGACCTATCTAGTAGCACATCTTCAACTGAGTTGAAGTCCCCCCCCAAGAGGACCGGCCCTGCCAAATAACCCGCCAATTTGCCCGAGATGTTAGACAAGAATGCAGGCAGGTCTACATTAGGAGCATACACATTACAGAGAGAAATCATCCTGCCTCTCAGCCTTCCTTCCACCGCCGCATACCTGCCCTCTGGGTCTATCGACGACTTCGAGACCTGGAAGGGGACCCCCGCCCGTATCCAAATCAATGCCCCCCTCGCAAATGCTGAAAATGTCGTGTAGAATAACTGCCCCCTCCAGCGCCTTTGTAGAGCCGCCCCTTCCTGCTTATTTAGGTGCGTCTCCTGCAGAAACGCTATATGAACCCCCCTACGCTTGAGGTACGCCTGAACCTTATGTCTGCGCGCCATGGACTGCATACCCCGCACATTCCAGGTCACACATTTCAACGCTCCAGTACTAGCCATTCCCCCCTACCCAACCGGACCATACAGCAGAGAACAGTGTTCGCCTAAGTCCCGCGACCACGGGCCCCCCCCCCACCCTCTCCAAACAGGAAGCCAAACCCCTCCAACAACTGCAACCCCCTGAGCAACCCCAACTGCTCGCAACTCCCACCCCCCCAGGACAGGCCCCCCCGCAACTGGAAGTACCCCCATCCAAACCAACACTCCCGACCACCCCTCAAGGAAAGGTGGTAATATTCGCAGTCCCCACTGCGATGACCTTAGGGGCCAGTAAGGCGCGGCTCAATGCTATAAGACCTCCAACAAATCAGCCCCGCGCGCTCCACCCCACAATCCCCACATTACAGCTCCCCAAAACCTCAATCAATATCGTTCCACTGCTGCGGGTCCATCGCCCCGGTGTCCAACCAGCGAGTCCATTCCGCCAAACCAGTTCAACACGCCTCCAGTATCTCTCCCGAGGTCTGCGGCGTCACAATAGGGCCCCGGGCTCCACCAAATTCCGATTGTCCTGTCTCTGAGCCCGTGCCCGGGTCCTCCGAATCCATACCCTTCCCAGACTGAGTCCTGGCGGTTCTAGATAAGTCCACCACCGCCTGTAGGGCCGCCTGCCTCTCCGCTTCCGTCTGCGACATCGAAGGTTTCCCGGTCCTCTTGCGGTTCCTTCTGATCCGTTGGGACTGCCTGATCGGCTTCGCCACCTTAGCCTCTTCCTCCCTGGCCTTAGCACCGTCCGTTCCTGCCTTATAAGTGTCCCACCAGTCCCATGCGTCCGCGGAGGTCGTGAAGAATAAAGACTTCTCATCCACCACCACTCTTAGCTTGGCAGGAAACAACAGGGAGTACTTGATGCCTTCCTGGCGGAGCTCCCGCTTGAGGGACAGGAAGTTTGCCCGGAGTCGCTGAGTCTCAAACGTGTAGTCCGGGAACATGGTGACTCTGTTGTTTTCCACTTGAAAGGGCCCTGCCTCTCTCGCCCTCTGCAAAAGCCAGTCCCTGTCCCGGTAATGGAGCAACCTGAACACCACCGGGCGAGGAGGAAGGCCCAAGGCCGGCGGACGCGCCGGAACTCTATGTGCCCGCTCCAGGGAGAAGAAGGGGGACAGACCTTCTGGTGCCACCTCCGTCCGCAGCCAGTTATCCAAGTAGCCCACCATGTCGTCGCCTTCAATTTTCTCCGGCAGGCCCACTAGGCGTACGTTGTTGCGCCTGTTCCTGTTTTCTGCATCCTCGGCCCTCCTTTCCAGCACCTTCAGACGGTCCATCACGTCGGCCATCTGGGCCTTCACCGTTGCCTGGGCCGGGGCTAAGTCCTTAACCGTGGTCTCCACGGATTTCACCCTGTCCTTAAGTTTGTCGTGGTCGGCCTTCAGGAGGCCCAAGCCCGTCGCCACCCGAGCTATATCTTGCTGCAGGGCATCCTTTGTGGTGGCGATGGCTTCCAGGATACGATCCTGCATCCGCTGTAACGCCGCTTGGTCTCTCTCTGCTCCTTCCGCCGTCTCAGTGTCGGTCGCGCCATCTCCCTTCCCCTTCGGCTTCCCCATCTGGGCCGGGATGGGCGGTGGTCCTCAAGTGTGTTCTTGGTCGCCCTCCGAGCGTCGCCGGGCACCGTCCTCTGGCCGGGATCTCAGGCCCAGAAATGTCACCAAGAAGCAGGAAGCACCGAGCGGTCGCGGCCCGGCCAGCGCCAGATGCGCCAGAGGTCCGGGGTTCTCGTCTCCGGGTCACTGTCGCACCGTTGTCGCCCCAATCAGGAGACGGTCCTCAACCACCGCCCAAGGGCGCGCCCAAAGTCCATCCGGCACCTGGGGAGAGGCGCGACGCGGCCGCCAACACCTCTAGCGTGTCCGGGAGCGGTCTTCAGCGGGTCTCCGGGCAGATGTCTCCGTCACAAGCGATCTCATGCCCTCGCCGCCATTTTGGGGTCCGCGACTTCTCGGCTGAGTTCAGCTTTCAAAGTTGAGATACTGCTGTGGGAAGGCTCGGCGTCGTCCTCCGTGGGTCCCGGACCCTCCGCAGTACCGTCCAGTACCGGATAGTGTCCTTTATCTCGGGGTCCGAATGAATTTTCAGGATATTTTCCGGGATCGGGCACGGAGCTCCGAGCTCACGCTGCCTACCTCCTCGGCATCCAAGCCACGCCCCCCGGAATTAGAATCTTTATTATGATACAGCCAAGTAAGGGGTGCCTGGTCAGTGAGGACAAGAAAGGTAGGCCCCAAAAGATAATATTGTAGGGCCTTAATAGCCCATTTCATGGCAAGGCACTCTTTTTCAATTGTAGAATAAGGGAGTTCTCAGGGGAAGAGTTTTCTTCTGATATATAGAAGTGGATTCAGATCGTCTCTTGAGTCGGTTGGTAGGGAACAGCACCCAGACTACATCCTGAGGCCTCAGTTTGCAGATCAAACGTTTTGCTGAAGTTGAGACAATGTAGAACTGGTTCATTACAAATAGAGTCCGTCAGGGTTTGGAAACTTCTCTTATGTTACGGTTTCCAAACTGGAATAACCAATGGAAATTTGTTGGTCAGAAGATCGGAAAGGGGACTGGCTATTGCTGAAAAATGGAGAATGAACCTACGTTAATACCCAATAAACCCCAAAAAGGAGCGTATATCCCGTTTTGTCTTGGGGGTGAGGATTCCCCGGATAGCTTCTACTTTGTCTACCTGTGGTTTTATGGGCCCTTCTTGGATTGTATACCCTCGATACTGGACAGTGTCTGTGACTAACAAGGACTTTTTGGATTTATAGTCAGGCCTACTGCTCGGACAGCAGCGAATACTGAAGCCAAGTGTACCAAATGTTCCTCCCAGGTAGGACTGAAAATGACTATGTCGTCCAGATATGCGGCTGCATAAGTCTTATGGGGCTTAAGAATTCTGTCTATGTGCCGTCGAAAAGTGTCTGGTGTCCCGTGTAGGCCAAAGGGGAGCACTTTAAAGTGGTACAGTCCTACAAGGGTGGAGAAGGCTGTTTTCTCCTTGGCTTGTGGAGTCAGGGGAATTTGTCAATACCCCTTTGTGAGAATAAGGGTAGACCTATATCTAGCAGTTCCCAGCTGTACGATTAGTTCATCGATTTGGGGCATGGGGTTGATGTAAAATTTGGTGATTTTATTGACCTGTCAGAAGTCAATGCAAAAGCGCAAACTACTGTATGGCTTGGGAACGATCACCACAAAGGAACACCAGTTACTCTTTGAGGGTTCTATTATCTTGGATTGTAACATAGCTGTCACCTAATTGATTGAAGTATTCTTTCCCCTCCTGAGGCGGAAGCCGGGAGGTCTCTCCTGCCGATCTTTGGGCATCTTTTTATCTGAAACAGTGCATTTTTAACTTCCTTGCTCTCGGCTTGATCTAAGAAGCCAGGAGACTTCCTGCTGCCCCCTTGTATCCCGTGTTCCTTTTCCCCACTCCCTCCGCCCACGGACCGCTCTCGGCTGAGTATTGACGCCGAGGGTCGGTCTCCCGGGTTTGGCGGCCATATTGGGTGTGGGCCGGGGGGGTGACGCGCTCTAGTAGCGCTTATAAGGAGCCTGCTAGCCTGCGCCAGTGGTAATTGATTGAAGTATTCTTTCCCCTCCTGAGGCGGAAGCCGGGGGGTCTCTCCTGCCGATCGTGGGCATCTTTTTATCTGAAACAGCTCATTTTTAACTTCATTGCTCTCGGCTTGATCTGAGAAGCCAGGAGACTTCCTGCTGCCCCCTTGTATCCCGTGTTCCTTTTCCCCACTCCCTCTGCCCGCGGACCGCTCTCGGCTGAGTATTGACGTTGAGGGTCAGTCTCCCGGGTTTGTCGGCAATATTGGGTGTGGGCCGGGCGGGTGACGCGCTCTAGTAGCGCTTATAAGGAAAAGACCATGACTCCGCATAGCGGACGCGTACAGCGAACGCGCCGGACTTGCGCCGGAGTCGTGCCAGAGTCCTGCCCGTCTGCGCTCGTCCGTGCACGACCGGGCCCAGGGACTAGGACTCCTGATAGGAGACTGACATACTCTGCGAGTGAGCTACTTCTACTAGACCTAGGTGGGCAGACTCTAAATCCAACGACGTTGACCACATTAAAGGAGACTAACATCATACGATCCCCTAGCCGTAGGTCTATTATCCACCTGCCCTCTTTGAAGCTCGCTAGCCTGAATACAAGGTCACTTCAGAAACACCACCTTGAAATCTTTTCTCCTCTTCAGGATGAGGCTATAGATGTATTAACCCTTACCGAAACGTGGCTAGGCGACAACTCCTCCCCCGATATTATTGCTGCCCTCCCAAATGGATACGACATCGTTTGGCACAACCGTCCGGATAATGCTCAGGGGGGGGGGTTGCAATCATGTTTGAAAAACATCTAACAGTGGTCAAATTATTAGCTGAAACAGTAGATTCAGCAGACATACTTGGAGTGAAGATCACCTTGAACAACACTTGTTTTATTGTCCTTACTGTTTATCGTCCACCACAATGTACTTCAGTGTTTAATTAACTATTTGCCCCCATCATCGCAGATATTTGTACACGATATAAAAAAGTCTTGGTGACAGGAGATTTTAATGTCTACTGGGATAGTGCATTTAAAGACTTGACAACTCGCCAGTTGGAGATCTCTATGACCTCGCTAGGCCTAGAGCAGCTCGTGGAAGCTCCAACGCATATTAAGGGTCACACCCTCGACCTAATCTGGACCTCTGATCCAGAGGTGGTCCTTACGAACATTGTACCCTGTATTTGGTCTGACCAGTACCTACTTTTGTGTGACATTCCTATTCAAAGCGTTCCGGTCAAACCACCTTTAAAAACAAAAAAAGTGCGGCAATGGAAAAAAGTTGATTCAAAAGCCTTAACTGATGTCCTTCCTACATATATACAATCAACTGTCCCCCATGGTGATCTAGACCAGGACTATAGTACTATAGTGGCGAATCTTAGACAGGCTATCGACCAGATAGCACCTAAAAGGGTACATAAAATAAAGGGTACTGAAAAAGGGGCCCCTTGGCTTACCCCGCTTCTGAGGGATCAAAAAAGAAAGCTTCGCCATCTTGAGAGATGCTGGAGGAAAACAAAAGACTGTACAGACCGATAACAGTACAAAATATCTTTGAATCTATATAAAAAGCTTATTGTGTCAGCCAAAGGGGAATACTGCGAAACCCGTATAAACAATGCAGCTAATATACAGAAAGAAACATTTAAAATCTTAAAAGAACTGAGTAAGAAAGAGGAAAAGGCTGAAATAACGATAGACTGTAACACCTTCCAGCGTTACTTTCTTGAGAAAGTGGCAACTATTTTGTCTGATATTAAGAAGGATATTTCTAATGGTCCCCTTACACCACAGGTCTCCCAAGCCCCCCCCGAAATCCATCTTCTCTAGGTTTCCAGGCATGGACTCTACAATCCTGGGGCAGCTCATAAATAGAACCAAGTCAGGCTCCCCTGCAGACCCATGGCCCCCCGGAATCTTTTGTTTGGCGCTTCCTGTTCTAGAGGATCATATCATCTCCCTCTTAAATAACACGTTAGACACTGGCCTTTTACCAGCTAGTTTTAAAGAGGCACGTGTCAAGCCCCTGATAAAAAAGCCGGGGGCGGACCCGGCTATACTGAAAAACTATAGGCCAATATCCCAGCTGCCTTTTTTGTCCAAGATCCTGGAACAACATGTGCTAAAGTCCCTGTCTTCGTTCCTGGAGTCACACCATCTGCTCCAGGAGCGTCAAGCGGGGTTTCGCGCACATCACAGCACCGAGTTAGTAATGCTCTCTGTGCTGGATGAGCTTAGAGGCATGGCTGACAGAAAGAAACCAAGTGCCCTGATACTTATAGATCTTTCAGCGGCGTTTGATACTGTCAGCCATGCCCTGCTTCTGGACAGACTGGCCGCTTTTGGGATAAAGGATCTAGCACTTCAATGGCTACAATCCTTTCTGTCGGGGAGGATCCAGAGGATTCAATTAGGGGATTGTATATCTGAGGTGGGTGTTCTTGAGTGCGGAGTCCCGCAGGGCTCTGCATTGTCACCACTCTTATTCAATCTTTATCTACAACCACTGATAGACTCCCTGGCAAACATGGGCTGCAGAATTTTTAACTATGCCGATGATACTCAGCTGTTACTGAGTATTGACAACACGGCAACTGCACAGACCCAGGCCCAGAATATACTTAGATACACGGTTAGCTGGATGACGGCAAATTTGCTGAAAATAAATCCAGAAAAAAACAGAGGTTCTGGTGGTCTCAACTGCTGCCTCGCCCTGGAGTGATTTGTTTTGGCCCCAAGAGCTCGGTCCCACTCCGAAATCATGCCCCAATGTAAAAAGCCTTGGTATTAAGATCGACCATGAACTGACAATGGCAAGCTAGATATCCTCTGTTGTTGGGACCTGTACCAACCTAATCAGGCAGTTACGCAAGCTAGTTCCCCTACTTTTTCTAAATATGCTCCGGACCATTGTCTCGGCGACAATAATCTCAAGGATTGATTATGGGAACGCGCTCTACCTAGGCTTGCCAAACATTTTGATTAACCGCCTGCAGGTTATTTTGAATGATGTAGCGCGACTAATCTTTAGATCACCTAGACAGACCCACGCCTCCCCATTATTGCGCAGGCTACATTGGCTCCCCATAAAGCAAAGGGTGGAATTTAAAAGTCTATGCATCGCCCATAAGGCAATCTATGGGCATGTGCCTGCCTATATAAAAGAACGGCTTGAGATCTATAACCCCAAACGAGCGCTGAGGTCTTCCAACTCCCAACTGCTATTGTGTCCGCGTTTTAAAATGGCAACCAAGGGAGGAAGATCTTTTTCTGTCCAAGTCCCACAGATGTGGAACAAACTACCGGAGCCCCTCCGCAAAGAAATAAATCTCCTCCATTTTAGGAAGTCACTGAAAACACTTTTGTTTAGGGAAGCTTTCTGTTCCTTTTGAGTAATGTTGCTATATCTGTACCTTCTGTTCACTCACTCAGCTGTTGTTACTGCTTCTGTCATGAGCGCCTAGAGACCTGACGGTGATTTAGCGCTAATCAAACCTCAGATAACAATAAGAATAACAACAACAACCTCTTTTTTCATAGCCTCTCTTCGTGCCGCTGGTAGGCGGTACGGTTTCAACTTTACTATCTTGTTTTTCAAGGAGACTATATTGTGAAGCACAAGGGGGGCTAGCCCCCCTTGTGCTGGGGTGGTGGAAAAAAGGCCTGGATAGTCGTCTAGCAAGTGAAGGAGTTGTTGTTTCTGTGCATGGGTCATAACAATCCCCATCTTCACTGGCTCTGTTTCGGTTTCCTGACTAGAGAGCGAAGGGATATCCACCGGATTAGCATTACTGACAAATTGAATGGGGTTCCGATTTTCTCTATGGGTGAGTGGCTCTTCCCATTTAAAAAAAAAAGGTTGATGTGATCGATGTGCTTGCCTCCTGAAGGAAGGGGTAAAAGAATACTGTAGGTAACGGGTTATTTTCTTTTCTATGATAAAGGGTCCCTGCCATTGGGTCAGAAGTTTGTTATCTATAGACTGGAGGAGTATAAGTACCTTATCTCCCGGGGTAAATGCCCTTAAATGGCTTCCCAGGTCACAATACTTCTTCTGAGACTCTTGGGCTTTTTCTACATGGACATGTACTAGACCCCATAACTGTGTTAAAGTGTCTTTTAAGGTGGCTGCATATTCCATCAGGGGTTTTCCTTCCTCATCTTCTTTCTTCGATTGTTCTGCAGCCATTTGTAGGAAGGACCTGGATTTTCTCCCAAATATCAGTTCAAAAGGGGAAAACCCAGTGGACTGCTGTTTATGCGATCTGATTGCAAATAGAACCAGCGGTAGCTTCCTACCCCAATCCATCCCTGTCTCCGAGATGACCTTGCAGAGCATGCTCTTGATGGTTTTGTTGTAAGCATCCACAAGGCCATCAGTTTGGGAATGGTACACAGAAGTCCGTATTTGGCCAATTCCTAAAACCTTGCAGATATGTGACATGAGATTGGACATAAAGGGGGTTCCCTGATCCGTTAGGTATTTTCATCAGGAACCCTACCCTTGAAAAGAAGGAAATCATGGCTTGGGCCACATTTGTTGTGGTCATGTTGGTCAGCCGGAAGGTTCAGGATAATGACTAGCATAGTCTACTAAGACTAGAATAAATCGGTGTCCTCTAGCAGTTGGATTTAGCGGCCCTATTAGGTCCATACCGACTCGTTTAAATGGAACGTCGATTATAGGTAGTGGAAATAAGGATGCTTTTAGTACGTTACCTGTGTTTGTGTATTCACACCTCACACAAGAAGCACAGTGCCTGGTAACATCCCTATAGACTCCCGGCCAGTAGATAATAGGTACTTCAAGGTGTTTTCCTTACCATAATGCCCTCCTCCCATTTGATTATGGGCTAAGTGTAAGACATGTTCGCTAAAGGGTGTTGGGACTAGTAGCTGTGTACCGTGGTTTATTTCCCCTTTCACAGCCCAATACAATAAACCTCTGTTTATGATAAAATAGGGGCCTGCCTGCTCAGGTTCCTGTTCTTGGGCTCTCACCCAGGCATACTTAAGTGTGTATTCTTCTCGCTGAGCCACTCCGAAGTTTGTCTGTGTAGTTCTGTTTTGGGAAAGATCGAAAACAGGTTGTGGCTTATGTACTCAACTAATCGATTTTGGAAAAGGGGGTGGTGATGGACAGAGTTTCTGAATGATGCAGAATACTCCTACCCAGTCAAGAGATCAGGGCTTGATCCATCACCGTTTTTTAGCTCACTGCACCATCCCAGCTCAGAACCTGGCTACATGCAAATTAGTCTGTCCCTGGCCCAGTGCATCATGGGAAGAGGGCATACCAAACTACCAAGCCAATTCTTATACTGGATTCAGGATTAAAAAAAATAATAATTCTGCATCATTCAGAAACTCTGTCCATCACCACCCCCTTTTCCAAAATCGATTTTGTCCACACTAAGTGTGGGAGGGTATACTCAGACGTGAGTCCCTTGCTCATTGCACCATCAGGATTCCAAAAAAAAAAATCTGAAATGCCAGAAACCGGTCCCCGGAAGCTTGTTTCCTTCCCAGTATAAGAATTGGCTTGGTAGTTTGGTTTGCCCTGTTCCCATCATGCACTGGGACAGGAACAGACTAATTTGCATGTAGCCAGGTTCTGAGCTGGGATGGTGCAGTGAGCTAAAAATCGGTGATCGATCAAGCCCTGATCTCTTGACTGGGTAGGAGTATTCTGCATCATTCAGAAACTCTGTCCATGACCACCACCTTTTCCAAAATCGATTTTGTCCACACTAAGTGTGGGAGGGTATACTCAGACGTGAGTCCCTTGCTCATTGCACCATCAGGATTCAAGCAAGCCCGGCCGACGACGGCTGAAATGCCAGAAACCGGTCCCCGGAAGCTTGTTTCCTTCCCAGTATAAGAATTGGCTTGGTAGTTTGGTTTGCCCTGTTCCCATCATGCACTGGGACAGGAACAGACTAATTTGCATGTAGCCAGGTTCTGAGCTGGGATGGTGTAGTGAGCTAAAAACGGTGATGGATCAAGCCCTGATCTCTTGACCGGGTAGGAGTATTCTACATCATTCAGAAACTCTGTCCATCACCACCCCCTTTTCCAAAATCGATTTTGTCCACACTAAGTGTGGGAGGGTATACTCAGACGTGAGTCCCTTGCTCATTGCACCATCAGGATTCAAGCAAGCCGGGCCGACAACGGCTGAAATACCAGAAACCGGTCCCCGGAAGCTTGTTTCCTTCCCAGTATAAGAATTGGCTTGGTAGTTTGGTTTGCCCTGTTCCCATCATGCACTGGGACAGGAACAGACTAATTTGCATGTAGCCAGGTTCTGAGCTGGGATGGTGCAGTGAGCTAAAAAACGGTGATGGATCAAGCCCTGATCTCTTGACTGGGTAGGAGTATTCTGCATCATTCAGAAACTCTGTCCATCACCACCCCCTTTTCCAAAATCCATTTATGTACTCAACTATACATTCTTTTTTCTTTTCGCCTCTCTTGTCTTGTTTTCTGTTCTTTACTCTTGTGTTCCCTAATTCGCTTCCACTAAACGAGGCTCTTGTAACCAGGAAATATGAGACCTTTTGTTCTTTTTAAGTAATGTTCAAATCTGGGTTGATCTGTACCTATTATGATTGATTTAGGTAAGGAAGGCATGACTCTAACCTTCCTCAAGTAGGGGTCGTTTTCTACTTCTAATAGGACTTCGGCTACTGGACAGGCCTTCGTATCACCCAGGATACACGTGACACATACTTTCTCTCCCTCCCTTATTTGTGGTTGTGATACCAATGCTTGGTCTACAACAGTAACATGACATCCAGTGTCTAACAAAGCCTGCTGTGTTTTCCCATTAAGGTAGACCATCTACCTATATTAGCCCCACATTTCTGGAGGCCAGGCTGCAGTAGTGACTACTCTCTCAACGTTTATAAAGAAATAATCCGGGTCATCCCATTCTTGGTATTTTTATAGCACTGTTCACAGAACCTTGGGCCTAACCCTAGAACTAACAATAGCAACTGTCAAAATGAGCACAGGGTGTTTCATATTATGACAATACAATGGGGATTATCCCACTTCTGACACCACTGTGGGGATGTCAATAAGAGCAGGGGGGAACATGTGGAAGTGTTGTTTGGGATCGTAATCCCTTTTGTTTATTACTTTTCCTGGGTGAACAGAGAAGAAACAAAATAAAAGGTAGTGAATACACAATTCTTCTGAGAGATCTTTTCTTGGCCCAGCTGGAGGACCTGGATCCTAACAGGGCTTTTCTCTGCATCAATGTTAGGCCAACTTGGGAGTCCCGGAGGCAACACGCCACTCAGGCCACGAAATAAGGGATGTAAAAGAAAAACAAAGTAGGGCTGTTTTTAGTATTCAATAGGTACTCTTGGTCACCCAACCACAGTGCTACCTTCACCAAGTGCGTGGCAGGGGAAGAGTGAGGAAATAACTTGAAGTGATGCAAACATGCTCCCCACCACATGAATCCCTGCTTTACACTCTTGTTCCACCCCACCACACTGACCCTTTTGAGGATACATGCCTTAAGCCACAACCTGTTTCCAGGGCCTTGGTGTTGGGATCCGGGGCGTCCGTGTTTTTCCACTGGCCACCGGGCTTTATCACCATACACATGGACATGGGCTCGCTACTTTCTCCGTCGGTCTCCCTCGCCGAGAGGTCTTCAGTTCCTTCCATCTGGTCTGGATCTGAGTTAAGACGCCAGGGAAGTCCACCTCTCTGCCCATTATCCAGTGCGTTACTTACTCCCTCGCTTTTTGTCTGCGTCTCTTTCTCTCATCCTGGGTTTTCGCCTCTGTGGGTTTCTGGCACATCCCTTGATGATGACGTCACAGCATTTCCTCCGTAATCCTTTTTTACGGCTGAACCGCTCCCCTTCCTCCTCCTTTGGAGACACTAGAGTGCTGCATCCTTCCTTCCGATGGGGGTTATCGCCACCCTCTGGTCTTCCGGTTAGTGCCCCGATCCTGCTTACAGCTGGGTTGGATGTTGTGTGTGTGAGGTGGGAGTTGAGTGCATTGTTCCATTGGTCTTCTGATGTCTTTTTCCAGTTTTTCCGGTTTCTGCGCATTTTGTTGGGGGGCGTGGTGCTGATGTTGGTCGGTCCTGAGATGGAAAAGTGGATGCTGTAGTTGTCGGTCCAGGTAAGCTGTGATATGAGGCTATATTGCACTCTGTCGCTGGACGTGTAAATGGGGTCGAGCGTGTTCCCTTGCGATGTGGGTGGAATCAATGATGAGTTGATCAAGGCCGATGTTGCTAATGCTTTCCAGGAGGTCTGTTGTGTTAGTATCGCTGGGGTTTTCAAGGTGGAAGTGGAGATTCCCTAGGAAGATGTAGTGCTTTTAGTCAATGGCAGCCGGTACAAAGACGTTGAGGATGGCATTGTAGAAACTAGTGCGTGGACCTAGAGGTCTGTATGCGAAGGCCCCTCCGATGGTGTTTTATCATTTAAGTGAAGTTGGAAGTTGATATGTTTTTCCGGTTTCTGCACATTTTGTTGGGGGGTGTGGTGCCGTTGTTGGTCGGTCCTGAGATGGAAAAGTGGAGCTGTAGTTGTCGGTCCAGGTAAGCTGTGATATGTGGCTATACTGCACTCTGTCGCTGGACGTGTAAATGGGGTCGAGCGTGTTCCCTTGCGCTCTGGGTCGAGTCGATGATAAGTTGCTCAAGGCCGATGTTGCTAATGCTTTCCAGGAGGTCTGTTGTGTTAGTATCGCTGGGGTTTTCAAGGTGGAAGTGGAGATTCCCTAGGAAGATGTAGTGCTTTTAGTCAATGGCAGCCGGTACGAAGACGTCGAGGATGGCATTGTAGAAACTGGTGCGTGGACCTAGAGGTCTGTATGCGAGGGTCCCTCTGATGGTGTTTTTTCATTTAAGTGAAGTTGGAAGTTGATATGCTCCAATAATGGGGGAGAGTCGATGTTGTGCAGCAGTTGGTGTACTTGTTGATGATGGCAATCCCATTTCTGTATTTATTGGTTTGGTCCCAGTGTGTTATCTAGTAGCCTTCGGGGATGTGATGGCGATGTCTGGTGCTGAAGTGGGGTTCAGCGAGGTCTATGTGAGAAAGATTATGTCCAGGAGGAGAGATGAGATCATGTCCCAGATCTCAGTGATGTGTTTGCTGAGCAATCATGCATTGAGTAGAATACACTTGTGTTGTGCCATGGTGGTGTGGTGGACATCGTTGTGTTTCTGGTGTGTCTGATGTTTTTTGGTTGCTTCCGTGTTGCAGGTGAACTGGCAGTGCTGGCAGGAGAATAAACCTTTGATTGTGCGTGGGGATGTGCAGCAGCAGTTGGTGTTTTCAGTGAATCTGGGATCCAAGGCTCGGAGGTCTGCAGTGGTGTATCTACACAGGATGGAAGAACCAGGGTTTCCTGGTGCTGAGCGCGGTCCAGGCGCAGAGGGGCTTGTTTTTGATCCCACCCCCGGATGCAGCCTCCAATAAGTAGGTCCTGGGAAAGGGTGGGATACTGGGTGGCAGGAGCGGCGAAAGCTGCAGGAATGGAACGGCCAGCACAGAGGCTCCAAATATAGCGCAGTAGAGGGGGAAAGAAGAGTGGTTAAAAACAGCACAAAATACAGCTGCAAAGGAGGGAAAAGTTACTCTGGGCAGGACGATGTGGCTAACAATCACTGGCTGAACACACTGGAGACAAATACAAACAGCGGTAAAGTACAAAAAGCAAAGTTGGTTAGGGAAAAAGCAAACTGCAGCAAAACAGAAAGGGGCTAACCTAAAACAGACAAGATGCGGATAAACTAACTCTCTAAACTCACCGGGGAACAGGATGCACAGTGTGCAGGCAGCCAGGATCACACAACCGAATGCTGGCAAGTGGAAGCGTGGCAGGGACAGGAGACCTGCAGCCCTGGGGTAGTTGATCAGAGATCTAAGAGAGGGTAAAATAGAGATGGTAAGAACCTTGTTACCCTGTAACCTTCAAGAGGATGTACTCACAGGATGAATCCACTGTCACTGACATAGTTTCCCTTATGTTCCTTAGCATGTAGATTACACTGCTTTGAAGAAACTTTGTTGCAATGGAGCCACAGAACCGGAAGTCACCAGTGAGTAAAAATGTCCCAGGCATGTGGCAAAGGTACTTTTAAATCCAGCTATCCAGGATTTGCTCACATGTCATGCATAAAGAACAATTGATGGACAGAATGGAGAACAATGTCATACAATCACCCCAGTAAGGAGATCTGGGCCTAAAACCATCGTTTTTCTGCTCCCCTGCCATACCAGGTGGAACCCAGCCATATGCAAATCAGTCTTGATACTGCACCCAATGGGAACAGTCCAGCCCGAACTGCATCCCAGAACAGGTTTCGGGGATTCACCACTCATCAGCCAAGATAGCTTGAATCCAATGGCATGGAGAACACAGGACCGATGTCTGGGAATACCCGTCCCACTCGGGGTGACAAATGCAATAAGGACAATTGATTAACAGAATGCATAACAATGTCATACATTCACCCCAGTACAGAGATTTGGGCCTAAATCATGGCATGGTGAGCAAATAAACAATGGATTTAACCCAGACCACTTGAGTGGGTGTGAATGTTTGATTTGCTCTGCATTCTGTCCATCATCTGTGTATCTTTTGCTTTCTCGCTTTAAGTGCGCCGGGTATGCCCATACGCAGGTCCCTGGCTCACTATGCCACTGGATTCAACCTAGCCTGGCTGATGAGGGGTGATGCCCTTGATACAGTCCCAGGATGCTTGTTTCCAGTCCACGGAGGACCTGGCTTGGCAGTTCGGGCTGGACTGTTCCCATGAGGCACAGGGTCAAGACTGATTTGCATATGGCTGGGTCTAAACTGGGGTGGCATGGTGAGCAAAAGAACAATGGATTTAACCCACATCACTTGACTGGGGGTGAATGTTTAATTTGCTCTGCATTCCGTCCATCATCTGTGTGTCTTTCACATTTCATGCATGGCTTGTAAACAGTCACAAAGGCCACTCAAAACCAAGCAACTGGGGGACACATCAAAAATTCTCTAACAGAGATATTTATAGTACAAAAGACAGAAAACCAAATATGTTCTAAATATCTTGATATAGAAATGTGTCATGCTATGGGTTGAAACATGTAGGTTCATTTTACTGAATAGATTCTTCATTCAATTTGCAATGACTGTCTCTATCAGGGCATAACATGAGTTGTTATGGGTGACTGTATTGAGTGCATTCCTGCGGGACACTTACCAATTGCTTCAGGAGATTGTAGAGAGCATCTGCCATGTCTGTCTGCCTCCATTGCATTCCCTGCTCTTTGCTCTTTCACTTCTGGAGGAATTCTATAGAGACCCTCTCAATGATTCACAGCAATTAATGTAAAGACTGTGTGCTCTCTCAGTCCTTTTCCCACTATTACACACCTAACTACTTTCAAAGGTTTGCTGAAGTTTGGCCACTTGTTGTTACAGGTGCTTTATTTGTTACTAAATCATCTATTTGTACCTTCAGTTTCTTCACAGCTTTCCTTTTAGCAAAATACAGTTTTCTCAATTCAGCCGTCTCTCTCTCTCTCTCTCTCTCTCTCTCTCTCTCTCTATCTATATATATATATATATATATATATATATATATATATATATATATATATATATATATATATATATATATATATATATATATATATATATATATATATGTATACTTTGGTTTTGGATATATATATATATATATATCCAAAACCAAAGTATACTCCCCGCGTAGCAATCACAGCAGGCACAGATACACCTAGCACGGACCAAATTTGCAGCATTCAAATCTTTATTCGCCTGTCGGTTTCATGACGTTTCGGCACCCCTGTGCCTTGCTCACATGACAGCGAAAGTGAGTAAAAGTGACTTATTTAAAGTGCAAGTGCTCAATTTTGATTGGATAAATCAAAAACACAAATGGAAATGAAAAACATATTCTAAAGGGGGACAATAACTGTAAAATACAGTGGCATTGCAAAATAACACATAATTGTAATATATTATTGTGTTGATATATCTATAAACATAATAACTATAAAATATATACACTATACATGCCTGTAAAGATGCACAAATATATACATTCCATACTGTAATGTCAAAAAATTGTTGAGTGCATCTAATAATAAAATATCAAGTTAAAATACATATGATTAAAATACCTCATTTGCATCTTATTCATATATTGATAATAAGACCAGATTGATTAGTCCCTATGACTTTGTAAATACAGTACATCTCATTTAGTTTATAATGTATGCCCTGCGTCCAACCCTAATATATTTCCGTGTTGTTTTATGTTATCATCCAATGGTGATATTCCTTTATTACCACTGACAACCTTACAAAAATGGATAAATTCGACATAATACAAATTATTCTCTCCACATCTAATACCAAAAGTGACTTGTGCTCAAAAACTATTTTTATTTTTATTTTTTATATAGTCTTTTTCTCAGAGATTTTTTTCTTTACTATTTCTCCCTATTTGTATTCAGTACTGCTGATGAAATTGCAGACAATTCCGTTACACTAGCCTATTTAACTGAGCCCAGTTAAATACATTTTAATCAATACTCCTCACTTGAGGAGGACAACCGATCAATGCAGGCTACGTCAAATAAACATCATACAGAAGACCTCAAAATATTCATGCGTTATTACAATAGTTCTATGTAGATAATTTTATGTAGATAATTTTACAGGCTCCAATCGTGCTCTGCTGATGTAAAAACGATTGCCTTCCATGTTTTACACATATTTCATGGCTGATTGTAGGCGATTGATAGTTCATATAATGGGGATAAGTCCTCAACACATACTAGAGGTTGAACCCCAAAGATGAGAACATTTTAGGATGTCCACAAAAGGAGCTGTTGAATAAAACAACAAGAGTTTTCATTAGATCTACTGAAAATACCAGCATCTACCATGAATCATCATACAAACTCAAAAACGAGGCTATACTATATAACTACTTATTTCAGAGATAGTGTGATTTAATTTAATGTAAACAGGTGTATATGTCTTCCGTCACATTTAAACCTCCTGGATGTTTGTTGTTTAGTTGTAGTATATATCTTGTCTCGAGTTTTCTCAATTTTGCCTCTCGGTTTCCACCCCTTCTGCTGGCCAAAACAGAATCTACCACAAAGTATTTAAGATCTTTGTTGTCACTGTTGTGGTGGGTCTTGAAATGCTGTGCAACCGGATAAGTATTATCCTGAGTTGATATAGCAAGTAAATGTTGGAGTATGGGTCTGTGTACAGGTAACTTTGTACTGCCCACATACTGTAGTGGGCATGCACACTCCAAAATATATACGGCAAAATCAGTTTTGCACGTAAGGGTTTTCGTGATCTTATGTTCCTTGTTGCAGAACCCATCACGATAACTGGTACGATTGATTCTATGTGTGCAGGCTTTGCAAGATTTGCATTTATAGAATCCTCCCTTATTTTGAAACCATACTGTTTTGGCAATGACCTCAGGTCCAGTATCCACTAGTCTGTCTCGCATATTGGGAGCCCTGCTGAAGGTAATGTTGGCCCGTTTCGGAAGATTGTGTCCTATTATAGGATCTTGTAACACTATGGGCCAGCTTTTATTGATGATTTTTCTAACCTCTTTATGGTTGGAGCTGTAACCAATTATAATCCTGAAGGCATCACCTCTTACAGCCGGGCTAATGTCTGTAGTTGTTTTCTCAGTGATGGTATCAGTGGATAAGTTGCTTTTATTCAGTAGGGATAGTGGAGAAGTGTGGCTCACTGGTTAGAGCAGGCAGACCCTGAAGCAGAGGTCAGACCCGGGACCAGGGTTCGATTCCCGACGCGGCAGGGTGTTGAGCTCAAATGTCCACGGACTCGATAATTCTCGCTTCGGTGCCTGACCTAATCATGGGTTCACACTCTGCAACTCTGGGCATTAAGCTTGCTTAATCTCCACAACGGCCCCCCGCGGCGGGATGCCTGGCTTTCACCTTGGGATGCCCTGTAGGGGCTATCTCACAGGGAAAAACCAGGACGGGTTCCCAAGGCAAGCGCTGGGATACCCTTTCGGGGGTCGATTCTGGCGCTATATAAGAAATGTAATAATAATAATAATAATTGTCGATCGAGTTTCTCAGTTTTATTGATTGCCTCTTGAATGGTTTTCTGGCTATAGACTCTTGCCATGAATCTTATTGCGCTTGCTTCTTGGGCTATCCTTAGATCCTCATCGTTGCTACACAGACTGCGCAAACGCAGCATCTCCCCATACGGGATGCTCATAATGAGGTGATTTGGATGTGTGCTCCCTGCATACAGTGTAGTGTTGCCTGCAGTACTTTTACGGTATAGTTTCGTTTCCAAAGCATTGTCTCGTATGTATACCTAAGTGTCTAAAAAGGGTACTGGCTGTTGACTTATTTCAGCAGTAAAGTGGATATTAAATTCATTGTCATTTAAGCATCGATGAATTTCATTGCTTCCTCCTTTTCCCCTCTCCATACTACAAACAAGTCATCTATGAACCTATGCCAACAGATGACATGGTTCTCCACTTCAAGTTGGAAACGAGACTGGAGGACCAGTTCTTCCCAAGCTCCCATGTGAAGACACGCGAAGCTTGGAGAAAAACTGGCCCCCATTGCCACACCCTGCAGTTGTCTGTAAATTAGACTATTATACATAAAGATGTTATGCTTGAGGCAAAACTTCTACATTGAGATCAGCATTACATTGTGCACATGAAATTTCTCATCCCTCCTCCCCAAGTAGAACTCTACAGCTGCCACACCATCTGAGTGGCGGATACTCGTGTAGAGGGATGTCACATCAAGGGCAATTAGCCAATCACCCTCTCGTACCTGTATGTTGCTGATTTTAGACAGGAAATCCCCTGTATCCTTGACATAGGATTTTAAACCTTGAACATAAGTCTGGAGGAAATAGTCTATATAAATTGATGTTCGTTCCAATAGACAACCCCTGGCTGAGATGATGGGTCTGCCGGGGCGATTGTTCCTGTCTTTATGGACCTTTGGGATGAAATATAGGGAAGGTATCACTGGATGGTCCGTTTTAAGATATTCATATTCGGACTTGCTAAGTAGTTCTTGTGATTTCCATTTTAGCAGGAAAAGATGAAATTCATCTTGCATCTTCCTAATTTCATCCCCCTTGAGTCTTTCATAATGGTCCCTATTGTTGAGTTGCCGATATGCCTCCTTGTGATAGTCTGTTCTATCACTGGGGCGGACAATTATTTTGTTGTCTTTCTTGATTCTTTCCACCAATGATTCAAAATCCGTAGTTGTTTGATCATATTTGTATTTGTTTTGCTGATTTTGCCATGCAGATCCTTGAGGTCGCTCACTAAATTTTCTTGAAACACGTCAATTGCATCACGCGGCATGATGGGGCAGAACGTTGATGGAGTTTGAAAGGGGTGAGTTGCATCGATATGGATGATGTTGTTGAGGGCACTGTTGTTGATCTGCTACTTTCGCTCACATTATACCTGAGGGAATCATTGCCTTCATTTGTCCATAAGGTATCAAGTTCTTGAGTTAAGGAGAAATTTTGTTCCGCATCACGGGTGATCTCACTTTTGCTATCCTGGCGCATTTTATGAAACTTTTTTAATTTCAGTTTACAAGTTGCTTTATAAATGTCTACTCGTGTAGCTGCATAGTTCATGTTGGTTCTGGGAGCATAAGACAAACCCAATCATAGGATATTCTCCTCCCTATTAGTTAATGTCATTGATGTTAAATTGACTATTGTTTGATCGGTGCAGTCACTAATTTTTTGTGCCATTGACCCCTGCCTCTTCTCTTCTGTTGGTTCGTGTTGCCTTGATTTTGACCTCGCCCTTGCCCTTGCCCCCCTCCTTCTTCTGCGGGTGTAGTTTTTCCTTTTACTTTGTAATTTTTTCTCGTCCCTGGTCTTAGGGAACGGAGGCGTTCCTCGCATAAAAAAATAATTTCTTCGCCCGGAGATGGTTTCTTGCTACTGCCTGTGGTATCGTTATTTCTAGTTTCCAGCTCATTTTCACTCCCTGGTTCTGAACTGAAATCGGACGCTGTAGTGTCCCCAGCATTCACTTGTGCTCGTTTGTAATTCCTTTTTCCTTGTGCCTTTTGTTGTATTCCAGCAGCCGGTTTTCTCACTACATCGTATTTTCTCGAGAAAGTGAAAATTTGCCCTAGAAGATAGTCCTGTCTATCTCTTGCGAACTTGTACGTTTTACGCGCAATTATCTTTTCTTCTTCTTTTTTAGGCGAATAGTCATTTCTTTTAGGAGTTTTGTTTTTTCCTCGGATTCGCCTAATGCATCAAGTTCCTCATTCATAACAGCTATCTCCTCTAGCAATTTGGCTCGATCTATTTCAGCATATTTAATGAGAATCAAAACTGAGCGCCTCGATGCCTCCAAATTGTTTTCCGCCCATTCACGCATCAAATCAGGGTTTGGATTTTCATAGGTGGGTGATGTTAAAATTCGTAGTCCCCTCGGCACCCTGTTTACTTCCGCATATTTCTGCAGGGACCTTGCCTCTCACCATTTACTCTGTTCCTGGCGGGACTTTTTCTCAAGGGCTTTGATCTTATTCAGCCGCCTCTCTCTCTCTCTCTCTCTCTCTCTCTCTCTCTCTCTCTCTCTCTCTCTCTCTCTCTCTCTCTCTCTCTCTCTCTCTATATATATATATGCACGACGGGATCAGTGGTCCGCTACAGAGACTACTGTGACGTCAGAGACTGTGCTGCAGCTGGGCCTCTCATTACCTAATGGGAGGAGTCTGTTGCTACTAAAGGAAATCACCTCACACGAACTGCGGCATCTGAAGAGGCTTGACGCCGAAACCGGTCATGCTGACTTTGTTGAATAAATGTCCTGAACGAACCCCGCTGTGTCCCTTCCCTTTCTTCAACCAAGAGAGGATCTTTGGCAATTAATAAAGTGCTTTCCTGTGGCGCTTTTCGAAGGGGCCCTTCCAATCTGGGCTGTGTTTACTACAGGACGTTGGGCAACTAACTTCTAGTATCCGAGGAATTGGAAAAAACACAGTCCGCCCTCTTACCGGCAACAACGAGGAACTGCTGTCACAGGCGGTCTGGGATTTCCCGGTTGAGAGGCTTCTGCATTGACTTTCGCCATCTGCCTCGTTGGTATTCGGCAGAGGGCGTGGAAGTAGGGGACCCAAGGACATTTGTTGGCAACACTATCGGGGGTTGCTTTTTACCTGCGGCACATCAGATAACAACAAGATGCACGACGGGATCAGTGGTCCGCTACAGAGACTACTGTGACGTCAGAGACTGTGCTGCAGCTGGGCCTCTCATTACCTAATGGGAGGAGTCTGTTGCTACTAAAGGAAATCACCTCACACGAACTGCGGCATCTGAAGAGGCTTGACGCCGAAACCGGTCATGCTGACTTTGTTGAATAAATGTCCTGAACGAACCCCGCTGTGTCCCTTCCCTTTCTTCAACCAAGAGAGGATCTTTGGCAATTAATAAAGTGCTTTCCTGTGGCGCTTTTCGAAGGGGCCCTTCCAATCTGGGCTGTGTTTACTACAGGACGTTGGGCAACTAACTTCTAGTATCCGAGGAATTGGAAAAAACACAGTCCGCCCTCTTACCGGCAACAACGAGGAACTGCTGTCACAGGCGGTCTGGGATTTCCCGGTTGAGAGGCTTCTGCATTGACTTTCGCCATCTGCCTCGTTGGTATTCGGCAGAGGGCGTGGAAGTAGGGGACCCAAGGACATTTGTTGGCAACACTATCGGGGGTTGCTTTTTACCTGCGGCACATCAGATAACAACAAGATGCACGACGGGATCAGTGGTCCGCTACAGAGACTACTGTGACGTCAGAGACTGTGCTGCAGCTGGGCCTCTCATTACCTAATGGGAGGAGTCTGTTGCTACTAAAGGAAATCACCTCACACGAACTGCGGCATCTGAAGAGGCTTGACGCCGAAACCGGTCATGCTGACTTTGTTGAATAAATGTCCTGAACGAACCCCGCTGTGTCCCTTCCCTTTCTTCAACCAAGAGAGGATCTTTGGCAATTAATAAAGTGCTTTCCTGTGGCGCTTTTCGAAGGGGCCCTTCCAATCTGGGCTGTGTTTACTACAGGACGTTGGGCAACTAACTTCTAGTATCCGAGGAATTGGAAAAAACACAGTCCGCCCTCTTACCGGCAACAACGAGGAACTGCTGTCACAGGCGGTCTGGGATTTCCCGGTTGAGAGGCTTCTGCATTGACTTTCGCCATCTGCCTCGTTGGTATTCGGCAGAGGGCGTGGAAGTAGGGGACCCAAGGACATTTGTTGGCAACACTATCGGGGGTTGCTTTTTACCTGCGGCACATCAGATAACAACAAGATGCACGACGGGATCAGTGGTCCGCTACAGAGACTACTGTGACGTCAGAGACTGTGCTGCAGCTGGGCCTCTCATTACCTAATGGGAGGAGTCTGTTGCTACTAAAGGAAATCACCTCACACGAACTGCGGCATCTGAAGAGGCTTGACGCCGAAACCAGTCATGCTGACTTTGTTGAATAAATGTCCTGAACGAACCCCGCTGTGTCCCTTCCCTTTCTTCAACCAAGAGAGGATCTTTGGCAATTAATAAAGTGCTTTCCTGTGGCGCTTTTCGAAGGGGCCCTTCCAATCTGGGCTGTGTTTACTACAGGACGTTGGGCAACTAACTTCTAGTATCCGAGGAATTGGAAAAAACACAGTCCGCCCTCTTACCGGCAACAACGAGGAACTGCTGTCACAGGCGGTCTGGGATTTCCCGGTTGAGAGGCTTCTGCATTGACTTTCGCCATCTGCCTCGTTGGTATTCGGCAGAGGGCGTGGAAGTAGGGGACCCAAGGACATTTGTTGGCAACACTATCGGGGGTTGCTTTTTACCTGCGGCACATCAGATAACAACAAGATGCACGACGGGATCAGTGGTCCGCTACAGAGACTACTGTGACGTCAGAGACTGTGCTGCAGCTGGGCCTCTCATTACCTAATGGGAGGAGTCTGTTGCTACTAAAGGAAATCACCTCACACGAACTGCGGCATCTGAAGAGGCTTGACGCCGAAACCGGTCATGCTGACTTTGTTGAATTAATGTCCTGAACGAACCCCGCTGTGTCCCTTCCCTTTCTTCAACCAAGAGAGGATCTTTGGCAATTAATAAAGTGCTTTCCTGTGGCGCTTTTCGAAGGGGCCCTTCCAATCTGGGCTGTGTTTACTACAGGACGTTGGGCAACTAACTTCTAGTATCCGAGGAATTGGAAAAAACACAGTCCGCCCTCTTACCGGCAACAACGAGGAACTGCTGTCACAGGCGGTCTGGGATTTCCCGGTTGAGAGGCTTCTGCATTGACTTTCGCCATCTGCCTCGTTGGTATTCGGCAGAGGGCGTGGAAGTAGGGGACCCAAGGACATTTGTTGGCAACACTATCGGGGGTTGCTTTTTACCTGCGGCACATCAGATAACAACAAGATGCACGACGGGATCAGTGGTCCGCTACAGAGACTACTGTGACGTCAGAGACTGTGCTGCAGCTGGGCCTCTCATTACCTAATGGGAGGAGTCTGTTGCTACTAAAGGAAATCACCTCACACGAACTGCGGCATCTGAAGAGGCTTGACGCCGAAACCGGTCATGCTGACTTTGTTGAATAAATGTCCTGAACGAACCCCGCTGTGTCCCTTCCCTTTCTTCAACCAAGAGAGGATCTTTGGCAATTAATAAAGTGCTTTCCTGTGGCGCTTTTCGAAGGGGCCCTTCCAATCTGGGCTGTGTTTACTACAGGACGTTGGGCAACTAACTTCTAGTATCCGAGGAATTGGAAAAAACACAGTCCGCCCTCTTACCGGCAACAACGAGGAACTGCTGTCACAGGCGGTCTGGGATTTCCCGGTTGAGAGGCTTCTGCATTGACTTTCGCCATCTGCCTCGTTGGTATTCGGCAGAGGGCGTGGAAGTAGGGGACCCAAGGACATTTGTTGGCAACACTATCGGGGGTTGCTTTTTACCTGCGGCACATCAGATAACAACAAGATGCACGACGGGATCAGTGGTCCGCTACAGAGACTACTGTGACGTCAGAGACTGTGCTGCAGCTGGGCCTCTCATTACCTAATGGGAGGAGTCTGTTGCTACTAAAGGAAATCACCTCACACGAACTGCGGCATCTGAAGAGGCTTGACGCCGAAACCGGTCATGCTGACTTTGTTGAATAAATGTCCTGAACGAACCCCGCTGTGTCCCTTCCCTTTCTTCAACCAAGAGAGGATCTTTGGCAATTAATAAAGTGCTTTCCTGTGGCGCTTTTCGAAGGGGCCCTTCCAATCTGGGCTGTGTTTACTACAGGACGTTGGGCAACTAACTTCTGTATCCGAGGAATTGGAAAAAACACAGTCCGCCCTCTTACCGGCAACAACGAGGAACTGCTGTCACAGGCGGTCTGGGATTTCCCGGTTGAGAGGCTTCTGCATTGACTTTCGCCATCTGCCTCGTTGGTATTCGGCAGAGGGCGTGGAAGTAGGGGACCCAAGGACATTTGTTGGCAACACTATCGGGGGTTGCTTTTTACCTGCGGCACATCAGATAACAACAAGATGCACGACGGGATCAGTGGTCCGCTACAGAGACTACTGTGACGTCAGAGACTGTGCTGCAGCTGGGCCTCTCATTACCTAATGGGAGGAGTCTGTTGCTACTAAAGGAAATCACCTCACACGAACTGCGGCATCTGAAGAGGCTTGACGCCGAAACCGGTCATGCTGACTTTGTTGAATAAATGTCCTGAACGAACCCCGCTGTGTCCCTTCCCTTTCTTCAACCAAGAGAGGATCTTTGGCATATATATATATATATATATATATAAAACCTACTGGCGCTAGCCAGTAGGTAGTTATAGTTAGGACCTACTTTCCATAGGAAATCCACAACATTCTATTTGGAATAACTTTGGCTTTGTGCGAATTTCTCCAAGAAAATGGCCTGCTCAGCTCCGCTCCTGCCCTGAAAGTTTGGGGGTGATTCGTCAAGTGGGGGCCGAGAAAAAAGGGGGGTCCCAAAACGTGTTTTCCCTATGCAATTTTCCATAGGGACCTTTAGCCAGGGCTACAGCCCGAACGGCTGAACGGAATTGGTTGGTTCGCAGATTGTGCTTTTTGTTAAATGGTGTAAATCCGTTCAGTAGTTCCTGAGAAAATCAAAGTAAAATCATAGTGATGTCTAGAGACGAAGCACTGCACACGTATGGAAATCCGTACAATTACGAGCACGAGCTGCATGCTGATTGGATGTCAACTGTCTGTCAACACTCCAAACCAGGAAGTTTTGCCAGCCATCTTGTGCCTCAGTAGAACCGAGTCACAAGAAAACAGTACAAGACAATTGAAAAAAAAAAGGAAAGGGGGCAGTGTAGAAACATCCTCACCTTCTAGGCCTGCTGAGGGGTCCCACATAGATCTTTAGGCCCCCAATTATTATTTTTTTTAAAATAAGAAATCGCGGGGTACGCGTGTAGGTAAAAAAACCTAGAAGTCCGTTTTATTCTTAATTAGCCTCCGGGGGGTCAAATCTCAGTGGCAATTTTTATCCATAAAGGGGGGCTTGTAAGGCCCCCCGCAGCCCCGGGGACCGCCACCCCCTCTGTTTTTTTTAAAGTATGTTTTCAGCTCTCCCTTCCCCCCGTACACGCCCCGGGGACCGCCACCATCCTGGAGCAGTTATATGTAAAATGGGGCTTTTTAATGTTAAGAGGGGATCACGCGGCCCCCTCCTGGAGCCCTTGATGGCCATGGGGACCACCGCCTCTCAGGACCGGCTCCTGCAGTGTCTCGGGGTGCCTACCTCCGGGACACTGCTGTTTGCTATGGTAGGGCGGGAGCGTTGCTGTTCCCACTTTACCACAGCAAACCGCTTTCCTATTTGAAAGAGAGAGCAAAATAATCTGCTCTCTCTTTCAAGTAGGAAAGCAGATGGGTTTTCGATAGAGAGAGCAGCATGTACGCTGTTCTCTCTGACAAAGCAATACCGGCTCTCGAAGGACGCGGGGAGGATCGTGGGGGCATTGGGACAAAAAAAAAAACAGTTCTTTTTGAGAACTAACTTTACTGGTGAAAAAAAAGGCTATATTTCTATGATAGGATGTGAAACGTTCCGTTTTTTTAATTGTGCACCAGTTGTACTCTCTATGCATGAGCAGCCTCATTTCCAAGCCCAAGTTTCTTTCTTTTTCTTTAAGTTCGCCAAGCAAAGCTGTCCTCATGTCAGGTATTAAATGTGCTGCTTTCTTTTCCCGGGCCTCGTGTGTCATCCGCTGCTATACTTTTGTAATATATTAATAATCATATTGCTGAGGCGCCAAACGTTGATTACATACTCCGTCCTCCGCCATTTTAGTAGTTTTCCTCCGTTATTTTTTTTATGCCTGTTACTTTCATTTTACCCTCCGCCTATCTTGTCTGTGATCGATAAGATTTCTTGTGTTTGTCCTTGGCCTCCGATGTTATTAGACTTGGTCAAACGTATACCTAAAAACTCATTTGGAGCACGTAAGCCACAGCCATTACAACGCATGTCCATCACCAGAGAGCCATTATCATGCTTATGCCTTTATCATGGGTGGTAATGTATATGGCTAACAACATACTTGTGCTCCCATTATTATCATTGCAGGTTCTTCACCCGCTCAGTGCTTCGGGCACCAGTAACTCAGTGACCAAAGAGGCCACGCATGTAGAAGTGGGCCCCTTGTTCGGTAGTTTGGAAACAACTGTAAAATGGCGTAGAACACATGCGCCCTGTCTTTTTTATACATAGGGTTACGTGTGTAGTGACGGATGTGCTGGATGGGTGTGGTGTGGGTTTATACCAGCCATGAGAGAGTGTGTGTCGATCTGACAACTAGACCTGCAACTAAGAAATCCCTATAATGGAAATCTGGGCTTTGTGTTTTCCTGGTAGCGTAAGCACAGTAGGCTGTACTAACATATTCAGTCTGGATTAATTTACCACCTCCCCCAGGGGCTTTTAAATGTTGGGAGAGGGGTCAATAATTGTGTTGACTTTTCTTCTTTAGCGTGCAGTACTATATTGTTTTATAAAATGTATAAGTCTTTAAACTATCTTTACTCTTACGACGTACAGGCGATATTTCCGTAATTGATTTTAAAAGTAATATACGCTTTTTTAAAGTTTAAAAAAACTATTTTCATGATTATCCCAGATGTCTTCCCTTAATATGTACATTAAATACATAAATATATGTTTTTGAACAATTAGAATCTTTCGCGCCGTACGTGTACATCGCGCCGTATATGACGTCAGGATATATTGTTTTATAAATAAAAAATGCAGGGTACACGTTTTGGGCGAAAAAGAAAAAAAAACGCAAAGCCTGCTTTATTGTTAATTAGCCTCCGGGGGGGCCAAATCCCTGGGGCAATTTGTTTTTCATAATGATGGGCCTAGAGGGTCTACTCTGTGTGGGGATTGCTACCCCCGATCTTTAACTATATGTATGCGAGGGGGCTCATGGCCCCCCGGAGTTCCGGGGACTGCCTCCTCCTCCACTCGAGCCCCCCCGCCCCCTGGGCCTCTTTTTATTAAAAAAACTGTGCAAGGAGGAGCTATGCTAGCAACCAAGATTGCCGCTTAGGCTCCCGGCTCTGCCGACCTCCGTCCCCCATCAGATGATCCTGCTACTAATCCTGAATTTACACCCTGCCTCCGGGCGTGTGAACTGCTGTGCTGTACTTTGGAGTGATCCCAGGACCTTTACCAGCTTGGTGGACGGAGTTATGTCGAATTTCAGTTTGGGGCCTACACCAGCTTGTGAGTCGGGGACTCGAGTACTGGCCCAGCCGGGTTCCAGTTGAGTAATATCGGCCTTGGGTGATCGACAGGGTCCGGTCCTTGGATGTGGAGAACTTTCTAAGCCCGATTTCGACGGCGGTTGTTGCTCTGGCCTAAACATCGGCGGAGGTCCCTGACCCGGAGACCCGGTTTGCCGCTGACGGTGTTCGCTGGGTCGGGGTCTTCGCTTGAGGTTGCGGAGCGAGGATTGTGGCCTTGGCACGCCCTGAGTCTCCCTCCGTGTCAGTCTGGCCCAATTCTGCCGGTTCCCCCGGGGAGGTGCCCGTGGGGGACGCAATTATGGTCGACTCGGAACGAAATGTGGTCGGACGGACTGAGTCTGAACCGTCGATGCGGACTGTACTGGTAGCTATCGGGACACTACATTCCCATGTGGAGTCCATTGTCCACAAAACGATAGCGGTCACATACGGACATGGGCATGAGGGACCGGACCCTGATCAGGTGCAATATCCTGATCGGCCTATACCACCCACGGAGGCCCTTGTAATGGCAGTGGGCCCTGTGCTATGAGGGGTGTCGGAGGTTCATGGCAGTGTGATGGCCGACGACCGTGATCTTGGTGCTCTCTACGGATTGTCAAGCCCACCATCATTGCCTACTGTGTGTGGATTAATTGCTGCTTCCTTTCCGGATACTCTTGGTGGAAACTGTCCACGGGATGAAACAACGTTTTTCCCCTCTCCGACACCTTCATTACGATCGCAGAGACAACGACGATGGGAGCTCATGGGGGTGAGGCACATCGTCGATGTTGATGGAGTTCCCAGTGATTTTAAAACTTTGCCTCGCCTTGGAAGGAACTTTACTGAACTGTTTCGGCATTTTGACTATCATGCGGAGGCGACAGTCCGTCCGGAAGGGGCTTGCACGACTGATCGGAAGGGTCAAGGATGAGACTGATTGTTGGGGCTTGGCACCGTGGACTTGCTGAAGTGGGATTCGCTACCATTGTATTTACGGGAGGTCGGGTGGTGCTTACTGTTTCCCCTGTTTCGTTTTATATTGCTTTAATAGTTGTGGGTTTTATCCTGGGGTATTCTAGGTTCTGGCGAGGGGGAGGAGGGACCGGGGGCCCGTACTGAGATGTCCTCCTCCACTTTTTCTACTTTTAGTACCTAGTTAGATGGGACGACAGGCACACTGCTAGTTGGGGACAGACACAAGCCATATGCAGGGGTGCAGGGTGGGGGGATGGGTGTTCGTCTTGTTAGTGTTTGTAGTTTATGTTTGAAATCCTTTCGAATCCTGATATCGGTGGTCTTATTGAGGCGCAAATTTGTGTTTTGGGTAGATGTGCTCTGGTGGGGGTGTTATTAGCATAAATTAGCCAACTGTTGCGTCATCCGTTATTGTATTCGGGATGCGGCCGTAGTCTCGTAACCTTTTAATGCTGCCCCCCCCCCCCCCCCCTCCTCCCTTCTACTCTGGACTGCTGCTCAATGTTTATTCTGTTTCCAGGGGAGGTGGAGTTGGTGGTTGGCATTTGTTTGATTATCCTGAATGTCGTGCGGCCGATTACCCGATGTAGCTCGTGAGTAGGCCTTATTGATAGTTCTCCATCCATTATGCCCTGTATGAATATTGCTCCTCCTTTCATTCCGCGATGTAAGTCACCTGTTATTGTTTTTCTCTGTTTTTTCAATAAAAAGATGTTTTAAAAATAAAATAATAATAATAAAAAAAACTGTGCAAAGGGGTTGTAAATGTGGTATTTTGGTTTCGTTATTGTCTTGTAGAGGATCCAGGGTAAATATATCTTTTTTTGTACAGCCACTACCTTTCTGCCTGTTACCATTGTAACAGTTCATGGATCACTTGCGTGAGTACAGAGGTTAGAAGTTCATCACAATATGTTGCTAATTGAAATAGTTACTGTGCTGGAGATTTATATTTATTTTTTTCATAGGAACCGTTAGTCGTAGAAGAAGTCAGTGGAAAATTTTTGTTAGGGATTCCTTCCTGTTCGGGGAGTATTAGGGTAATGTGCTCCAAGCGGGACTTTACGAAGTTTAATGTTCATTGGCTGTAAAGTATTAAAAGTAGAAGGTTTAGCAGTCATTCCTTGCTGGACATTTTATTGGCTAAAGTGTTCAGAGCAAAAGTTTGCTCCTTATTGGGTGGGAACGGTTCACTGTTGTCAGTAATATTGTGATGCATTTTCTAAAGGAGTATGAGGAAAGAAAGTAGTTAGGGCAGGCTAGGAACACTATTAACTCTGTGCAGTGCCCATAAGGTGGTGGAGAGGAATTATGAGGGAAACAATTTTTTTATATGTTTCAAGAGATATTTATATAATTGCCGTGTGGTGTATAAATCACGGCGGAAAAATGACAGTGTCTTGCACTGTTTTCTTTTATCAAGTTTGTAGGTGACATACTTCTTAGTAGAACTATTTACTTATAATGTGGTGTTTACTTTCCTGATGGGGAGGTGTGGTTGCGCAGCAAAAAGTTCAGTCTAGGTTTGAAACAGTTTTTATCAAGCAAATACAAATAAACTTTATTGAGAAGCTGTCGCTGTATATATGAAAGGGGTGACAATTAAAAATGGAATTTCATAAAATATCAGTTAAGCGTGGCTATATACTTCTTTTTTGTGCTACAGTTTGTAGAAGTGTTGCCCCACATTCTTGTTGATGTAAGAGGTCATCAGTTACTTTTAGATAAAGTAGAACAGAAGTGGTACAACAAACACTCCCGCACTACATAATCTCAGATCAAGAGAACAAGTAAAACAGTAAAATATAAATTACTTCATATTACATAGAAATGCATGCATTATTATTTTTCAAATTTGTATTCTATACAATACAGAAACGTGCTGTGGTAGTGTTTACAGGTTGCAGACTGTTCCGCTAATAAATCACATACTCACCAAAGAATATATAGAATGTTACTCTTATAATATATAGTACAGGTCCTATATATTCTTTATGGAGAAGGTGAATAGGAATCGCAAATAAGAATAGAAATTCGAAAATAACAATCAGAAATGTAGGGTTTATTAAATATTTAAAGTAACAAAGTATGCATGATAGCTATATTTTAATATATATAAAAATATCTGATCAAGTACTTATAAATATTTGATAATTATATTACAGATGGCGCTGAAAAATCTCCCATTCCGCAATAGGACAATCTATTATAATATAACGATTGATACCATTGTTACAGTAAAAAGAAAAGGAAAATAAAGTTATGTATTTAACAGAACATCCATAATGAAATACTGTCGAGCGGTGATTATTTACTGAACTTCTTTTCTCCGGGAGGTGAAAAAATGTGATCTTCGTGGCGACGGGTCATAAACTCCTCTGAGATCATGACGGTGAGATTAATAATATGTATATATTTTCACAGCATATGATCACAAGGGGAAAATAGACTGAATGCTGCAAGCCGGTAACGTTGCTTACTTATCGTTACTGTTTGTGACGACGGATTGTGAATTCCGCTAAGATCACCAAGACTGTTAATGTTTTAATATACATATTAACAGTATGTGATCTGTAGGGGAAAACACAATAACAAGTGTAACATTGTGACGGTGATTATAAATGTTTAGTGTTTGCGTTGACGGGTTAGCAACACCCCTCGAGCGAAGTACAGTATCAATATTATAATATAAAAAGTCAATATATATAAGGTGAAAGGAGCCAGAAAAGGAGCAATGTTTATTATAGTCTATCTGTTTCTAAGAACAAGCTGCTGACGTTACAGAGAAAAACCGAAAAACATGCAATAACATTTTTTTCTACATATAAATGTTTAAATATTGACAAATAGCCACAATGTATAACGAAGTACTATGCCTATGCCATATTGGAACAACTTACAACTCCGGAATATGTTTGTTGACGCAAAAAGAGAATCCGATGCTAGAGAACGGAACCTGTAACAGAGATTGGTGATTCAGAAATAACTCACGAAAATTAAACTAATTGCACAGTAGGTGTAGTTTACATAGTTTTTTGTTGTTTAGTAGTCTATGGAAGGAAGATGTGGCTCCGCCTATTTAGATGGCACGTTTTGCAGTTTACACGTGCTCACGTTTTAACTGTTTTTCTTCTGCACATGTTCGGAAAAGTTACAAAATGTGAAGCTGTAAAGGTTTCGATTTTGATAGTAACACGCATAAGGTATTATTATCTACATACGTTGGAGAGTTTAAAAAGTGTTACTCGGTAAAATGTGTTCTTTGCATTTTCATGATTAAAAGCATTTAAATAGAAGACGTATAAAAAAATATCGTTATCATTAGAAGAAAAAAAAAGGTTTAATATTTGTTATGTTTATGGTTCCTATTTTAAAAAATGCAAGCATTTGTAAATCGTAAATCTACCCTCGGAAAGGTGTGCTGGTGCTTGGGGCTTTGGGAAGGTTAATAAATAATAAATGCCCTTTTCTATGCACCTGCAAACTTGGCTTTTAAACTTTTACCTGCACAGTCTGTATCTTTACACTTCTTCCAAACATTTTGGTACTGCTATTTTAGTATTGTGGTGAGCCATTCAGCAGTATGTGTTTATGTATACACTGTTCTAAAAGTGAAGCTGCTATACATTTTGCCAGACATTCTCCTTGCAGAATTGTAATAATTCAGCCAGTACCCAAGTAGTCATGGTGCAAAGTGGGCCTTTGGGCATGGACTGCTTCAAACCCCTATACACTATGCATGCACTCTTCTATGCACAGGTAAACTTGTCTTTTATAGCTTTTATTATCCAGTCTATATTCTTACACTTCCAGCAATCTCTTTGTGATTGCTGATTCAGTATTGTAGTGAGCTATTTAGCAGAATGCCCTTACGTATGCACTGTGCTAAAAATGAAGCTCTTTTAAATTCAGACAGACACTCTCCTTGCAGAACTGTAATTATCCAGTCAGTACTCAAGTAATCATGGTGCAAAGTAGGCTTTAGGCCATGTACTGCTTTAAACCTGTATAGACTATGCATGCAGTCTTCTATGTAGCTGCACATTTGCTTTTTATACATTCAATTTCCCAGTCTGCATCAGTAGACTTTCACAATCACTCTCACTCTACTGTTTCAATATTGTAGTGAGCCATTCAGCAATATTTCCTTTTATATGTACTGTGGTAAACCTGAGGCTCTTATAAATTCAGTCATGCACTCTCTTTGCAGAACTGTAATCATGCAGTCAGTACCCAAGTAATTATGGAGCAAAGTAGGCCTTAGTTTATGGACGGCTTCAAACTTCTATTTACTATGCATGTACTGTTCTCTTCACCTGCAAATTTACCTTTTATATTTTGAATTACTCAGTCAAATCAAATCAAATCAAATCATCTTTATTCGGTTTCCATTTGTGAAAGCCATAAAAGTACATAAAAACACAATAAATATTAAAACTCTCATTCATTCTGTAACAAACATTGTCTTAATAACATTTTTTAGAATCCATTTTGGACGTGAAACTCAGTCTTATTTTATAAGTTCATACGGTGCCTAATACATAATTTTAGATACTGTCCCACAGATTTTGTCATTAAGTTATTTTCCAGAAATTGCAACGCCAGGTAGGCAGGGCGACATCTACGAATTTTCATAACTTTTAGTATTGGTAATATCCACCTTCTGCGTAATGGCGTGTAAAATTTGCAAAAGAAAAGGATATGAATTGTAGACTGTGGGGACATTAGGTCACAGGGACACGCTGAAATATTGTGGGTCCAAACATTCTGGTTGGGAAATAAAACCATATAATGATATAAATTAAACCAGAAGCGAGTGAGAAGAAGTTTTTCATATTGTGTTAGGTCATACTGCAAGTACGGTTGGATGGTTGGAACCAACTGTATTAATAGGCATTGTTGAACTGATGGCTTTCCTATTTCACTCAACATCCGTAGTTGAGATAGATGCGACAGACAGAGAGTTTGTAGTTCTTTTTTTGATATGTCTGTTACTGACGATGGTTCGTCGAAGAATCTCGGAAAACCAATATCTGTAAGAAAAGATTTTACATAAACCAACCATTTTATCTTTTTCATGTTCTCTAATTTCATGCAGTCCTGTATTATTGTTCTTGTGAGCAGGCACTCGTCCGTTGCCCATATTCTGCGCCATAACATGATAGGCTGGGTCTTGATGATGTCAGAAATATGATCCACCCCGAGTTCGAGGTGACATCCGAATGTGGTTGTGCTTTTTGGGACAGCCAATAGAAATTTTAAAGAGGAGTTTTCGACTTTTTGTAGTTGTTCAACGTTTGTTGTTCCCCAGACTCCTTCTCCGAAGGTGGCTGTACTAATGCATTTTGCATTATATATCTTAATCATCTCGGTTGGGGGTCTTTTTCCCAGACGAAGAGAAAAGGCTTTTAAACGCCAACTGTTCTTATAAGGGATAGCTTTCGGGAATTAATTGCTTCTTTCCAATTGAACGCCTCGTCAATGGTGATGCCAAGATAGGGGTACGTGTTGGTTCTTTCAAGGGGCAGGTTGTCCACGTAGATTTTCTTCACTTTTTTCCCCTTGGCACCAGCATGCATCACGTAAGTTTTCCTTATGTTGACTTTTAGATTTAAACTGGTCATAAAGGTGCAATAATTGTTTAGAGCCCGTTGGAGCTGGACTGGGGTTCGAGCAAGAATTACCGCGTCGTCGGCGTATAGTAATGCTGGAATCTGCCGACGACCGGCTTCTGGGAGATCTTTTACACCCTTTAACATTGCGGCCTCAAGACCATAAGTATAAAGCGTGAATAAGAAAGGGGCCAGCACGCACCCCTGTCTGACCCCCTTCTGTATTGGAAAACTGTTCGTTAATTGTCCTGCTGTCCCAAATCTAACCTTTCCCGTGGCTCCGGTGTATAATTCACGCAGAAAGTCGACTATTGGTGGTTCAATCCCCATTTGCAACATTATTGACCAGAGCTTTGGGTGTTCCACACAGTCGAACGCTGCTGTGAGGTCGACATAAACCATGTGTAGGCAGGATTTTATCAGTCTTTATCTTTAAACTTCCACCAAGCACTCTGTCATTCTGTTATAGTTTTGTAGTGACTCATTGATCAGTGTGTAGTAATCCATTCACTACATTTAAACAGTAATCAGCAGATGTACAATAAGTGGTACATCCCCAGAGATATTCCAGTTATTGTGCAGTGTGATATCACCACAATGGATGCACCGTATTTGCAATGTGGTGTATTATTGAGCAAAAACGGCACAGATATGTGATGTATTTGTGTTGTGAAGGTGGTGCATTGCTTGACTTGCGTTCCAAGCACAATGCAGCTCCAGCAATGCTCTTGGGGTTCTATGCTCACAAAGCTGTGTCAATCCTTACACCTGTTTCAAGCAGGTCCAGGGTTTTGACGTAGCATAGGCCTAAAAGTGACTGAATGAAATCTTATAGATTTCAGTCAGTCACTTTTAGGAGGCGTTGTTCCTAATGCAGAACACCTTCACTCCCTCCCCCCCTCTCTCTGTGCAGGAAAGCCTCTTCTAGCGAAGGGCTTTAGAATGTGATGCACCTTCCATATGCATCACATTGTAAATATCAGACACCATGGCACATCTTTTGCACCACCGCTGCATCACAGAAGTGACGGAAAAGATGTGTAAAAGAGGCACAAGGGGGTTGTAAATCCACTCCTAATTTGCGATTCCTTAAATGAAATTGCAAAATAAGGAATCGCAAATTTTGTGATTCCTACTTTTGCACCAGATTTTCCTTAATACATACCATTTAGCAAATTTGTATTCGCAAAGGCCGAAATTCTGTGAATTTCGGCGTTTGCGAATACGAATTTGCTTGATACATATGGCCCATAGTTCTTTCTTAAGCCAGTGGAGGTAGTTCTGATAAGAACTGTTTTTTTTCTTTTTAGTTTTCTATTTCTTTTGTATTTTTTCAGCAAGTTTATAGTTGTTTTTTTTTAAACCAACAAAATGAAACTGGAAACAAAAAAAACTGTGTAACAGGAACAATAAAGAATTTTTTTTATTGTTTTGGGCAACGGTGCTCTTCTTTGCTCTTCACAATGAGGTCAATAGACTGCTCACTGTAACAAAGGAGTTCTCTGCAAAATTTACAATGAATTGTAAGATCCGCAAACTAAGGCACAATAATAGGATGCGGACTGCTCGGAGGAGGTGGTGGTGCAGTTGAGGTAGAAGGAACTGCAGGTTGAGGGTTCTCTTGGAACCTTTGTGTTGCCATCCTTGCATAATTATTTGGATGCAAATTTTTGACATGGCGAACCATTGAGGCTGTCCCGAAAGAGTACTTTTTAGTGGGGTCACCCCTGGAAAAGTGTAACCTCACAGATCTTGAACGTTACTTTCGGCATATTCATCTTTTTCTGTCCCTCCGAAAATGAAAAAAACTTCCAAATGAAAGCTTCTTTTCTCTTTTTCTGAGGTGACTCAGTAACAAAATCTTCCTCAGTGGAATGTACTGATGAAGTCTTAAAAATGGCAGCCATTGTAGAGTTTGGTTCTAAAAGACTACAGCTAGGTGTTTTTCCTGGGAAAGTCCAAGTAGGATTATCAAAATGAGAGAGGTCTTTCAACAGATGGAATAGGAAGTATAATGAACCATTCAAAACTCTCCTTTTATGGTCACATGACTTTGCGTACGCTTACAGTGCTATTACGGTGCTCTTAAGATGCAAGTACGTACGACGTACCACTGCGATTTGCGTAATTGCTTTTAAAAGTAATAATCGCTTATTAAAAGTTAAAAAAAACGATTTTCATGATTGTCCTAGATAATGTCTTCCCTTAATCTGTACATTAAATACATAAATATATGTTTTTGAACAATTAGAAACTTTTGCGCCATACGCTTACGGGGCGCTGTATATGGCTTCACGCAGAAGCGTTGATGCGACGCGCAAGGTCAACAAAGTGTGGTGCGATCACTGTGCGCGTACGGTGCGATTACCCAAAAAAATATGAAAAAGGAATTATACAGATTTTAATTGTAAAAAATTGAAGATTTTTTTTTATAAAAAAACAATTTGGGATTTCGTTTTGTTATTATTTTACATTAAGAATATTAAATATAATTTAAAAAATAAAATAAATATAAATATTTTTAATAAAAATGAAAGAAATTAGTATAAAAAGAAAGAAATATAATAATTTATACATTTAAAAATTATCATTTACAAAACATTTGAAATTTACTGAAAAAACTATAGGTTTCAGCCACGTTATAGTTAGAAATTAGCATTTAAAAAACCTTACAGATTCACTGAAAAAAACATAGGTTTCACACATGTTAGTTAGCTGGAGATTTCACTCATACAAAACCATTTAAATTCCCCCGTTATAGTTAGTTCAGCTAACTATAACTCGCGCGCCCGCAATGCACTGCTGATGACATCACATACTACATCACTCATGACATGGTCAGTGACATCACTCATGACATCATCCTTATGAAAGAGTGGCAGACCTCCTCTCACCCTAATATAACCTTTGATACACACATTCAAAAATAGAACCTAACATTTTCTAAAAAAATGGAGATACCATTACCAGTTAGAACAACCTATTCAGTAATTCCAAAATCTACATACACATCAACTCATTCACCAATAGTTCTATATAGTCACTCATACATGTACTCACTTATCATATGTACTCATACACGTATACATCCTGTTACACACCTACACTTATACATAGAGTTATTCACACAAATACTCACACATGCAAATAAACGATCAAACATCCATTTACTTGCATATACAGCTCTACAAACACCACTACACATACTTACTCTCTTAAACAATCAGTTATAGAAACACATACTTTTTTTTTTTAAGTTTTTGAAAACCTTTATTTGTGTAGATGGTTGCATACAAATACGGGCCTACAACCCAGAGGCCGGCCACAGAACAAATTGGAGAGCACCAACATCAGTAAAAAGTACGGAGTGGTTACGCAATACTACACAATGCTGCAAGTCCGCAATGCTAACTGAGTGGAACCACTCGACACAGGATCAGAGAAGGTTAATTTTTATATTAAGAGATTAAAGGATCGGTTGTATAATAGGCGTCCTGGCGCACATGGCGGGGAGCAAAACCAACAACATTATAATAGGGAGTCCGTAAATCTGTCATCAGAAAGGTCCAAAGCGTGCAGGCCATAGATGCCTTTGCAAGTCTTCTGCAGTAGTGCCCACCCGTAACCTCATGTGCCCAAGGACAAGCAGAACATCACTATCATAACAATAAAAACCATCAGAGAGACGGATAAAATTGCAATCACTATACAACCCAACCCGGAAAGTAAAAGAAATCAAAGGAAACTAGAAGAAAGGAAAAAAGGGACTCGACGTTACTGTACCCTCCCCACGGCGATACTGGCGATCAACAATCCTGACAGCAAACATTCTCAGGGGCGGGGCGGCTAGGTCAGGATAAGCAGAACCTGCAAGTACCTTATTATGTAGGGATACCCATTCCTTCCCCCCCCCCCAGTCACTCACCCCGCGGGAATCACGCACAGACATGGAGACCCAAGAAAAGGACACAAAAGAGCCATAGAAACAAATAACTATCTAATAGACCCCCTTCCACCCGCCCCACCCTGCACCCCTGCAGAAGGCTATGGCCTACCCCTCCCGGCAGCGTGCCTGTCGCCCTAAACATGAACCCGAAATATAGAATGAGATAATATAGGGAAAGGGAAAGAAGAAAGATAAAAAGGGAAAAAGGGAAAAACCAGGGGGGAGGATACCATGTAACAGGGCGCACGGCCCCCACCCCCCGCCCATACAAACAATTAGTGCAGCCCAAAACGAGACTGGCAAGTTTTCAGGTAGCCATACATATTAAGGATTCGACAAATTATCACAATTTGAGGCAGTCCAGAACTCCGTGCTCCGAGCAGCAGTCCTCCGGATTAAGAACCAGGCTCACCCCAGTCCTTTCTTAGCTATCGCCACGATGTATATCGAAGTAGCGGGCAGAAAACAAAGCGGTGAGAAAAGGCTGTGGAACAGCCGCTGAACAGACAATGGAAGCAACCCATGAGATCTCATCCGCCGATGGTAATGCAAAAGTTGTTCACGGCAGTCATGTACACCAGTGTCAATGATCACCAGCAAATCCTCCCGCATGCGAACCAAGACATCGCTTCCCCCACCAAAATGCGGGAAACAAACAGCAACCACCTCGGGCACATCCGCGTCTCTGAGGGACGGCCCGGGAGTAATGGCGGACACCACAATGTCTTGCACACAGGAGTCTCGGGCCAAGGTCGCCTGCCAAATCGGCAGCGCTTGTAGGACGTCGCCAATCGTGGGTCCTTGCCCTCCAGTGCAGGCCCCAGGACAGTGCAGAGGTTCAGCATCGACATCCCGGGGCGTTCCACCGCATACGGCATCAGCCGCCATTTTGTGAGTTCAGCGCCGTCCCTTCGGAACCAACTCCTGGGGTGGGCTCACAGGCAGGGCCCCCGCGGGATCCCCCTCAAGCACCAAAACAGCACCCTCGATGCAGAAACGAGAACCACCAAAAGAGGAGGGACCCGTCGGCGCCACCGCTACGCTGGAGCAACTCTCCGCCACCGAGCAATGGGGTTTGGAATGGCCGGGCAAGGCAACAAAGTGGGGAGTCACAAACACGGCGTCCCCACCACACAACTTGCCGCACCTCACCTCTGGAACACCGGACGGTAGTCCCAGGCGCGTTCAGTTGCCTCCGGCCTTTTCGCACAACGGCATCTTCCGGCCGTACTCCATCCTCCACCTGTGGCCGCCACCGGCACCGTCTCGCCGGCCACTCGCTGAAGGCAAGGCCCCGGTCTCCACCCCACGGAGGCCGCACTTCCCGAGAGGACGCCGCTGCGGAACCACCGAACGCCGGATCCACCAGGTCGGGTGGTAAGTGTCAGCAGACCTTCATCTGTGAAATATTTTCGTTTTTGGGGCAGGATGGGCGGCAGGATAGATGAGTTTGGGCAGGGAGGCCGGCGGAGCCGAGCTACCGTGCGGCCATCACGATGTCGAGCTTCTAGAAACACATACTTATTTATACAGGAACTTTTCCAATCTGTCACTGTCATATATCCTTACTTATATACATCAATACTCACATATACTAGCTTAAAACATATGTACTTACTCATAAAGACACTATTGAGGCAGTCATTCACTCACTAAGACACCCAAACACCCAATCATCCACCCATACAGTTCTGCACACATGCTGTCTTCAAAACACATACAAACTATGAGTCAGTCATTCATGCATCTGTGCGCTAAGTAATACCCCCCACCAAACAATACAGACACTCATTCTGATACTCAAAAAAACAACTAATAACCCATTTAAACACTCATGTAGGTACTTATTAACCCATGCAGCCATTCATACACAAAGTGAGACACTGATACGGATATTTACATATTTAAACATTACTCGCTAATACATGTATTTACTAAGATATACTTAATAAGTCAGTTATACAATCAATTTTACAAAAAAACATTTAGACACTTATTTACCCATTTATTCTTCCATTGACCTTGACATATACATATATAAAACATATTTAAATTTCATAAAAACACACATTCACTGGATGATGTCATCAGTGATGTCATTTGAGATGTCATCAGTGATGTCACTGACCATGTCATGAGTAATGTAGTACGTGATGTTATCAGCAGTGCATTGCGGGCGCGCAAGTTATAGTTAGCTGAACTAACTATAACAGGGGAATTTCAATGGTTTTGTATGAGTGAAATCTCCAGCTAACTATAACATGTGTGAAACCTATGTTTTTTCCAGTGAATATATATATATATATATATATATATATATATATATATATATGTATATATATATATATATGTGTATATATATATATATATATATATATATATATATATCCACTGTCAACTTATATAAGTAACATCTATATCTTTGTACTCATTTATCCATCCATGTATTCAGTTTCCTCCCACCTAGAAACTCAAATAGCTCTCTTCCGGTTGTTTAATGTGGTGTTAATCTGTATACCTAGCTTTTTGTCTTCAACTCCTCTTTCCAATCATTTCCACTATACCTGATTATGTAAATTGCCTACTTTAACATTGCATTTAATTTCTCTGCAATCCCATTTGCTGCTAGGAGATACAGCAAATATGTTTTATGTGTTCTCTCTCTCTCAACAAGATACTCTCTCACATATCCCTTGAAGTAAATTCTATCCTATTGTCTGTGGGAATAGATATAGGTAATCCTTCATAGAAAAACACTTACTTCAAAAATCTAATTACCCTTCTTGTGTTGATCTCAATCACAATATCTACTTCTGGCCGTCTTGTGTATAAATCAATTAAAATGATCAAATATCTGCTTCATCCTGCCTCCCGGAGAGAGCCCACAATATCCATGACTACATCCACCCTTTTGATGTTTGTGTTAACTTCATGTTGATAATTGGTTATTTATTGTATCACTTTGCATTCAACAAATACGAAGATCTTTCATAACAATGCACATCCGAATTCTCTTGTTTGTTCTGAAGATTCCTTGATCAAATTTATCACCTTCTCTCTAAGACAGTGGTACCCAATCTTTTTAGAACCAAAACCCACTTTTTAGAACGACATGCTTTCGCAACACACCTACTTTTAATGGATATGAGGAGGGGTAATTTTTTTTTAATAAATCTTTTTATTGAGAGAAACAGTAATGCAATAGGAAAACACCAATGCAAAAAATAAGAGCAGTTGTCAAGTCATGTCAAAACAGCTTCATTCGGTGTAAAATGTACATCCATAAAAGCATACTTATAAAAACAATAATAAAATTGGTCAAGGGTACAGTATACACATTTAAAAGTTCAATTCATTTACAATTAATTTTTCATAGAAATTCCAGGGGATCACTAATCAGAATATATTAAGGGTCAGAAACAGAAATTAGTGCCACAAATAAATATCATATCAGTATATGTACTACAAAATACATTCTACCAAACCATTATTAAGTACAGCGATAAATACATATTATTCTATGGGCAAATCAATACACAAACTTGTCTTTATGCAGCAGGCAGACCTAGTGTACATATTAAAACGCTATACAGAAATGACTAAAAAAGATTTTACATATTAGGTGTCTGCAGATATTTTGCTAATTAATATGATCACTTTTCTCATACAATAGCATATCTAAGTGTGCTAATTCCTTCCTTCGCCTGACTACCCTTAATATAAAGCGAACAACAGTGCATATAATCTTCATATTGTCCAGGCTACATAGAAAGTTAAAAGCATTTTTATAATTATACAACCTATTCGTTAAAAAAAGAGGTTTTAAAACAGATTTCCGAATATCGCTGTACAAAGTACAGAACAGTATAAAATGTAGCGTGGACTGGGGGTTTTTCCGTTACATGGGCAATGTGGTAAATTATCCGGACCCTTTTCATTGTCACGAAATGCAGTTATATAGTGTATTGCGCCAAATCTTAACCGTGTTAAATAAAATCTGTGTTGGGCATTTCCGGTTATTATAAGATGTCTGTATACCCAGCACAGAAGGGATTTGACAGTAGGTGGTAACACCATGTTTATGGTTTACCTCATTAGTTCCAATACAGTCCATGGCTGAGACATATCTTGACTTCAGCTCGGTTTTACTGATGTCTAGTATAGATGTTGAATTCCTTTTGTCAAAGTCTATCATACAATCTGTCGGTAACTTTTGGATATACTCAAGCCATGGAATTTTTTACCAGTGACCAAGAGCCAGGCAGTCCTTTATTATGTCCGTAGTACATTTTGTCTCTTCTTTTGCCCACAACCATCGCCAGAATGTAAGACCCGCTAATTTGATGATATCATATACATATGAAACTGCTAATTCTTTGTGTATAATATAATTGGCTATGGAATTTGGTACTGCCAATACTCTTTTTAGAAATTTATTTTCTTGTATTTGTAGAGATATAGTATTTGCTCTTCCCCCTATAGCAGCCCCATAATAAGCACCAGTGACACACTTGGTTCTATATAATGTATGTATCTCCATCACTGGCTCGTTACCCATTTTGGCTGAAAATCTGAAGATTCCCTCAGCAGTTCTTAAAAATTTCAGGTTACATGAATCGATGTGATGTTTCCATCTGCCCTTTCTGTTAAAAAGTAGGCCCAGATAAACAAAGATTGGCACTCTACCTATGGATACACCACCCACATTATGTTGTCTAAGCTTCAAATTAGTCTTTCCACATGTCATAACAAAAGTTTTGGTAAGATTTATCTTTAGATCCTTATCTGACATGTACTGTGTAAATTTCTCGATTAGACATTGTAATCCATTCGCTGTCCTTGATAAAAGGACAGTGTCATCCGCGTAGAGTAAAACCGGGGTTATACGTCTGCCTACTTTTGGACAATCAACATTTTGCTTTTGCAAAAAGAGATCCACATATAATGAGAACAACAAAGGTGCCAATACACAACCTGGCGCACACCTCTTGTAACCATAAAATCCTGTGTACATTCGCCCCTCATTCCAAAGCGTACTCCTGAAGTTAAAAAGGTTTAGATTTAGGATAAGTGTATAATAATGTCATTTGGTGCTTGTAACATGCGGGGGAGGAAAGGGCAGGAGACGTGTCTTGGTTTTAGCTGGTTTTATTCGTTGGAACAACAGATCAGTACATGTCTTGCGAGGGACGCCTCATCTTGGGGATCGGCTTCTCTCTTGACGGGTCTTTCGGAGTAGTCCCTCCTCCCTTCGCCGGATCGGGCTCCTCCTTCGGGTCGGCTCCGTCGGCTCTGTTCTGGCCCAAGGTCCACCGGGGAAAGGGGAAACACAAAGAGGCAAGTATCAGTACTTCCTACACGAACGAATATCAAAGGGGGGGTGTGTGAGGGAAACCGTAAGTGCTGACAACCATACTCTATACGTGCAAGTGGTGAAGGGGCGGGTTCCCGGGAAACAGGTTGGGTCTATGTAAGGCTTTTGCCTTTCTTTCTCACCCAGCCCACGATACGGGTACGCACCTCTGATAGCCACACCACTCCTGGTGTGCGGCTGGGCGACGCGTAGTATTGGCCTCCTGGCTTTCTCCTTGGCTCGTCCTTCCTCCCGTCCTGGTCTTCACCTCGTCCTGGCGGCTCCTCCGTCTCCGGTGTTACTCGGGGTGCAGACATACGCGGTTTCTTCTTTCGCCTCCTGCTTTTCCTTTTCGTCCTCCGCTCCGATCTCCACTCTGCTCCACGCCTCACCGCTCTGCCACTCACTGTCCACTCCTCCGGTGTAGTAACACACCTGTGGATTATCACCGCTGACGTTTATCTGGGCTCGTGACTCCTCCTCCACCATACGACCGCCCATCCAGTTAAAGGGCCCGATCTCGTCCTCCTCATCGCAGCTGTATTTCTCTTCGCCGGTCCATTCCGGGAGACTCTGAGGCTGAGGAGATAAGAGGGGGTTCACAAGTTATAGGGTCGCGCCGGGTGTCAGGGGGGCATGGCCCGCTTCGGTCCTCCTTGTTACAGTGCTCCTAGCTCTTTTAAGGTTTGCCACAATTTGGCATGATTGACAAAATCAAACGCACTGGTCAGGTCTACGAAGCATAGATGTAGAACCCCCACCTTAGCCAGTGTATATTTTCCTATTAGGAGTTCCAAATTTAAACATTGTTCTAACGTTCCGATACCTCATCTGAACCCAAACTGATTCTGAGAGGATGTTTTTCTCATTAGCCCATTCTTCTAACCTCCCCAGGAGGATTCTTCCCATTAATTTAGAGGTTGATTCCAGAAGAGATATGGAGCGGTAGCAATTCGCCATTCCTTTATTACCCTTTTTAAAGATAGGGACGATAATACTTTGTGTCCATGATACAGGTAGAACTCCTCTTATTGCTGCATTAAGAACCTTTAATAGAATAGGGGTTCAGAAATCCATATCGCTTTTTAAAAATGTTGATTGGTACCCCATCAGGTCCTGCGGCTTTCCCACTAGCGCTCTTTAGGAGGGCAGTTTTAATTTCCACTGACATAATTGGCAGTAATTTTACAGGTTCAACTATTATAACATTTCTATTTTGTATTGTGGTAACACTAAGGGCACCTGGATTAAAAATAGACTCAAAGTGTGTGATTCAATCATGTGGGGGCACCGGAATTTCAATGTTCGGGGTTGAGATATCTTTAAAAAAGGGGTGATCAATGGTACGCCAGAATAATGTTGCATTTCTAGTTTCCGCTGACTCAATTAAACTTGCCCAAGCTTCCACTTGAATTTTGCTTTTTCTTCCTTTTAGGACTATTTTAGAGTCCTTCCTCAGGGTACTTATTTTAGCACAGTCTCTTACTTTGAGCGCTGTTTTTAAATCCCTCTTTAGCTTAGATCATTCTTTATTAAACCATCTAGGGTTATTATCATATTTCATATTCTTTTTTTTGCAAATTAAATCACTCGCTATTTCAGTGGTGATATTATGAAAGGCGTTAACAATTAGCAAATCTGTAGAAGACCTATCTGTAGAAGAGCTATATAAAAGATATCAATATGTTTTAGATTTTTCCATTTTAAGTTATCCAAAAAGAGCGTTGGATCAATGCCTGACCATTTAATGGAGACTCCATTATTTCCTTGCAATTTTATTTCGGTATATGAAGTCTTACCCCTTCGTTGATGGGCCAAGTCTAAAGTAAGCCCCAATGTAAGGGGGTGATGGTCACTAAGCAGATTGTCACTAATTTTGATTTTTCCCACCAGATCTCTACACTTTGCTGATATAATAAAATGGTCAATATTCGAGGAACCTCTCCCACCTACAGGGGTGGAGATCACGGTTTCACTCTCTACATTTTCTGGTTCCAGTACTGCTAGATTATTTTTTTAAAATAATATTATTCATGGCGTCACCATATGTATCATGTGGGAAATGTGGAATTCGATCCCCAAAACTATCTCTAAGACCATATTGTTCTCCACCTGGAATACCGCAAATTTCAGAATTAAAATCACCCCCTGGATAACCATATACTCCCCTCCCAGATCCCTCATAAAGTTCTCTAAATCAACCTCTAGGTCTTTATTTGTTTTTTGATAATCAACTTTATTAGGGATATAAAACATCAAGAAATTCATTAATAGCAGCTCACAAATCAAGAAAGACAACGGATCAGAAGCATCGAGACATACGGATGGGATCAGTCCACTCCAGTCTAGCAAGTCATCCTGTGCGACAATGGTAGTACATCGTAGGGCACTCGTTACACCCGGACCTATGGTGGGATCGTGTTGAACCATTTCCCCTATATTTTGAGGAACATCTCTGGAGAGCCTGGGATTCGAATAAGGCCTCCTCCTGGGTGCCACACCAGTCCACCCCCTCCTCCACCCGCCCACCGTGGGAGCATCGGGTCGGGACCAGTGGCGCGCTATATCCCTCTTGGCCACAGCCACCGCCGTTCCCAGTAGACGTTTATCCAACCGTGACCCATCCAGGCCATCAAAGATCCTCAGCAGTAGTCGCAACAGGTCATGGGGCACATCCCAGCCCAGGGCCGGTGTGAGTTCCCGCTCCACCCCCTTCCAGAACGTCTCCAACACTGGGCACACCCATACCATGTGGTAAAAATCAGCAGGGGAGAAATCACATCTCGGGCAGTCCGGGGAAGGGCGCAGACGGGCGCGGAAGAGGCGCTCCGGGGTGAGGTAGGCCGCATGTAGATAGTATGTCTGTATTAGGCGCAGTCTGAAGGACGTGGTCGGGGCGCGCTGAGCCATCAGGGCGTCCCTCCAATCTGCCTCCTCTAGGGGGCCCACCCATCCCTCCCACCGGGTGCGCAGCTGGTTCAGGGACGTGGGGTCGTTATTCACAAGGGAGCGATATATGCGGAATATTCCCCCCTACCTAGGTTCCTCATCATCAGCTGCGCCTCCAGCGGGCTAAACTCTGGGAGTGTGGTCGGTGAGGGGAGGTGCGCATGGAGGGCGTGGCGCAGCTGCAGGTATCGATAGTGCAGGGCATGGGGGAGGGCATGGCGCTGTTGTAGGTCATCAAAGGCACGGATATGGTCCCCCACCCAGACGTCTCCAAGGACCGACACGCCAATGAGGTCCCAGCGACGGAACCCAGCCTGGGACGACACCTCTCTGAGCCAAGTGCCGTGCCAGAGTGGCGTCTGACGAGTGAGTTTATGGTCCCACCCTGTGTGACGCAGGGCGGCGTGCCAGGCCAGGAGGACCGCTCTAGTGATGGGTGCCATTGTTTGTGGCACCGGGCTGCCAAAGAGGAACACCTGGATCTGAGAGAAGTCCACATCCTCCAGTTCCACACGGTACGATGGGTCGGACCAGCCGCCCGCGTACCAGTCGTGTATAACTATCCGCTTGGTGGCAAGATAGTAGAGGTACAGATAAGTCACCCCCAAGCCTCCGTCGAAGGAGGGAATGCGACTGTGTGCTAGGGAGACCCGCAGTCGTCCGCCACCCCAAAGGAATCGGGATAGAGCCCCGTCGAGTTCGCTGAACCAGGAGCGGCAGAGGGGATTGGAGATGTTTTGCAGGATGTATAGGAAGCGGGGGAGGACCATAATTTTGAACAACGCGCTGCGTTCCAGGGGGTTGAGCGGAAGGGTTTGCCACTTTTTGAGGTCCGACCGCATCCGAGTCACCAGGGGGGTGATGTTCAGCGCCCATTCCAGCTCCGGTAGGGGGGCCACCCATATCCCCAGGTACTTCACCGAGTGATGCCTGAGGGGAATGGTCGACTGCCAGTCATAGCAGTCTCGGGAAGGATGCAACGGGAGCAGGGTGGATTTGGCCACGTTGAGGCGAAGGCCGGAGACCCTCTCAAAGTCCATAAGGATGTGCAGGCATTTGGGGCCCGAAGTCGCCGGGTCCGCTAGGTACAGGAGCACGTCGTCAGCGTAGAGGGCTATTTTCTCTACGTGACTTTCGTTCCAAGCCCAGCCCTGGACGAGGGGGTCTTGGCGAATGAGCATCGCCAGGGGCTCCATTGCTAACGCGAACAGGAGTGGGGAGAGGGGACACCCCTGGCGCCTACCTCTACAGATCGGGAAGGCCTCCGAGAACGCCCCGTTGACCAGCACCTGGGCTCTAGGGTTGGCATAGAGGACCCCAATGTACCGGCGCAACAGTGGTCCGAAGCCCATCACCTCCAGCACGTCCTGCAAATATGTCCACCCCACCGTGTCAAAGGCCTTCTCGAAATCGAGGAAGAGGAGGGCCAAGTACACGGTTAGGCGGGCACGGTGGGCCAAGGCCAGGTGAAGGCGGCGGTTACAGTGGCGGGTGCCTCTGGCCGGCATCAAGCCGCATTGGTCCGGGTGGACCAGATCCTGCAGGAGGGGTTTGAGCCTTTGGGCCAGCATCGTGGCGAAGAGTTTGAGTTCAGTGTTGATAAGAGAGATGGGACGAAAGTCCATACAGATCGTGGAAGGCGGGTGGGTCTTGGGGATAACCACGATCGTGGCCGAGTCCGATTTGGGGGGGAAGGAGCTATTGCCCACCACTTGCCGAAACAGGCTTAGCAGTTGGGGAGCCAGGATATCCCGGAAGGTGGCGTAGTACTCCTGCGGAAACCCGTCCGAGCCAGGTGTCTTACCGGAGTGGAGAAGGAGGATAGCCTCCCGGACTTCGTCGAGGGTGAAGGGCTGCTCGAGGGCCTCTGCGGCTTCAGGAGCAAGAGAAGGGAGACGGACATCAGCACCACACAAGAGGGCAGATAAGGACGTGTCTGCCGGTTGCCTTGCGTAGAGGTGAGCGTAAAATGCAGCAAAGGTGTCAGCTATGGCCGCGGAGGTTACCTGAGGGGTGCCATCTGGGGCGTGGACTTCCGTGATAATTCGGTGGATCTTGGGGTAGGAGACTAGGTTATGGAGGAGCTTGCCATTTTTATCGCCCCAACCTTACACCCCCGCCACCGATGAACGGCGCAACATTTGGGCCGAGTCCAGTGAGATCTGGTGGATCTCCTCTCGAATCAGCGCCAGATGCCGAGTGGGGTCGTCGCTGCCCGCAAGAGCCAGTGCAGCCTCCAGGTGGGGAGCCCGGGAGTCCAACTCTACGAGCCGGGCCAGCCGGTCCGTCTGTTTGGCGTGGACAAGCCCCCTGGCCACCCCGAGAATCACAGCCTTGCCGGCCTCCCATAGGGTGCCAGGCGAGGGAACCGATCCCTCGTTGGTGGTGAAGTAGTGGGTGAGCTCCTGCTCCAGCGTGTCCACCAGTGCGGGCTCCTGCAGGAACCATGCGTTGAGGTACCACACCGGCCGTGGGCCCGCCGAGGCAAAGCCCAGGCGGAGGGAGACAGGGGAATGGTCGGAGAGTCCCCTGGGCAGGATAGTCGCGCCTGAGACCAGATGGCAGTCGGTAACCGGGAGAAGCAGAAGGCCGATGCTGGAGTGGGTGCGGTGGGAGGCCGACGTGTGGGTGTATTGCGACGCACTGGGGTTCAAATGTGGAACGAGGGGAAGGGGGGGTGACCGCCCGCGGCCATCCCCCACGGCAACCCTTGGGGCCCAATTCGGTAGGAACATGAGGCGGTTAGGGGTAAGTGTCAGGAATGGATCTACCCATCGTAATGTGTTGGTGTTAGAAGGAGCTGCAACCATCCACCCGCGGGCGGTACTAACAGGAGCCGAGGAGCGGCTGAACTGAGCTAAGGTATAGAGCGGCTAAAAACAACAAACCTATGAGAGTCAACGGACTCCCAGGTACCCCCCATCTCCTCCCACCCTACACTTCAAAACGGGAAGCATCTGTCGCCCCAAAATTCAACCACTTAAGGAAACCCCCACAAGGGGAAAGGCCCTAAACTAAAACGGTTAGGCGGGGACAGTAGCACCAGCCAAGAGTAAGCTAAGGAGGACCCCCCTCCATTAGGCGGATGTAAGAAAACAGCATAAAAACATAGCATCAGCAAAGGTAAATACAGTGCGGAGTAGTTGCAACAATCACATAAGGTACAAAAAGGATACCCCATCAGGAAACAGGGGAAGACAATTCAGGAGCCCAGAATAGGCCCAAGGCATAGGTAACTCAGGATACAGTCCCCAGAGAGACCCTTACAGGTTCTCGGACCCATAGGCGTCGAGCGAGGCTCGGAAGTCACGCCGGGCAGGCAAGCCCGGTCAGGACCATGAGCTAAATGACAAGTGACACTGGGTCAGGCCTCCGCTTCGTATGTAGTGTCTTGGATTACAGGACTGCCGGACAAGTCTGAGTCCGACCTTGTCTTGCTCAGGTGTCCAATGGACGCGGGGGGCTGGTCAATGATGACCAAGGAGGAGGACGCAGCAGATGGGGGAGCGCCCCGGGCCGGGGATGAAGACTTTCGAGTTCCTTCCTCGGGGGAGTGAGAGTCCTCCTGGCAACGGTGAGCTCACCTGCGGGATCCAGTTTGGCGCCGTTGTGGTCTGGGCCGCTCTTTAAGAGGACGGGATGCGGGCCCCCGAACAGGAGATGGGACCCGCCCGGGCAATAGGGGGCGTTCCTCTGTGAGCCAGGTCCATGCAGCCTGTGGGGAGTCAAAGAAGAAGGACTTGCCCTGAAAGAGAACTTTGAGGCGGGCCGGAAAGAGAAGTCCATAGAGCAGCCCCGGCGCCCTGAGCTTTTGCTTGACATCCTCATAGGATCTTCGTTGGGTCTGGACCTCCCTAGAGTAGTCCGGGAAGATCATTATTTTAGAGCCCTGGAAGAGCAGGGGGCCCAGCTCCCGGGCGGCCCCCAAGATGGCATCTCGATCCCGGAAGTTGAAGATGCGGAGGATAAAGGTCTGGGCAGGGGCTCCAGGGGGGGGGCCTGGGTGCCAGGGAGCGGTGCGCTCGTTGTATCGCGAACCAGGGGAAGAGTTTCTCTGCAGGTATCCAGGAGCGAAACCAGGTCTCCAGGAAGACGGCAACGGGGCCCTTCTCAAACCCCTCCGGAAATCCCAGGAGGCACAGGGTGTTCCTACGAGCCCGCTTTTTCAGCGTCCTTTGCCCTGTGATGGAGGTCCGACGTCAGCGTCTGCAACTTGCCCATCTAGGTCTTTAGGGAGGCGAGGTTGTCTTCCGTCGCGGAGCCGCCGGCAGGTGCAGATGGGCCGCCACTAGAGGAGTCTGGGCGGCCCCCTCGGAACGCCCCAGCAGATCCAGTAGCCCGGGCAGGTCGCCCACAGGGCCTCCACGAGCCCCGCCACCCACAGGAGTCACAGAGCAGTCACAGGGCGACCGGGCGGCTCGGCAGCCCCCGGGTGGCTCCGCTATCAGCAGGGTGGGGGTGAGGCGCCGCCGCCACCTGCTCGCTTTGCAGGGGGCCGGTAATCCGTCAGTCACTCAGGGAGCGGCCACCACCAGGCGCAGGTCGGGGCCGCCGCGTCACTCAGCCGGCGGCCACCATTTTGCAGGGCGCGCGGCCGGGAGGGATGAAGGCGGCGGTGGCGCTGGCAGACCGCCAAGGGAGACCCAAAGGCACCAGGAGACACAGCGCGGCCAGGCGAGTGCAGGGGTGGCAAATTCTTCCGCTGATGGGAGCTGCAGTGGTCGGATGGAGGACGGATGACAGATGAGGGGTCCAGAGCACTCTTAGAGTGCGACCGCCATCTTGACGTCTTTGACCACACCTCCCACCTCTAGGTCTTTAATTACCCTTGATTTAGTCCTGTCAAAATTAATATTATAAAAATGAATCAAGATAATTGTTTGTTTCCCTTGCATATAAAGCAGTATCAACTGATAAAATTGTGAATTGATATTGACATCTTTCTCTATAAGAGGTGCAGTAACCGCTATTAATGTTGCTAAACCTCTTTTTGGTCTTCCTATTCTAGAGGAAATAGCATTGGTGCAAGTTACTTTAAAACCATTTATAAAGAAGGGCTCTGTATTCCATGTTTCCTATGTCATAATTATAAGACACGTTTCTATTGATTTACAACATGCATCATTATTTATCTTGTTCTTAGCTCCTGAAATGTTCCAATACATGATAGTCAGGGGCCTATATACTTGTGCGGTTGGATAGTGTACAGCCACAGCTTGTTGTTAAAATGAGTAAACCACGTAAACTGAACACCTTGTACATGTAGTCAATAAAATAAAAGAAAAAGTCATGGATAATAGTTCGGTCACACATTGACATTAAATCGTTAAAGTGTCTCTTTATCAACGTTGAATGGGGAATCATCATTGAAGGGGGTGCACAGAAACCCTCTGCTTTCGTTCCAGGGGCCCCATATTTTGGTCTATTTGCCTGGGCATCCTCTGCTCTCGAATACCACCCTCTCGCCCTGCATGCACCAGTCCATGTTTGCCGCCCAGTCCTTATGCCAGGGCATAACTCCCGCCTCCATGTTCTGGCTACATTGCGTTTGGTTATGATGAGACCATAGTTGTTCGGTGCGGGTGAGGTCAGTGGCGTACCAGATATTTAAGATACAGAGTCGAGGAGAGGTTTCTATAGATTTACGACATATTCGGCACATGGTCGACAAGTTCCTATTCCAATATTGCTGAAGAACTGGACAGTCTCACCACTGGTGCAATAAGCTACCCAAAGAGCCACATTCTCGGACACAGAGCGGGGAGACCTTTAGACCCATTTTAACAAGTGCTGTGCTGGTGTAATGGGCCCTGTGGAGTATTTTAAGCTGTATAAACTTAAAGCAAGAGCGGATCGCCAACTCCCTGGGAGATGCCAGGGCCTCCCTCCAATCTTCGTCAGGTAAATCCCCCATGTCGTCAGACCATTTCGCACAGAGTTTATCGAGAGGTTCAGGTAAATTATTGAGTATTTTACGGTATGTCAAAGAGATGGCCTTATCCGGAAGGTAGTCGTCGAGAAGCCTATCTTCTAAAGGTGAAGAAACGGGTAAATCGAAACCCATGGGAATTTACAGACAGCACACTTTCAACTGAAACGACAACTAACCTTGCACAGACACACAGTTTTCTGCTAAAACTATATAGAGCACTCAAGTGATAATGTGTGGCGATGGGGTTTCTTTGAATATTTACCATTTGTGCATTACCAATTAAAGTGGCTTTATTGCTTTCATCCTATTAAAATATCTGTTTCCAGCACACATCAGAAATATAAAAAATGTACTTCATTTTTGCGTCCTAACTGCTAAATGTACAAAGATAATTAACAGGTATTTTCCTTGCAAAAAACAACACCTTAAGATTGTGAAATAATTCACTTTAAAAGCTCCTCTCACTTTGCAGTCAGAGAAAAAAAGAAAAGTAAACACCAAATTAATAAAAGAATAAGCAGCAACTTGTCAGAAGATATAGCCTGGCATTTTACCTCTGTTGTTAAGTACTGCCAATGTAACAAGATAAAAATAATTTAAAGGCATCTTCATTTATTACTGGTGCAACTGTGCTTCTGCCACACTACAACATTGCAACCTTACATGATAACTCATTCCTGGTATTCCATAATTGTACACTTTCCTTTTTGCATGTCTTCATTTTATACCAACTTTCCTCCATATTTCATACAAATCCTGTATCACTTAATCACTCATCACAGCCTCTCACCATTCTTGTTCATTTATGGTTCTTTAACTTAATGAATACACTTTGAAAGAATCATGCTAATCTTCATCCTCTGTACTCTTGTCTTCATTTCCATTTCCTTTTGCCACCCTTGAAAAACAATCAGCCACTACAACATTGCTCTTCACAGGTATGTATTCTATCTTATAATCAAATACTTGTAAAGCAATTAAAATCGATTTAAATATTCTTCCTGAGATACTATGTGTAAGAAATGGGGGTTACCCAAATCTCCAAGGGGGTAGCATGGCATCAAGCGGGCAGGCCAAACTTCGAGGACATGTGAAGCATTCACGCAGTATCCACAGACGACACACCAGGCACACTACAAAAGAGACGCAACTCCACCTTTGGTTGGAAAAGAAGAAGTTTAGTGATATCTCCAACCTGTAAGGTAAAAAGGAAAAATACACTGGTAATCACATCAAGGCGCCAACTGGCACCCAAGCCAAGTACTTCAGTGGGGGATTATTTACATGGGACAAAAAGGGTTGAGTCCATAGTCCATAGCTGAAATATCAAAAGGTTAGCATTTGGCACGTAACATCAATGACATCTATGTAAGGGAAAAATTCACTTGGCGTGTACGCCCATTAAACAGGTAATCAAACATTAGGGGTAAGAATCCAAAATAGCTGGCATTGGCGACTCCTGCAAAAAGAATAGGAATCACCCGGCAATAACATCAGGCAGGAATACCTGTAATAAAACACAAGGTTTCTTCCCCCCTCCACCTAGGGAACTACGCGTCAGGCAGGGCCAACTCAGGCCTTCATCCTTGGTAGTAGGCCGTAATTACAAAAGGCAACATCCTGCATAACCCCTGCAAGGAAAGACATCATGGCATCCCAGCATCCACTAGCAAGCGGGTATAACCATAGGATTATTAAAACACCTTCGGAAGATCTACAGGGCATGCAGAACTCCAGTGTTATAGCCTTAGGGAGACGACCTGGGGAGCATGACTCCTTAGCCCCCGACCTGCAACACAAACATCAGGTAGTGCATTGGCATCAATAACATATAAACCAGGCTTGAATCCCACTGCACCTGGGCATCGATCCCCTAGCTTAGGCGTAACACTGGGCATGTCATCACAATGCAGCTTAGTCTACTCATCCTCCCACCGCAGGAGCAAAGGGGGGGTAGTCAACCTCTCCCTACCTTCCCCTATTAAAACATTTCACAGGGGTGCAATTCTATGACCCTGGTAGCTTCACCATAAACATTCCACCAAGCCCGCCCCTGCAAGGAATGCAATAAAAAGGAGCTCAATTAGCATTTCCTGGAACCAGCACCTACACATCATTTCAATAGTCATGGATCAACCAACAGGCAGGAAACATCAGGTAAGTAGGCACCTTTCCTTAGGAATTTACAATCACCAGTACCCCCAGCGCGGGGTTAATCCTTAATAGGCACAGGGCCCAGTTCTGGTACCTTAAGGGGGCCAGTCTCTAGTCCTTCTGAGGGGAGGGGCAGTTCTGGGTCCCCCTACTTGCTTCAGGAAGGCCCCGTTTCTGTGCCGGTTCTCCGCCCTCCCCGGGGCTTTACCTGCTATCTTTGGGCCTTCAGGCCCCTTGCGTGGACTACTGGCGCCTATCTACAGGCATGCGGTTCCCTCTGTCGCGGGGCTCCCCTCAGCTCACTGGGGACCCCGTAGCCTTTCCGTTGCCTCCGCCCAGGCCTCTCCTTACTCCCGAGCTGGGCGGGGGACTCACCGGCAGTGTGGGCACCCGCTCCGGCTGGCCTCCTTCGACGGCCTCTCTCCCGGCTTTGTTTGGGGAGGCGGGGCTGGCACCGACAGTGTGCCCCGGGCCCGCCTATCCTCCCAGCCCCACACTCAGGGCGCAGACCGGCAGGGTAGGCTCCTGCTCCGGTCACTCTCGATCGGGGCTCTGCAACGACTCTTCACCCGGGTCCCCCTCCTACCTCACGGGGACCCGGGGCTTGGATTCCGCTCCTCCAGGCCTCCCCGGCCAACAGCCAATCCCTGCGCGGCCTTCAGAGGTCACGGCCGCGCAGGCCAATCCGTGCGCGGCGTGGCTGGGGGCGTGGCGGAAGACGTCACCGGCGCCCCAGCCACGTGATGCGGGTCAGGCCGGCTTCAGGGCCTAGCGCGGCCCACTCCTCACATCGGCGGCCCTCTCCTGGCACCGGGGGCCGCCGCAACGATCACCACAACAATGGGAGGGGGTCCCCACGACAGCGCCGGGCCGCGGCGGTGATTTTCAGCGCTGCCACACAGCGCGAGGACAGGACAAGGGGTAGGCTCCCTTTCTGGTTATAGAATCTCCTCACAGTCTCCACAGCACCCGGGCTGCGATAAGGGGTAGGCTCCCTTCTTAATTAATTAATTAAATGGCGGACAGCGCGCCAAAACGAGGGTAGGCTCCTCCAGCTCGATTCCCCTCACAGTGCCCTCAGGCCACACAGCGCGATTCTCCTCAGCAGATGGCGCTATTTACAGCGCACTGCTCCTCCCTCTGCACGCAGCTCTCAGCTTCTTTCTCAGGCCACACAGAGGGGCAGGAATTTAGCACTTCACCACACAGCGCTATGCAGGGCACAGTTCGAGTTTCTAGCGCTTCTCAATTATAGCGCTTGACAGGCAGTGCCTACGAGGGGGTGACAGTTCCTAGGGGCATACTCTTCCCCAGATGGCGCTTTGAAGGGGGCCACAGCTTCACAAGCGGGCGGACAGTCCCACAACAGTTCCTCAGGGGCACACTCCTCACCTCCTGGGCGCTTCTTCACGTAGCGCTAGCGTGGTACCCGGTCCAAACAGCTTCAGTGACCTGGGTAGGGGCCCTCCCTTGTCAGGGGCCCATGGGGACAGCAGAGGGGGGGTTTATAGGGGTGCAGGGCCCAGCTCACAGGCCCATGTGGCGGTAGCACCTCACAGCAGGTCCCCTCTCTTCCTTGTCCCAGCGCTGACTGACTCTCTGGTGACACTTCTCCCTATTTATACCCTCCTCCCAGGCAGTGCCAGGACCTTCTAGAATGTTGGCACATCTAGCCTAAACTGGTTCTAGGGGAGGGGGTGAGCACCCTGGGTGCCAGGCTTTCCTTCCAAAAGCTAGGGGTAGCTGGGTAATATTAACTAGACCGCCAACCTAACGCAGTCAGGTGGCACTACCCAGGGCCATGGCATCCATTTTAAAATCACAGTACATTTTAGTCAGGTACATTTTCTGTACACCATCTAACACCATGTAATTTTACATTTTCAACAAGGTGTCTCACACCACTCATGGCCTATACAGGTTTAATCCCATGGGGGAGACATCCTAGGTAAGGGGGTCAAAAGCGAAAATTTTTGGGGGGAAAAGGCCAAGCCCAACACTATGTATTCCTTTTTTCTCAAACTATTCCCTTAGACGTTTATGATCTGTTCTTTGCACAAACTATAAGTGGGGGTGTGTGCTGCCCAGACTCAATAAACTCCCAGGGAGTCCGTTCCCCAGGGCAGATATTTTTTAAATTCTGAGGGTGCGCACAGATCCCCTCCCAGAGCCACAATATGTCCCCACGGGACCCAAACCCCCGGGACATTGTCTTTTCCCTGCCCAAGAGCGCAGGCATGAAAGTGTAATGTGCTTCCATCTGGCAGTGCAGACAGCTACTCCCATCAGGAGGGAGCACAAAACTTTTCCTTGGTGAAGGAAACAGAGAATTGAATCCACCCCGACGGATCAAAAGAAAAACTGCTTCCACCAGATGCGAACAATGCCAGCTCCCACTAGCACCTAGGATGGGTGCTAGCATGCGAGCCTGCAGGGGCCTTGGGGCTCCTCAAGCAGCCCCAAATGTAACAAATAAAATGGGGTATCCTGGGTGGGCACCAGTGCACCTCATACATTTTTTTAAAAATATGCTAGCTCCTGTGCTAGCAGAGAGCCAGTAGGGTGGTGAGGGCTCTAGAGTCCAACCACCCTTCAGCAGCCATCTTCACTCTGTAGACCAGGCCCTGGAGCCTACACCACGCTGTGACCGTGTGTGCTGTGGGTTGGCATCACATATAGTAATAAAATATTGCTTTACATTTACAAAATCCCAAGAAATTCACCGTAAAAATAACGATTAAAGTGAGGTTATAGTTAGGTGTGATAATAATATCTTACTTTGCATTAAGAAAAACCTTAGAAATTCACCGATAAAATGCAATGTTTTAACCATTGCATTTTTTCAGTGAATTTCTATGGTTTTTCTTAATGGACATTATAGTTATCCAGTATTGGGCTATCTTTCATAGATTCACATGCTTAGAATCATCCCCGCCGACGAGGTGGGAGTCTTGCGGTACAATAATAACATTACACCATAGGCTATAGTAGATAGCAAAGTCACTACACTAGTCTATCTTAGTCCTTTTGCAAAAAGAACCAAACTTGGAAGTCAGCCAATTAGGCATCAGCCCCTCCTAGAACCTTCCCCACAGAGAGGCAAACCCTCAGATTTTCTACCGCACCTCGTATGTTGGGGAGTCTCCCTGAGCTCTGCTCAGTTTTTTTCCGCTAGCTTTACTTCTTTGAAGAAAGTATGTCTGATTCTAAGAAGAGTTTGTTTTTGGCCTGTTCTTCATGTGGAAAGAATAGACTACACTTTGAGGACCCACATAAGGAGTGTATCTATTGTCTCTACCCAACACACAAGGTCAAGGACTGCAGGATTTGTAGAACCTTCCCTGCCAAGACCTTGAAGGATAGATAGGGTCGTCTGCTGGTTTGGTTGGAGAAGTTGAAGGCATCATCTGAAGTGGAGAAAAATTACCACTGGTAACCTCGCAGGTTAAGGGCGCTCTAAATATCACCAAGGATTCACAAACAATTCTCAAATTAGTGGTGCGGCAAGGTGGGTGGTTACCAGACTACCCTCAATACCCACATACAGTGTGGGAAAGAACATTAGACAATGGGGGCTCCCACTTGCGCTCCTATATATCAAAATTCAATAGTATACCCTGTAAAGGCTAGCACAATATGGTAATGTACATCAAACAGTCATATCGCACATTAATAGTCTCAATCTCGTGACCAAAAATTCACCGGTCACAAATGCAATGTCCATTACTCAAATCCTGGTTTCAAAGCAATTTTCAATATCTCCAAGAAGTTCACAAATAATATCCTTAGACTGTAAATTCGGTCGTAAAGTTCTTCTTTATTCTTGGTTTCTTTAGCGTGTCAAGTACCAATATATTCAATCTACAGCCAACACGTGTTTCGTCTGGCTTTATACATTAGCCATCGACTTCATCAGGGCTGCATAATAAACATCAAAATAAGTATGTATCAATATACATTATAGCTCTAAAGTAATTTTCAGTAGCTTAAAGATAGGTGAAAAAGTAAAGAATCATAATAATAGATTCCAGTGATGGTTGAGGAATATGAAGAGAGGAAAGTATCCTGTAACACCAAGATCAATAGGTCACCTATGTGCTCACCAAATTACCCAAGTGACAGTGTGAATATGACATTAGTCACCTTTCTAAGTAAAACAGAAATTCGTCCCACAAGATTCATCTACTCTTCTTGACTAAAGTAAGACTTCTTGTCCTCTGTATAATACAAATACATCAAATAAGTAAAAGTTCCAACTAGACTACAATACCATGTCCCATTAACCATGTCACCTTCTAATCCAGTTCTCCAATCATCACTATCTCAAGTTAGGTATTTTCCATAAATATAGCCCCCTTTCTAAGACTCACCAGTTTCATGTATCACCTCCACCTCCTTAAGATTATAAAGGATGGGGTATAGTTGCACTCATGGATTTGTACGTTGAATTAGTGTATATCTATGATAAAAATATTGACAAATGACAATCAATTTATGTCCGTCTCAGAATCGTCATAATACATAGCTCCTCTGGCTCACTTGCACTCACATACTTCACTCGCCAGTTTTATAAATCACCTCCACCTCTCGTAGGGTAAAGGGAATCCTTATTTAAAGTAATGCAATTCTGTAGAAAAGATATTAACAAGTACCAATCAATTTATGCCAGTCTCAGAATTGTTATGTTTAATTATGTCTCCGACTCACTGCGTCACTTACGTTGATATTATTAGATATCCCGTACGTGCGGTGCTTTGTTCAAAAGAACCTCAAAAATATCTAAGTTATAAAGAATATAGAAAACTAGAGAGAACGCCATGCACATGCTTCTCCGTGATCTTGGCCAGCGCCGGGAGGAGGGAGATCGGCCTGTAGTTGGCCAGAACCTCGACGTCTAATCCAGGCTTCTTGAGGAGGGGAATCACCATAGCCCTTTTCCAGGACCGCGGGACCCTCCCCTCACTCAAAGACAAGTTCAAGAGAGGGTTGACCAATGGGTTGACCACAGGCGCCATCCTGGCCAGAAATTTGGCCGGACAGGGGTCTAATGGCGAACCAGAAGTGCAAGGGAAGCATCGGTGGAGACAAAGGGAAACTCCGCCAGAACAACATCCCGAGTGGACAATGGAACTAGTCCAGCCCCAGTGCTAGGAGACCCTTCAGCAGACCTCTCTGTAAAGGAGTCCTGGGTCGATTTAATCTTATCCGTAAAGAACTTGGCAAGATCACAGACCCACGACTCAGATGACGCTATTTGAGGCAAGTTGGATCTAGGGGCCGTGAACTCCCTCACCACAGTAAAGATCTCCTTACATGAGTTGGATGCAGCCTCTATCCTTCTGGCAAGATATTCCTTTTTCGCGCGGAGAATGTCGCAATGGTAGGCTTTGACCGCTATCCTGTAGGCAAGTCTGGCCTCCCCGCCAAACTGAAGACACCACGCCCTCTCAGCCACCTTACACTGGCTACGAGTGACACGCAGTGCCTCAGTGAACCACGGCGCAGAAACCCGCTTGGCCGTGGGCCGAGGGGCCATTACGGGGGCTAAATCATTCAGCCTCTCCGACAGCCACACCTGCATGGCCTCTACGTCCTGCTCCAAGTCACCAGAGAGGGGGCATGGATGGTCCACAAAAGCCTGAGATAGCAGCTCAGGAGTCACTCTGTGCAGTGCCCTCGAGGCAGAACCATGCTGTGTAGGGACGCTACTAGGTAATTGCTCACTCCCCAGTATGGAGAACCTGACCAACCTATGGTCAGTCCAAAGCACCGGGAGAAGCTCAATATCCACTAAAGGGACCGACGAAAAAACCTGAACCAGGGTATGTCCCTTGTCGTGTGTGGGGCCCACCAGAAAAGGAACAAGGCCAAGAGGGGCAGTAATGTCAAACAATTTGTTTGAGTCCGAATCCTCAACCACATCCAAATAAAAATTGATGTCTCCCGCCAGCAAACAATGCCGCGCACACAAAGCCAGTCCGGAGATGGCAGCCTGGAGGTCCTCAAAAAAAGAACCCACTGGTCCTGGAGGTCTATATACCAGCAGCCCTTTCAAGGCTTGATGCGGGGTCAGCCTAATGGTGAAGGCGAGGGAATCGGAACCTGCGATAGTATCCAGGGGAAGAATCGAGCATGAAGCTATCTTCTTCACTACCACCGCCACCCCACCTCCCCTTCCCTTGGCTCTATCTTGACGAAAGATATTATAATCCGATGGAATAGCCGCCAAGATGGCCGGATTGGACGTCTCCCCCAGCCAGGTTTCAGTCAGCAGAAGACATAATGGTTTTTCCCTAACAAGGAGATCAAAGATGTCCAGGGCATGCCTACCTACTGATCTCGTGTTGAGCAATAAGCACAGATGTTTCACACGGTCCTCACCTATCCGCAGTGAGGCGGCGGGTGCATAGACAGGCGACCAACCACACCCAAGACAGAGCCGTTTTCCCCTAAAACGACCCGGAAAAACGGATCGACACGCGCAAGAAGATTTTTGCATGGCACGGAGGGCCATCGATGAATAGCAGATCATCTTCCCCGAGGAAAGGGAGCCTTGTAAAGCCAGGCCCTCCCGCCACACCGCCGCCTCCGGGACGCTGACGGGCGCAGACGGGCTATATGATTTTAGAGACCAAAGCATGAAATCTATGCGCTCTATTCCCATAATTGCAAACATATGGGGAGGGTATGGTTAACCCTCCACTCCCTAGCTGCACAGCTTATTTATGGATTCTGACTCCACCATCTTTCGTTAGTCCAATTAAAATTTTTTTCAATCTTGACCATCACAAATAATTATTATCGCATCTCCTTTGGATTGTCCACATTTCAACAGTTTGTAGCTGAAAAGCTTCTAGCATAAGCGTTTGCCGATCCAGGCCTCTTTTACGCAAATACGATTCCAGTACAACAGGCGGTTCAGAGCAGCAGTTGTTTATTCCAATACCCAATGCATTTCGGGCGTTTTATTGCCCTTCGTCAGGGGAGTCTAAAAAACAATAATGTAGAACAATGCTTTAAGTCTAATGCACACAAATGTTACTTATCTACAAATACAGGTAACAACATTTTTATCGAAACTTTTTTATAAACAATGCAAGTCTAAAATACTGTTCAACCCTCGCGAACCAAAAGCTTCAAACACTTCATTGCATTAAAATAGTGACATCTTAAAAAAACTCATTTAAACGCTTACTATTCCCATAATTGATCACATATGGAAAGAGGGAATAAAAATTATGAAAACTCCATTCTCTGTTCCCGCAATCCTCCCTGGGATTGCCAAAAAGTACAAAGCGCCAGAGGATACACCAGCCTGTCTTTCAGGTCACCCTAAAGCTGACTCTGTTATTTCTCAGGCAGCGCAAAGAAAATCAAGGATCCCCTCATCTCCAATAACAGCTCCTCCTGACAAGGATGGAAGGCGTCTGGACAATATAGGCAAACGATTTACCACAATGGTAGGTGCTACTCTTTGAGCTACAAATTGTTTAGCCATTCTCAGCAGATATGACCGTCAACTGTGGTCGGACATCTCGCCCTATATAGAAGATCTGCCAGATGATAAGAGAATGGAGGCAAGGAAATTTCTCATGGAGGGTGAAAGATCCGCTTCCGAGATCATTGATATCTCAATGGATATTGCATCTCTTGGATTCCGTCAACTAGCAGGAGCGGCTACTCTTAGAAGACAGGGCTGGCTGAAAGCCACGTGTTTTCACCCAGAGATCCAGATGAAGATCCTGGGCATGCCTTTTGATGGCGATCTCTTGTTCGGTAAGCATATTGACGATGCACTACAAGAGATAAAGAAGGACACCGAGACCGCAAGATCATTGGGTTCCTTGCAATATCGGAAGACACCCTTTCGAGGAGCAAGGGGTAGAGATTTCAACAATTGGAGAAAAATAACCAAAGACAAATGGGTATTGGACATTATAAAATTCGGACACACCCTGGAGTTCACCAAATTTCCTCCCCCTCATCCACCTCTAAAGAAAAATCCACCACATCTTTCTCTACTCAGGAAAGAAGTAAAATCAATGTTGTTAAAAGGGGCGATAGAAAGAGTCCCTCACTGTCAAGCAGGAAAGGGATTCTATTCTCGTTTTTTCCTGATAAAGAAAAATTCTGGGGATTAGAGGCCGATCTTAGACCTGCGAATGCTAAACAAATACTTACAAAAGAAATCCTTTCGCATGGTAACACTTTAAGAAATTCTTCAGCTTCTGGACCATGCGGATTTCATGACAACCTTGGATCTCCAGGATGCGTATTTTCATATCCCTATTCACCCCAAACATCGAAACTTTCTGAGATTCACTGTGGCAGGTGCACATTTCAAATTCAAAGTCCTTCCATTTGGCCTGCGCTCAGCTCCAAGAGTCTTTACCAAATTTCTAGCTCCAGTAGCAGCTCATCTCAGGTTGCAAGGAATCCAACTATTCCCATATCTGGACGACTGGCTAAAGGCTCCTTCCCTTTGCCAGGCTTCTCTTGCAACAACCAAATGCCTACAAACGTTTCATTCGCTGGGCCTCTCATTAATTGCTCAAAAGTCAAACCTATATCCTTCTCAAGTGATACAGTTTCTGGGAGCAAAGTTGGACACTATTCAAGACAAGGCATTCTTATCCACAGACAGAATATCTCGTCTTCTTTCTCTAGCATCGAACCTCCTAAAAAGAAAGTTTACTTCTGTAGTAGGGGATCTCTGTGTATAGTCATAATCTAGTGAATAGTCCCGCCCATGTGCGCGGACCCCGGAGCAATCAAAAATAATCTCTTAAGCTGTCAAAACATGCAGACCTGCATAGACACTTAAGAGAGAATTTAAAGACAGATAATGCAGCCTATATCCACAGGCTACACTGTCCAATACTCCAACTGGAAATTCCACCAAAAACCACAACAGCACAGCCTGTCCAGGGTTTTCCACAGAGAAAAACCTTGCTTTTAACAGCAAAACCCTCTGGAATGATAGAGAGGAAGGAGTGGACAGACAAGCCCATAGGCTGCCATTATGTGGCTCAAAACAGCATACTGTGCCTTTAAGAGAACTTTCCAGAAGCCTCACAGTATCCCAGAATGCAGTGCAGGTCCCTTTCACCTTCAGTTCTTTTTTCCGGCTCCTGCTAGCAGGACCCTGGAGCATTAGCTCTTTTCTGGGCTTTTTCTATACTATTTTTGTGATATTTTTGGATTTTTGTAGCTTCACTCAACGTCTTTGGCCTTTATCTGCATTCTGCTGTGGTTGTTTGGCAGAATTTCTGCAGTCTTCTTGTCTTTAGACTATTTCTAGTCTGACATGTGCTTTGTCTGCAGCTGAACTGAAGGCCAAAGCTGAAGCTCACAGGGTTTGTACTCTGTGCTTGCCTGTGTCTTTGGACACCTGTCTTCTCTGTACCTTCTTTTCTAGGGGGCTTCGGCTTCCAGGTTTCAGACAGAGGAGTTTGAAGGCATCTTCAGCCTCTGGGTGAGGTGAGGGTAGGTCCTCTACCGAGTCCCATGCTGTAATCTCTGGGGTTGTCCCCAGTAAGGGCACGTCTGAGCTATGACGCGGTTCCAGTCGGCGTTGGGGCCGTCGTGGAGTGCCTGAACGTCATGGAGTGCCTCGACGTCGACGTCATGGAGTGCCTCGACGTCGACGTCATGGAGTGCCTCGACGTCGACGTCATTGAGTGTCTCGACGTCGACGTCATGGAGTGTCTCGACGTCGACGTCATGGAGTGTCTCGACGTCATGGAGTACCTCGACGCCATGGGGTGCCTCGACGTCATGGAGCAGTGTTGCTCGACGTCATGGAGCGGTGATGCTCGACGTCATGGAGCGGTGATGCTCGACGTCATGGAGCGGTGATGCTCGACGTCATGGAGCGGTGATGCTCGACGTCATGGAGCGGTGATGCTCGAAGTCATGGAGCAGGGATGCTCGACGTCATGGGGCAGGGATGCTCGACGTCATGGGACAGTGAGGCTAGACGTCATGGAGCGGTGAGGCTCGACGTCATGGAGCAGTGATGCTCCTTTTGGGGCATTGGTCACTTGGGCTCTGCCCTCTTCCGTTGGGTCCGGACGTCACCGTTAGGGATGGCTCGGCGTCTCCGTGTTTGACACCTAGTGACATTTTGACGTCTGAGTGTTGGTTGTCGTAGAGACAGTCACTGTCTTAGTGATGGTGACGTCGTAGTGAGGTCGACGCCATGGGTTACAGCCGCAGAATACTGCCGGCCCCTGACGCCTGGGTCTTGTTCCAGGCCCCGCTCCTTGGTGAGCCTCTCTTCGTAGGAGGGGACTTTGTGTTCCCAGCACCTTCCACTCACGACGCAGAGCAGTTGATCAGCATCGAGGAACCCTTCTGATGGGGAGTTTGTGGTTACTCACCATGTGTAAGCGAGGGACGTTGGTCCTTTTGCTTAGTTTTGAGTACTTGCATACCTGCACGTCTGCTAGGTCGCCTCCTGCTCAACCACTACTGGTGAGACCACCAGGGATGTTTCAGAATCCTCTCGGTTCCCTCTCCCGCTAACCACCCCAGGGGCCTTTGGCCCCTCAGTCTGCGAACCTCCGTGCCTTGATACCAGCGATGCGTCTTCCATGAGTACGGGGAGTCTCTCTCCGACTCTTTACTGGTTGGCGGGACTTAACTTTCGTCCACTACCACCTGACAGGAGGTTCTGGCTCCGACCGTGCTCCTGACTTGGGCGCATGGGTGGCGGCATGTAGACCTTGTGCTGTGGCCTGCTGTTGTTGGGCCGTTGCTGTGAGATCCCTCTGTGGGGGTGTTTTCTTCACCGATTTGTGGTTCCTCTGCCGAGAGACAGGAGGGAAGACTTACAAGAGGTGGTCTAATGGGCCTGATAGTTTCGGATCTAGGCATCGGTGTCGGAGCAGAGTTTTTCTCTCCTGCCGACCCCCAGGTATTGTGGGTTTGTCCTACGTTGCCATACTTTTCTTCGCCTGACTTCTCTGCAGCCTGCGGCTCAGCAGTGTGCTTCTACTCTCCCGTTTTTTGGGCAACCCTTGGGCTGCCATGAGAGTAGTGAGTGGCTCGCATGAAGTCTGAATCGGAGTCTTTTGGGCGGCTGTAGGTTTGGGGCATGGAGAACGGCTTGAGGCCTTCTGCCCTTTCCAGCGGCTTTTTTCCTCCCAAGATTTGCCGGTGGTCCCGGGCCGTCATTTAATGCTTTACAAGTATATTGTGCGCATACGCGGGAGAGCTTATTGCTCCTCGGCGAACAAAGGCCGGCTGGGTCTAAGTCAGTCTTCGGTTCATCTGCCCTCCTCCAGCAATTCCTCCGGTCGGCTCGCGGTTTCAGCTGCGCGAGCTCTAAGCAGAGGCTGATATTCTGTTTAGGACAAGGGCGATAGAGGACGTACCTCTGTCTCAAAGGGGAAGAGGTCTGTACTCCCGGTTCTTTCTGGTTCGCAAGAAGGACAAGAACGAGTTCAGGCCCATTCTGGATTTGCGACAAGCAAACAAGTGGATTCGCAGAAGAGGAATTTTGCATGCTGTCGTTGCATCAGGTTTATACTCAGCTGCAACAGGGAGATTGGCTCGGTGCCATAGATCTACAGGATGCATACTCCCATGTGCTCATTGCACACAAACACAGGAAGTTCCTGCGATTCCAAGTCGGCGCCCATCATTATCAGTACACAGTACCGCCAGTCGGGCTGAAGTCTGCGCCCAGACCATTCTCGAAGTGCATGGCAGTGGTAGCTGCACGCCTGAGGAAAAACAAGGTGATTTCTCTAACCGTACCTGGACGATTGGTTGATCAAGGCCTCCCCCTTCTCGGAAGCTCAGGCACACTTCCAGAGGACGTGCGTTCTCTTGAACGAGCTGGGGTTGCACATCAACATGTCCAAGTCTGTCCCCATTCCGGTCCAGTGCATACAGTACTTGGGAGCCTCCGTCAATACGCTGTCAGCAAGCGTGTCTCCTTCGGAGGAGAGACAATTATCTCTCCTTAGGAAGGCTCAGGCTCTTGTGACCGCCCCATCTACAACAGTGAAGACGGTGTCTTCTCTACTGGGGTCGATGGCCTCTTGTATATTCCTCACGCCACACGCACGGCTGCTCATGAGACCTTTGCAGGAGTGCTTGGAGGATCAGTGGGATTAGAGGAAAGGATCCTTGGGCTACAAGATACAACTGTCTCTGCGTGCTCTTCAGTCTCTGAAGTGGTAGTGTTCAGCGGAGAATCTCCTAAGAGGGGTTCCCTTTCACAAGGACATTTCCACACAGACTGTCGTGACGGATGCGTCCCCCCACGGCTGGGGGGCGCTTTCCGGAGACTTGCAGATACAAGGAACGTGTTCCCCGATGGAGTCCACGTATCACATCATTTTCTGGGAACTCAGAGCTGTTCCCTTGGCATTGAAGGCGTTTCTTCCGTCCTTCCAGACCAACTCTCTTCCTGTACAGACGGACAATTTGACCACAATGTATTACCTCAACAAGCAGGGGGGGGTTCGAGATCGCGCACTCTGTCGCAGGAGGCGCGGGCGATCTGGCGACTGACTCTAACGGCTACCCATCTGCCAGGTGTGCAGAATGTTCAGGCAGACGTGCTGAGCAGACTGATTCAGGAAAGCCACGAATGGGTCATAAACGACGAAGTACTAGGAGAAGTCTTCGGCGAATGCCGAGACTTCGCCTCCAGGTACTGCCTGTGGGGAAGCTGGGGAATGCGTTCTGGATTAACTGGTCGAACAGCTTTCTGTACGCTTTTCCACCCTTTCCCTTGATTCCGGCGGTGTTCATCAAGCTGTCCCAGTCCAGGGCGCGGATGATCCTGTTTGCCCCGGAATGGCCCAGACAGTGGTGGTTCACGGACCTGCTTCACCGGTCTCTCCGTCCTCTCATACGGAGGCCTTGCAGGCCGGACCTTCTCACAAAGTTCAGGGGGCAGACGTTGCACCCCAACCTCTCGTCTTTGAGTTTGGCTGCATGGCTCCTGAGATAGTGTGATATGGCCATTTGAATCTACCAGAAGTTTGTATGGACATACTGAAGGAGGCTTAGCATCCTTCCACTAGGACTTCTTCTGCTTACTAGTGGAAGAAGTTTTTGCATCTGGTGCAATTCCAAGGACCATGACCTGTCGACGTGTAAGGAAGAGGTCTTCCTTCTGTATCTTCTACGCCTGGCGCAGTCGGGCCTTAATGTCTAATCCATTACGGTTCATATTGCTGCGCTGACTGCCTACAGGAAATGCCCTTCAGACTTCCTTCTTCCAGATCCCTGTGATCAAACATTTTTTTGGAAGGCTGGAAGAAAGCATTCCCTCCTGTCTGGCTTCCTTCGCCTTCATGGGAATTGAATGTGGTGCTGTCCAGATGGATGTAGTAGCCTTTTGAACCTATTCATAGGGCTTCGTTGCAGCATCTGTCCTGGAGGGCGGCGTTCCTCGTGGCCATCACATTGGCCCGCAGGGGGAGTGATATTCAGGCGTTGTGTTGCCAAGGACCTTATACTGTATTCCATGCTGCTGAGGTTGTTACGCATACTCACCCTAAATGTCTTCCTAGGGTTATTTCTGGTTTTCATGTCAACCAGACAATAACTTTGCCTACGTTTGTTCAGAATCCGGCATCTCCAGCGGGAAGGTCCCTACATTCCCTGGATGTTAGGAGGGTGTTGGAATTTTATCTGGCTAAAACCAGAGATATTTGTGGTTCAGACCAATTGTTTGTCAATTATGGATCAGTCTGGACCGGTCTTGCTACCTCAAAACAGTCCATCTCTAGATGGATTGTGTCCTGTACACTATTGGGTTACCAACAGACTAATACGACCTTAGGAGGTAAACCTAAGGCTCATTCCACCAAGGGCAAAGCTGCCACCACTGCTTTGCTGCTTAATGTTCCGATTGCAGAAATCTGCAAGGCCGCCACTTGGAAGACGGTCCATACCTTGGCTAAGCATTACTGTCTGGACACTGATACCAGGGCAGATGCTCAGGTTGGGCAGGCTTCGCTGCGAAATTTGTTCGCACAATAGTGGTGTTATTTCTCGTTTCTTCACCGCCGCTTTGGTGTGGGGATGGGCTTGCCATTCTATTCACTAGATTATGACTATACACAGAGATCCCCTACTACAGAAGGAGTAGTTTCTGTCCTGTAACTCCAGTTCTGTAGTAGGGGTATCTCTGTTATAGTCATAAGCGCCCGCCCTCCTCCCCGGTGGAGAGAGATATTCATGTAAGGAATGCTACAGGTCTGGCGTGTTGCGCCTTCAAAAAGAACTGAAGGTGAAAGGGACCTGCACTGCATTCTGGGATACTGTGAGGCTTCTGGAAAGTTCTCTTAAAGGCACAGTATCCTGTTTTGAGCCACATAATGGCAGCCTATGGGGCTTGTCTGTCCACTCCTTCCTCTCTATCATTCCAGAGGGTTTTGCTGTTAAAAGCAAGGTTTTTCTCTGTGGAAAACCCTGGACAGGCTGTGCTGTTGTGGTTTTTGGTGGAATTTCCAGTTGAAGTATTGGACAGTGTAGCCTGTGGATATAGGCTGCATTATCTGTCTTTAAATTCTCTCTTAAGTGTCTATGTAGGTCTGCATGTTTTGACAGCTTAAGAGATTATTTTTGATTGCTCCGGGGTCCGCGCACATGGGCGGGACTATTCACTAGATTATGACTATAACAGAGATACCCCTACTACAGAACTGGAGTTACAGGACAGAAACTACTCCTTCAGTGAGAATGATCAAATCTTTTCTGGGGATTCTGTCAGCAGAAATTCTGCTAGTGCCTTAGGCGCGGCTGAAGATGAGACCAATTCAAGAGGAGCTGGACAATCAGTGGCTCCAGATCTCCAGTTCATTCGACGACATGGTCCAAGTAACTCCAGTTATGAAAGAAACGCTTTCTTGGTGGAGGTATTTGAAGAATATCTCAGTAGGGCTCACTTTTCAGCCTCCAGTTCCGGATTTTATCATCACAACAGATTCTTCTCTGGAAAGTTGGGGTGCGCATCTTCAAGACCTAAGCATAACAGGGAAGTGGCCTTCAGCAATGGCGAAAATGCACATCAACTTTCTGGAACTTCAAGCAATTTCACTGGCCCTGCAGTCTTTTCTACCTCGTCTCCGAGGATCTACAGTTCTCATCAGGACCTACAACACCACCTGCATGCATTACCTAAACAAGCAGGGTGGTACAAGGTCTCAAATTCTGTCCCAGGAAGCTCAAAACATCTGTAAGTGGCTTCTCCAGCACAATATCACTATCAAAGTGGAACATCTTCCAGGGGTCCAAAATACCTGGGCAGATTCTCTCATCAGGATAAAGAAATCGTGTCACGAATGGGAGCTCGATCAAACAGTACTAGACAATGTCTTTCAAATGTGGGGCAAACCAAATCTGGATCTCTTTGCCACCATAGACAATCGGAAGTGCCTGTTCTTCACAAGTTGGGAGCCGGAGAGAGGTTCATGGGGGAACGCTTTCCTGATGAGATGGACTGGAATCTTTGCCTACGCATTCCCTCCTGTTCCTCTGATACCGAGAGTTCTGAACAAAATGAAGAAGGAACCATGCTGCATGATTCTAATTGCACCAAAATGGCCACGTCAGCACTGGTTCACAGAGCTTCTCCTTCTCTTCAAGTGTAAGCCATTCCGCCTTCCAATGCTGCCGGATATATTAGCAATGAGCAAGGGTCAGATTCTTCATCCTTGCCCAGCTCACTACAACTCCATGCTTGGTTTCTGGACTCACAGATTTCAGAGATGTAGACTTACCTCAGAATGCATCCGATGGAATGTCCTCCCGAAAAGATTTTGCCTTATCTTTTGTCGCATTCAAAGTCGGGTCTAACGTTTGCATCGGTTAAATTGCATTTAGCTGCTATTTCTACATACAGAAGATCTTCTGGGATGGCATCACTTTGCTCCAATCACCTCATTAAGCAGTTCCTGAAAGGGACTTTTCAGAACTTTCCCACCTATTAGAGCTCCTCCTCCGAATGGAGACTAAATTTGGTTTTACAACAACTGATGAAACATCCTTTTGAACCCATTCATAAAGCGGATATCAAGTATCTCTCATGGAAGACGGGTCTACTGTTGGCACTCACATCTTCCCGACGAGTGAGTGAAATACAGGCGTTTACTATAAGGCAACCATATTTGAAATTTGCCAATGATTATGTCCTCCTGCGGACTAATCCCACATTTATACCAAAAGTTCCTACTTCATTTCATCTCAATGAGTAGGAAATTTTGCAGACACTCTTTCCTAATCCGACTTCGGCAGCGAAGAAGTCATTGCATACCTTAAATGTCAAAAGATGCTTGAAATTCTACATATCTTGGACTGTGTCCATCAGAAAATCTGATCAGTTATTTCTCTTGTATAGTGGACCCAAGCCAGGCTCAGCTGTAACAAAAGCTACTATCTCGAAGTGGATTGCATCCGCCATTCAATTCTGCCATTGCAAGGTAGGTCATCCATTGTCAAGCAAGCCTAAAGCTCTTTCTACCAGGGCTATGTCCTCATCTACAGCATTGTTTGCTGGTGTGTCTCTGGGCAAGGTTTGCCGAGCTGCAACCTGGAAGAGTGTGCATACTTTCACTCAGCATTATTGCCTGGATCTGGCAACAGAAGCTGAGTCAGCAGTTGGACAAGCAGTACTAAGAAACCTCTTTAGATAAGATGAGCCTGATGGCAACGATTTATATTGTTTCTGATATTATGCAAAGTCTTTATTGTATACAATCATGTTGTGCATATGTATGACATACTCTTACTCACAGTATAGGTTTGTGTGTATATATATATATATATATATATATATATATATATATATATATATGTATTGCAATGGTTTGACATAGTATCTATTGAGTTTTTTTTATAATACCCACCATCCACTATGTCTATAAGTATTATTTACTGCTAGCTACTCTGATTCTAAGCATGTGAATCTATGAAAGATACCCCAATACTGGGTAAGAAAACGGGTTACTTACCTGTAACTTCAGTTATCCAGTATTGGTATCTTTCATAGATTCACATGCGACCCACCCTCCTCCCCGGAGAGGCTTACCTTATCATTATGACAGACTTATTGTCACTTGTGCTACGAAATTCTGAGGGTTTGCCTCTCTGTGGAGAAGGTTCTAGGAGGGGTTGGTGCCTGATTGGCTGACTTCCAAGTTTGGTTCTTTTTGCAAAAGAACTAATTAGGCTAGTGCAGTGACTTTGCTATCTACTATAGCCTATGGTGTAATGTTATTATTACTATAATGTATATATTTTATTGTACCGCGTGACTCCCACCTCGTTGGCGGGGATGATTCTAAGCATGTGAATCTATGAAAGATACCAATACTGGATAATTGGAGTTACAGGTAAGTAACTCGTTTTCTTATGTGAAAATGTCTGTTTTAAACGAACAAAAGCTTAAATTCACCAGTTATATAGATATCTTAAATGACTATAACACACACCTTTGCCATGCACTGCCCATATTGCATCACTCATGACATGTTCTGTTGCCTCATTGATAACATCTCTGCATCATATGAAATGACATCATGGATGACAAAACTGTGCATGGTGGGAGCGCGTCATCAGTTGTTATCATGAAAAATGTGTGGTAAAGATTTATGTTGTGATGTAAAGGGCAACATGCTATATATAACAACAAGTCTTCATCCTGAGCAAAATAAAAAATATACAAGAGTTGATATATGTGTTGTTGTTGGAAACTTCTTCTTTAATTCCAAATGTTCACTTTGTATTTCAGTACAATCACTTCTGAGAGTACATCAATCCACTGGGTTGATACAGTCACAGCCAGATGATAAGTGTAGCCAACACGCCATTGGGACATCACCCATCGACTTCCTCAGGGCAAAAATTAAATAGGAAGATTATCTGTAACTCCGAATGCAACGTATTCCGTATTTGTTCATATAGAGACCTGTGGCTCCAAAACGGTCTTCACCGTAATATGGTATATATTACGTGAAGGCATGGAGAGTCACTCACAAGCACCATTTGCAGTATTTTTCCACTTTTAAAATAAATATAGACAGGAAACACATTGTTTTCTGTCTATATTTATCTGTAGAAATCAGTAAAAACTGAAAAACGGAAGCCTTAATTACAATTAACAGTGGCGCATGGCACTGTTTGTCTTTGTTCGGAGGAGTTCAAAATCTGTTAGGTAGCCTTGTGTATCTCAACCTGGCCACGTATATTCTCAGCATACTTGAAAATGTAGTCGTCATCCTAATAAAGGGTTAAACGGGACTACAAATTTCATACTATAAAAAAACAAGCATTTGCAATGCAATAGGTCCCAAATTTGGGAGAGTTTGAGCTATTGGCATTGTAAATGACAATGCCTTTTATTAATATGTTTTAAAAACCGCACTTTGTACTCATAGTCGTAGCTTACAAGAAGCAACGCTGGCAGTAAAAGGGGCGCAGTTACTGACAGCCTTGCTTCTTGTAAGCCACACCTTTAAGTACAAAGTGCTTGTTTATGCACCCCCTTGCAGGTTTTCAAAACACATAAATAAAAAGCATTGTCATTTACAAAGCCAATAGCTCAAACACTTGCAAATGCAAGACCTATTGCATTGCAAGTGCTTGTTTTAAGAGTAGCTTCTCCTGGTTCCAGAGTTCCAAGCCTCGATTATGTGCTGAAAAGGAAGAGTACAAACTTACCTGGGTAGGTGATGTGCTTCCCGAAATACACTATAACACTACATTTCCCTCGACTTTGGTCAGTTGAAGCAGTGTTTAATGCTGAACTTCAAAACCTTCATCCAACAAGGAAGCTTCATTCACGCAGATCACTCACTGAGACCTACAACCTCTTCATTTGACATTTTAGGTAAGTATTCAAACACGTATTGTCCCTCTAGGCTTAAACAATGTAAAATTTGAGAGATTTTCTTCTCAGCGCTTAGGTTTGTGCCATGAACTCTTGCATACTTTGAAAAACGTTTTTCCATTTCTTTCAGTTTAGCAGAGGGTGTCGCTTAACGGCTAGAGCGGTCAACCTCTAAGCTGGGATTCGAGTTTCGCCAGAGGCGCCCAGCATCCTATGATTCTGGGCAAATCACTTAATCTCCCCGTGCCTAACAAATAATTAATAATTTAGGATAACGCAGTGTCAGAGATTGAAGTGCATTTTTTTTTTATAAACAGATTTTATTATGTCAAAGGTCAAGCACAATGCAGAGCTCCTTAACACAGGAAACATCTGACACATTATTCATAGCAGAGCATTGTCATTGACATTTAGTTTATACATTATCCTAATTATATTTATATAAAACAAGACAACATGTACGTAATGAACACCCCCGTTGGACTATTCCACTACATCGTCTAGCTTGCCACCACATTGCCCACCCCAACAAATGAATCCCATCACTATGTTGTTGGTCCCTCTCCCAATTATCCTGCATGGCAATACGGATATCGATGTATCCGCTGGGGGCACTGGGTCCAGGTGTAGTCCCCAGTAGTCTGCCCATCTTTTCCAGATCTTGGGATGCTTTTGCAGGCAACCCCTGGCCATAAAGATTGCCATCCTCAATCCCATACAAAAGTCAAGTCCATTCTTTCATGCTGAAAGAGAAGGTGGGGCCGATGCCTTCCACAACCTTGCGATATCCCTTTTAGCGAATGTCAGCCCCAACAGTAACAGGTGTCTTTTATACATATTACCCCCAATACCCTCCATGATGTGTAGGATTACCAATCTTGTTGAGGAGGGGAGCTCCCACCCCAACACCTCTGCAAGGCAAGCCAGAACCCCTTGCCAGAATCTCGTGAGTGATGTGCAATGCCAAATCGTACAAATGAGGGATCCCTCCTCCTGACCGCACCGTAGATATCGGGGATGACACTAGACCCGCCCTCCACAACCTTAGGCTGGTATAGTAAACCCGGTGTAGGTGTTTAAATTGGATAAGACAAAGCCACGTTGTGATTGTCGCCTCCAGAGGGGAGACAAGTGCATCCATCCAATCATCTCCCATCTATTTGTCCATGATCACCTACCCATGCTTCTCTTAAGTTTGTCTAATGTGGTATAACTATTTGTCACTAGGGACTGATACATTTATGAGATTTTATGGTCCTGCAGAATGCCCATAAACACCTTGGCTTCAATAGGACTAAATTCAGAGAGTGCCTCTATCCCTGAAATGCTAGGATAAATGGCATGCCAAAATTGGAGGTATTTATAAAATTGAGTTTTTGGCATCCGATACTCTTGTTGGAGGGCTTAGAAGGATTTCAGGGCAGAGACTCGCATCACATCTCCTAATGTAGAGTTTCCTACTCTGTCCCACTCGCGAAATCCGGGTAGAGCAACCATCATATCCAGAATTCCATGTGGGCAATGCAGGAATTAAGCACACATAAATGGTGATTGTGCAGCATGTCAAAAATTAAGCTTTGTCTCAGCTCACATCTCCACTATAAAGTCCAGAGGTGACCTACGGCAGTAAATAAGGTTCGATACAGAGGTAAAGACGTATTCTTGATTTCATTCAGACCACAATTCCAAAACAAAGAGTTTTCATCCAAAATGCAAAATTATGATAGAGGATAATTTTACTTGTCTTCATGACAAAGGGTCATCAGAGCCTCTCCATATCTTGATGCACCCCCACCTCTACAAATCTCTGAGCATCATTCTCATCTGTGTCTCCTGTGATCTTCCTGCCTGTCTCCTGAGGGACAGTTGCTGAAATCTGAGCTTGTATCTTTGTACAAAGAGGGATGCAACTTGTGGTGGGTGTCTTTCAGTAGTGAAAAAAGAGGGCACTTAAAAAAGGCCAATAAAGAGTAAGGTGGGGGAGTATCAAAGTGGCAGAGGAGGAGTATATGAAAAAGTCAGAGGATGTATGCACTTTAAACCTTTGATTAGTCCTAGGGCTACGGAAATTGTGATTCTGCATCTGCAGAGTTTTCTGCATAAAAATGGAGTTGTAAATTGAAATGGCTTTATAATTCCCTAAAATATAGAGGGGATTGTGGAGGTCCTAAATCCTTTAAGAAGTGAATGCCCCTAGAGGCCCAGTAAGGCCAGCAGACTGGGGAGCTTTGAATTTTAATTTCTAGATTATTCCATAGGGAAGCCATATTCGAGTTGGAGATCGGTAGTTTCCAGAGTTGTATCAGTTTTTCGGCTTGGGATCACCGCACATAGAGACAGAACAAGTCATTGATTTGTAAGAATCGATTAAGGTTCTTTCACCGCTCTTCGGTACCCCAAGGAAGCCAGAAAATGGCATTTGAAAGTTTCAGATACGACCGATCTGACTCCCAAAAACAAGAGTGGTAAGTTAACCACTTGATTAGGAGCCACAATGAGCTCTTAAGCATACTCAGTCCTGACGAAAGCCTTACGAATTTACAAGAAGGCTGAAACATGTTGACCTACTAGTGCGGTAGACAAGTAACTGGGTCTACAGACGCACCACTTTATTATTTTCAATATCTCACATCACTATTTTCCGAAATAAATTTTTGTAGCAAAGTGATGTAGGGAATTTCAAACTTCTCTGCACCTGAGCACACATACGCCCTCTTTTTAGACTCTTCACACTACTGGCAAATCAGTTGGTCTACCTCCAGGTGGAGGACAGCATATATACTATCTAACAACCCTATGATGATGCTGCAATAGTACACCCAGGCGGAGAACCAAGATATACCGCCAATTGCCTGTGTACGTATATGAGGGTTTTTATACAGTTCCAACACAACTAAGACCCTGAATTCACAGGACAAGTGATCCAGTCTCCCCCTTCTTGATTTTTTGTACTAACCATTGGAAGCCAAATAGATCACAGCTTCTTATCCTCCCCACATTGATTATTACAGATATAGATAAATATACATATAGAAAGTCATATTTCAAAATTTTAGGAAAACATGTATTATCTATATAATACATATATATATATATATATATATATATATATATATATATATATATATATATATATATATATATATATATATATCTACCAAAAAGAGTTGCCTCAAAGATGGAGCCCATACGGGTGAAATCATCTGCACCTTTTATTTCGAGATTGCAACAAAGTGAATGTACCGCCAGCAGCACTCAGTCTAGTAAAAGTCAAACGCCGACGCGTTTCGGGCTCCTGCCCTTCGTCACAGGCTGACTTTTTTTAAATGAGCACACCCAATTAATGAGCACAATGATACTGAAGTACCGGCCCCAGTAGGCGTGGCTGCTCTTGCAGCCTCCTGGTACTAGTAGGACCACCAGTGTTTCTCAAGTGAGTTTAGCTTGTGCTCATAAATAAAATCCATCAAACAGCCCAAGTGGGTGGCTGTCTGTACAATGCAATTCGCGAAGTTGTGTGAGTGTGTGTATATATATATATATATATATATATATTGTGACCAAGAACAACTTGTTGTTCGAAACGCGTTATCTCTTGACCTCTGTGCCTGCCGAATAAAGAACTTTTACGGCTGAACTGTGGGCTTGTCTGAATTCAGTGGATCGGATTCTAATTTTGTATATATATATATATATATATATCACAGCTACCGAAGATCCACGAACCTTGAGTTCGTAAAGAAAGCAGCACACACAGGGGGTAGTTCCACAAGAATTTAATGGAGGAACTTTACAGCATACGACGCGTTTCGCCAGAGGGCTTCGTCAAGATATGCAAAGAGCAAGGCGTTTCAGCTTGTTTAAATCAAAAAATCTCTTACTTCCGCTATTACAGTAAAAAGCAAAGAAGGACTATGTACATGGATACAAATGAAACCGCCATCATTGAATGGAGTAACAAAATACAAATATGATAAAGATTAGAGGTTGAATCCACTCAATCTATACACATCTATATACATATATACATGAAAAGCATGAAATGCAATGCAGATCCCGCGCTAATATAGGGGGTTGCCATTGTAATCAAGCCCAATATGGGCGTAGACAGTCCTTCTTATGTGATATCGCCCTGGATGGGCATATCAGAATGAACAGGTAAACGGTGTAAAATATTAAAGTTACACCAAAGATAAGATGCTCTGTGATGCAGCAAATCAATGGACCCACGTAAATACATATATACATGAATGCGATTAAATAAACTCTGCCTGATATGGCTGCATAACACGGAATCCTGTAATCACAAGGGAACCAACCCTCAAAGACAATGCTACAATAGCAAGCCTAGATCTAGCCCTGGATGGGCCTGGGTGCAGTACCTGTTCAAGGGAAGTCACATAATAATATGGGATGTAAGAATAATTATAAACAATAATAACAATCATAAAATCTTTCAAAAATCTTGAAACCAGAAGTGCCAAAAACATGTATGGACTAAAATAACAATAACAAATCGAGAATACGTTATATTTGCCAACATCAGATCACAACATAGAGACATGCAGATTAACCCAAATGAACTGAAAGTTCTTCGTGCATATTAAGGCCATTAGGGTGTTTACTCTGCAAGTCGATGATGTATCTCGACTCGAGTCTTCTGAGTTTAAGAAGGCGATCTCCACCCCTAATATTTGCTGTTACACTATCGAGACAAAAATATGCTAACAGATCCCTGTTGCTATTATGTTTCTTTTCAAAATGCCTCGCTACAGGGTAGGTGGCGTCTTTTTTGGCAATGGCACGCATGTGCTCTAATATTCTCAATTTAACTGCATTGGTGGTGCTCCCAATATAGTTTAAGCCGCAAGGGCAAGTCAGACAATAGATGACATATGCTGTGGAGCACGTAAGGAATTTAGTGATCTTTTTGGGTGCGGGAAGACCTGGAATCTTAAAAGTGAGCGTCCGCTTACTGTATTTGCAGGCCTTGCACCGGCCACAAGGATAGAAGCCTTTAAGTGCAGGTAATTTGGCTTTATTTTCAGGAGCAATGTAATGGCTCGAGACCAACTGGTCTCTAAGAGATCTAGCTTTCCTGAACGTAACCAGGGGATTGCTGGGCAGGTCAGCTTTGATAATGTTATCTGACATTAAGATGTTCCAATTCTTTTTAAGTATCTTTTTAATTTGGCCAGCATTACGGGAAAAGGTGGTAATGAGGCGAAATGCCCCATTTGTAGATTTAACCGTTTTCTTAGGTTCCAACAGAGTTTTTCGCTGCATCTTGGTAGCTCTGTCAAGAGCCCTGGTTAACACCTTATCACTGTACCCCCTTATCCTGAATCTAAGAAGACTAGCATCCGCTGCCTTTTTGAAATCCTCAGGATTTGAATTGTTCCGTCTAAGCCTTAGAAGTTCGCCATAAGGGATACTTTCTACCAATTGGCGTGGATGACTGCTGGTGGCGAAGAGGGTGGAATTACCTGCCTTCTCTTTCCTGAATAACTTGGTTTGCACCCTTCCCATGTCATCTATATATACAGTGAGATCAAGGTAGTTTACAGAAGTCCTACTTATATGACCTGTGAACTTTAAATTCATGTCATTGCAGTTAAGTAAATCTATGAACATCATAGCAGTGTCTATCGGGCTTTCAAGGATGATGAACAAGTCATCGATATATCGATGCCATCCGATTATTCTATTGTGCCACTCTGGATTAGTTGTGTTCCAGGGAGCCTGCTCCTCCCACCAACCTACAAAGAGGTTAGCGAAACTAGGAGCAGAGCAAGCCCCCATGGCAACTCCAGAGATCTGCCTGTAAAGCTGCTTGCTGAAAAGAAAAATATTATTTTTCAGACTGAAATTCATAAAATCAACCAACATCTTATTGTGTTCATAGTAACACGCAGGACGTTTATCCAAAAAACTTGCCATAGATCTCAGTCCATCGTCATGAGCTATACAAGTGTATAGACTGGCGATGTCTAGTACCATCATGCAATAAGTGTCTTTCCATACAATGTTGTCCATAAGAGTCAAAAAATGTTTAGTGTCTCTAAGATAAGAGGGCAATGACATAACCAAAGGTGAAAGGAATGAGTCCACATAAATGGAGAGGTTTTCGGTGAGACTACCGTTGGAGGCGACTATGGGCCTTCCCGGAGGATTGGACATGTCCTTATGTACCTTGGGAAGGTAGTAAAAAGTGGGGATTACTGGGCTAAGACAACGCAGAAACAAATATTCGTCTGTGCTGAGCATGGTGTTGTTGTACCATTTAGATATCATGTTATGGTACTCACCCACACTTTTATTGTAGTCTTTTTCTCCCACGATAGTGTACGTTTCCACATCTCCCAATAGTCGATTAGCCTCATTTTCATATTGTGCCGAAGTGAGTAGCACAATGTTCCCCCCTTTGTCAGAGGGTTTGCAAACCAGTTTGGAGTCTGAGCACAAAGTTTGTAGAGCAATTTGTTGTTGTTTGTTGAAGTTGTCATTAGGTGAAGTGTAATGTTTCATCCTTCGTAGTCTGGTGAGATCTTTCAGGACAGCATCCGAGAAGATGTCGATGGCGTCGGTGCTCATAATTGGCATAAAAGTGGATGCCGGTTTGAACTCACTATGACCACCTTTTTGTTGGATGTTGGAAGTGGTCAGTGCCTGTGTATTAGTTACTTCGCCTTCTAGGCCCAAATTGATCTCTTGGTCCAGATTCTCCATTGCTCGGAGACCACCTAGGTCGCAGCATCTGAGACTTTCGGTGGTGCTAGTGCTAGCAGACCCGGCACTCTCCATGTGCGGTTTAAGTTTGAAAAATTTGTGAAGTTTTAACTTTCTAGTGAACTTAAAAATGTCAATCCGGGTTTGTGCAAATTCGAAGTTCTTTTGCGGACAGAAAGATAAACCCAATTGAAGAATGGAGTTTTCTTCAGTGGTAAGGACTTTGTCTGTTAGATTGATGATGGTAAGATTATCAGGTTTCGTAGAATTTTCTAGGTTTGAACTGGGTTCTTTTTCTTTTGATAGTTCTTCATACTGCGAGTTACTGGAGGCGAGCCTAGTGGATTTCTTCCTGCGGCCCCCCCGCCTCGTCTTCCTCTTGCTCCTTGGTAATCCGGGGGCTTGCCCCTGCCTCCTTCCAGTTGATTGTTTCGCATTACCTTGTACTCCACCTCAAAAGAAGAAGCCTCTTCACTCCCATCTTCACTAAGTACGTCATCTGCATTAGTGTCAGATTCGGAGGTTGCAGGTTCCACAGTGTTAGGACCACTTGCCTTTTTCTTGAGTTGTTTCCTTGTGTGCTCATATTTCTTGGCGAAGGTTAACACTCTTCCCATCTTATAATCATTTTCATCTCTGTCAAATTTTTCTTCTTTGCGTTGTTTAATTTTATTTTCATATTTCTTCAGTCGTTTTTTAATGAGTTCACGTTTCTCTTCCAAACCGGTGTGATCCTCTTCCTTTAGTAGATCATCCTCAATCTCTTTGATCTGTGTCAGAGCTTTGGCTCTGTCACTCCAGGCAAACCGCACCAGTATAACCAAACTACCTTTGCAAGATGCCGCTGTATGTTCAGCCCAGGCATCTAGTAATTTGGGGTCCGGGTTCTCATACGCTGGGATGGTGTATATCCTTAATCCACGAGGGACACGGTCAACATCGATGTAGTTCTGAAGTGATGTTGCCTCCCACCACTTTCTAATTTCTCTTTCATAAAGCCGTTCCAACGTGGCCAATTTAGAATTCAAAGTGGTGCTGCCTCCTCCAGCTTGGCTGGTGCCTGCCTTTTGTGTCCCATCTGGTTTCTTTTTGTTTTTGAACATCCCAAGTTCCGCCTCTCTCCTCTCTGCCTCGCTAAACATGATGTAAGGTAGTGCAGCCGCAACTACCTGTGTAAGAAAAGCTGTTTCCCCCTTCGCTCAGAGTAAAAATGCCAGCGCCCAACACAGTTCAAAATAGTCAGTTTGGCGCGCACCGCGCCTTACCCGAATGATACGAAACGCCTGAATGATGCGAGTCCGATCTCAACTCGCGGCGGTATCTTCAGGATCCGGACAATGCGGTGCAAGTTGCAGGCAAACTCGGTGCAGCCAGTAATCCAAATTAAATGCTCAAAACACCAGCCGGTTGCACTCGTGAGCGGGTGCACGCAAAGACAGGGGTGTGCCCGTCGAATAAATCACAGCTACCGAAGATCCACGAACCTTGAGTTCGTAAAGAAAGCAGCACACACAGGGGGTAGTTCCACAAGAATTTAATGGAGGAACTTTACAGCATACGACGCGTTTCGCCAGAGGGCTTCGTCAAGATATGCAAAGAGCAAGGCGTTTCAGCTTGTTTAAATCAAAAAATCTCTTACTTCCGCTATTACAGTAAAAAGCAAAGAAGGACTATGTACATGGAGACAAATGAAACCGCCATCATTGAATGGAGTAACAAAATACAAATATGATAAAGATTAGAGGTTGAATCCACTCAATCTATACACATCTATATACATATATACATGAAATGCATGAAATGCAATGCAGATCCCGCGCTAATATAGGGGGTTGCCATTGTAATCAAGCCCAATATGGGCGTAGACAGTCCTTCTTATGTGATATCGCCCTGGATGGGCATATCAGAATGAACAGGTAAACGGTGTAAAATATTAAAGTTACACCAAAGATAAGATGCTCTGTGATGCAGCAAATCAATGGACCCACGTAAATACATATATACATGAATGCGATTAAATAAACTCTGCCTGATATGGCTGCATAACACGGAATCCTGTAATCACAAGGGAACCAACCCTCAAAGACAATGCTACAATAGCAAGCCTAGATCTAGCCCTGGATGGGCCTGGGTGCAGTACCTGTTCAAGGGAAGTCACATAATAATATGGGATGTAAGAATAATTATAAACAATAATAACAATCATAAAATCTTTCAAAAATCTTGAAACCAGAAGTGCCAAAAACATGTATGGACTAAAATAACAATAACAAATCGAGAATACGTTATATTTGCCAACATCAGATCACAACATAGAGACATGCAGATTAACCCAAATGAACTGAAAGTTCTTCGTGCATATTAAGGCCATTAGGGTGTTTACTCTGCAAGTCGATGATGTATCTCGACTCGAGTCTTCTGAGTTTAAGAAGGCGATCTCCACCCCTAATATTTGCTGTTACACTATCGAGACAAAAATATGCTAACAGATCCCTGTTGCTATTATGTTTCTTTTCAAAATGCCTCGCTACGGGGTAGGTGGCGTCTTTTTTGGCAATGGCACGCATGTGCTCTAATATTCTCAATTTAACTGCATTGGTGGTGCTCCCAATATAGTTTAAGCCGCAAGGGCAAGTCAGACAATAGATGACATATGCTGTGGAGCACGTAAGGAATTTAGTGATCTTTTTGGGTGCGGGAAGACCTGGAATCTTAAAAGTGAGCGTCCGCTTACTGTATTTGCAGGCCTTGCACCGGCCACAAGGATAGAAGCCTTTAAGTGCAGGTAATTTGGCTTTATTTTCAGGAGCAATGTAATGGCTCGAGACCAACTGGTCTCTAAGAGATCTAGCTTTCCTGAACGTAACCAGGGGATTGCTGGGCAGGTCAGCTTTGATAATGTTATCTGACATTAAGATGTTCCAATTCTTTTTAAGTATCTTTTTAATTTGGCCAGCATTACGGGAAAAGGTGGTAATGAGGCGAAATGCCCCATTTGTAGATTTAACCGTTTTCTTAGGTTCCAACAGAGTTTTTCGCTGCATCTTGGTAGCTCTGTCAAGAGCCCTGGTTAACACCTTATCACTGTACCCCCTTATCCTGAATCTAAGAAGACTAGCATCCGCTGCCTTTTTGAAATCCTCAGGATTTGAATTGTTCCGTCTAAGCCTTAGAAGTTCGCCATAAGGGATACTTTCTACCAATTGGCGTGGATGACTGCTGGTGGCGAAGAGGGTGGAATTACCTGCCGTCTCTTTCCTGAATAACTTGGTTTGCACCCTTCCCATGTCATCTATATATACAGTGAGATCAAGGTAGTTTACAGAAGTCCTACTTATATGACCTGTGAACTTTAAATTCATGTCATTGCAGTTAAGTAAATCTATGAACAACATAGCAGTGTCTATCGGGCTTTCAAGGATGATGAACAAGTCATCGATATATCGATGCCATCCGATTATTCTATTGTGCCACTCTGGATTAGTTGTGTTCCAGGGAGCCTGCTCCTCCCACCAACCTACAAAGAGGTTAGCGAAACTAGGAGCAGAGCAAGCCCCCATGGCAACTCCAGAGATCTGCCTGTAAAGCTGCTTGCTGAAAAGAAAAATATTATTTTTCAGACTGAAATTCATAAAATCAACCAACATCTTATTGTGTTCATAGTAACACGCAGGACGTTTATCCAAAAAACTTGCCATAGATCTCAGTCCATCGTCATGAGCTATACAAGTGTATAGACTGGCGATGTCTAGTACCATCATGCAATAAGTGTCTTTCCATACAATGTTGTCCATAAGAGTCAAAAAATGTTTAGTGTCTCTAAGATAAGAGGGCAATGACATAACCAAAGGTGAAAGGAATGAGTCCACATAAATGGAGAGGTTTTCGGTGAGACTACCGTTGGAGGCGACTATGGGCCTTCCCGGAGGATTGGACATGTCCTTATGTACCTTGGGAAGGTAGTAAAAAGTGGGGATTACTGGGCTAAGACAACGCAGAAACAAATATTCGTCTGTGCTGAGCATGGTGTTGTTGTACCATTTAGATATCATGTTATGGTACTCACCCACACTTTTATTGTAGTCTTTTTCTCCCACGATAGTGTACGTTTCCACATCTCCCAATAGTCGATTAGCCTCATTTTCATATTGTGCCGAAGTGAGTAGCACAATGTTCCCCCCTTTGTCAGAGGGTTTGCAAACCAGTTTGGAGTCTGAGCACAAAGTTTGTAGAGCAATTTGTTGTTGTTTGTTGAAGTTGTCATTAGGTGAAGTGTAATGTTTCATCCTTCGTAGTCTGGTGAGATCTTTCAGGACAGCATCCGAGAAGATGTCGATGGCGTCGGTGCTCATAATTGGCATAAAAGTGGATGCCGGTTTGAACTCACTATGACCACCTTTTTGTTGGATGTTGGAAGTGGTCAGTGCCTGTGTATTAGTTACTTCGCCTTCTAGGCCCAAATTGATCTCTTGGTCCAGATTCTCCATTGCTCGGAGACCACCTAGGTCGCAGCATCTGAGACTTTCGGTGGTGCTAGTGCTAGCAGACCCGGCACTCTCCATGTGCGGTTTAAGTTTGAAAAATTTGTGAAGTTTTAACTTTCTAGTGAACTTAAAAATGTCAATCCGGGTTTGTGCAAATTCGAAGTTCTTTTGCGGACAGAAAGATAAACCCAATTGAAGAATGGAGTTTTCTTCAGTGGTAAGGACTTTGTCTGTTAGATTGATGATGGTAAGACTCCAACGGTAGTCTCACCGAAAACCTCTCCATTTATGTGGACTCATTCCTTTCACCTTTGGTTATGTCATTGCCCTCTTATCTTAGAGACACTAAACATTTTTTGACTCTTATGGACAACATTGTATGGAAAGACACTTATTGCATGATGGTACTAGACATCGCCAGTCTATACACTTGTATAGCTCATGACGATGGACTGAGATCTATGGCAAGTTTTTTGGATAAACGTCCTGCGTGTTACTATGAACACAATAAGATGTTGGTTGATTTTATGAATTTCAGTCTGAAAAATAATATTTTTCTTTTCAGCAAGCAGCTTTACAGGCAGATCTCTGGAGTTGCCATGGGGGCTTGCTCTGCTCCTAGTTTCGCTAACCTCTTTGTAGGTTGGTGGGAGGAGCAGGCTCCCTGGAACACAACTAATCCAGAGTGGCACAATAGAATAATCGGATGGCATCGATATATCGATGACTTGTTCATCATCCTTGAAAGCCCGATAGACACTGCTATGTTGTTCATAGATTTACTTAACTGCAATGACATGAATTTAAAATTCACAGGTCATATAAGTAGGACTTCTGTAAACTACCTTGATCTCACTGTATATATAGATGACATGGGAAGGGTGCAAACCAAGTTATTCAGGAAAGAGACGGCAGGTAATTCCACCCTCTTCGCCACCAGCAGTCATCCACGCCAATTGGTAGAAAGTATCCCTTATGGCGAACTTCTAAGGCTTAGACGGAACAATTCAAATCCTGAGGATTTCAAAAAGGCAGCGGATGCTAGTCTTCTTAGATTCAGGATAAGGGGGTACAGTGATAAGGTGTTAACCAGGGCTCTTGACAGAGCTACCAAGATGCAGCGAAAAACTCTGTTGGAACCTAAGAAAACGGTTAAATCTACAAATGGGGCATTTCGCCTCATTACCACCTTTTCCCGTAATGCTGGCCAAATTAAAAAGATACTTAAAAAGAATTGGAACATCTTAATGTCAGATAACATTATCAAAGCTGACCTGCCCAGCAATCCCCTGGTTACGTTCAGGAAAGCTAGATCTCTTAGAGACCAGTTGGTCTCGAGCCATTACATTGCTCCTGAAAATAAAGCCAAATTACCTGCACTTAAAGGCTTCTATCCTTGTGGCCGGTGCAAGGCCTGCAAATACAGTAAGCGGACGCTCACTTTTAAGATTCCAGGTCTTCCCGCACCCAAAAAGATCACTAAATTCCTTACGTGCTCCACAGCATATGTCATCTATTGTCTGACTTGCCCTTGCGGCTTAAACTATATTGGGAGCACCACCAATGCAGTTAAATTGAGAATATTAGAGCACATGCGTGCCATTGCCAAAAAAGACGCCACCTACCCCGTAGCGAGGCATTTTGAAAAGAAACATAATAGCAACAGGGATCTGTTAGCATATTTTTGTCTCGATAGTGTAACAGCAAATATTAGGGGTGGAGATCGCCTTCTTAAACTCAGAAGACTCGAGTCGAGATACATCATCGACTTGCAGAGTAAACACCCTAATGGCCTTAATATGCACGAAGAACTTTCAGTTCATTTGGGTTAATCTGCATGTCTCTATGTTGTGATCTGATGTTGGCAAATATAACGTATTCTCGATTTGTTATTGTTATTTTAGTCCATACATGTTTTTGGCACTTCTGGTTTCAAGATTTTTGAAAGATTTTATGATTGTTATTATTGTTTATAATTATTCTTACATCCCATATTATTATGTGACTTCCCTTGAACAGGTACTGCACCCAGGCCCATCCAGGGCTAGATCTAGGCTTGCTATTGTAGCATTGTCTTTGAGGGTTGGTTCCCTTGTGATTACAGGATTCCGTGTTATGCAGCCATATCAGGCAGAGTTTATTTAATCGCATTCATGTATATATGTATTTACGTGGGTCCATTGATTTGCTGCATCACAGAGCATCTTATCTTTGGTGTAACTTTAATATTTTACACCGTTTACCTGTTCATTCTGATATGCCCATCCAGGGCGATATCACATAAGAAGGACTGTCTACGCCCATATTGGGCTTGATTACAATGGCAACCCCCTATATTAGCGCGGGATCTGCATTGCATTTCATGCATTTCATGTATATATGTATATAGATGTGTATAGATTGAGTGGATTCAACCTCTAATCTTTATCATATTTGTATTTTGTTACTCCATTCAATGATGGCGGTTTCATTTGTATCGATGTACATAGTCCTTCTTTGCTTTTTACTGTAATAGCGGAAGTAAGAGATTTTTTGATTTAAACAAGCTGAAACGCCTTGCTCTTTGCATATCTTGACGAAGCCCTCTGGCGAAACGCGTCGTATGCTGTAAAGTTCCTCCATTAAATTCTTGTGGAACTACCCCCTGTGTGTGCTGCTTTCTTTACGAACTCAAGGTTCGTGGATCTTCGGTAGCTGTGATTTATTCGACGGGCACACCCCTGTCTTTGCGTGCACCCGCTCACGAGTGCAACCGGCTGGTGTTTTGAGCATTTAATTTGGATTACTGGCTGCACCGAGTTTGCCTGCAACTTGCACCGCATTGTCCGGATCCTGAAGATACCGCCGCAAGTTGAGATCGGACTCGCATCATTCAGGCGTTTCGTATCATTCGGGTAAGGCGCGGTGCGCGCCAAACTGACTATTTTGAACTGTGTTGGGCGCTGGCATTTTTACTCTGAGCGAAGGGGGAAACAGCTTTTCTTACACAGGTAGTTGCGGCTGCACTACCTTACATCATGTTTAGCGAGGCAGAGAGGAGAGAGGCGGAACTTGGGATGTTCAAAAACAAAAAGAAACCAGATGGGACACAAAAGGCAGGCACCAGCCAAGCTGGAGGAGGCAGCACCACTTTGAATTCTAAATTGGCCACGTTGGAACGGCTTTATGAAAGAGAAATTAGAAAGTGGTGGGAGGCAACATCACTTCAGAACTACATCGATGTTGACCGTGTCCCTCGTGGATTAAGGATATACACCATCCCAGCGTATGAGAACCCGGACCCCAAATTACTAGATGCCTGGGCTGAACATACAGCGGCATCTTGCAAAGGTAGTTTGGTTATACTGGTGCGGTTTGCCTGGAGTGACAGAGCCAAAGCTCTGACACAGATCAAAGAGATTGAGGATGATCTACTAAAGGAAGAGGATCAAACCGGTTTGGAAGAGAAACGTGAACTCATTAAAAAACGACTGAAGATATATGAAAATAAAATTAAACAACGCAAAGAAGAAAAATTTGACAGAGATGAAAATGATTATAAGATGGGAAGAGTGTTAACCTTCGCCAAGAAATATGAGCACACAAGGAAACAACTCAAGAAAAAGGCAAGTGGTCCTAACACTGTGGAACCTCCAACCTCCGAATCTGACACTAATGCAGATGACGTACTTAGTGAAGATGGGAGTGAAGAGGCTTCTTCTTTTCAGGTGGAGTACAAGGTAATGCGAAACAATCAACTGGAAGGAGGCAGGGGCAAGCCCCCGGATTACCAAGGAGCAAGAGGAAGACGAGGCGGGGGGGCCGCAGGAAGAAATCCACTAGGCTCGCCTCCAGTAACTCGCAGTATGAAGAACTATCAAAAGAAAAAGAACCCAGTTCAAACCTAGAAAATTCTACGAAACCTGATAATCTTACCATCATCAATCTAACAGACAAAGTCCTTACCACTGAAGAAAACTCCATTCTTCAATTGGGTTTATCTTTCTGTCCGCAAAAGAACTTCGAATTTGCACAAACCCGGATTGACATTTTTAAGTTCACTAGAAAGTTAAAACTTCACAAATTTTTCAAACTTAAACCGCACATGGAGAGTGCCGGGTCTGCTAGCACTAGCACCACCGAAAGTCTCAGATGCTGCGACCTAGGTGGTCTCCGAGCAATGGAGAATCTGGACCAAGAGATCAATTTGGGCCTAGAAGGCGAAGTAACTAATACACAGGCACTGACCACTTCCAACATCCAACAAAAAGGTGGTCATAGTGAGTTCAAACCGGCATCCACTTTTATGCCAATTATGAGCACCGACGCCATCGACATCTTCTCGGATGCTGTCCTGAAAGATCTCACCAGACTTCGAAGGATGAAACATTACACTTCACCTAATGACAACTTCAACAAACAACAACAAATTGCTCTACAAACTTTGTGCTCAGACTCCAAACTGGTTTGCAAACCCTCTGACAAAGGGGGGAACATTGTGCTACTCACTTCGGCACAATATGAAAATGAGGCTAATCGACTATTGGGAGATGTGGAAACGTACACTATCGTGGGAGAAAAAGACTACAATAAAAGTGTGGGTGAGTACCATAACATGATATCTAAATGGTACAACAACACCATGCTCAGCACAGACGAATATTTGTTTCTGCGTTGTCTTAGCCCAGTAATCCCCACTTTTTACTACCTTCCCAAGGTACATAAGGACATGTCCAATCCTCCGGGAAGGCCCATAGTCGCCTCCAACGGTAGTCTCACCGAAAACCTCTCCATTTATGTGGACTCATTCCTTTCACCTTTGGTTATGTCATTGCCCTCTTATCTTAGAGACACTAAACATTTTTTGACTCTTATGGACAACATTGTATGGAAAGACACTTATTGCATGATGGTACTAGACATCGCCAGTCTATACACTTGTATAGCTCATGACGATGGACTGAGATCTATGGCAAGTTTTTTGGATAAACGTCCTGCGTGTTACTATGAACACAATAAGATGTTGGTTGATTTTATGAATTTCAGTCTGAAAAATAATATTTTTCTTTTCAGCAAGCAGCTTTACAGGCAGATCTCTGGAGTTGCCATGGGGGCTTGCTCTGCTCCTAGTTTCGCTAACCTCTTTGTAGGTTGGTGGGAGGAGCAGGCTCCCTGGAACACAACTAATCCAGAGTGGCACAATAGAATAATCGGATGGCATCGATATATCGATGACTTGTTCATCATCCTTGAAAGCCCGATAGACACTGCTATGTTGTTCATAGATTTACTTAACTGCAATGACATGAATTTAAAGTTCACAGGTCATATAAGTAGGACTTCTGTAAACTACCTTGATCTCACTGTATATATAGATGACATGGGAAGGGTGCAAACCAAGTTATTCAGGAAAGAGACGGCAGGTAATTCCACCCTCTTCGCCACCAGCAGTCATCCACGCCAATTGGTAGAAAGTATCCCTTATGGCGAACTTCTAAGGCTTAGACGGAACAATTCAAATCCTGAGGATTTCAAAAAGGCAGCGGATGCTAGTCTTCTTAGATTCAGGATAAGGGGGTACAGTGATAAGGTGTTAACCAGGGCTCTTGACAGAGCTACCAAGATGCAGCGAAAAACTCTGTTGGAACCTAAGAAAACGGTTAAATCTACAAATGGGGCATTTCGCCTCATTACCACCTTTTCCCGTAATGCTGGCCAAATTAAAAAGATACTTAAAAAGAATTGGAACATCTTAATGTCAGATAACATTATCAAAGCTGACCTGCCCAGCAATCCCCTGGTTACGTTCAGGAAAGCTAGATCTCTTAGAGACCAGTTGGTCTCGAGCCATTACATTGCTCCTGAAAATAAAGCCAAATTACCTGCACTTAAAGGCTTCTATCCTTGTGGCCGGTGCAAGGCCTGCAAATACAGTAAGCGGACGCTCACTTTTAAGATTCCAGGTCTTCCCGCACCCAAAAAGATCACTAAATTCCTTACGTGCTCCACAGCATATGTCATCTATTGTCTGACTTGCCCTTGCGGCTTAAACTATATTGGGAGCACCACCAATGCAGTTAAATTGAGAATATTAGAGCACATGCGTGCCATTGCCAAAAAAGACGCCACCTACCCCGTAGCGAGGCATTTTGAAAAGAAACATAATAGCAACAGGGATCTGTTAGCATATTTTTGTCTCGATAGTGTAACAGCAAATATTAGGGGTGGAGATCGCCTTCTTAAACTCAGAAGACTCGAGTCGAGATACATCATCGACTTGCAGAGTAAACATCCTAATGGCCTTAATATGCACGAAGAACTTTCAGTTCATTTGGGTTAATCTGCATGTCTCTATGTTGTGATCTGATGTTGGCAAATATAACGTATTCTCGATTTGTTATTGTTATTTTAGTCCATACATGTTTTTGGCACTTCTGGTTTCAAGATTTTTGAAAGATTTTATGATTGTTATTATTGTTTATAATTATTCTTACATCCCATATTATTATGTGACTTCCCTTGAACAGGTACTGCACCCAGGCCCATCCAGGGCTAGATCTAGGCTTGCTATTGTAGCATTGTCTTTGAGGGTTGGTTCCCTTGTGATTACAGGATTCCGTGTTATGCAGCCATATCAGGCAGAGTTTATTTAATCGCATTCATGTATATATGTATTTACGTGGGTCCATTGATTTGCTGCATCACAGAGCATCTTATCTTTGGTGTAACTTTAATATTTTACACCGTTTACCTGTTCATTCTGATATGCCCATCCAGGGCGATATCACATAAGAAGGACTGTCTACGCCCATATTGGGCTTGATTACAATGGCAACCCCCTATATTAGCGCGGGATCTGCATTGCATTTCATGCATTTCATGTATATATGTATATAGATGTGTATAGATTGAGTGGATTCAACCTCTAATCTTTATCATATTTGTATTTTGTTACTCCATTCAATGATGGCGGTTTCATTTGTATCCATGTACATAGTCCTTCTTTGCTTTCTACTGTAATAGCGGAAGTAAGAGATTTTTTGATTTAAACAAGCTGAAACGCCTTGCTCTTTGCATATCTTGACGAAGCCCTCTGGCGAAACGCGTCGTATGCTGTAAAGTTCCTCCATTAAATTCTTGTGGAACTACCCCCTGTGTGTGCTGCTTTCTTTACGAACTCAAGGTTCGTGGATCTTCGGTAGCTGTGATTTATTCGACGGGCACACCCCTGTCTTTGCGTGCACCCGCTCACGAGTGCAACCGGCTGGTGTTTTGAGCATTTAATATATATATATATATATATATAAAAAATACATGTTGTCTTTTGGACTATACGAACTGTGGCAGAGCAGAGTCAAAGGCACCTTGGAAGTAACACTATGCAGCAAGCAGGCATCAAGCAAAGAAAGTAACTTACATCTATGTTGCACTGCATTTTGTTACTGGCGTGATTTTTCTCCCTTGCTGCATGCTGGGTATTGAAGGACAATTGGACTACAATGAAAAAAGGTAGTCTACCTTTAAAATTGATCACATGGTATTTTAACCCAATCTCCAATGATTAAGGCCAACCGGCTGAAACACGTCTGGATAATGATTTTACCTGTCGCCCTGCGTTAAATAAAGAGCCATGTTTCCACTGATGTTGAGCCTTGGTATTTCCTTTTTGTGATGACATTTTAGAAGCAGGACACATCGCCAAGGCCGCCCTGCCAGGGTCGGTGGCCCCTCAGCACGGAGACATCTTGTTTATATATTACCAAGTGTGTTGCTTAATAATGTATTTCGCGATGTATGCACATAATGTATTACAACTATGGTGTCAATATGGAGAAAAGAGAGAACAGAATAATGCTGATAGTGTTTTTTCTATGTTTACTACATCACGTGATCGGCTGTTGGCATCACAACAAAAAAACACAGCATAAAAATGGCAAGCGGACTGCGTTTCCGCCAGTGACCAAGGATACTCTGGTATCCAAAACGCATCTGACGAAGGCTAAAATAAATCAAGACCTGCTGAACCACAAAATTTGCTGTCCGGTACCCTTTTCTCTGAGGCATTACCGGCTGGAGTGCTAGAGACTGTTGGAAGAATACAGCTTGGATATGGAAACATGGTTGATTCCGCTCACGGACCCCCCCTACCGGAAGAGGCATCCGCTCGCAACCTCCTTTGGACTCCTATCCTGAAAGGATTACTTCAGCGGCAGCCCCCGAGTACAGTGAAAGGACGAGCACCGAGTGGGTGCGAACTGTAGCAGGGTCGGTGGACTCTCCAGTCCAGCACACACGGCTGTGAGTGTACGGGTACGATTGCACTCGGTGGGAAGGTGTGGGCAGTTACTGCAAACTCATATATTTGAGTACGCAAACACACGTAATAGCCACTATGTCAGGGGACGCGGTCCGTGCTTGGGAAGCAGCAGCTGACGACCTGTTCAGCAATTTGCCAAAGATAACAACACGAGAAAACAGTGAATCCAGTAACACAAATGTGAAAGTTGATGATACCACCAAAACCCTACTGAAACGTTTAGAAAAATGCATGCGGTGGAACTCACCAAATGGTGGGAAAAGAAGACCTTAAGTAAATATGAAGAAGCAGGCCGGGTACCTGGTGGGCTCCGAATTCTTCTGGCTCCAAGCTATGAGGACCCGGACCCCAACATGCTGAAAGAGTGGGGTACAAGCAACTTGGAGGCCTCCATGAACCTTGTACGGATATTAATTAAGTATGCGGAGTCTGATAGAATCAAACTATTGGATGAAATTGAAAGCATCAATGAAGCACTGGGCAAATTGGAACCTAATGAACTAATAACCAAAACACGAAAAGAAATACAGGATCGATTGACCAAACAGGAAGAAAAAATCAAACAACGTAAAGTTTATAAATTCGCAATAATATATATGAATTGGTAATTTCTTGCCTTTTCTTTTTATCATTAGTCATTTAAATGCTGTATTCTAATTTGAGACAAACAATGAACACTTAAATGTATGACTTATAGCATTCATGCATTTGAATCTCTATTACCAAGTGTGTTGCTTAATAATGTATTTCGCGATGTATGCACATAATGTATGACAACTATATGGAGAAAAGAGAGAACAGAATAATGCCATTAGTGTTTTTTCTATGTTTACTATATCACGTGATCGGGTGTTAGCATCACAACAAAAAAAGGCATAAAAATAGCAAGCGGATTTCCCCAAGGAAATGGCCTGCTCGGTTCCGCTCCTTCCCTGAAAGTTTGGGGGTGATTCGTCAAGTGGGGGCCGAGAAAAAAGGGGGGTCCCAAAATGTGTTTTCCCCATGCAATTTTCCATAGGGACATTTAGCCAGGGCTACAGCCCGAGCGGCTGAACGGAATAACACCAAATTTGGCAGAGAGGTAGAGTTTGGTTCGCAGATTGTGCTTTTTGTTAGGTGGTGTATATCCGTTCAGTAGTTTTTGAGAAAATTACAAGTAAAATCATAGCGATATCTAGAGACAGAGTTCTACACGCGGTCGGAGATTCGTTCAATTACGAGCGTGAGATGCATGCTGATTGGCTGCAACTGTCTGTCAACACTCAACCAGGAAGTGTTGGTGGCCATCTTGTGCCTCGGTAGAACCGAGTCACAAGAAAACAGTAAAACAAAGTTGAGAAATAAGGAAAGGGGGCCAGGTAGAAACATTCTGACCCTATAGGCTTGCTCAGGGGGTCGTACATGGAATTTTAGGGTCTATTTTTTCTTTTTTTTAAGAAAAATTGCGGCGCACGCGTATGGTACCCGTACGCGGTGGAAAAGGGAAAAAAAACTAGAAGTCCGTTTTATTCATTAGGTCTCGGGGGCAAATTCCGGGGGAAATTTTAGAGCTATATTTCTATGACAGTATGTAAAACTTACAGTTTTTTTTCCTGCACCAGTTGTACTCTCTACGCATGCGCAGCCTTGTTTGCAAGTGCACTTTTTTCTTTTTCTTCAAGTTCGGCAAGATAATCTCTCCTGATTTTAGGTATTAAATTTGCCGCTTTTTTTTTCCAGGGCGTGTGTGTCATCCAGTGCTATACTTTTGTAATATATTAATAAACATATTGTATGTATATTTATTTGAAATGTAGTGTTGAGGCGCCAAGAGGAAAAAACATGAAAAAGGGGGTGTTCCCTTAATTTACAAGGATCAAAGTTCAAATAACATCAACATTATACCCACACACCACAACAAGAATAAATTTATTCAAAAAAATTTGTAATTTTCATTTTTTATATATATATATGTATAAATATCAACATGATTTTTTAAATAGATAGAATAATTCCATTTGAGCAGTAAAAAGCATTTAGGAAGAATATACATAATCAAAAAACATGCAAAAACAGTCTAAAACCTAGGACACGCAGAGACACTTCAGAAAAGGCACCAAATAGATCCACTCATACATCCAAACATCCCTTTTGTACCGTCAAGTTCATACACAGACATTCACATCCATATCACTACACACAAAGACAAAAAAAGCGCTGGCGCGCGTTTCGGACAAGTGCCAATAGAGGCTTCCTTCATCAGGGCGCACTTGAATTATTGCACAGGCAGACAAAATGAATAATGTCTGTGACACGGTCCTGAGAAGCGGTCCTAGTAACAGCAAGGCTGTAGGTGGGTATTCTGTGGGCAAAAAGGACAAATTAGGGACAGCTCAGGAAAACATTTTTCATAAACAAGAGCAAGGTGGCCTGTAAGCAGAGTCAGCAAGATGGAGGGGTTCCACTCATCCAAGTACATACATACCAATAGAGATAAGCTCTCCTTATATCCCCAAAATTATCAATCACCGAAAAGGATATAGTCAAGGAGAAAGGGGTGTAAAGAAGATCAGAAAATACATAAAACGGTCGCCCCATAGATGGTGCACCTGAAACCAAAAACCACATTTCAAAAATTAGCAGCCTACCTAAGTACCCTACAATAGCGGGGCCCCTTTCAAGTATGTAAAAAGGTCAGCAGTTTTTGAAACCATGAAAACGTGGATAGAACTTCCAGGGTTCCACCAGTCAGGATTTTGCACTTATAGATAGGCCCACAGGGGATCCAGGCGTAAAAGGGAGCCAGGTTTAAAAGCAATTCGGCAGAAACATTCCGAATATCTGATAGGGACATAAAAATAAGGACAAGGGTAACACATCTATACAAGTAACACTAGGACAAAACCATATGAAATGAGTGTAGTCTAAAGACAGGGAAGCTACCTCAAAAGGAATAACAGACGCTGATGTAATACAGGAAGTAGCACCGGAACCAACAATGAAAAACGACCTGAAAAATAGTAAAGCAGCAATAAGCTTAACAACACATGAGGAGGTCGTACTTCTAGCACAATTCAAAAATGACACACAACGAACTAAAAACATACCTCAAAGCAAAGGAAATAAATAATCCTTTAAATGCGGTGAGACAAAAACGGGAGACATCACGATATTTGAGGAACTTCAGACCCGGGGAATAAGGGGCCTAAAGAAACAATCAAGAAGAAAGGATTTTCAACGGGGTAAGAATGAGATAAGCGAGAGCGAAACAACAAGAAAAGCGGAGTCTCGGAGGATGGAACAACCGAGACCCGCAAGAGGTAAACACAGAATCCCGCTAGACTAACCTGAAGCGGCCCGGCGGTCCAAGTATAAATGGTGTCCTGGATAGAAGAGGATGCGGGACTCCTTCTAACTCCAGCGAAAAGGTTTGTCGGTAGGGGAAAGCGGGAGGGAAGGTGGGATTAAATACAGGTGCTGAAGGAGGAAAATGCAGCGCACCTGAACGCAATAAAAATAAAAGAAGGACAATGCCGTAGATGCTGGGAGAAAAAAAATTAAAGAAAGGACAAAGGATAAACACCACAGAAAGAAGACAATGAAGACAGACTAAAGAAGCCAACTACACGAAGAATATACTTATCAATAGATTCAAGACACGGTCCAAAACATCAAACACCGAGAGTTGGGCACACAACAACCACAAGTACGAAAGATGAAAGAAAATAAAAAAATGTCAAGAATAGAAAAGATAAAAAGGAACCAAGAATCAAGATACAACCAATAAAGAAAATATAAACACTATTCAAAGAAAATTAATTTTTTTGTGGAAAAAAGAATCGACTAAGATGAAACCGAGAAGAGAAAGTAAAAAACAAAGCAAACCAGTGATTAACAGAATAAACACTCCAACCTAAAAAAGAAACTCTCTAATGAATAAGTCTCAAACAGAGAGACTGAACGGGCATGGAAGAGCATAAGGATCCGTGCAGAAGTGCTGTGTCTCCAGGTCATTCACTGAATGGCATTCTCCCAGGGAATAGATTCATTCAATCCTGAGACAGCCGTCTCAAGATAAAAAATCCAGAAGACTTCTCTTTTGGCTCTGATGGCATCAGTGTTGCCATCCTTGGGATGTTTTATTTTCTCCAAAATAAGCCATTTCAGATCTTCCAGGGTGTGATTAAGGGCTTTCCAGTGCGCAACAAGCGGGGCTCCAGGGCGTAGGTTTCTGATGCAAGATTTATGCTCCGAAAACCTAGTCCTGAATTCCCTGCCCGTTTCTCCTACATAGCCCCTGGAGCACGGACATGTAATGAAGTATATGACGTTACTAGTTCTACAGTTCGTCATATCTTTCAACGTAATTCTTTTTTGTTCCAGTTAAATTCAGGGACAGTCATGATATTGTCACAAGCGTGACATCCGCCACATTTATGACTCCCAGTAATGGGGTTAGTCCCTTTGATACTGCGTTGACTGACCATGGGCACGTCAGGGAGGGAAGCTCTGACCAGGACATTTCTGAGATTCCTATTGCGGCGAAACCAAAAATAGGTTTCTCGAATTTCTCCATGTTTTTGTCTAGGTTAAGAAGGTGCCATTGTGAATTAATGAAATATCGAAGTTTATCATTAAAGTTGGAGTGGGTAGTAACTAACACCAACTTGTCATCAGGTTTCTGGGTTTTTGTTTCTAAAAGAGCCTCCCGGTTGTAATATTTGGCTCTTTTGTAGGAATCCCTAATAAGCCTATTAGGGTATCCCCTGTCGAGAAATTTCTTCTTCATGACAGTGGCATGGATTTCAAAATCCCTAGGGTCAGTACAATTCCTACGAAGCCGTAGGAACTGGCTGAACGGTATGCTGTTTCTTTGTGTACGAGGATGGAAGCTATCGTACATCAAGAGGGTGTTCCGTGCTGTGGGTTTAGTGTAAAGAGAAAATTCTATGTGTCCATTAATAGCCTGAATCCAGATGTCTAAAAATTCAATTTTAGAGGAGCTGATGTTAGCTGTGAATTTGAGATGGGGGTCACAAAGATTTATCCATAGGATAAATTCATCAAGTTGGTCTCGCGTCCCCCGCCAAATGAAGAAAATATCGTCAATGAACCGGTTGTAGTTTGTGACGTTTTCAAAAAACGGGGCCATCTCATTGTAGATGTGTTTCTCTTCAAAAATCCCCATGTAGGAATTAGCCACATTTGGAGCACATGCCGCCCCCATGCTGATTCCAAGGACTTGTTTATAGATGGACTTGTCAAATTCAAAATAGTTCTCCTTAAGTACAATACCCAGGCATTCGAGAACAAACAGTTTCTCAGAAGGACAATCAGAGTCTCTGAGAATTTTCTTGACAGCTTGAAGGGCACCCTCTTGGGGGATATTCGAGTATAGTGCCTCGATATCCATAGAGACAAGTAGGTCGGAGTCAGTATTGAATTCTAGTCCCTCAATTTTAGTAATAAGATGTCCGGTGTCACGGACAAATGCAGGGAGGCCACTTACAATGGGAGAAAGACAAGAGTCTACAAATTTAGAGAGGGGTTCAGTGAGGGGCCCAATGGTCGAAACAATAGGCCTAAAAGGTGGACATGTAAGGCTTTTATGCATCTTAGGAAGTCCATATAGGACTGGTATTTTGAAAAAGGATTTATTCAGAAAATCAAATTCCTGTTTGCAAATAGACCCACGTTGAAGGGCACTATGCGTGACATCAGAAATCTCATTCATTGTTCTTCTGGACGGATAGTTAGCCACTCTAAGGTAGTGTTCTTGGTTACTGAGCATGAGCAAAATGTGTTCCTTATAGTAGTCACTATCCAGAACAGTGATACCTCCCCCTTTGTCGCTCGGTTTCACAATAAGGGTGCGATCAGTCGACAATTGCTTAAGGGCCTGGTACTCATCGTAGTTGAGATTGTACGGTGGTTTAGGAACAAACTTGGTAAGTTTAGAGATTTTAGAGCAGACGCTTTTCTCAAATATTTCCACCTCAGGTCCAACTTGCTCAATGGTGGGCATGAAGACTGAGGTAGGTCGGAAACCAGAGATATTATTCTCTCCTTCAAATTTTCTTCCCATGAAAAATTTCTTAAAACGGACTTTACGAAAAAAGGCTTGTATGTCTTTGTTAAGTTCGAATGCATTGAAAGGGGCACTCGGAACAAAAGATAGTCCACGAGATAGAACTGCTACAGTACTGTCTTTTAAAGGTTTTTTTGACAGATTAAAAATGGGGATCAGAGACTGGTTAGTAGGTGTCCCTAATTTCTCCAGTACCGATTTTGTCTTGTCTCCAGAAAGCGTGGCTGGTTCTCCGTCTGGTGGAAACCTGTATTCTGGAAACGTCCCCTTTCCGATGGTCTGAATCGAACACGATTCGTCCCTCGGCGATTCCCTAAAAAATGATGCGATCTTTGAGGACCATCAAAGTTGTTCCTTCTATCCGAGGGGTTTTCATTGGAGGTGGACCCACCTTCGCCAGATTCAGATGTATTTGAGAAAGTCCGTACTTGCCTATTTGACCAGTATTGTCGGTCATTTCGTTGGTATGAGTCCCGAGTGGTGTATTATTGGGCATGTAGGTAGGGGTATACTCTTTCTTCTGAGAAGAATCTGATGTCTTTTTTAAGTTTCTCTGCCTTTCTTTTAACTATATACTCATTGAAGGAGTCGAGTTCTAAGTTAACTTCTTCAAGTTTGCGTTTGGCGTCGCCAACTGCATCATTTTTAAGGAGTGACTCCTCCATTGCTGTAATTTCTTTAAGCAGCTCAGCTACTACCTCTCTAGCTGTCTCAATAATGAGTAGCATCAGGTCTCTAGAGCAACGATTGGCAATAAGAGACCATCTTTCTAGAAAAACGCGCAATTCGACGAATAAACCTGGTATATTTCTAATACGCAACCCATTGGGTATGACTCCAGCTTTTAGATATTTAATCATGAAGTCTGCGTGGGACTCTGTCCTTTTTGATTTCTTTTTCAAGTTGAGAAGCTTAAGCCATTCATCATTAGTACCTTTGTTAAGCGAGAAGGGTTGGTCGGAAGAGGTGGTAGGTCCAAGCAACCTGGTGAAATCTTCCTCACTAAAGCCAAAAGTTTTAATGGCATCCATGACCTTTGGTCTGTCCCAAGGAATAAGAATTGAAATGTCACAGAAGTAGACGAAACAGAATGAATATGTACACCAAAAGAAAATTCTTCCCCACCAAGGGAAGAAGGAGGGAAAAGTATACACCTAGAAGACACAATAATCCAGATATACTAGGACCAAAAAATGATCCCACATGCAAACTGATCTTGCTGAACTCAAGGCCAGAGGAGGGACCTATCTAACCCTCACGGCAAAAGTGCTGGGAATCAATTGTAAAACAGAAGAGGGACCCTGAGTCTAAGAAAAAACTACAATTGGGGAACCAAACCTGAGAACATACTCCGTTCAACCGCCATTTTAGTAGTTTTCCTCCATGAATTTTTATTACACCTGTTACTTTCATTTCACCCTGCGCATATTTTCTCTGTGATCGATGAGATTTCCTGCCACAGACACCACAGTGTTTGTCTTGGCCTCCGAACTTATCAGACTTGGTCACTCGTATACCTAGAAACGAATTTGAAGGACGTAAGCCACAGCCATTAGAACGCGTGTTCGTCAAGAAAAAAATATTATTAAGATTATGCGTTTATTATGCGTGGTAAATGCATACTAGTTGTAAAAGCATGTGTGGTAAAATGATATGCGTGCTAATGGTTTTGTGGTGACGATCACGCGTGCTTATGAACCGGGTCTGGGCGTGGTTTAGTCTAGGGCAGCAGGCGGAGGGCCACGCAGCTCCACTCATACAATATAGAAGTAATATAGGATTTTTTAAAGTTTAAAAAAATGATTTCATAATTATCCTAGATTAAGTCTTTTGTTCGTATGTTCATTAAATACCTGAATATATGTTTTTAAATAATTAAAAACATTTGCGTGTTTCGCGTACGGGGCACCGTACATGATATCACACTGAAGCTTTGATGCGGCGCGTAACGTCAAAGCGTATTCGTAGCGTATCCTGAGAATGATTAGCAGTATAAACTATGGTGCGATTACTCTCTCACTGTCAAACCAGAGCACAGGGCACGCTATGAGAATGGTTAGAAGAGGTCACTCATTGGAGATCCAATTCAGGTGTGTGGCTTATCCACAGTACCATAACGTTATTTTTTAACCTTTTTAAGTTTGAGGTTTGTATGAAATACTATGCTATAGGCAGATATGGATGTTTAGGCAGCGGTTATGTCCATGAAGCTTGGTTATTACCATTTACATATAGGTGCCTGAGGAAGGGAAAAGAAGTCTATCTGAATGGCGAGGATTGCACAATAGCAGCAGATCACTCCTTAATTTGTAGACACATACAATTGCATGGCTCTTGTAAACAAGACGCGCCTAATTTGGACTGAGTTTGGAAAGGTAGTCCGACACCTGCTATCATAACAACGTTTAGTTTACTGGAAACAGGAGTTATTTACTTTGAAATAATGGAGATTGTTGTGCAATGTTAGCAGGCATTGCTTACATGATTACGGTAACTGAGTGTGTGGTTTGATTGAAAAAAAGTTGTGTTAACTCCTCTGCAAGGGAAGCTGGATGTTTCCATCTGGCTGTCGATTTCGACCTTGAAAGCAGAGTCAACCAAATGAGTCATATAAGAGCACTATTGTCTCAAAAAGAGGTAGCTGTTATATCTGCTACAGAAACATTTGTCCTTCATGTAGCAAACACCCGCACAGAAGTGCATGATTTATTAAATACAGACGTGCTCTTGAATTTTGGGGAGTTAATTTAGAGTATCTTTAATGTAATGTTTACTTGTAAAGCGCACTTTTGCCTGTCGGCGTCCTGGCGCTGTATACCGGTGGGGAACCCGTCCTGGCTTTCCCTGTGGGATGGTCCCTGCTGGAAATCCCCAGGGTGGAGCCAGGCATCCCCGGCGTTGATCGGGCCATTGTGGAGATTAGAAAAGCTAATGCCCAGAGTTGCCGATAGGGACCCCTGGTTAGAGTAGGCACCAAGGCGAGAATTATCGAGTCCGCTGACCCTGGTCCGCGACCCTGCCGCGTCGGGAATTGAACCCTGGTCCCGGATGGACTTCTGCTTCCTGGTCTGCCGCCTCTAACCAGTGAGCCACACCACAACAGTCCTTGACTACGGGGTTACCTCACTTTTTTAAAGTTAGAATCAGTGGCCTTGTGACTTCGGTAGAAAGTATATTTGGTGGATATATGATGTTACAACGCGTACTTTTAGCACGCATACCATTACCACAGATTTTTTACAACGCAGGTCATTTTACAACGGAAACCTTTACAACGCAATACACTACAACGCAGATACTATTACAACGCATACCATTACAACGTAAGTATAGGTAAGTATATAATATTAATATATAATGTAAATTATTATTTTTGTATTATTTAATATCATTATTTATTATTTAATTATTAAATAATTTTATTAATAAAATTAATTTAAATTTTATTATTTGTAAATATATATTAAAAATACCCCTGTCCCCCAAAACCCAAACCCAGCCCTAAAACCTAAAAATACCCCTGTACCCCAAAACCCAAACCCAGCCCTAAAACCTAAAAATACCCCTGTACCCCAAAACCCAAACCCAGCCCTAAAAACTTAAAAATACCCCTGTACCCCAAAACCCAAACTCAGCCCTAAAACCTAAAAATACCCCTGTACCCCAAAACCCAAACTCAGCCCTAAAACCTAAAAATACCCCTGTACCCCAAAACCCAAACCCAGCCCTAAAACCTAAAAATACCCCTGTACCCCAAAACCCAAACCCAGCCCTAAAAACTTAAAAATACCCCTGTACCCCAAAACCCAAACTCAGCCCTAAAACCTTAAAAATACCCCTGTACCCCAAAACCCAAACCCAGCCCTAAAACCTAAAAATACCCCTGTACCCCAAAACCCAAACCAGCCCTAAAACCTAAAAATACCCCTGTACCCCAAAACCCAAACCCAACCCTAAAACCTAAAAATACCCCTGTACCCCAAAACCCAAACCCAGCCCTAAAACCTAAAAATACCCCTGTACCCCAAAACCCAAACCCAGCCCTAAAACCTAAAAATACCCCTGTACCCCAAAACCCAAACCCAGCCCTAAAACCTAAAAATACCCCTGTACCCCCAAACCCAAACCCAGCCCTAAAACTTAAAAATACCCCTGTACCCCAAAACCCAAACCCAGCCCTAAAACCTAAAAATACCCCTGTACCCCAAAACCCAAACCCAGCCCTAAAACCTAAAAATACCCCTGTACCCCAAAACCCAAACCCAGCCCTAAAACCTAAAAATACCCCTGTACCTCAAAACCCAAACCCAGCCCTAAAACGAAAAAATGCCCCTGTACCCCATAACAAAATACCACTAATAAATGTTTAAAAAAAAAGATAAACTTACCTATAAGTATACTTACGTAAGGGAGGTATTGCTTTCTCCACAGCATACAATTTCTATTCATAAAATAGTAATACATCAAGCAATCAATTGGAAAAGAAAATAATATTACATTATCACAATGATAATATGCCTTCAGGACACCCCAATGACATTATGAATTGATATCAACGGCATGTTTCCACATGTTGTCCTGGGTGGCCAGCTCGGGATGAAAAAGATGCACATTAGCATTTCAGTGTTTTATGTACGTGAAAATTGTATGAGTCTCAAACGGGCGATTTAATACAGTACCATTCATCTAATAGGGAATGGGCTCCAGTTAGTCCAAATGTCAAACCATAGGCTGTTGTAAAAATCATATGTGCAGCAAATGCATAAGTCGGATCACTACATTAAAATTCTATGTAAATAATCCCTCCCATCAATATATATATATATATATATATATATATATATATATATATATATATATATATATAAAATATATTTACATACATAGATATAGATATATATTACCTACTGGCTATAGCCAGTAGGTATATATAGTTAGGACCTAGTTACCATAGGAAATTACGAACATTCTATTGGGAATAACTTTAGCGCTGATTGAGGGATCAGCCTGTAATTTTCCTTAAATTTGCCTCGCTGCGCTCCGCTCCTTCCCTGAAAGTTTCAGGGGGATTCATCAAGAGGGGGGCGAAAAAAATAAGGGGGGTCCCAAAACGTGTTTTCTCCATGTTAATTTCCATAGGGACATTCAGACAAGGCTACAGCTCGAACAGCTAAACGGAATTAGATTTGGCAAAATGGTAGGGACTGGTATGCAGCAGTGCCTTTTGTATGTTTGGTGAAAATCCCTCCAGTAGTTCTTGAGAAAATTGAATTTGAAATTTTTCAAATGGCATTATCTATGGGACCTTTAGGCACGGCTACAGCCCGAACGGCTGAACGGAATTACACCAAACTTGGTAAAGTGGTAGGGACAGGTATGCAGTAGTGCCTTTTCTATATTTGGTGAAAATCCCTCCAGTAGTTGTTGAGAAATTGAATTTGAGCAAATTACATATCTATATGAGCTCAACATTCTATTGGGGATAGCTTTGGCGCCGATTGAGGAATCTGTGTGTAATTTTCCAGAATTTTGGCCAGCTCCGCTCTGCTCCTTCCCTGAAAGTTTCGGGGGGATTTGTCAAGCGGGGACCGAAAGGGGGGTCCCAAAACGTGTTTTCCCCATGTTAATTTCCATAGGGACCTTTAGACCCGGCTACAGACCGAACGGCTGAATGGAATTACACCAAACTTGGCTAAATGGTAGGGCCTGGTATGCAGATGTGCCTTTACTAGGTTTGGTGAAAATCCCTCCAGTAGTTCTTGAGAAAATTGAATTTGAAATTTTTCAAATGGCATTTTCCTTGGGACCTTCAGACACGGCTACAGCCTGAACGGCTGAACGGAATTACACCAAACTTTGCAAAATGGTAGGGACAGGTATGCATTAGTGCCTTTTCTATATTTGGGGAAAATCCCTACAGTAGTTGTTGAGAAAATTGAATTTGAGCAAATTATATATCTATATGCGTTCACCGTACGCGTACGGTGCGCGTACCTTTACGTGCGCGAGCGAGTTTCTGATTGGCTGGCAGTCGACTGTCAACATTCCAAACTGTCCAAACCAGGAAGTGTTGGCCACCATCTTGTTTTTCAGGAGAACTGAGGCACAAGAGAGCCCAAAACAAGAATGGAAAACACAAAAAGGGGGCAGGGGGTCAGCGGGTCTCAACCCTGCCCCCTTTTCGCATTTTCCACTCTTGTTTTGTGCTCTCTTGTGCCTCACTTCTCCTGAGAAACAAGATGGCTGTTCAGGTGGTCCCAGAAGTATAATAACATATATAAACGTTATCCGCTAATAGAATTAGCATTTACAAAACCTTTGAAATTTATTGAAAAAAAATATAGGTTTCACGCCTGATATAGTTAGGAATTAGGACAACCGCCCGTTATGGAGGTGTAGAGAACGCAGAACGAAACGCCAGGAGAACAAGAAACAGATCATGACGCTGCAGTAAAGAACAGTGGCACTATTGATTCCCTGATGAAGGGCGATTTGGCTACGCCCGAAATGCATTGGAATAAAAATGAATTATTGCCACTGATGTTGAAATGATGAGAAAATCTCTTTGGAATATTTACAAGATGAACATAATGAAATCAAATCATCTGAAAATATAAAATAAAAGTTTCTTCACCAAGGAAATATAAAATGTGTGGAATCCTCTGATTGCAAGGGAGGAAAATAAGGTGTGCCCAAGGGGATGCCCTTAATGTTCCATTAGGGATACACCACAGAATCTGTAAATCAGGCGCCCAGGGACGTTGGCCGCCACCTACGGAGCACCCAAAAGTAAAAATTAACTACTCAAACACAAGTTGTGCACTCATCCTACTTTTCATAGTTAGGAATTAGCCTTTAAAAAACCTTGCAAATTCACTGAAAAAACCATAGGTTTCAAGCCTGATATAGTTAGGAATTAGCATTTAAAAAATCGTGCAAATTCAATTAAAAAACCATAGGTTTCAGGCCTTATATAGTTAGGAATTAGCATTTAAAAAACCTTGCAAATTCACTTAAAAACCATCGGTTTCAGGCCTTATATAGTTAGGAATTAGCATTTTAAAAACCTTGCAAATTCACTTAAAAAACCATAGGTTTCAGGCCTTATATAGTTAGGAATTAGCATTTAAAAAACCATTGAAATTGCTCCTATATAGTTAGTTGTACTAACTATATTTCGCGCACCCGCAATCCACTGCTGATGATGTCACATATTACATCATTCATGACATGGTCAGTGACATCACTGATGACATCTCATTTGACATCACCGATCACATTACTGATGATATCATTCATGTGATAATACGATGCACCTCCTCACACTCTAATATAACCTTTGATACACCCACTGTTAAATACAGACTACCATTCTTGAAACCATTGACACACCAATACCAGTTACTGCATACGCACTCACAGATTCCTAGGTCTACACGCACATTCACTCATTCACCCATAGAATCACTCATACATACAGTCACTCATCAATACAACATTATCATATGCACTCATACACCTATACAGACACTCACACACTGCCACTCATCCATGGGGTTACTCACACACCTAGTCAGTCATGCAAAGAATCAATCACACTTCCATTTCCTCAAGTATACAGTTATACACACAACACCTTACTTATTCAAACATATACTAACACATACTTACTCTCTTATACAATCACTGATACAAGTACACAATGATCCATACAGCCACTCGCACATTCACTGGCTCTCATGTATAGTCATTTATATATGCCAACTCTCACATGCACTGTGTTTTACATATGTACTTACTTGGACATGTAGCACTGAGATATCCATTCACTTACCAACACACCCATGCACACAGTCAACCGCCCATATAGCTGTTTCAACATGCACTCTTGAACTCATACACCTAGTGAATCAACTGCTCACACATCTATGCACAGAGTCACACACCTCCCAGCCACCCACACACACACTCAGTCTCCGATTCAAATACTTGGGCAACCAATCAATAACCCATATAGCCACTCATATAGCTACTGATCAACACATGCAGCAGCTTACACAACAACAGATATACTGATGCACACATTCAGACAGTTTAGTCACTAACCCATGCATTAAGTAAGACACATTTAATCACTCACTCATAGAGTCAGTCACGCACCTACTAAATCCTTCATCCAGACACTTATACATCCACTCATTCTTCAATATGTAAAACATATTTAAACTTTACAGAAACAGTCACTGGATGATGTCATCAGTGATGTCATCAATGATGTCATCAGTGATGTCATCAGTGATGTCAAATGAGATGTGATCAGTGATGTCATTTGAGATGTCATCAGTGATGTCATCAGTGATGTCACTGACCATGTCATGAATGATGTAATATGTGACATCATCAGCAGTGGATTGCGGGTGCGCGAAATATAGTTAGTACAACTAACTATATAGGAGCAATTTCAATGGTTTTTTAAATGCTAATTCCTAACTATATAAGGCCTGAAACCTATGGTTTTTTAAGTGAATATAGATATAGATATAGATATATATACATATTCCCTGAAAAAACTAAGGATAAAGTAACGTTATACTTAAGTGAATATGTCAGTGACAACATAAATGTTTTGAACTAAAAAAGTCACAGAAATTCACCTAACTTGCGCCCCCACCATGCACTGCTTATGACCTTACATATTACATCACTCATGAAATGTTCTATGACATCAATTATTACATCGCCAATTACATAATTGATAACCTCACTGTAGACATCATCCAAGCTTTGCATTTGCACATATTGCTCTATAAGTTAGTATGGCATTAGAGGGCTGAAAGCAAGTACAAAATAGCTCAGAAGAATATGAGGCATCATTAAGGCTATCACAAATACAACTCCCTTAGGTGTAGATAGCATGTGTTATGTGGAACATAGACCCTCTATCATATTCTTCACGGCTAGCGTAGTCCACATTAACAATCAGCCGACCATATATAGGGGAAACCCTCATTGCATACAGTGTTCAAGCTGTATACAACTGTTCACAGAAAACCAAGTTTCTAAAATTAATATAATTAATGGCCGTATCCCACGGGCCCTTATTACTTAAAGGTGGGTGTACTAGTTGCCACCCAGGGCACCAACTATACACTTGTTTGGGGCTGCGGGGAGCTCCAAGGCCCATCTGCCATGCCTGCCCCAGCCAGCTCCCCACATGTGGTGGGAGATGGCATTTCTCCTGCCCGTTGGGAGCAGATACTTATGCTGCTCCCTCCAGGCGGAAGCAATATTTTGATCTGTTTCCCTGCCCTCTTCAGTGCGGGCAGGGAAACAAGTCTGCTCCTTGCCGGCGAGAGCATTTTTAAAGCTACTGCCCACTGGGAGCCTGACTTGGCGTTTACTCCCATTTGAAGGGAGATTCAAAAGAGCAAGCACAGGTTTCCCTAACTGCATCAGAGGGTGGGTTCCCCGGGACATTGCTAGTGAGCTGGCCCCGGAGATGAGGTCACTCCCTTCCATATTTCACAAACTTCATCCACGGGGTGGGCGCCCCAGGTCCTGTGATGGCTAGGGGAAGGTCAGCATGTGCCCCTCACATTAATAAAACACAACAGTCCCAGCCACCATTTTGTTTGTGTTTTTTGTTTATTTTTACGATCCTGCTGGACAGTTTTTGCCAATATCTTTTATTATTTTTTGGCCCGGGGGTGGGGCTTTAGCTCCCTTAATGGGGCCTAGGGGTCAAGGTATCCCTACCGGCTCCCTTTTTTTTTTTACATGTTCAGGACAGGAAACTAAGTCCCTAAGTTGTGTAATTGCCGCCAGCAACATGGTATAGGCAGAGAATGAGAGTGCACTTATGTGGAAGTCTGATGCCTGCTGGAAATAATTGGCACAAGGGACAAAAAGCTCCTTGGGCCAATCAGAACGCTCTATTTTTTTTTCATTGGATTTGATGGGGGTCTCGTGATAGTACCTCGAGCCCAACCGTCCAGACAGCTATATTTTTTTTAATGGTATTTTTTAAAATCTTTTTATTGTAAGAACCAGCTCCATAACATTCAAGCCCCTAAATACACACCTATGCAGTAACAAAGGCGCCTCTAATACCCCAGACTAAGATCTCCCATATACAAATCAACCTCCCTATCCCGCTCACTCCCTATCCCTCCCATATCATAATGTGTCCATCTTTATCCACAGTAGCAGATTGTTAGGCTCAAGGGGTGCAGGGCAACCCACAACATCGCTACAAACAGTGCATACAGGAAGTACAATGTTGTTAGTATACACCCCATTAATCCAGTGTAGACCCAGATTGGGTGTCCATCCAGTCCCCCCTGTATCGCCTCCATGCCGCTCATATTTTCTCCCACTTCTTGGGACAGCCTCGTCTTTCATAGATAACCTTCTCCGCCCTCTGACACCAATCCAAGTCCCGCTCCCACTCTTCCAATGTTGGCAAAAGATCACTCCCCCATAACCTCGCTATATTTCTCTTGGCCACCATACTCGCCAGGGCCAGCCATATCTTGTCCCATTTCGGCCAGGTAATGTCGCCCGTCACCCCTAGGACATGCCATCGGGCATTCAGCGTGACCTCCGCACCCACCATTTCCTCCATTATACCTGTCAGTCTGGTCCAGTATGCACGAATTTTGGTGCAGTCCCACAGAATGTGGAAGAAAGTTCCCTCCTCTTCACACCCCCGTATACAATATCATGTATCTGCGTACCCAATCCTGTACTGCACCGTACGTGGGGCGTATGACCTATGAAGGATACGTAACTGAACCAGTCTAAATCTGGGGCGAATCGCCACTTTTCGGGGACACTGCAAGACCTCACCCCAATTGTTATCCTCCAACAGCCCGATATCTGATTCCCACTTTTCTCTCAGAGGTCCCAGTGGGTCTGAGAGGTTATTTATGAGCTTTTTATATGTGAGGGAGATAGCTTTATCAATCATGGGGTCCAGCAGTAGCCTATCTTCCAGCGGGGCATATTCAGGTAGCTGGTCCCCCTGGCTCATGTGTTGATGTATGGCGTGTCTAAGCTGCTGATAATGCAAAAACTCTCCGTTCCCCATTTGAAATTCTGCCTGCAGGGTCGGAAAGTCCACCATATCCCCCCCCCCCCCCCTTTCCAAACATCCCCCAGCATGTCAATACCAATTAGACTCCACTGACGTAGACCCCGTAGTTTTGCAACTTCCGGGAGGAAGTTACCAGCCCACAACGGTGTGTGCTCCGTGAGTTTCGCCTCCCATCCCAGTAGTTTCGTCGCCCGCTTGAACAGCTATATTTTTTTTAACCTTACATTTTCATTAATTGCTGCACAGAATTACACCAAATTACAATCCGTGAACCTAGATTTAGCTTCCTGCCAAATTTGGTGTAATTCCGTTCAGTAATTGTTTCTGTAGCCCTTCTAGAAGAGGTGTATGGAAAATGCATTGGGATTTTGCATTTTGGGACCCACTTCCCCCCCCCCCCACTTCCCCTCCCTCCCCATGGATCCCCTGAAACTTTCAATGGACAAACTAGTCAAAAAGTTGCACCTTTTGAGAAAGTTTTGCGGGGATTCGTCAAACGGTGCCAACACTATCAGCAACACAAACAAGCATTGAAAATGTCATAGGTCTCGCCCTCGTTTAAGTTAAAGCAATTCTGTTTGTAATTAGGTGGCTTTTAGCTTTGCTTTTATTAGTGTTTTTCAAACTTTCATGTACATAACATGCATATGTATGCATATATGTATATGCATGCATGCATTCATGCATTCATATTTGTATTTATATAGGTATGCAGATGTATATATATTTGTTTATATATGTAAGTATGTAAATATATATATACACATACATATATATATAAATGCACATATATGCATATATAGATATATATATGTATATGTGCATATGTGTGCGCGCAGAGAGAGGTAGAGAGTAGAGAGAGAGGTAGAGAGAGAGTGGAGAGTAAGTAGTATTGAATGAGTAGTAGAGAGTAGAGAGTAGTAGAGAGTGAGTAGTTGTGAGTGAGTAGTAGAGAGTAGTAGAGTGAGTAGTAGAGAGTGAGTAGCAGAGAGTGAGTAGTAGAGTGAGTAGTAGAGAGTAGCAGAGAGTGAGTAGTAGAGTGAGGAGTAGAGAGTAGAGTGAGTAGTAGAGAATAGGAGAGAAGAGTAGTAGTAGTCATGAGTAGTAGAGAGTGAGTAGTAGAGAGTGAGTAGTAGAGTAGTAGAGAGTGAGTAGTAGAGTAGTAGAGAGTAGTAGAGAGAGAGTAGTAGAGAGTAGTAGACAGTGAGTAGTAGTGTGAGTAGTAGAGAGGAGTAGAGAGGAGTAGAGTGGGTAGTAGAGAGTAGTAGAGAGAGAGTAGTAGTAGTAGTAGTGAGTAGTAGAGAGTGAGTAATAGAGTAGTAGAGATTGAGTAGTAGAGAGTGAGTAGTAGGGAATGAGTAGTAGAGAATGAGTAGTAGAGAGTAGTAGAGGGTGAGTAGTAGAGGGTGAGTAGTATAGAGTGAGTAGTAGAGAGTGAGTAGTGGAGTAGTAGCGAGTGAGTAGTAGAGAGTGAGTAGTACAGAGTAGTAGAACGAGTAGTAGAAAGTAGTAGAGAGAGAGTAGTAGAGAGTAGCAGAGTGTGAGTAGTAGAGAGTAGAGAGTAGTAGAGTGCGAGTAGTACAGAGTAGTAGAGGGTGAGTAGCAGAGAGTGAGTAGTAGAGAGTAGTAGAGAGTGAGTAGTAGAGAGTGAGTCATAGAGAGTAGTATAGAGTCAGTAGTAGAGTAGTAGAGAGTGAGTAGAGAGTGAGTAGTAGAGAGTAGTAGCAAGTGAGTAATAGAGAGTAGTAGAGTGAGTAGTATAGAGTAGTAGAGAGAGTAGTAGAGAGTGAATAGTAGAGTGAGTAGTAGAGAGTAGTTGAGAGAGTAGTAGAGAGTGAGTAGTAGAGTAGTAGAGAGTGATTAGTAGAGAATAGTAGAGAGTGAGTAGTAGAGAGAGCAGAGAGGGTAGTAGAGAGAGAGTAGTAGATAGAAAGTAGTGGATGTGTGATGAAGTAATGGATAGGCGATGAAGGAGTGGATGTGTGACAAAGAAGTGGATGTGTGATGAAGGAGTGGATGTGAGACGAAGAAGTGGATGTGTGATGAAGGAGTGAATGTGAGACGAAGAAGTGGATGTGCGATGAAGGAGTGAATGTGATGTGTGATGAAGGAGTTGATGTGAGACAAAGAAGTGGATGTGTGATGAAGGAGTGGATGTGAGACGAAGAAGTGGATGTGTGATGAATGAGTGGATATGATGTGTGATGAAGGAGTGGATGTGTAATAAAGTAATGGATAGGTAATGAAGGAGTGGATGTGTGATGAAGTAATGAATATGTGATGAAGGAGTGGATGTGTGATCAAGTAATATCTAGCTAGAGCAAATGAATGGAAGGGTGGCCTTGAGGAATGGAGGAGTAAGTGAAGAATTGCCCAGTGATTGAAAGAATGGAAGGGTGAGTGAAGAAATGGATGAGTGGACTTGAAGGATGAATGTGCGAAGTCAAGTAACAGGTGGGTGAGTGAAGCAATGTATAAGAGGGTTCAGTCCCTGTCATTAGTGGGCCGCAAATCTAGATTTAGCTGCAGGCTGGAGAGTTCCAAACCAGGTGCCAAGTGCACTCCGAGGGTTTTTGGCGGCATGATTATCGCCAAGTAAACCCAGACCAAATATCGCACAATTTGTACACCTTCGAGCAGGTTAAACATGAATTAGTGCAGGTTTCCTAGTTCCAAGAGAAAAAAACTAACTAATGGAAAAACGATACACTTGGTAAATACTATATTAGCGACTCAGTTATATGCCAAGTGCCCAATTTGCACATAGGATTTCCGCCATCTCTAAATGTTGTGTAACAGATACATATAAAGCATGTGTTCAACCAAGATTTGTAGGCGCTTGACGGGTGATACTACCAGAGGATGAGACTGAACCCTTAGTATATTAGCAGAGGCCTGTGTATATTACGTGACTTGCACGTGCCTCCAGGGTACCTCAGTCATGACATCCCACGTGCCAGGTCTCAGTGCAGTGAATTACCACTGCACATTTAACTTAAAGGCCCACGGCAGCGGGCGTCTATTGTTTACAATGAACCACCATCCTGGCATTAAGCCACTCAAGCCGGGTGGGTGTGTGGTGTTGGCCATTCAGAGAATGCAGCAGAGAGCTCGGTGCTGGAGCTCAGACAAGTGCAGCCCTTCACACAACCACTAGAATCATGTTTAGCGCATAATGAAATCTCTGACAATGCTGCGTGTTGACGGCGCTGGTAATGCCCGGTTTACAGTGCTGGGCAGTCATATTGCATTCTGGTTGTTCTAGCCTTGCTTAACTCCAATTGCATCAACTGGATTGAAGTACCAATGTACAACTTTCTCGAAAAGTTGAGGGCAGGAATGGAAACCTCGACCTAACCTAGTACAGGGGTTTGGTGGACCAATCGGAATGCATTTTGCATCCTGGGAGTTGCTGTAATCCAGTGTCAGTCCAAGCCAGGTGCTATGATCTCCCAGGCACAGCAGGAGTATTAGAGCCCACCTAGGCTGTCTTCATTTTGATTGACAAATCGTTTTTTGCTCAAACTCTTAGGTGATTTTTGTATCTAGATTATAAGTGCAACTTGTGGGTTTACTGTTTTGCGGGTCCATATCGAGGAGTGAAGGACAAGCAGCAGAACGCCAAGAGTCCAGCCCATACCTGTTCTTAAGCCCATGACCTGCTGAAGGGTGTTGATTTTAGGGCTGTGCGTTTCAAACAGAGAAAGCGTTTGCCAGGCAGCCGCGGTTATGACAGAGACTTTTCTCTTTCACAGATGGCCCACTTGGACGGGCTCGTCTGACTTCCTTTTCGCGTAAAAGGTTTCTTATCTTTTTGGGGCAACATGGCCCATAAAGATAAGAAACTTTTACGCCAAAAGGAAGTCAGACGAGCCCGTCCAAGTGGGCCATCTGTGAAAGAGAAAGGTGTACGTCACAGCCTCAATAGCCATCTTTATCGACTGGTTTATTCAAATGTCACTGGCATTTTGCTTTCATCGGCCGCATTATACAGCATGGGGTAATAGGCCAGCCCACTTCATCCACTGGTTGCACTGCACTGATATTTTGACCGATCACGTGTACAGCTTCCTGAAACGGGTGCACTTCAATTCCAGATTGTGTTCCTGTGCCCCTTGGCCACTCCTCTATTCTTTTATTTTGCCAGGAGTCGATCCCTTGGCTTTGCCAATGGTTTTGTATCACGAGAAGAATAAAGGGTTTGGCCCTCCCTAAATGGGCGAATTACGTAAAGTAACAAACCACACGAAGACAACTACAGATGGCATGAACGGGAACACGAGTCCACATGCAAACGGCTGGGTAAACAGGTGCACTCAAGGAGGCATCTTCATCTCGCAATAACAGTTGTAGGAGCTGTAGGGGCGGGGGAACCGAACAGCAGATTAACATGTGGTTTCATTCAGACCCCGGAAGCGAATGGGTAACAGGACAGCAACAGCCCAAGACCAACCAGAGAAGCCCAGCAGCCGCCCAAAGCACAATGTTTATTTCCATTGGTTGTTACCCTTTACAACTGCTGAAGTGCTCTACATAGCAACACTGCGGGGGGAGGGTAGCAAGGGATTGCTTCTGCACCGAGACCCGGAGCCTGTGGCCTGCAACACATGTGCAGAGGTCTCCGCCGCAAGACAGCAGCAGGCCGAGAATCGTGGAAGCATCTTCAACATTCACCTCCAAGGCAGCACTGCTCGCGCACACCCTCCTCTGCGAGGCAGCTTGAGCACTGCTCGTGCGAACCCTCCTGACCGACATCAGCAAGCAGTCTCACAATCTATTTTGTTCTGCCAGTGAGCAGAAAAACCATCAGTAACAGCAGACTTGCAACGCCAAAAGCTAGCCATATGACACGCATATGTTCGTTAAAGTTCACTGTTTTTGCCCACGTTTTCCAGTCAAATTCCATGTTGATAGTGTCTGGTGTTCATGATGTTTATGGTTCAAGAAAAGTAGGAATTTCCATGGCACTTTAAAAAGGAATCCCAAACTTATCTTTAGGAATACCTTGTACTTGTGGACACTGAAAAGCCTTATTTTCATTTATTCTTTTAAATTATACAAGCTCGTAATTGCAATAGACACCAAGTTAATGAGATGACACAAAGTCTATGACCTGCGGAAGGGTGTTGATGCTAGGACTGTGCGTTTCAAACAGAGAGATCACTTGCCAGGCAGCCGTGGTTATGACAGAGGCGTTCGAGTTCGTCTGACTTCCTTTTGGCGTAAAATGTTTCTTATCTTTATGGGGCAACATGGCCCCATAAAGATAAGAAACCTTTTACGCCAAAAGAAAGTCAGACAAGCCGGTCCAAGTGGGTCGTCTGTGAAAGAAAAAGATGTACTTCACAGAATGCTCTTTCCCAATGACTGGCCACTGTTTAGCATAAGCAGTGACACCGGCCAATGGGAAAGAGGGGCGGGGCTTAAGGCCCATAACTGAAAGCTCCTCTAAGTCATAAAATCTCGCCAGCAATACTGCGCATGTGCGCAGTCTACACTAGCGAGACCTAAAAACAGTTTTCCTATAGAACAACTGACCTAACTATATCCTGTGGTGACCGTCGGGGATGGGGCCCTTGTGGCCTGCTAAGGTTCGGGGAGGGGGACCACATGGCCCCATCCCCTTTTTCCATTGTATTTGTATGAGAGGGGATGAGGGCCCCCTTAATATATATGTAATGGCTCCAAGGGCTGGGGTCCCCAGGGACCGAAGGCCATCCCTACGCTGCGCACATCTTTAGCCATGCGCAGTGGGGGCTTGGCCGCAGGACCTGGCCACAGGCCAGGCGCTGCGGCCAATCTCACAGCGTGGGGTTAGATGCCTACGGAGGGTTGGCTGCGGCCATGCCCTACAGCCAACCCTTTCTCACATTGTTGTCACTCATGACCAGGACCAGACTGGCCTTTGCGGGCACCGGGCAATTCCCCGGTGCGCCGCAAGGGTGGGGGCCGGTTTTGGGCCCCTGGGGGCTGTTTTTGTGACAGGGCCGTTTTTGCAGCATAGGTAAAAAATCGGCCCTGTAACAAAATCGGCCGAAAACCGGCCCCGGCATAGAGCTCGGTCGCACCCCCCAACCTGCCCCCCATGTGGGGGAGGCAAAGAGGGGGGGGGGGGCGGCCGAGCACTTTGCCAGGGCCGGTTTTGGTTCCCAGTCCGGCCCTGCTCATGACCTCTTTTATGACATCATTGATTATATCACTGCAACATTTGCAAAGAAACTACACACAACAACATGTAAATGTCTGTAAATTAACTACATATATTTAAGAATATAGCTGAATTAGGGAAGCACAAATAAAGCACATTTTTGGTAATTCTGAAGTGTGGTAGAAATAATTATTTTAATATGATTTAAAAAAAACAATATGCTAGGTGATGACAGACCCACATATTATTGTTTGTGCACAGTATAGTTTTATCAGTCAAACTGTATGTGGAAGTGTTATGGTAATTTCAAAAGAAGATGTGTTGTCTAAAATGGCAGTGCGATACCACACCATGCATACTCCACTTTACCCCCCTCCACTCTGCACCACTCTATGCCACTGCACTCTACACTACACTACTCCAAACTACGCACTGGCACTCTACGCCACGCCATATTACATATCTGCACTCTAATCTACACCCCTCCAATTTATGCCTCTCTACACTACTCTGCACCACTCTACACTTCTCTGCACCACTCTACACTATGTCAATACACTCTACCTAACTCTACTCTACTATGCGCCACAGCACTCTTTGCCACTGCACTCTGCACGAGGCCACTTCACTTGACTCTACTATGACACACTACTCCACTCAACTACACAACTTTATGCCACTCCACTCTATGACACTGTATGCCACTCCACTCTATGACACTCTACTGTACACTACTCTACTCCACTGTATGCTATTCCACTTCACTCTACTACAATCACTCTGCTATACACCACTCCACTCTATAACACTACGCAACACACTCTATATCACTCCACTCCACAGAACCCTACGATACTTTACACCTTCCCACTCTATGAGTCTACATTCACAACACTCTACACCACTCCATGCCTCTCAACTGTAGTCCATGCCACTCTGTGCCACTCTTTGCCACTCCATAACATTCACTCTACAACTCTTTACTTTACGACACTCCATTCCATTCCAATCCACGCCACTCTCCTTACGCCACTAACTTTTAGACATGTTGAACAGCAGCGACACTGGTGTACAACATGGCTTAAACATATTGGCAAAGCCAATAGCTCTTGCACGGGATCGACTTATTGACTTTGCCAATGCTTGTTTTAAATAGTTTTCCTATCCCATGAGACTCTTTAGGTTACCTCACAAAGTTCAGACTCAGGGTAGCCCTACCCTGCCTGCTTACCCCTTTTATTTTTAGGTCTCGGACCGTAGGCTGCGCTTGCGCAGTCTCGCTCCGAGACTTAATGTTTCTTAGTATGGGGGCTTGAACCTGCCCCTCCTCTCCATTGGCTGGCTTCCTAAACGGAGGCCAGCCATTGGAGGAGAGGGGCATCACTCCGTTCAAGCCCCGTCTTTTTCGGATTCGGGGGCATTTTTTTTGCAGTTTTCAACTCTGTGACGTCATCCGTCACTCAACAGCAAAAACCACGCCCCGAATACGAAAATGTCGCGCTTGTCTGACGCCATTTCTGCCCAACCGCCGCCGCAAGAAGTCGGGAGGCTGCTGAGTCCTCCGGTGAGTGCTTGCTGTCCTGCCCCCTCATTGCTCGTGCTTGCTGTCCTGCCCCCCCTCGTTGCTCGTGCTTGCTGTCCTGCCCCTCCTCGTTGCTCGTGCTTGCTGTCCTGCCCCTCCTTGTTGCTTGTGCTTGCTGTCTTGCCCCCTTGTTGCTTGTGCTTGCTGTCCTGCCCCGTCGTTGCTCGTGCTGGCTCTCCTGCCCCCCTCGTTGTGTGTGCTTGCTGTCCTGCCCCCCCGCATTGCTTGTGCTTGCTGTCCTGACCCTCGTTGCTCGTGCTTGCTCTCCTGCCCCCCTCGTTGCTTGTGTTTGCTGTCTTGCGCCCCCTCATTGCTTGTGCTTGATGTCCTGCCCCCCCTCGTTGCTGGTGCTTGCTGTCCTGCCCCCTCGTTGTGCTTGTGCTTGCTGTCCGGCCCGCTCGTTGCTTGTGCTTGCTGTCCTGCCCCCCCTCGTTGCTTGTGCTTGCTGTACTACCCCCTCGTTGCTTGTGCTTGCAGTCCTGCCCCCCCTCGTTGCTTGTGCTTGCTATCCTCCCCCCTCGTTGCTTGTGCTTGCTGTCCTGCCCCCCCTCGTTGCTTGTGCTTGCTGTCCTGCCCCCCCTCGTTGCTCATGCTTGCTGTCCTGCCCCCCCTCATTGCTCGTGTTTGCTCTCTTGCCCCCTCGTTGCTCGTGCTTGCTCACCTGCCCCCCCTTGTTGCTTGTGCTTGCTCTCCTGCCCCCCTCGTTGCTTGTGCTTGCTGTCTTGCCCCCTCATTGCTTGTGCTTGCTGTCCTGCCCCCACCTCGTTGCTTGTGCTTGCTGTCTTGCCCCCCCTCATTGCTTGTGCTTGATGTCCTGCCCCCCTCGTTGCTTGTGCTTGCTGTCCTGCCCCCTCGTTGCTCGTGCTTGCTCTCCTGCCCCCACTCGTTGCTTGTGCTTGCTCTCCTGCCCCCCCTCGTTGCTTGTGCTTGTTGTCCTGCCCCACCTCGTTGCTTATGCTTGCTGTCCTGTCCCCTCGTTGCTTGTGCTTGCTGTCCTGCCCCCCTCGTTGCTTGTGCTTGCTGTCCTGACCCTCGTTGCTCGTGCTTGCTCTCCTGCCCCCCCTCGTTGCTTGTGCTTGCTCTTCTGCCCCCCTTGTTGCTTGTGCTTGTTGTCCTGCCCCACCTCGTTGCTTGTGCTTGCTGTCTTGCCCCCCCTCATTGCTTGTGCTTGCTGTCCTGCCCCCCCTCGTTGCTTGTGCTTGCTTTCCTGATCCTCGTTGCTCGTGCTTGCTCTCCTGCCCCCCCTCGTTGCTTGTGCTTGCTCTCCTGCCCCCCCTTGTTGCTTGTGCTTGTTGTCCTGCCCCACCTCGTTGCTTGTGCTTGCTGTCTTGCCCCCCTCATTGCTTGTGCTTGATGTCCTGCCCCCCCTCGTTGCTTGTGCTAGCTGTCCTGCCCCCTCGTTGCTCGTGCTTGCTCTCCTGCCCCCCGTTACTTGTGCTTGCTGTCTTGCCCCCTCGTTGCTTGTGCTTGCTGTCCTGCCCGCTCGTTGCTTGTGCTTGCTGTCCTCCCCCCCCTCGTTGCTTGTGCTTGCTGTACTACCCCCCTCGTTGCTTGTGCTTGCTGTCCTGCCCCCCTCGTTGCTTGTGCTTGCTGTCCTGCCCCCTCGTTGCTCGTGCTTGCTCTCCTGCAGCCCCTCGTTACTTGTGCTTGCTCTCCTGTCCCACCCTTGTTGCTTGTGCTTGCTGTCCTGCCCCCTCGTTGCTTGTGCTTGCTGTCCTGCCCCCCCTCGTGGCTCGTGCTTGCTGTCCTGCCCCCCTCGTTGCTTGTGTGTGCTCTCCTGCCCCCTCGTTGCTCGTGCTTGCTCTCCTGCCCCCCCTTGTTACTTGTGCTTGCTCTCCTGCCCCCCTTGTTGCTTGTGCTTGCTGTCTTGCCCCCTCGTTGCTTGTGCTTACTGTCCTGCACCCCCTTGTTACTTGTGCTTGCTCTCCTGCCCCACCCTTGTTGCTTTTGCTTGCTGTCCTGCCCCCCCTCGTTGCTTGTGCTTGCTGTCCTGCCCCCCCTCGTTGCTCGTGCTTGCTGTCCTGCCCCCCCGTTGCTCGTGTTTGCTCTCCTGCCTCCTTGTTGCTCGTGCTTGCTCACCTGCCCCCTCTTGTTGCTTGTGCTTGCTCTCCTGCCCCCCTCGTTGCTTGTGCTTGCTGTCTTGCCCCCTCGTTGCTTGTGCTTGCTGTCTTGCCCCCTCGTTGCTTGTGCTTGCTGTCCTGCCCCCCCCTCGTTGCTTGTGCTTGCTGTCCTGCCCCCCCTCGTTGCTTGTGCTTGCTGTCCTGCCCCCCCTCGTTGCTCGTGTGTGCTCTCCTGCCCCCTCGTTGCTCGTGCTTGCTCTCCTGCCCCCCCTCGTTGCTTGTGATTGCTCTCCTGCCCCCCCTAGTTACTTGTGCTTGCTGTCTTGCCCCCTCGTCGGTTGTGCTTGCAGTCTTGCCCCCTTGTTGCTTGGGCTTACTGTCCTGCCCCCTCGTTGCTTGTGCTTGCTGTCCTGCCCCCCCTCGTTGCTTGTGCTTGCTCTCCTGCCCCCCTTGTTGCTTGTGCTTGCTGTCCTACCCCCTCTTGTTGCTTGTGCTTGCTCTCCTGCCCCCCCTTGTTGCTTGTGCTTGCTGTCTTGCCCCCACGTTGCTTGTGCTTGCTGTCTTGCCCCCTGGTTGCTTGTGCTTGCTGTCCTGCCCCCTGGTTGCTTGTGCTTGCTGTCCTGCCCCCCCTGGTTGCTTGTGCTTGCTGTCCTGCCCCCCCTAATTGCTCGTGCTTGCTGTCCTGCCCCCCTCGTTGCTCGTGTGTGCTCTCCTGCCCCCTCGTTGCTCGTGCTTGCTCTCCTGCCCCCCCCTCGTTGCTTGTGCTTGCTCTCCTGCCCCCTCGTTGCTTGTGCTTGCTGTCTTGCCCCCTCGTTGCTTGTGCTTGCTGTCTTGCCCCCTTGTTGCTTGTGCTTACTGTCCTGCCCCCTCGTTGCTTGTGCTTGCTGACCTGCCTCCCCTCGTTGCTTGTGCTTGCTGTCCTGCCCCCTCATTTGTTGTGCTTGCTCTCCTGCCCTGCTATTGGCATTGACAATGACAATGCCATTTATTTATGTTTTTTAAAAAAAAAACATAAATAAAAATAATATAATGAGCAATGCCAATAGCTCTAACTTTAAGAATGCAGAGACCATTGCATTGTAAATGCTTCTTATTTTTATTTTCAGGACACAAAACCGAGTCCCTTTGGTATGAAATGGCTGCTGCAGCATTTGTCTTTAACTTTTAGCCAGCCAATCAGAGCACGACTGGGAACGGGATTCACAGGAGCTATTCAATCTGTACCCTGAATTCTATTGTCATGGTAAAGTTAGTTGTGGGCATGAGTTTAGGAAGAGGCAATGTTGTGCTTTGTTAAACTGTACGGCTACAGTAATGCCAGGTATGGCCATTTTACCAGAAAAGCACAGCTTCCCTGTAGTCATTGCTACATGTATGGGTCTTATGGGAAAAACCATTTCATCATGCACCTAGGGTCACCCAAAGATCTTAGGGGGAGGTTGTCATCATGGAGAGGTGAAGTCTAGGTATGTTGTCTGGAAGGGAAAGTTTTCTTGAGCTTATTGCAGAGATACATGTATCACTGGTAAAAAGGAAAAGATGCCCCTTGGAGTCTGAGAACCAGCTCACCTTGTGGGGCTTCTGATTTCAAGGTGGGTGGGTGGCTTGGATTTGGGAGCGCAGCAATATCCCAGCCACATGCTGGCTACAGTGCATCGAACTGCTGTGTTCTCAGCTGGGCTGCTCGGTGCATTGTGGACAGTGGTCTGCTCATAGCCTATGGCAATAAATGGATGCGTAGAACAGGTGCGACAAATAAAAGTATTTTCAATTAGCTGAGTAGTGTGGTGGGAGACAATGGGAGACCATTGCGTAATTGTGGGATATTTTTAGGTGGCAGGCGAGGACAGATATTGCTTGTCTTGTTATCTCCCTTTCTGTCTTTCTCTAACTCTTAGTGGTAGTAGATGTAATAGTGACCAAAAACAGCCTCGGGGCAAGGGACTTTTTATCAATGCTTGACGATGGGAACATGGTCAGAGGTTGGCTCAAATGCAGTATGATATTTCAAGCGAGAGCTTCGCATCATGTGTTTAGAATTATGGTAATGCTGGTGGATTTTGTTTTCAGCTGAGCTGACTTGTTTTCTGCTTGTGTTCTTTATTGTAACTGCTTCTATATAGCGCTTTCTACATCTGACGAGGCGTCAAAGTGTTTTTTTCAGCAAGTAGCATGCTACTCCGGAACCTAAAAAAGATTAGTGGTGAATTAATATAGGGAGATATGAAATTCATTTGAGTGGTGGGTATGCGAGTTTGTTATTTTGAGTGAAAAAGGATAGTGGAGGGATAGAAGAGCGAAGCATTTGCATTTACGTAGGGCTTGCTACCCCTGATGAGGTGTTGAAGCGCATTTTAGTGCATAGCACTCTAGCCTGGAACCCAAACAGGATTAGTTGGGAATTAGTATAGGGAAATATGAAATGTATTTGAGCGGTGGACATGTTAGTTGGATTGAAATGGATAGTAGTGGGATAGAAGAGGGAAGGAGTTCATAGCAGTACGAGGAACAATCAGAGGGAAGGATTTAGAAAGGCTTGTTTGGGAGATCAAAATAGTAAAAGAGGTATGAGTTGATGCAGGGAGGGGTAGAGGAGGCAAAAGTCTAGAAAATGTTATTTTGGGTAACACATTAGTAGAATGGGGTTTGGGATTAATCAGAGTGGAGGCAGAGGATAGATTGAAAGAGGTTTAGGATGAGAAATAGGGTTGTGCATTGGAGAGAGTAGTAAAATTACGTTTGAGATGAGTCAGATATTGGAAGTAGAGGACATATTGAGAGAGGTATAGGGTGAGATATAGGGTAGTGCATTTGAGATGCTGACTTAGAAGTAAAGTAATAAATATAAAGATAAATAAGTACATGGGAGGTATATTTGTACACGGAATGTAATTTATGTAGATGTAAGTTGTTCTCAATAAAATCAGACTTTCAAGTGTTGTTGTGCTTTAATTTAATGTATTAATATCATTTATTTTATTTTTGTTATTCAATAGTGAAGCAATTATAGATAAATAGTTATACTAAAAATGTACTTATTTATACAGTGACCTATATACATGTTAAAAGTAGAATACTATCACCATAATTAATATGTACACTTGTTAAGCAGAAATAATGAATATTTATAAATACAATAATTATATACATTTATACAAAGCAATACACATATGTACGTTCACATCTGTGTTCAAATAAATGCTTATATACAGAGGGATATGTTGAATATAAATGTTTGAGTATGATGGTTATGTGGGGAAGAGCAAACTTTTGAGCAGTCCTCTGAAGAAAAGGTTGTTGTCTGGGGATCTTATGTTTGTGGGTAAATATTTTCATCGTTTTGCTGCTTGAACAGAGAAGGATGTGCTACTTACGGTTTTTTTCTTGTATGGTTCGATTTTGAGGTAAGGTGCCAATCTAGAGCAGCGGTTCATTTGTTGAATGTATTTTGTGATTTTATTCCTGGTGACGAGTGGTCCTGTTCAATGTATCACTTTGATATGTGTTTTGAAATGTGATACAGAGCAGCTTGAATGTGGATCTTCTGGTAGCTGGTAACCAATGTACAGCCTTCAAGGCAAGGGAGATGTGTGCTTGTGGTTGTAAATGTAAGAGTAGTCTGTCAACAGAGTTCTGAATCCGTTGTGGTTTTTCCATTGTTGTTAAGGATGACTTGTGGTAGAGGCTATTGGCGTAATCGAGTTTAGACAGAACAAGAGAGATTGTAGCCTTTACCTTGTGGGGGAAGATGTTTTACAGAGTTTTTATTGTTACGAATCTTGATCTTGCTAGTTTGTCTACTTGGACATTCATTGATAGCTTGGATTCCATGGTAATTCGGAGGTTTCTTACTTCCTTTGATACTTTAGGCGGAGTTCCCAGATCGTCAGGCGGCGGCTGGGTCATATTGTTCCAATCGCCACACGATTTCTCTTTTGGAAGCATTCAGTTTGAGATGGCTCCATGTTATCGACTGATCCGCGGCTCTGAGGCAACAGAAAGTTTGTGAGTACCAATGTCTTTGGTGCTTTCGATTTTAAGGAGTATTTGTGAGTCATCTGCATAATTATAGCTGTGAGGTGAAAACAGATTGATGAGTGCTGGACTGCATGTAGATGTTGAAAAGCATGGGTGAGATGATAGAGCCTTTAGGGACCCCTACTTTTTCTTGATTTTAGTTATTTATAAGCACTAAATGTCTAAAATATTATTACAGCCTGACAGATCCTGTAGCACACTGGCTAAGTCAAATAATTAAAATTGAATAGCAGCTGAGATCCATGCAGGGGCCTCTCAGCCAGGTTGGTCGGGTCCTATGTGATTCAGAGCCTGCACAGACTCTTTGTCATTCGTCAGTGCCCTTACATTTCTAGTGGTTTACAGCAGTTTCAAGATCTTCTCAGCATTTATTGTTGCTCAAATGGGTGTAATTTATAATATTGATATATTTCTCTGGTCTATATTGCTTAATTTTGCTTGCGAGAAAGTGTCACTCATAGTCATTGAAATGTCACTCAAAAGTACACTGAAATTATGAAAATGTCACACATACCAATCTGAAACGTTGGCAGCTATGCCTCATACTGCTACACTGTGGCTCTTGCATGGGTCCGGTGATCAGCGTGGGTCTGTACTCTTCCCCTCCAGTACGATCTTGACTGATCAAGGCCCGTGTGGCAGGACAACTACTTTCCTACCTATACCTCAAGTAGCTGCTTCTCTCCTAGGGTCTGGGCTAACATCTTGGTCACACGCAGGCTCCTATTAATAATCCTCCATGGTGGGGCCCCGCATGTGGAGCAGCAAACGCCTGTAATTATCTGCTGCTATTGGTGCTTGATGTTCACCACTGCGGCCTCAGTTCTCTTTTGTAAGCCATCGCCCCTCTGTACTTGGCTGTGCTAGGATTGTCTGTGCTAAGCAGTGTGATAGCCATGGGTACTATCTGCTATGGGATGGTGATATAGCCCCCGAATTTCCTGGCCCAGATCTCCAATGCTCCCTGACCTTCTGTGCCGCTGGCCCACTGACCATCTCCTCTATCTCACCATGAGCTAGGGTCCCCACCGAACACTGTAGAAGTGATATTGCTGCCATGCTTATTGAAGTTAAGGACAGTGTCAAATCAATTGAGGGTAAATGGACACCCTCACAACAAGACTGGATGGATTTCCGAAGTCCGAATTTCAGATCTGGGAGGCACCCAGAGAGCTCTTCATCGGAATTAACTGTTATTATGAAGAAGCTGAAAGGTATCAAAGCTAAAAATGAGGACTTGGAGGGTAGATCCCACAGAAATAGTATAAGGATAATTAGAGTACCTGAATCATCCATGGGCAACGATATGAAGGACTTTGTGGAGAGACTTCTAAACACCTTGTTTGGTCTGCATAAACTTTCCAATGTTTTCATTGCTGAGAAGGCGCATCACACTGTGAAACCTAAACCTGGTCAAAACCCAAGACTCATAATCGCACAGGTCTTAGCTATAGAGACAGGCTTTTTGTGTTATGGATTAACAGGGAGTCTCCTTATCTACAATATGAAGCGGCCAATATATTCTTCTACCCTGACTTCAACTCAGCAGTTCAGGCTGTGTGATTGTGGTTTATAAACATCTAGAGACAAGGTTACATGTAAATAATATTTAGAAATGCAAGCCACCTAAGTGCATGGGGCCCGAGATACACCTCTCACCCTTTCTCACTGTTGTGTAAGGGGATCCAGAGTCCATAGTGTGAGGACTCCGTACTCTTGTGTCCACCCTGACTTGTGTACTGGATTACCTTTGCAACTCATATGACTATCTAAAATGAACTTTGCCGCTTCACATGAGATTTTGGCATTAGGCCAGTTACAGGAATGAAGATTTGTATGTCAATTTATATTTCATATATCTTTCTTTGCCTCTAAAAAAGATGTACTTTACAATTATTGCTATTCTCTTCAACTGGGACGTGGCGGGAAGAAGAACATTAAAAATGGTACACTTTAAGAGAAATATTCTGCTGCATTTTCCTTCAAGCATGTTGCACATATGCAAGTGACATGAATTGCCGCCTGCAGGTCATGTAGTGTAGATGGGTTATATTACCATGAAATATATCATGCACTACAGAGAGAAGGAAAATTTAGCAATCTATGCAAATGTAGAAGCAGTAGTTTCATGGGAAAGTAGGACTGAGAAGTTGGGTAGGCGTTGGTTGAGAATGAATCCAAACTATGATTTGATTTGCTCTACCCACTTTAGGCAGATACTCTCTTAATCCAAAGGATATTTTTTCTCTGGACAGTTGAAAAAAGCAAGTTGTTCCTAGTCTATGTAAGGTAGGTCTAGAAATACACAATTCCTCATTCAATTTAGATTCATTAGAAAAAATTATTTAGGGAGAAGGAATACTCCAGATACGAGACACTATACATCATCTGCTAAATAAGCCGCTGGTCAACAGATTTGAACCCCATTTAAAATGATTAATCTTTTTCCCTCTTCTTCTCCCTTGTGATCTCCTTTCGGTGTCTAATCTATTTAATTAAGGCAGTAGGTCTCATTATAAACCTTCGCTCTATATCTGGCTTCTCAAATGAGTAGGTTGTGAGCTACCGGTAGCTCTCCATCTACCTATAACTGGCTCTTCTGTGTGGAGCCCAGTGAATGCAATTTAAAGCTTTTACTTGGTTGGGGACACGAAAATGTGTGTAATCTCAGAACTCATAAATTGAAGTTTGCAAAAAAATGGTTCCATTTCCAACATATATCTTAAGCTGATATTTGAGTTGATAAAAATCAAATGGTGCTGGTGAGGCTTATTACTAATATCTTTAACTTGGTACTAGGGGCATTGACATTATGGCTATTATGTGTTACCCATGTATAGGTATTCTACACTGACAAATCATTTTTTACATTACTGCTGATACCCATGCCTAATACATTGGGAGGGATCACTGTTGTTAATCTTGCATATAGTGGCCACTAATGTAGTCTTGTCTGATGAGGTTCACTATCGTATATCTAATATTATTAGTAGCTTGGGTATATTGTTATTGAACATAATTAGCTCTTAGTACAGAAAAGACTAGAGGCCCTTGCTTTATATGATGTCATATAGTTCTCTAGAGATCGCTGTTGCCCCCTCCCTTGAGATAGCATTTACAAATCCTCTACTAAAGAAACCTAATCTTGACCCATCTATTTTGACAAATTTTAGACCAATGTCATTTCTTCTATTCATTAATAATATTTTGGATAAAGAAATGGCAGCCTGGCTTCAGAATTTTGTAAAGGCAGACCATTTCCTGGACCTTGATCATGCAGCTATCTGTCCAGATAGAAATATGGAGCTAATGATGTGGTTGGTTTTGGATAATGTACGAGTGATGGTTGATGGTAGCGGTGTCAGCTCTCTGATTTTACTTGATCTATAAGCAGCTTTTGCACCATCACCTCCTTATCCTAAGACTACATAGAACTGGTTGTCATGACTAACATCTAGATTGGCTGTATTTATTTTTGATGAATTGATCTTAAATGGTTTAGTTACCTCCTTTCATTTTCTCACCACTTGTACTTTACTAAGGTGTGCCTGAGTTGGCAATTTTGTCACTCCTACTTTTTAATATTCATATGCAGAATTTGGCATATCTGCATCGTACATAGGCAACACACTGCTGTTTGGCCCAGCAGAACTGCTCTAAACAGTTGCTGGATAAATCTTCTCATCTGGCTTCTTGTTTGGCTGCCATCAGTAGTGGAAGTTTGTAAATCTCTTGAAGGTAAATCGTTCAAATGCACAAGTTCTTCTAACAAAATGTTCTTCCTTTGCTTAGAATTCAGTTGAGTGTTAATGGGTGTTCGCCCATCCTCTGACAAGTCTGAATGTTATTCAGGCATTCTGCTTGATGAGACACTTACAATAGAGCCACAAGCTCTAGCTATGGTCAATACTTGTTTTTACCATCTAAAAATTCTACACCACATCCTTACCTTCCTGGAGGAGTAACATCATGTTCTTATGGTTAGTGCCATAGCTCAGTCTGTGATCCACAATGAAAATAGTGTATTGTAATTATATGTATATAGTGCTTACTACCCCTAATGAGGCATCAAATCGGTTTACTCTGGGCAACACGCAGCTCCGGAACCCAAGGTTAATGGTTAGTTCAGTGTTATTGGTTACTATTTGTTATAGAGATTAGATTTTTGTGCTCAAAACAAACTATTCCATGTAGCCATTTCAGGTTTTTGTGGTAGACTAAAGTAATAGTGGTTTGTTGTAATCATTATTAAGGGGGTGAGCTCAAGCACATGGCTGGCGGGATTAATATAAGAGTTAAAGGTGATTAGGTATTGTTAACTTGCATAGGTAAGATTTTCAGCAGAAGGAGGAGAGTAAATGAGTTGAGGGAAATTTGCTGAAATAGAGAATAGTCAAACATGCAAACGTCAAGCGCCAGTTGTGCTCAGACAGGAATGCATGCAGAGGATGGAAAGGAAGGAGAGAGACATTTGAAATAAAAGAAAAAAGGAGAGGCGACAAATGGAGGTTTAAATTAAAGGACAGTTTTTTACTGCCGGATTTAAAGAATAAAGTGAATATTTTTGAGAACGCATGCCATTTGAGGACTCAAGAATGTTGAAAGAAACAAAATTATTAAACATGTGAAGATTGTGCTATATTGGACATTTTTAATAGGTACTAGAATCAGGTAAATCATCTCTGTTGCTAGACTACTGCTAGACCACCGATCCAGCCAGGTCAGTTGATCAGCTCAAGGGTTGAAAGTAAAATATTATTGCTGTGTTGCAAATGAGGCTCTGAAACGCTCGCTGCTCCAGGTGAAGTACCATCAGATCCAGTATATTGTTGTGCAGGTATTGTTTGTTGGTTCTGCTGTGTTTATGGTCACTTTCTGCTGGTGGTCAGGAAACGACATGCCTAGTAAGAACTTCTTGTTGGTCCACCAATGTAGCTTGCACTAACATTCTGCTCCGCCAATGCCCACTGCCCAATCACTTGTAACTATTGATCGACAAGGCACTCCTGCAAGGTGCAAATGTACAATCAGGCATTCAGGGTAATGCAAGATGCCATAATTCACAACAGTTACATTATCATGCTTCCATAGTCTTATTGTGCCTTTCTTGAGTATGTTTCAACACAGAATTAACTTGTGGCTTTAAGAACAAGGTACTTGTCTTTGGCAGTGCTCTTTCTGGTAGATACTTTATCTACATACAGATTCCTCCCCTTTGTAAATAACCCTAGGCATAAAACTGAATCTGGATTTTTAACAACAACTGCTCCTGCATGCTAGTAGGTTGCTCAGTCAGCATCGACGAAAGTCCCCCCAACCCTCCCCACAAGTTATGGTACAGAGCCACATATACCCGCCATCCTTATAATTTTTTTAAGCATGTCAGACTGGATGTGACAGTGTGCCGAATCAACTTTGGACCTTTTCAGCTGTCTCCGGAGTTCACAGAGTAGAACAGGGAGTAAGAACTGTGAGGAACCTGCTGTTAGGTTGTACCTCACAAAACGTGTTATTGAAGGCAAGTAACATGTTCTTCTGATCAACACTTCTGCCTGTAGATTTCCAACCTTTTGAATACATACCAAAGCAGGCCTTTCCAAAAAGTGGACAATCTGAGAAGTGGACTCGCCAAGAAATGCTGCAGAACAGGACAGAAATAACCATAAAAGACGTGGTTGTCAAGACAGTAGTGCTTGGTGAATGTATGTACTTGTGACGGTGTTGCTGCTTTGGCGATGTCTAGAACATTAACCCCTCCCTTGCAAATACAGTGGAAGCAACTTGGAATATGGAGAAATGAGCCCATGGGCACTCAGGTGAAGGTGGCTCCTTATTCGACAGGCATTGAAGATCTTTACGCAGAGGATGATCCAACTAGAATTGTACATTTCTGTTTCGCCTTATCCTTTTTTAGAATCAGCACACTTCACAAAAAGCTAGCCATCAACTCAGTACTGTCTATGTAGAAGATGGGAGCTCTATTTGCATCTAACCGCTCATTCCTCTTTAGAGAAATGTAGTGCAAAGACAAAATGGCAGGTAGAGCGATGGTTTAATCCACTGTAATGGAGAAACAGCCTTCTGCAGAAAGGAAGTCTTCGTCCTCAACACCAACAGATTTAGTGCTTGGAGCTCACTGATGCACAAAGCAGAGAAAACTGCAGAAATGAAAACTATCTACATGGAGAGCAGCTCTAGAAAATAGCTGTGCTTGAGTTTGATCACTGGAACAAAATGTCCATGTTAATGTCCTACTGAAGCATTATGAAAGGAGTCCGTAGAAACGTGCATCAGTACTTTTGGAATCTCATCACGGGTGATTTGAACAAATATGGTTGGTTCGGTAACCATAAGAAGTCTGAGAAAGCCAACATATAACCTTTAACTGTGCCCACCGCAAAGCTCTGCTGGGCTGAAAATAAAACAAACAACAAAATATCAGGAGCTCGCCGGTAGGGGATCCAACTACTGGTCCTCACACCAGCCAACATTTTTAACCAATAACCCAGATAAACAAATGCAGTCATTGTACATCCAGCTGTCAAAAATCACATCCACTATTTCCTCCGGTACGCCAAAATTGCTAAGATGTTACCGCACAAGCTGCACGTATAAGTGCAGAGTCCTGTCCTGCTGCTGAGACTGGAAGTCCTTCCAAAGATATTGAAAGACCAGGGGGTAAACGCTCAAGCTCAACTGATTAGGACACCATACTCTCCTGGGTCTATCTTGACTAATTGATAAGACTTGAGTGCAGTCCTTCTTGATCTTCCATACAACTCGAAGCAGGGATGGAAAGTCGTACAGGATCTCTGCTACCCACTGCAGAAAATGCATCCTCTAGCTTTCCTCTTAGCAAGAACTCCAGTTCCCAGTACTTGTGAAACTGAATGTTCTCAGCTGACAAGAAAAGATCGAGCCAGGGTACATCCCACTCTTCAAAGATACTATGAGCCACACCGACATAAGAGCACCATTTGTGTTCTGCCAGTTAACATGTGCTGGCACTGAGCAACCCCTCTAAATGACCGGCGATAAGGGAGATTCCACTGACGGTCTAGTCATCTCCAAAAAGGGCATTGCGTCCTGACTGCATCTGGGAAGTGCAGAGACATTTTTTGATCACCTAGAAATGATTTAATATATGGCAGTCAGAGAGCCTCGAGGTTTGAACAATGGAATCATATATCTCCCACTTGGCACGCACTATATTGGTGAGCAGGAGCGTGGTCTTTAACTACAATCTGTAAGGTAGAGTATTTCACCTCTCCATCTTTCCTGGCACCAAAATGTTGTTCCTTAAGAGATATTATACCCTTTTTTTATTCCACAACAAGTAAAACCCGATTAGGCCTTTGCGGTTGCAGTTATCAGAACTCCATACCAGTTTATTTTCAAGCACAATTCTTGCAGTGCATTTTCAGAAAAGTAAAAACGTGGCTTTACTTTTTGTAGCTTTGACATTCTTCTATTTTTATAATGCATTAAAGCTCAATAGGGCTATGAAGCTTAAGGTGTTAGTGCATCTACAAATGTGCTATAACATCTTGGACCCACACCTGGGAACAAATGTGGCGAGTCAGCTTTTCCACTCCCTATGCACTCTCCACTCTCCACTCCCTATGCACTCTCCACTCCCTCTGCATTCTCCACTCCCTATGCACTCTCCACTCCCTCTGCACTCTCCACTCTCCACTCCCTCTGCACTCTCCACTCCCTATGCACTCCCCACTCTCCACTCCCTATGCACTCTCCACTCCCTATGCACTCTCCACTCCCTATGCAATCTCCACTCTCTATGTACTCTCCACTCTCCACTCCCTATGCACTCTCCACTCCCTATGCACTCTGCACTCTGCACTCCCTATGCACTCTCCACTCTGCACTCCCTATGCACTCTCCACTCCCTACGCATTCCACACTCTCCACTCCCTCTGCACTCTCCACTCCCTATGTACTCTCCACTCCCTATGCACTCTCCACTCTCCACTCCCTATGCACTCTCCACTCCCTATGCACTCTGCACTCCCTATGCACTCTCCACTCTCCACTCCCTATGCACTCTCCACTCTGCACTCTCCACTCCCTATGCACTCTGCACTCCCTATGCACTCTCCACTCTCCACTCCCTATGCACTCTCCACTCCCTATGCACTGTCCACTCTCCACTCCCTATGCACTCTCCACTCCCTATGCACTCTCCACTCCCTCTGCATTCTCCACTCCCTCTGCATTCTCCACTCCCTCTGCACTCTCCACTCCCTCTGCACTCTCCACTCCCTCTGCACTCTCCACTCCCTCTGCACTCTCCACTCCCTCTGCACTCTCCACTCCCTATGCACTCCCTCTCCACTCTCCACTCTGCACTCCCTATGCACTCTGCACTCTGCACTCACTACTCTGCTCACTCACTACTCTGCTCACTCACTACTCTGCTCACTCACTCTGCACTCACTACTCTGCACACTCACTTTGCACTCACACTCTGCACTCAATTTTATCAAATACCGAGGAGAGGGGACTGCCTGGAGTGTGCTTATGTGGAGAGAGAGGCCGCCTGTCTGAGTTAAAACACCCCGTCATTTCTGCTCCATGTAGCCGGGAGGGGAGTGGGGGGGGCAGGAACGGTTAGACGACAGCGGTAGGGGGGGCGGGAACGGACAGAGGGGGGGGGGGTCGGGAACGGGATAAAGACAAAAGCAAACAGAAAAAAGATATTAAGAGCGAAAAAGTCAAAATACGTAAACTTACAAAGTGAAAACATGTTTATAAACAAAATGCTCCTTACCTGATTGCCTCGTGGGAACTCGAATCTTGCAGCCAACTCCAACAACAAACCCTTGTAAAAAGAAGAAAACAGGCCGACTCAACAAAAAAAAAAAAAATAACACACACCTAACGCCGCGATGACGATCAGAAGTGGGTGGAGAGGGAAAAAATCGCGGGAACGCCCCCGAATCTGGTCCGGCCTTGACGGACAGATCCGGCTCCCAATGGCTAGCTTCCATTTATGGAGCTAGCCAATGGGAGCCGGGGGACGTTCCTGAAGCCCATATTGTAAACAATAGATTTCGCCTGCGCCGAAAAGCTGCGCAGAGCGCAGTCTTCGGCAGGCGAAACCTAAAAAGGCAGGTAGAGCGATAGTTTGATCCACTGTAATGGAGAAACAGCCTTCTGCAGAAAGGAAGCCTTGGTCCTCAACACCAACAGATTAGTGCTTGGAGCTCACTGATGAACAAAGCAGAGAAAACTTCAGAAATAAAAACTATCTACAAGGAGAGCAGCTCTAGAAAATAGCTGTGCTTGAGTTTGATCATCTGGAACAAAATGTCCATGTTAATGTCCTACTGAAGCATTATGAAAGGAGTCCGTAGAAACGTGCATCAGTCCTTTTGGATATTTACAACAAGGGGTGGTGAGGGACAGAGTCTCTGAATTAAGCAGAAAGCTCTCACCCAGTCAAGAGATCAGGGCTAGATCCAACACCGTTTTTTAGCTCACTGCACCATCCCAGTTTGAGAACCTGGCTGTATGCAAATTAGTCTGTTCCTGTCCCAGTGCATGATGGGAACAGGGCAAACCAAACTACAAAAGCCAATTCTTACACTGGGAAGGAAACAAGCTCCCATGATGCACTGGGCCAGGGACAGACTGATTTGCATATAGCCAGGTTCTGAGCTGGGATGGGGCAGTGAGATAAATAACGGTGATGGATCAAGCCCTGATCTTTGGACTGGGTAAGAGTGGTCTGCTCAATTCAGACACTCTGTTCATCACCACCCCCTTTTGTGAATCGATTTTGGCCACTATAGGTGTGGCAGGGTATACTCAGACATGAGTCCCTTTCTCACTGCTCCATCAGGATTCAAGCAAGCCGGGCCGAAGACGGCTGAAATGCCAGAAACCGGTCCCCGGTAGCTTGTCTCCTTTCTGGTAAAGAATTGGCTTGGTAGTTTAGTCTGCCCTGTTCCCATGATGCACTGGGCCAGGGACAGACTGATTTGCATATAGCCAGGTTCTGAGCTGGGATGGGGCAGTGAGATAAATAACGGTGATGGATCAAGCCCTGATCTTTGGACTGGGTAAGAGTGGTCTGCTCAATTCAGACACTCTGTTCATCACCACCCCCTTTTGTGAATCGATTTTGGCCACTATAGGTGTGGCAGGGTATACTCAGACATGAGTCCCTTTCTCACTGCTCCATCAGGATTCAAGCAAGCCGGGCCGAAGACGGCTGAAATGCCAGAAACCGGTCCCCGGTAGCTTGTCTCCTTTCTGGTAAAGAATTGGCTTGGTAGTTTAGTCTGCCCTGTTCCCATGATGCACTGGGCCAGGGACAGACTGATTTGCATATAGCCAGGTTCTGAGCTGGGATGGGGCAGTGAGATAAATAACGGTGATGGATCAAGCCCTGATCTTTGGACTGGGTAAGAGTGGTCTGCTCAATTCAGACACTCTGTTCATCACCACCCCCTTTTGTGAGTCCTTTTGGAGTCTCATCACGGGTGATTTGATCAAATATGGTTGGTTCGGTAACCATAAGAAGTCTGAGAAAGCCAACATATAACCTTTAACTGTGCCCACCGCAAAGCTATGCTGGGCTGAAAATAAAACAAACAACAAAATATCAGGAGCTCGCCGGTAGGGGATCCAACTACTGGTCCTCACACCAGCCAACATTTTTAACCAATAACCCAGATAAACAAATGCAGTCATTGTACATCCAGCTGTCAAAAATCACATCCACTATTTCCTCCGGTACGCCAAAATTGCTCAGATGTTACCGCACTGGCTGCACGTATAAGTGCAGAGTCCTGTCCTGCTGCTGAGAGTCCTTCCAAAGATATTGAAAGATCAGGGGGTAAACGCTCAAGCTTAACTGATTAGGACACCATACTCTCCTGGGTCTATCTTGACCAATTGATGAGACTTGAGTGCAGTCCTTCTTGATCTTTCATACAACTCGAAGCTGGGATGGAAAGTCGTACAGGATCCCTGCTACCCACTGCAGAAAATGCATCCTCTAGCTTTCCTCTTAGCAAGCACTCCAGTTCCCAGTACTTGTGAAACTGAATGTTCTCAGCTGACAAGAAAAGATCGAGTCAGGGTACATCCCACTCTTCAAAGATACTATGAGCCACACCGACATAAGAGCACCATTTGTGTTCTGCCAGTTAACATGTGCTGAGCTCGTCCACCCTGGCACTGAGCAACCCCTCTAAATGACCGGCGATAAGGGAGATTCCACTGACGGTCTAGTCATCTCCAAAAAGGGCATTGCGTCCTGACTGCATCTGGGAAGTGCAGAGCCATTTTTTGATCACCTCGAAATGATTTAATATATGGCAGTCAGAGAGCCTCGAGGTTTGAACAATGGAATCATATATCTCCCACTTGGCACGCACTATATTGGTGAGCAGGAGCGTGGTCTTTAACTACAATCTGTAAGGTAGAGTATTTCACCTCTCCATCTTTCCAGGCACCAAAATGTTGTTCCTTAAGATATAACCTTTCTTTATTCCACAACAAGTAAGACCTGTTTAGGCCTTTGCGGTTGCAGTTATCAGAACTCCGTACCAGTTTATTTTCACGCACAATTCTTGCAGTACATTTTCAGAAAAGTAAACACGCGGCTTTACTTTTTGTAACTTTGATATTTTTCTATTTTTATAATGCATTAAAGCTCAATAGCACCATGAAGCTTAAGGCGTTAGGGCATCGACAAATGTGCTATAACATCTTGGACCCACACCTGGGAACAAATGTGGCCAGTCAGCTTTTAAACTTGAACACATGTTTCTTCAAGGAAACTCTTGACCATAATGAATGCAACTTCAGGACGCTACAGTCCCACTAAAAAAGTACAGCAGAGTATAGTACTTAGACTTGTGCAAGACCGGTCATAGATTGAGCTTTTTCAGTGAACAAGTACTCCCACCCAAATGTAGAGTATAATCACAATCAGGATTTTGCTCCAACTTCAGCCATATTGACACCTCTTGTCTCATTTATTGTCTCGCTCTTGGAGTGGTCAGATCATCTTATCTGTTTTCAAGGGGTAGGGCTATAAAATAAGCAGGCTTTGAAGCATTCTCCACCTGTTCACCGCCTGGGAGATTGAGAAAATGTGATGTAGACTCATCTATGCCAAACCTACCCTTTTCAGCTTGTCTGCCTTATGGACAATGCCCTTGACCCTTTCTATCAGCTGAATGATAAAATGCACACTTAGTTGAGCAATACACTCCCATTTCCGAGCACCCCTTTACTCTCAGTTATGCCAACGCTTGGTTTACCCCCAAGTTAAGGAAGGTACACCTGGTGTCCAGACAGGTTGGAAGGAAGTGCAAAAGGGTCTATTCAAAGGAAGCTTGCTCCCTTTTCCGAAACCTATTTCAGTATTATAAAACCGCAAGCATGTTGCTATGGGGGATCTTTAGCTATACCTGCCCCTCAAAATCTAGCTTTCTATTTTGTGAATTATTCACAATTGCATGCATTTTCTTTTCCCTGACTGTTGTGCATCTGCCATTACACTAATACAATGGCTCTCCAAAAATATAGCCTCATTCTTTTTCAATTAGATCACAGGTATATACAAGCAAATAATACCTTCTACCTGGTATGTTATTTCTGATGCAAAGGTCAATGAGCTTCCTCTATTGATCCATGTCTAATAGCGACACTACAGTCCTTGGTATTAGCCCTTATGCAGAGTGACTCCATTAAAGCCTCACAAGGGTTGAGATGGTTTCTGGATTACTGCAAGAAAGGTGTCACCACTTCCCTTCTGAAGAAGCTGATCGCCCTGTTGTGAGCCTTTGTTGGGCTCATGGAGCAGCACCTGCCAAGTGATTCTCTTGCACAGGTAAGGCTTTAGGGGAGCTTGTCTGGATAGAGGCAGGCTTTTGAGCAGAACACAACAGAAGGAGAGTTGGTCATCCCCTGGATGGGATAAGAAACACCAGATATGTCAACTTCCCAGCTTGCCTATTGCTGCTAGATTTAGCACCAGCATTTAGTACTTGGGAAGTGGCACTGCCTCCCTTTTGCTCTGAGGAGATGTTGGTGCGCTGTGTGGGTACCCCGTGGTTTCGCATTTTCTCCCATCTTGTTCAACATCTATGTTCAACCACTAGTAAAAATAATTGGGAGTTTCAGGCTATGCCTTCTGTAGATGACTGACCGCTCCGTCTGCGGTTTTACTATCTGTTCTCAGATACGATCATGCCCCATGTTACAGGGTTACTAAAAATCTTTAAGAAACAAAAAAGACATCATTCTCCTCTTGGCTATGCAAAGGCAGCTCTTTACTGTTGTAACAGTAAGAGAGACCCTCCTCACACACCGGCAGGTAGCCAGTCTCGATTTGACACATCACAAACAGCTTATTTTGTACAAAATTGAACAACGAGGTTTACAAAAGTTCAGTAGTGGATCATTACATCAGTTGCAAATTAATACATGCCAATCGTAAGAATCATGAAGTTACCTGTGACCCTTGACTTTAACCAAATTCAATAGATATCCTTTTTTTAACACCATTTTTATTGATTTTTCTGTATAGTACAGCTTATGCATATTTCAGTTGTACCAGCCTGTGGTCCCAATACAGGCTGCTACACTTTCACATCAGGTGATATACACCCATCCCCACATCATAGTGCATGTAAATGTGCAGCAGCCAATTACAAAAATGTGTGATGCTCGTAGTACCATACATGACATGGTTTATCATGGCGCAACGGTATACTAGCATATCTATCTAACATTGCAATAAAGGTCTGAGCACCGTACTGTGTTTATCGAAAAACAGTAGAAACAATAACTAATCCAACTTCCTTATAATCCTCTCCCATACCTCTCCTAGATTTTGACATTCAATTGTGTATCCATTTTGGTCATCAGTCTTGTAATTGTCCATTATCAGCAAGGCACAGCCTCAGTAGGTAGTTGCTTTAAGCAGTTCATAGTGTATCACATCCCACCCACTTCAACACTCCTATATATTTATGTCAGCAGTTATAACACGTTATACACTGTACAAATTTAGACCTCTGTCGCAATGAATTCTTCTAGCATCACATTCCATTCCATTGATATGGGTTTTTTCCTTAGTCCTCTCTCTTTAATTCCTCACTTTCAGCGTTGCCCCACTTCACCACCTCATTGTACCAATCTGCCACTCCAGTGGCTTGTGTTTTCTTCCACCTCATGGTGAGTGTGCGCTTAGCCAGTATAAGCAATAGATTTGCAAATCGTGCTATGGGGCTACCTTTCTTATTCTGTATGTGAAGTCCCAGCATGCAGTATTCCAGTGGTTCCCCTCGTTCCCTGGTGCCACTGTGTTTAACGTCGTCTGCACTGTCGCCCAGTATTGCGCTAGCCGCGGGCAGTTCCACAGCAAGTGCAGTAAATCCGCGTGACATCTAAGGCATGTATCAGACGTGCCCGGGAACGTCGTATGTAGCCTTACGGGGGTTAGGTATTCGATAGATATCCTTTGTCTGCAGTGTCTAACACTGCTTAACAAACGTTGTCTTTCTTGTACGTGAATGCATGAGTAATTGTGGTACATACAGCTTATTGAAGTGTGTGCCTATATCATTGAACACCATTGTGCTCTAAGCTAATTGAATTTCCTGCACTGATTGTCTAATCGTGTTACAATCTATTTGAAAACACGAAGTGCGTGCCAGTGAACCTGTGTGTTAAAACTATGAATAATTTCAAGCTTGGTAAACAAGTGTTGGCCTTTAACCACTATCCTTTCAAGTTTCCTATTCCATTGTGTCATCAAGTAAACTCTTAACTTTTCGCTTGTCAGCACAAGATTTGGGCCTATACTGGTTTTTAACTACATACAGCTGTGTGCTTTCAGCTCATGGTTGTTGTGCGCTATTTTTTTGTGTTTTACATTTTTTCTACTGTGTGTTTTTATTTAACATTTCCCATACCATTCGTCCCATTAGTTGATATTATAACTACGTGATCTAAACATTGGTCTACACTTGGCACTAAGCGATATAAGGTGCCCTAGGAATACACTACGTGTGCTGGTGTCCTAGCTGGAAACTTACCTTCTGCTTTTGCACTGCACCCATTCTTCTACAACATGCTAAGATCAACTGTACAATGGAATATATTAATAGTAAGACCACAATAGTTGGCAACAATGCTCCTAACAATCCTGACATACATTATGGCAGTAATGACAATCACCCACAAAAAACCAAATATATGGGGTACCTCCTTCATCTATCATTTTCTTTTGTGATTATGCAGTGTCTGTATGACCTCTTATATGGTTCTATTATCCGCATTGTTCGTTTGGATGAAAGTACAGCACACAGCGCCAATTTTCTTGTATGGCCGTCATAAGGTCAAGTACATAGTGGTGCTCCAATACCATCATTCTTATAACATGCAGCTCTTCTTTTATGGCATTAAATCCATAGTTCGTAGTGTTGATAAACTCAAGAACTTCTTATTGAGTAATTTGAAGGCATCAAGCTGTTGCTTTAGCCTGAACTAATGGCAGAATGCTCCCAAAGAACAGTTGTGCATCACTAAACAGGCGGTACTCTTAGGGAACAATATTCCAAGTGCTTGCACCATACTCTGCAGTTCTTTTCCTTCGACTATGATGTAGCAAGGTCGATGGACGGCTCAAGGTGTATTTATGCAAAGCTGACAAATTGATTCCAGGAATTACCAAAACCAGAGCGTGCATGGTCACAATGGAGCAGACTTCACCCATTTGGTGGTAACTGGGAATACAGTAGTTAACCACACTGCCAGAAATAGTCCATGAGGCGGGAAGTGGCCCCCGTATGTCAGGGTCATCTATTGCGGTCTCACAATCAATATTTCGACCTACATTAACAGTTCCCTTTCCCCTGAAACATAAGGAAACAGAAGTTAGTCTCATGAGAGTCTGAGGACTTATTGAGCTATCTAACCAAGTATAAAATGCAATGTTCTCGTCCCTGATATGTGTGCACTTCTTTGTTGCATCCAGATTAACATCAGTGCCATTCCATAAAGATTTAAACCTACAGGAAAATTCTAAATTGGGATGCCATTGACCATGGGTAAAGACTGACCCGGTGACTCTAAATCCTGACCTTAGAACACAACCTGGGGGTAAAGGACTTACCTCACAGCGGTTACGTACAGTGGCCGGGCGTGTTACTCCTAAAAATCCTAACTCTAAGACCATCTTCATATGTGATATCTCATCCCTAATGTCCTGTTGATCTGTGAGAATGTAAAACACTTCTGCTAATGAATTATGTTCCGTGGTTTTAACAAAAAAAAGTACTACCGTATCATTTGATGATTGCATTTGGACCATAATCCTTCACAAGCAGAGATATAACAAGCATAGAGCTGTATTTGAGGGTACTTCTTTGGTTGAATGTAACCTTTCTGATCCTGCGGCTTGGGGAATTAAGGAGCACACAAACCAGGAGTCATCAGTATTTCTTTTAATCTATTTCTGACGGGTTTATACTACATATTATCTGATAACGGAGTATGAGCATAACGGGTCACAGTATTATTCTTACAGAGTTCTCTTCATACATGTAAAGTTTTAGAGCTAAATGGTAAGTTGCTATAGAAGAGCAGAACGGATAGTACCAAGAGAGAAAAGAAACATAAATATTATACATATCTTTTGTGCTGTTTTTCTTAAAAATAGTCCAAAAGTAGACTTGAAGGGGGGTATTTTTACAATGTCAATCTCCCACCCCTTGTGTTCCATTTACATAGTTCATGATGTTTGGCGGGATGCCGGGCTTAGATGAACATGGGTGTAGAGAAACCAGGGCTTTCTGCCATCCACCTTGAAGGCAGTGGGTGGTCACTGTATATGGGCCTCAGTATCATATTTCCTGCCATTTTCGCACAAAGTTCTTTACAAACACTTGGTCTCCTACATGTACTACTGGGAGGTTGACCTCAGTGATGGTGTGCTTCTCCTTAGTTACCTGTTTAGAGATTAATCTTGCACATTTCATTAGTTCCCAAAAGTACATATACAACTCATCATTTAGGATCTCTGCAAAGCTTTCTCCCTGTACATTACTTCTAGTGGACGGGACTTGAGTATTCATGGATCTCCCAGTCACTATTAGATGTGGTGTCAAGTGATGGTCAGAAGTAGGTGTATTCGTAAGGGAAAAGAGTGCTATTGGTAGACAATACAACAATTTATTGTGCGATGCAGCATAGCTTACTAATTTTACTCTTCAAGAGGCCATTCAGGCACTGTACAAGACCTTTATTTTAAGGATGGTACACAGAAGATTATTTATGTTTTTTCCCTAACTGTGTCGTGATATGCATAAATATTGTGTTGACAAAATACAAAATGAGTGCCATTGTTGGATCTCCCTTCTGGAATTCACCATAGTGGAATTTACTTCACGTTTTAGAAATGTAGCTGCTAATTTAGCCTCACAATGGACATATGGCCCTGCTTTAATCCATTGAGAAAAAGGGAAGACCACAATTATGAGATACCTGTAAGTACTGTACTTATCAATCATATCCACAAAGGCCATATGAAGAGCTTTAAAGAGACCTTGTAGTCGTGGAATGGTAGTATTTATCACTTTCAGTGTGGGATTAGGGGAAAATTGCTGACAGACAATACAGTTATGAAGAAGTAAGTATGTCATGTATATTGGGAGGAAAAACAGTCTTGTGTTTGCATAACTTATACCAAAAGGGAGTCACCGTTCCTAAGTAAAGAGAGAAAAAGAAGGGAAGTAAGAGGTACTCATCGTGTGCTACTCTAATTGTGGGGGTCAGTGTGTCTTCATCTTGATGCCCTCACACACTCCGAAGGATGTCATGCTTCACCATTGGGCTTTTGCTCCTCGTCCGGCCGGCGCTGCAGTGCCCTACAGGTCCGCCGAAGGGAATCTTTTACGGAGATCTTTTGATGAAGCTGTATGGGTGGCAGTGAAGTCCTAGAAGGTGTATTAAAAAATGGCTGGAGAGAGAGTGATTAATTTTTATGAAGGTGATCCCTCTGTCATTATTTAAACAAAGTGTATGGTGCTGCTTTAAGGGTATTATGTCCCTTGGTAGCTGGGTAACTATATGTCCCTAGTGGGCATATGTTCTGGTCAACATGTTTCACGATTTAATGGTCTCAGGGGGAGATACAGGGTGCTTCGCCAGGACAGAGTGAAAAAGTTGTAATTGCAGTGGCCTGAAATTTTGGTGCCCCCGGATAAATGTAGGGAGTAAATGCAAAAACAACAGTTGATGGACAGAATGCAGAACAATGTCATACATTCACCCCAGTACAGAGACCGGGGAGTAGAACTTCTGAAATGACAAAAGTAAAGAAACAAAGATACAGTTTACCATTAGGGTAGCTATACCAATAGAAGTTTTGCTAAGGTTTAGGTTCTCCATTGGAGGGCCAGGTGCTTGTAGTTTGTAGCGTGATCATTACTGCTAATGGTTGCGTTATATACACGTGAGCTCAAGGTGTGGAAATTAGCAAAATTAATGTACCTAAGCGGCGTTCATTTGCCTTCTCCCATTCCCCTCCCTGTAAGCACCATGCGTACCGTGAAAACATTGACCGCATCATTCCGCCAGTAAAAGCCCGTGCCCATACGTACATGACCAGCCATTTTAGGCACTACGGCCTTTTTGCCCGCTCATTGGAATCCCCGGCTTCCCTCCTGCGCGTATTTGAACACCCCCCCCTCTCACATGCATAGACCGTAAAACCCTCTCCCTCTGCGCGACCCTGCTCTGAAAAGCAACCCTCCTGCTTGACCCACGCAAACCCCCATTTCCTCTCGAAGAAGCATCCTTCGCCTCAGCTGACATAGTCCCCCCAGCTGTACCTGACTGCCCCCGCTCCCTCATGTACGGGTCATAAGACCTCTCTCTCTCTCTGTGCGACTCTGTCCCCGGGAATCACACCCCGCGCCTGACCAACACCTCCCTCCCTTCATGAATACCCCTCCCTTGATGACTCCTCCACTGAGCCCGATTGTCTGCCCGAACCACTGGTCATCCCCTTCGCCTGAGGATACAGTTTATTGCCCACTACCGTACACACTCGCCCCTCTTCAAAGGGGCTACTATTGATCATGACTTCCCCACCCCCCCCCCCCGATAATCGATCAGGCGCACACATTCCAAAGGAATCAGCGGAACACTTTGCTGCGTGATAGCCCCCTCCTTGTGTATGAGGGATAAGGACCTATACTGTAGCCACGTGTTGGAATGAGCCGGGCCGGGGAGGGGCCGGGGAATGTCTTCCCCTTGTTTCACAATGTCGTTATTTTAATAAGGAATGTTTGTAGTGTATAAAAGGCGATGTCTCAGAGCACTTGTTAGAGCACCTCCCGATGACACCTTGTTTCGTGTCTGAAATGACAGGCTCTCCTCATGAGAAATAAACTCTGTTCTTGTATTCCTGCCTCCAGCGCCCGTCTCTTTATTTGGTAACTATTCAAGATGGGAACTAAGAGGTGTCTTGCGCCAGCAGCCTGGGCATCGATTGTAAACTGGGCTGACTTTTTCACAAAGGTGCTGTGGTCATACTAGAAATTATTAAAAGGGAAGTTATAGCTAATTAACAGACAGACAGACACATAAGATCAATGATTAGTGCTGAAAGAATGGTGTCAGGGTTGTTCTCTGTATCAGTATTTCTATTTGTAAACATGCCCTGGTTTTATCAAGTAGACGTGAATCGTATAAATAAAATCAAAATTAAAAAGTGAAAAGGTTCTATTATCCAGTAGGCTTGTGAACCTTTTAAATCTAGGTTATTATTACTGTTGGAGCTCACCATTGATGGCAAACCTTGTGAAGCTGTGTTTATATGCACAAATACATAGATAATGTATCTCACCCCTTAGTAGGTAGGGTAAGATCCTATGAGATCAGTGACAGTCACTTGACAGCTGTAATAAAAAAGAAAACAGAAAACCATATGTGACATTTTGGAGGGCTTCCTAAGGCTCTAAGGTATAACCCACAGCTGTTTTTTCAAATGAAGGGAGGGGATGCACCCATGTGCAGGATCTGTCCTGGACCGATCTTACATCTTAGTTACTCACGGTTCTCTCAGTGCATCTGGGCTGTGTCACCTGTGTGCCCTCTTCCTGACAGTACTGAATTTTCTCTCTCTCCACTTTGTATTGTCTCTGGGCAAGAGTTTACTAGAAGAGATATAGTGTATTTTCTGCACTGCTGCTCAGTAGGACTACAAATCAATATGTCATCATAGTTTTGCAACAATGTTCTGTCACATTGGAAATTTGACAGGTCATTCTTTAGCATTCTGTTAAAAACCCTAGGGGACTTTCAAAACCCTTTGGTAAACAAAAGCACAAATATTGAGTCCTAACAGAAAAATACTTGGCATCCTACAGAAAATCTGTCAAAATGATGGAAGGGTCAGGAACAATTGGAAATTCTGGTACCACTACATTGTTCAAGGGGCGCTGGTCTTGAACCATACTGCAAATGTTGCTCTTAGGTTTTTAGCCCGGGCAATTTTGGGTGTTGCAAAGAGACAATATAGGGTAGATTACTCCTTCCTCTTGCAATGCATGTATAGTAGGAGCGATGTCCTCATTGGCGTCTTCAAACAAGGATATTGTCTCACTCTCGGTAAGAGAGCACCTTCCTTTAATGTAATACGGAATGATGTGGCAATACAATTAAGGCCTATAACATGTGGAATATTAGTCCACAAGGTCTGGAACTTGGGACAGATCTGTTTCTCTAACAGAATCAAAAGCTCCACCCGGTGTGGGCATCCTTACTTCCAACCATGTCCTCAATTGTATGTCATCTTGAAAAATTGCAACCTTTTTCTTGGGAACATCATCAAACAGTTGGCCATCCAATTTCTCTCTAACAATCTTATCTGGCTCAATGAAGATGACAAATGTCCATAAAATATTATTTTTACTGGCTATCAGAGTGCCATAGGTTGGTGTTACTTAAAAAGGCTCTATTTGCAATATTAATTCAGCATCAGACATCCAAGAGTCTTTCCCTTGCCCTAAAAAAAGAATTTTTTAGGTAATTGAACCTCCCTTCCCAGTACCTTTGGTGTCTCTGCTATAATTGTATACACCGTTGAATGCTTCCATATCAGCAGATTGTGCTGTAATCTGATCTTTTGTAGAGGAATCTACTGTTAATGCCATGTTCCTAGAAGGTGAAACTCCAGGGGTGGAACAAATCATGGTACCATGAGACTCAAAATTAATAGTCATATTTAAACTGGCCATCAGATCATTTCCTAATAGATTAGCTGGGGTTGCTAGAGATACACGAAAGCCATAAATGTGCCTCCTACCATCTCCACTGATTTAGTAAAAGGAAACCTTATCGCTTCCCCAAAGAATCCTTGTGTGTCCATTGATCTGTTAGAAATCGGAAAGTCTCCCTCTTTAATACAGGATCTAATTGCTCCTGTATCTATACGGAATGCATACCTTTTGTCGTTGATAGCTACTGTCACAGTGGGTTCCTTATCTCGCATGTGTCTCACTGACAATACTGAACACATAGAAATACTCTTTGGGCACCTTCATTGTACATATCCTCCCAAGAATTAATCTGGAAAGGATTTCCTCCTTTCACAACTACACCCAATTGCCCACATTGAAGTGGAGTCACCATTGGGAGTGTTTAGTAGATTGCTGAGGCGTTACCTGTAGTCTTGAGGCATTTCTGTTGACTGCGCATTTTGGGATGGTGTCTGGCACATATATGATTTTAGGATTTGGTTGTGGCTGTACTGCTGTGTATCTATCGCTGAATATTAATTCCTACTCTTCCAGTTTTCTCCTCCCAACTTTAGTTTTGCAGTCTCTAATAAAATACCCAAATCTCTGACAAAAATGACATACCAAATCCAACCTTTGAGGACCCATCCAACCTCTTAATATAGCTCCTCGTCCTCCTATACTTCTTCCCTGTATCTTTACATTTTTCCTGTAGGTACTGGTATTAAGTGGTCCCTAGGACCGAGTTCACAGATATTTCAGTAAGCTGGGTGGCAGCTGTCAGTACAGTTACTTCTACTGCTCCTTTCTCTGCCAATTTCTACTGCTCTAACTTAGCTGCTGCTTTCTGCATCACCTCCTGTTTGTTCCCTTCTTTCTCCTGCTTTTTCTTGCTAAAATGGATTATGCACACTTGTATTTATGTCCAGGGCTTGGCTTCTAGTGCCACTATGTTATCTAGGCTGTCCTGCACGTCAGAGGGCAGCCCTTTTTCAACTACATAATAAAATAATGCAGCATTGCCTCCTGTTACTTACCAACTCTGACCTACTTCCCGGGTCCATTTTTTTCACAACTGTTAAGAAACTGAGCGGGATCCTCATTTGGTTGCATTTACTGAGCCATGAGAGATCCAATGTCTGGCCTATCATGATAGATTTTCCCAAACTATTGTTCTAACCAAAATAAATGGAGACCAATCACATCTAGTCTCAGTGAGGGTAAAAAGTTCTCACCAAAGCCTTTTGAAATACAGTGTTTCATCTCCTATAGGAGAACTAAGTAGACTATTTATGTTCCCTACTGCTAAGGTGATACCTGCAGTTTGTTTTTCAAAAGCTCCAATCTAATCCATTTCCGTGCTGACTCTATAAGCAGCGGCAAGATTTTTCTTGTCCATCTGTGGCAAGGAACATATTGAAGTGCTGCAGGTCCATTGTGTATCAGGGGCATTTGATGTAAGGGAGTGGTTGAATGCGAGCATTGTGCTGTCTGGCATATTCCTGTCATACACACAAACATTTCCGCTTGTAGGGGTAATCCCAGTCTGAGTTTCCCTCACCATAAAGAAGCCAATCTTCATCATTCGCCATATTGCAAGGATCAAAGGACCCTGCTTTGTGAAGCTAACCTCTCAGTCCAATCTACTAAATTATCTACAAATGACCCTCATTGTACCAACTGTTTTCCTCTTCAGCGACTATCTCACCAGGAGTGAGATCTGCACAAAATTGATTGAACACTTATTTGCTGTACGGGTCTATCATGTAGTGTCACTCCTCCCATAGCCTCACAGGATCCCATCCTGGGGTCTGGCTGACCACGTGTTCCCTGAAACCACAATCGCTCAAGGTCTGTCCCTCGAGTTTTCCTACCTTTAGAAAGCATATCCCCCTCTCCTTCTCTAATATCAACACGACTAGGCAATCCCCTTACACTTTTTGTATGATCTAAATCGATAAGGGGTCTTTCTTGGATATCAACATCATAGATGGGGTGCCTTGCTTTTGGGGGGGTTGAAGCATTTCACCCATACTATCTACATGCTTATGTATCGACTCTATCCTATTTGTTATTCTCTCAAACCCCTCAGGCATCGCTCCTGAAAAATCATTGTGATATCCCTCTCTCCTCACTTCACTTGCATCTCTCCTACTCTCATTCCGTGATATTCATTCTTGAATACTTTTTGGTGACACTATTACACACCCCTTTTTATAAAGACAAGGGGAACCCAAAGGATAGCTAAGAACCATGGGTATAACTTCGTTATGGGAAACAATGGAACCTAGCTTATTCAACATATGTACAATGTAGTATAGAAACACAATGGAAACTATACAGATCAAGATATCCTGACCCAGCCGGGACAGGAGTTTATTCTCAAAAATCAATGTCAAGTATACAATACAATAATAACAAGACACAAGCCTGTGCCGTACTGACAAAGAAAGGAAAAATAGATGTAGGGTGAGAAAAGGGTGTTTTTCAGGCAAGGAAAAAGAGCAAAGACAGGGCACTGCAGAAAATTCAAAGATAGCTGGCAGTGTCGCCTGGAGTGGAATGTACACAAGTTTTTTAGACAATAATATGAGTGTCAACCCACTCTTGGGTGTCGACGTTTCGATCCCTATAGCTCTATTAGATGCATGGGATCATCATCAGGACTTATATAATAACAAAACATGCCTGAATGAGACAAGCCAAGCGGTTGAGCGTCCACGTGGTTTAAAGTGGAGTTCAGTGATTATGTTGTTTTGGTGGTTTAAAACTTCAGCGCCCGTCTATAAATGAACCGGGTGGCCGCACTTTCAATTGCGTGCGAGCGCCGGAATCAGAAGTATAAGGGCATCAATGGCTCTATACTTCTGACGTCAGTATTCCGACCAGCCCACGCTGAATCCGGCATTGACCGAGCACCCCTGGGAGAGGCGCAGTCTTATTATGACTAACGCTCTATTTCCACATTTGTGAACCCCAGGGCGAGGCAAGCCACAATTGTGACTTCAGCGCAAACTGGTCGGAATACTGACGTCCGAAGTATAGAGCCATTGATGCCCTTATACTTCTGATTCCGGCGCTCGCACGCAATTGAAAGTGCGGCCACCCGGTTCATTTATAGACGGGCGCTGAAGTTTTAAACCACCAAAACAACATAATCACTGAACTCCACTTTAAACCACGTGGACGCTCAACCGCTTGGCTTGTCTCATTCAGGCATGTTTTGTTATTATATAAGTCCTGATGATGATCCCATGCATCTAATAGAGCTATAGGGATCGAAACGTCGACACCCAAGAGTGGGTTGACACTCATATTATTGTCTAAAAAACTTGTGTACATTCCACTCCAGGCGACACTGCCAGCTATCTTTGAATTTTCTGCAGTGCCCTGTCTTTGCTCTTTTTCCTTGCCTGAAAAACACCCTTTTTCTCACCCTACATCTATTTTTCCTTTCTTTGTCAGTACGGCACAGGCTTGTGTCTTGTTATTATTGTATTGTATACTTGACATTGATTTTTGAGAATAAACTCCTGTCCCGGCTGGGTCAGGATATCTTGATCTGTATAGTTTCCATTGTGTTTCTATACTACATTGTACATATGTTGAATAAGCTAGGTTCCATTGTTTCCCATAACTATTACACACCCCTTCTCCTTCTGCCAAGGTGGTAAACTGCTTTCAGTCCTTCTATAATCCTCTTCTCTCCCTTGAGATACTGGCCATCATGCCATAACAACAGCCCATTCTGCATAGCCACTCCATCTACATCTCTTTGCTGTAGGATAGACACCTGCTCTCTAACTAACCATCTTGTGGTGTCACTTCACTGCAACAAACGCAGTGTTGCTGATGATACATGTTATGTTATGTTAGTTACTCTTTTATAGCGCTCGAATCACCCTGGGGCATCTCGGCGCTGCCTAGAGAAACGTCACTGGTAGCGGGGTCCTGGGCTGTAGTAATCTAATACAAGAAGGCCTTTAGGTGTTTCCTGAAGGTTCCATATGACAAAGTATCCCTCAGGGCCTTAGGCAAGCTGTTCCAGTACTTGGGCGCTAGGTAGGAAAAAGCTCTGCCTCCAGTACGATCCAGACAGATGCTAGGGATCTGAAGCAATTGCAGGGAGCCAGATCTCAGATTGTGACCTGGAATGTGTTTTTCAGTTTCTTTTGTAAATAGTGCGGGCCTCGGCCATTTAAAGCGTTGAATGACAAACAGCAAATTTTAAAGATGGATCGTTTTTTTACCGGTAACCAGTGCAGTTCTTTTAGCAGAGGGTACTGAGGGGGAGCCTGCTGGCATATTTAGGATCATTCTGGCGGCGGTATTTTGAATGACCTGTAATTTATTTAGTAGTGTCACACCCACCTCGGCCAGCAAGGCATTTCCGTAGTCCAAGCGGCTGATCACCATCGCTTGGACCAGCGTTCTACGATGGGCAGTCGGCATATAAGGAAGGATTTTACTAAGTAATCGTAAGCTGTAATAGCAGGAACTCATTGTGGCTGCTACGTGATCCTTCATTGACAACGATTGATCTCGTTTTACGCCCAGATTTTTAACACTCTGCTTGGGGATGAGGGCGATGCCCAACTGCGGGGCCACCAATCATTGGACCAGACTGCCAAGCATTTCCCAGTAACATGACTTCCGTTTTACCTGGGTTTAACTGGAGACAGTTGTTAGTCATCCAGTTGGATATCGCCAATATATCCTTGGAGAAACAGGATTTGTCAGATTCTGGATTGGGGCCGATGGTAAACAGCAGCCGGGTGTCGTCCGCATATGAAATAGTTTCAAAACCGAGGGCTTCTACTGCTTTTGCCAAAGGGGCCACATAAATGTTAAAAAGGGTTGGGCTTAAGCTGGAGCCCTGAGGAACATCCTTGTCCAGTAATATTTTATCGGATTGAAATGGGCCCAAGATGACTGTTTGGGTTCTCTCAGCCAGAAAGTTCTGAAGCCATTTAAGGGCTACTCCCTGAATGCCACAGAAGGTTAACCTCTCCGTGAACCTTGTGTGGGCGAGGTTATCAAAGGCCGCGGAGAGGTCGAGAAGGATCAGTATAGCTGATCCACCTGCATCTATTGTCATCCTCGGGGAGTCCGTCACGGCTAATAGGGCAGTCTCCGTGCTGAAACCTGGGCGGAACCCTGATTGTGAGGGGTCCAGGATAATGTTGGTTTCAAGGTAGCTACTCAGTTGCCGGTTAATAATACTTTCTAGCATTTTGGCCAGTAATGGAAGCAGGGAAATTGGGCGATAATTGCCAAGGTCCTGTGGGTTTGCCAATGGTTTTTTCAATATAGGGCGTACGAACGCTTCCTTTCTGGCTGTAGGTATGATACCAGATTGAATAGATTGATTAAAACATTTTTGAATGGCCGGGGCACAACTGGGGGTCAGAAGAGACATGATTTTGGGAGGGCAAGGATCTGTGGGTGAACCAGATTCAGCCGAGCACAGTGCTTTGGTTATCTCTTCCAGTGAGGCAGGTGCAAAGCAGTCAAGAGTGCAATCTGCCAATATTGTGGGTCCTTAAGGGTAAGCCGAAGGTCGCTGATTTAACGTGGCCGATGATGGAAAATTAGAATAGATGTTTGTGATTTTCTCCTGAAAGAAGGCTGCGAGGGAGTCACAGAATTCTTGGGATTCCAAGGGAGTTTGTTTACAAACATGAGGTGATACAAAGTCTCTAACAATGTCAAAGAGAGCTTTAGAGGAGTTCCTGGAACACTCCATTTGATTTAGAATGTACATATGTCTGGCTAACTTTAGGTTACGATGGTAGCTAGACAGGGCTTGTTTGTACACCAGTTGATTCTGGGGGGTCCTACTCACTCGCCAGCGTCTCTCTAATTACTTACAGGAAGATTTTTCCTGCCTTAACTCTGTAGAGTACCACTGTGCTGAGGTTCGCCTTGGGGTCGGGTCAAGGTTATTTTTTATTGGGATTATCAAGTCTAAGGCTTTCACAAATGACTTGTTGAAGGAGGCCAACATTTTTGATACTTCTAGTTCATTTGTTTGCGGTTCCATATGGAACACCTTGTCAAAGGCCTCTAACGAGAGATTGCGCCAGGGTCTATGGGTTAAATGTTTCCTGCTTGCAGTCTGAGGTAATATTTTTGAGCGAAGATTAGGGATGGAAAACTTTATCATAGAGTGGTCCGTCCAGGTAAGGGGCCAAGGAGAGTCCCAGGTTAGATGGTCGACGTTGGAAAAGATTAAGTCCAAAGTATGGCCCGCCAAGTGTGTTGGGCCATTAACTCTTTGGGTTAGACCAAGCTGCTCCAGACCAGAGAGGAGTTTGTTTACCTCCTGGGTTGTGTGTGATTCACAATGAAAATTAAAGTCTCCCAGCATCAAGAAATTATTTGACGCGAGGATGTGAATGGCTATATAGTCTATAAGTTTATCCGTGAAATCGGCTCTAGGGCCAGGGGGCCGATATGTGGCTGGTCATCACTATCTACTGGACTTTGCTCTTCGTTTTTACTCTTTTCGGGAGAGGTTGGATTTAGATGCAGTACAAACTGTGCTTCTAGTTGAAAATTGGGAGTCACCTACCCTTGTTTGCTGCCTAGGTGTACTCACTTTTTTTTGCTTTGGAGTTTGTGGGGTGCCAATTGGGGTAGATTTTGGAGATTGTGGAGGGGTCTCAATTTTAAGGTTCTCAAATCCCACTTCAGCTTCTTGTAGCTGTACCAGTGGATAGATACTAGGTACCTTGGGGAAAGTGCTCATAGGATCATATGGGGTGGGAGAACAAACAGGGTACTAAGGCTATATCATCTTTTGAGGAGTCCTTGGACTTTTCACAAAAAAATCACCATAAAGCTAAAGTAGCTTTTCTCTTCTGTAATTTGGCTCCTGCAGATTTACTTCTGAGATATGTAATACCATGTTCAATTATTTTATCATTGAATGTTCCATCTTTTGTTCAGGGATACATATGCATTTGGGTGGCTTTAAACCATTATAGGCTATATCTTTGTAATTTGTTCTTATTATTTGGAAAAACCTTCTACAAATGTGTTAAGGGGGTCTCCATGGTTCGTCGTATTTTCAGTACTTTCTACAATTTAACCTTTTTATCTGTCTGATCAAATATCACTTCTTTTAGAAAACTTACCAGAATTTTAAACAGGAAAACTCATCAACCATTTTGTATTACCACTTATGCAAAGCACAATAAAATAACATTTTCCGCATAATACAACATTACACAACATCATACTGTGGCTACATTTCAAACAAACACGTACTTACCATCAGCATAAAATTATGAACACTTCTACTTCTCCTCAACATTAATCAATATTTCCTATTCTACTCAGTAAATACAAATCCCCTGGTCAATTTTCTCCGCGCTTAAGAGGATTTCTTTTTCTCAAACTATGTGTCTTTGAGACCCGGCGTAGAGTGACTACCGAACATTATGTCCTGGACGGTAATTTGAGTGTTCATATCGTACATGGAGGTAAAGGTTAGCAATACCAGCTTTTCAGCTGTGCCTCTGTGTCAAGCACTGGAACACATATTAGTGCCTTCCAATGTCAAATTACCCAAATTTACCACTTTCAAAGTTATATTGGGAATATCTAGTTAACCAATTAGGTAGCTCCTAAATCATTTTCTATTCTACTTGATAAATACAACTGGCAACCCCAGGTCACTTCCTTCCGTCTTTAGAGGGGATTTCTTTTTCTCAAACCATGAATCCTCAAGACCATGGAGCGACTGCCACACGTTAGGTCTAAGACAGTAATATGAACATATTGGCACCTTCAAATTTTTCAAATTACCCACTCTGACCACTTCCAAATTTATAGTGGGAAAATCAAGTTAACCAATTATGTAGCGCCTTAATCAAAATTTTCTATTAAACTCGATAATCAGAACTGTCTGTAAACACAACTGGCAACCCAATGTCACTTCCCTCTGCGATTAAAAGGGATTTCTTTTTCCCAAAGCATGGATCCTCGAGATCATGGAGTGACTGCCAGATGTTAGGCCCAGACAGTAATTTTAACATATTGCCGCCTTCCAATTTTTGAAATTACCCACTCTGACCACTTCCAATTTTATATTGGTACAATCAAGTTTAACCAGTCATGTAGCGCCTTAATTATTGTGCAACACATGTACACAATACACAGTCTTGCATGATGTACCCTTATGTCTCTTACAACCTTATACCTATTATATTTTCATTATTATTCAATACTAAAACATAGAACGTGGTCCGCATTGTTCTCACCTTAAAAAGACAGCAGTCTCCAAATCCTCCCCAAGCAGCGTGCACAGGCAGAATTTCAGTGAACATGGTGTCTGCTTACCTCTTCGACAAAGGTGCGCAATTGTCCATGCAGTGGGGGGTAGGCAGTCTTCCGGTGACATCAATCAGGTGGGGGTAAAAGAGAGACCTCCTGGCTGGCTTGTTAACTTTTGCAGGATGACTAAAACCTTTAAGAAATGAAAAAGACACAGACTCCTCTTGCAATGCAAAGGCAGCTCTTTACTGTTGTGACAGGGAGACAGATCCTACTCGCACAGAGGCAGGTAGCCGGTCTCAATTTGACACGTCACAAACAACTTCTTTTATTCAAAACTTAACAATAAAAGTTCAGTGGTGGATCATTACATCAGTTACAGATTAATACATGCCAATTGTAAGAATCATGAACTCACCTGGGACCCTTGACTTTATCCTAATACAATACATATCCTTTATTGAAGTTTCTAATAGTGCTTACCAAACTTTGCCATTCTTGTACGCGAGTGCATGTAGCTTCTTGGTAAATACAACTTAGTGAAGTGTGTTCTTTTATCATTGTGCACCTAAGACCTCTGTGTTTTTTAAGCTAGTTGAATTTCCTGCACCCATTGTCTAAATAAATGTTTTCAAGTTTCCTAAATACGAGTTGGCCTTTAATTGCAATCCTTTCAAGTTACCTACTCCATTGTGTCATCAAGTGGGCTCTTAACCTTCCACTCGTCAGCACAAGATTTGGGCCTATGCTGGTTTTTAACCAGTAAAGCTGTGTACTTACTGCTTGTGTTTGTTGTTGCACTGTTTTCGTGTTTTACATTTTCTACTGTGCTCATATTTCCCATAACATCCATGTGATAATTCAGGAGTGAATGTCTTCTGATTTCCTGAAACTGAAAGGTAATAAGACAAAGATCCTGATAATAGACAAGTATCAGAACCGGAAAGTGTGGCCCACATGCCTTATGCATCTTCACACCCTCAAAAAAGCATCTTTTTCTTTCCTTGGAATAGGACACCTCCATTGTTGGATCTGTGATCATCGTCTACCTGTTGAAATATGGTAAGCCATTACACTTCAGACTTGTAGAGACACAAATCAGGAAACTCCTGAGATTCAAAAACATGATGCATTTACACTATAAGTTTGATCCTGGCTCAGCAGCAAGAGGCTTGGTCCACTGGATTCCTTTTATATACTAGAAACAATTTACAATTTAAAGACCCGTGCCTGGTGCAGCAAGTCTAACGCTGCAGGGGCCCAAAGTTTCTGTCCAAACTTCTTCAGCATGACATTCCCATAATAACTCTTAGATCAGACTCTCTTTTCCAGCTGAAGTCTGACAGGAGACTTTTAGGGGATTGGACCGAAGTTGTGGATGTCCTCCGGGTCCACCGTTGTCAGATCTCCAATTCCACAGAAAAAAAGCTAAAGACACACCTGTCTTTTAACTTTAGGTTTTTTGGTTAGGCTACAATAGTTACCAGAGGCTTAAGCACTCACTTGGATCTGCTGAGCTCATCCACTGATAACAAACCAGCTGCTCAGTACAACTGCACATATAGATGGCAGCATGAGCTACTTTCTTCCTCTGTGGTACCTCTATTTTCATTCCTGGAGAGTAGGGAGAGAGAACTCTCACTTCAGGCTTCTGTTCATATCCCCACACCTGAAACCTTCAATTCACATGTGCATGCACAGACGCTGTAGATCAATTTTACAGGTTGCTTATATAGTTGGCCTGTTATGTTTTGTAATGTACCCCAATATAGGCCCAATTAGTCGCCTAACCTTTCACCTACATTTCACTGCCTTTGTACTACATAACGGTTTTTGGTATTGACCTTTTACTAGTTACGATGCTGCCTAAATGTTGTTTGGTTTTCCCAGAAAAATAGCCAAATTTACTATGCATGAGGATACTCAGAATCACAGCAGGATTACCATCTTCTACATAATAACTATGTATAAGGGTCACCCGAAGCTCTCAAGAATGGGAGGGAGATAATTTTCCTACCTTGGCCCACACATTTGGAATACACTCCTAACTACCATTCATACAGAAACCAATTACATACGTTTCCGGAAAAACCTTAAAACATGGTTCTTTGATCAATAACATTTAATCTAAGGCCAGGTATTACTACTAGTCCTCGTCCGGGCGCCGGGAAACCCTTTTTGGGTAGCTGAGCGCATTACAAATTTAATAATAAATAAATCCGTTCCGTCATCCTCGGCTGACATTACACATCAAGGTAGAACCCCTGAGAGCACCTTTCCGAACAGACGCAGGCAATGGCATAAGGTTACCCCTGAAGTTTTTCAGGAACAGTTTGTTGAGCCCTCTATCAGTCCTTCTGAGGATGTGGATATGGTTTTAGCTAACCTTAACCAAGCTATGCTCAAAGCGGTTGACTGTATTGCCCCCATGAAAACGTTTAAACCTCGCCAAGCTCGGAAACAGGAAGTATGGTTTTCAGAGCACTTAAGAACACTTAAACAAGCGGCTAGAAAGTTGGAGAAACTGTGGAGAACGACCCATTGTGATACAGATAAGACCCATTATTGGGCAGCTCTCATTATTTACCTCAAAGAAATCCGATGCGCCCGAAAAACGCATATTGAATCTCTACTCTCAGCCGCAGGTAATGCCCCCAGAATTCTATATCAAACCCTCCAATCATTTGTGAAACCAGCTGCTTGTGAAACCCCTGAAGTAGCGTCCCAACAATTGTGTAATGAAGTTGCTCACTTTTTCACCAACAAAATAAATAGGATACACGATGACATTACCAGAGTAAATTTGTCCTCCACAGGAGGAATGGCTCCTCTCCTGGATGAAGGAAAAAAACCAGGACAAATAACTCTGGACACTTTCCCCCCTATCTCTCTGGGAGAGGTAGAATGTTATCTAGGCCAGATTAAGAGTGGTAGTCCTTTAGATATTATCCCGGCCAGGATTATGCCAGTAGTAGGGAACACTGAACCCACAGATCCAAAGCCTGGTGAATCTCTCATTAAAGGAAGGTCAGGTCCCTGGGGATTGGAAGAAAGCACTGGTGAGGCCCATCAGGAAAAACTCTTCCACTCCCTGGACTGATATGTCTAACCTTAGGCCTATATCCCTACTTCCCTTCATGGGGAAACTTATAGAGAAACATTTTAACAAAAGTGTATCCAACTACATTGAACAGACTGATAGGCTAGATTGCTCTCAATTTGGCTTTAGACCAAAACATGGCACCAGGCTAGTATTGAATGCCCCACCTAGAACCCCAGCTAAACCCCTTTTAAATAAATTACATGGGGGGTGTGGCCAAGATGGCTGGGCCCCTAAACCGCTGAAATTTCGCTGATCTCCCCCCACGTTGCTATCAATCGGCAGCGGAAGGTGAGGGGGACCCCTATGTCTCGGTCTCGAGAGACAAAGAAGCTTGGGGCCGCGATCGTAGGGCCCCGGACGCCGTGCCGAGAACGGGGATGGCCTTAGACACAGGCCGGAGGTGGAGCCGAGTTCGCCCCGCGGCGGTGGCCGAGCCTGGAGGGGTGTCCAGATGCTGCGGAGCCCGCCCGGAGACGGGAGCAACACGTACCAGATCTTGCAGATATTCCTGAGGGGCCCGACCGGCTGATCCCTGGAAGCGGAGGTGCGGAGGTGCAGGGGGTGCAGACCCAGGACCGGGCGCTACTTTGGGCCGGGGCCGCGGCCCACGCGCCGGACTTGGGTGACGCTAGGAGGATCCCTCGATCTGCCTCGCTCCACTGGAGGTGCTGGGGAGGAATCGAATTACGTCCCGGTGGAAGCGAGTGGCCCCGATGGGGAGGAGGAGGCCTTAGGGTGTCAGCCGAATACTGGGCCACCGTTGAAAAGGCGGAATCACGCGACGCCGCGGCTGCGGCCCGTGCCCCCGGCCTCGCCCGAGGAGGGCTTGAAGCGGACGGACCTCCCGAGTTAACGCGGAAGGACGCATTCTGCCCCCTTCCACTGGACCTGATCCTGCCCGCCGTGTTGGCGTCCCACGTCGTCGGGCCTGGAGGGAGCCCTGATTTAGCGCGGCCTGCCTGGCGAGTGCTCTCCAGGATCTAGTGGGGGTGCGGAAGCGGGTTGAATACGCAGTGAGGACTGCACTGCCCCCCCTGCGTGACTGTACCGAGTGTTGAGGTGGGTTGCTCAGGCCTGGCCTGGAGATCTGGCAGGTCCCGCGAAGTGAGGCCTGATTCGGAGGCGGCTCTCATCCCAGGGAGGGAAGTGCCGGAGACGAGTGCCCTGCTCAGTGGGTGCCCGGGAAGCCAGAGGGGCTTAGAGACGCCCTCGACCGACGGAGGCTGCTGGTGGAACCAAGAAGGGATTGCAGCTCTGTCCCCTTGATCATACGTGGCCCGGGCAGCGGAGTGAGAGGCCTGATTGGACAGCTGTGAACCGAGACGCCTACCGGCGTGGGAACCTATGCGACGCCGCGGCTGCGGCCTGCAAGTGCGGAGTTGCCTGTAGATGGCGGGCTTCGCTGGCTGGGGTGGGGAAGGCCCCGCCCGCCTCTCCCTCCGTATTGCCTAGGAGAGGTTGGGTGCCTGCTGGCCCAGTCTGGCGAGTGGCCCTCCGGGCCCATTGGAGGTGCGGTGGCACGTTGAGAAGGCGGCTGGCCTGGACTGACCCCCAGTGCGCGACTGCGCCAGGAACGAAGGCGCCCTGTTCCCGCTCAGACTGAGAGGTTGTTGATGGTATTGGCGCTGCCCGGGAAGCAATCGGCGACTTAGGAGGTGGCGCAGAGTGGTAAATGAGTTGCGCACCGAGTGGTGGGGAACGCCACGCCTTCATTACCCACAGTTGAGACGGTGAGGACCAGTGCAGGCCTGGCAAGTGGAACAGAGAACTCAGGAGATAGCCGGATTGTGGGGTGTGCGGACTGCAGACGACGGCGTAGGAGCACAGGGGACTCATGAGAGCAGTGCGGGCCGGTTGGCTGGTGGCCCGGGAGAGCGGCAAGGGGCTGCGGCCACTCACTGTTTCTGCTGGCAACCAGGGAGTCCAGTATACCGCGCAGAATGCTGGCAACAAAGGGAATAGGAAGGGCGATCGTACACTACCGGATATGCTGAACAGGGGCACTGCAAGGCAGGATCGGGGACAGCATTCCCCAGGACAATCGAGCAGCTCCCAAGGGGCGAGTGGAGGGGAGCCCCCAGTCACCAGATCTTTTCTTGAATCACTCTTCAGCTCCCTGCGAGAGGACTTTCAGACATTGAAGCAGGAGGTGGCGGGGGAGGTTCGAGAAGTGCGGAGGGAGGTCGATGGCCTGGGTGAGAGGGTGACCTCCGTAGAGGAGGCCGGACACGCCCGAGATGAAGAGATCACGCAACTTCAGCAAGAGGTGATACGGCTTCGGGACCAACAAATGGATCTTCAATCACATGCAGAGGACCTTGAGAACCGGTCCCGGGGGAACAACATTCGGGTCCGGGGTGTGCCTCTCGGAGAGGAAGGGGAGGACGCTGCGGGCTACCTGCGAGACCTGTTCAAAGAGATATTGGGTGAGCCAACCGACTTTCTTGTCAGAATAGACAGGGCGCATAGAGTGGGCCTGTGGCGCCGATCCTCAGCTCCCTCCCCCCCCGACCTCTTATCTTACCGGCCGGATTACCCCTTGAAGGAGAGGATCCTCCGCGAGGCCCAAACCAAGCCCTCTCTGGAGTTTAGGGGTCACCGTGTGGCCCTCTTCCTAGATCTTTCAGTGGTCACGTTGCAGAAACGCAAGTCCTTTAAAATAGCGACTGACTTCCTACGGGAGCATGACACTCAGTATTCGTGGGGCCACCCGTTTCGCCTCATCTTCCGATGGAATGGAACATTGCATCAGCTGCGCTCCCTTCAGGACACCTGCGGGGTGCTGGGCATCACTGCAACTGACGAGGACGTGCCCACCCCACGCCGTAGACGTGTCACTAGAGATGGCTGGCAGTCAGTCCCTGGCCGCCGGCACTCTGCCTCTTCGGCAAGACCGGACTCACCTACTATCCGGGCGGAAATGGATAGTGCAGTGAGAGGGGTGGCCAGAGATACGGCAACCGGTGAGGTTCGCTGACTGCCTAAGAAGAACTCCGGGGGGGAGATCAACATCGCTTTCTTGGAACTGCAGGTTTGGGGGCCCGGAGGAGGGGGGGAGCGGGTAGTTGCGTAGTGGCTGGACGTCCACTTCTGTGACTTTCCACAGACTTGTCCGTTATGGACCGGACTGGGACATTGGTTCCGTTGGAACAGTTTGAGGGAAGGGTGGTGTGGGGTGGGGGTTGTGGGGGGGGTCTAGTTGGGGTGTGGGAGTTTCAGGGTGGGATCCGGGAGTTGGGTGAGGGAGACGGGGTCGTCCAGTGCACCATGCAGGTACTTGCTGCTTTAGCTGCCTTCATTCACCTTGTCTTGGCCAGATGGGGACACGGCGCGCTTGCGGGGAGAAGGGAAAAGGTTGCACAATGCGCTGCGCAGCCAATAGACACACTGGAGTCGGCCACACATTGCAGGTTTCCTAGCGGGAGAAGTTACGTGACCACATACTGTCTCTTCTTTGCCTTTTTGCTTTTGACACCGGGATGGGTGCTCACACCTTCCGCGACCTCCGAACAGAGTAGTCACGCTTTCACACACACAATCCATTATGCCTCCTTACACTTTTAAGGTTATGACCCTGAATGTCTGGGGTTTGAATAATCCCGTCAGGCGGCGGGCAGTGCTTTCCCTTTTGGAGAATGCTCATGCGGACATATGCCTCCTCCAGGAGACGCACCTGCTGCAGCAGGACACGCATAGACTACGCTCACATAAGTTCCCAGTCCAATTCTTCTCCTCTTGCACCACCAAGACAGCAGGGGTGGCGATTCTGGTAGCCAGACACTTTAAGGGTGAACATCTCCATAAATTCACCGAACAGAAGGGCAGATTGCTAGTGCACAGGTTCAGGATGGGGGGGACTCACGTTCACGATCGGATCGCTCTATAGCCCCAATTATCGACAGGAACGTTTCCTGCAGTCTGGGAGGGGCGTGGATTAGGCGCCGACCGGGATGGCTGCTTGAGCGTTTAGCTCCGCGCCGAGTCCCGCTATTATCCTGCAAAACTTGCCCTCGGTGCCCCTGGAGGTGTGAATCGGTTGCATGAGGGGTCGCTGACCCGGAGGGGAGAGTCTGGATCCCGTCGGGACCCCGGGAGACGCACGTTGCCGGACCTCGGAGCCTGGAAGGAGCCGGTCGGCGAACAAAAGGAAAATGGCGGCGCTGGCAGCTCGGGAGCTCTAGAGGCTGCGCACCTGGACTTAACAGGCGTACTGGAGGCTGCTGGGCAGAGCGAGTGGAGCAGAGACCTGAGGCAGGGACCGTTGGAGTCGGTCCAGAGCGGCGGTGGCACTCCACAATTGCGGTCCGGTGAGAGTGGTGCCCTTCCCCCTCCCGTTTCCCCAATCCCTGGCGAGAGGGCCTGGTGTATGATTGATTGCCCTCAGGCGGCGGCGCTGATAGCTTGCGGGGGCCGCTCACCGACGGAGCTGCTGCGGCTTGGCTGGCGGGGCCAGCGGTAACAGAGGGGCTCGATCGCCTGGCTGGAGAGCGCTGAGGGGAAGCAACGGACTGTAAGGCGGCTGCGGAATTGGGCTCGGACCCGACCGCCCCCGGATCCTGCATGCCCCAGGGAGCGACCGGAGCTGGGATTGCTCATTGTGCCTGGCAGCCGGCGGCGGGGGCTGCCCAACTGGAGGTTGTGAGGCATTGGACTGGTGGAGCGGAGGATAGAGAGCAGGGCAGGCTGCAACATACACTGGTGGTGCTGGTTTGAGCAGTGGGCGCGATTAGCCCTGGACTACGCCTGCCTGCCCTTTTTGGAGGTGTGCAGTGGGCTTGCTGCCCTGGATCTTGCGGCTCCTGGGGGCGCTGTGGGAGTGCTGGTGGCATTACGCAGCACACGGCCGTGGATCGGAGGTAGGCGGCTGTGCACAGGAGGGGGCCTGAGGGTGTTATATGGGCAGACTGGATCGGTGGCAATGCTTGCTGGCCCTGTTGTCATCCACCACTGAGCAACGCCGGGAGGTGCCTGGAACCGAGCAGTGAGAGGGGTCACCACGGTGAACTGTGATCAGTGGAGGCAGCCCGAGTGGCGCATATTTCACAATCAAGATGGCCGCTCTGGATGCTGGCTTAGCTGCGCCACAGGGGCAGGAAGGTGCGATTGCCGTGGCCCAAGATGGCGGTGCTCAACCCCCATTGGAAGCCTCGCCGCAAGAACAGAGGCTGAACCAGCGCCTTGACGCTATCCTGGAGGCGATCGCTGCTACAAAGGAAACGCTGCATCAGGACATTGCGCAGGTGGCGGCGGGGCTGGGCCTACTGAGGGCAGACCACGCCAAGCTCTCTGATAGAGTGAAATCGAACGAACAACTGTTTCAAGACCTGAAACCGGCGGTGGTCACCGCAGAACATAAACTGACGGATGTCATCGGCCGTCTGGCGATCCTGGAGCGACGAGCGGAGGATGCGGAAAGTCATAGCCGGAGGAACAACGTGAGGGTGGTGGGGCTTCCAGAGAAAATTGAGAAAGGTGATGCGGTGTCCTATATGGAGAACTGGTTTAGAACAGTTGTGGCGCCGGAGGGTCTATCACCCTTCTTCTCCCTGGAGAGAGCGCATAGGATCCCTGCCAAGCCTCCCCTGGAGGGCCGACCGCCTCGGCCGATGGTGGTCAAATTGCTGCACTATAAGGACCGTGATCTGTTGATACAGAGGGCACGATCCCAGGGTCCTTTCCAGGTGGACAATGGCAGAGTCACGATCTTCCCGGATTACACGCAGGACGTTCAGAAGAGCCGAGCATCCTTTTTATCAGTGAAGAAGGAGCTGAGAGAGGAGGGGATCCAATATTCCTTGCTTTTTCCTGCCAAACTGAGAGTGATCCTTGATGACAGGACCCACTTCTTTCAAACTCCTGACGAGGCATGGTCGTGGCTTGAACTGTATCGTGCAGAGACGGATCGTGCACATAAAGGCAGCAGGGATCGGCAGAAGCCAGTCAGGCTCAGAAAGTCACTGCGCATCCGCTCCCGGAATAAGCTCAAAAGGGCCGAGCGAGACGCACAAATGCCGGCTGACAGGAGGGGTGCGTTGGCGGCTACGGCGACCATCACAGGGTCGCAGCAGGAGAAAACATCTGGAGGATCTGAATCGGAGGAGGAGGGAGAGAAATCCGGAGGGGACGACTCGGATGTGGGGGGTGCAGGGGGGCCGGCGGTCACGCCACAAACTGCGGATGGCTTGTTTAACGAGTGAGGCTTGAGAATAATGAACAATTCCGGGGTGCCTGTAAGTACGGACTCTCCAGATCTTTATTGGACTACCAGGTATGGGGCTGTATGAGCAGTTTGGGACTGCGGGCGCGGGGTGGTAGCTCTGCCGCCCTGGTTCGGCACTCCATCGACCTCTTGAGGCCCTTAAGGCCTTCTGTGGTGACGACCACAGGTTAGTATAATGTGTGGGGAGTTAAAGGTTTGGAACAGGGCTGAAGCTGGGTTATTAGGTCCTGTCCTGGGGAGGGGGTTTTGGGGAGTTGTGGGGAATGTTTTGAGGGGGGCGTACAATTGCTGCAATGCGGGGGTCATTTGTTGGCTAGTGCCACTGTGAAGAAAAGTACTTCATGGGGACGTTACCTAACTTGAAATGTGTTACATGGAATGTCCGCGGTATTCGTACAATGGTGAAACGTCATAAGGTACATGCCTACTTAGTGAGGAGGGGCGTTCAGATTGCAATGCTTCAGGAAACTCACCTGACCAAGAAAGAGTGCGGGGCTTTACAGAAGAGGTGGCGGGGTCAGGTATTTGGCACGACATACTCAGCATTCGCCAGAGGGGTGCTAATATGGATACGGGCGGGTACGCCATTTCAAGTTACGAGTCAGCGGGTGGATCCCGAGGGTAGATATGTAGCGGTTGAGGGGCGTCTCTATGGTAGGGAGGTGGTGCTGTGTAATATATATGCCCCCAACTCCGATCAAGCTCATTTCTTTGAGGGTTTATCGCGCTCGCTGGCTTATTTTTTAACGGGCCCTATCTTATTGGCGGGAGATTTTAATTCCATCTCTGAGGTGCAGCTAGATAGGTCACACCCGCCACTGGTAGATTCCCCGGTACGCAGGCTGGCAACCCACAGGAGGGAATGGCAGGAAAGGTGGGGTTTGGTGGATGTGTGTAGGGCACAGCATCCTGAGATCAGGGATTATTCTTATTTTTCCACGCTGCATGACCTTCATGTTAGACTAGACTCGGTGTTGTGTGGTGGCTCCTTGGCAAATGTGGTGACTCATTCTGAGTATTTGACTAGGACCATTTCAGATCATAATCCCCTGTTGATCTTAATGCAGTGGCAGCAGGTGAGATCGGCGGTTCCATCATGGCGACTGAGTCCGGATACACTGGAAGATCTGGTGTTTAGTGACACGATTCGACAGGGCATTGACTGCTATTTTGAAGAAAATGGAGGCTCAGCCACGACAAGGTCGATTGAATGGGATGCGATGAAAGTAGTGGTGAGAGGGGTATGCATGGGTAGGTTTTCGAATGTGAGAAAGACTGTTTTGAGTGATCTTGCGAAAGCGGAAGAGGCGTTGAGGGGGTTAGAGCAGCGAAGGCCCGAGCAACCGGAGTTACAGGAGCGACTGATGCAGGCTAAAGAGGTGGTGGCGACTGAGACGGAAAGACTGCGGTGCTACGATTACAAGTTGTATGTTGTTAAGGTGCATGAGGAGCGGGATAAAGTGGGCACGCTCCTTGGCAAGCTAGCTGATCCAGGACCTAGGGGGTGCCCGGTCATGAGTATAAGACACGAAGATGGAGAGGTAGTTTATTCTCAATCAGCGGTACTGGGGCGCTTCCAGTCCTACTATACGGGATTGTACGAATGCCACCTGGAGGCCGAGGCCTCGGAGATAGGTGAATACCTGGATCCGATCCCCTTACGGATGATGGATAGCGATGAGGCAAAGGAACTGGGGGGCCCGATCACTTTAGCCGAGATAAGGGGGGCAATTAAACACATGGCACGGAACAAAACACCAGGAGTAGACGGGTTACCGATTGAATTCTATGCCAAATTCATAGATATACTGGCACCCAGACTGTTGACGGTATACGCGGAAGCGAAACAGGTGGGGTGTTTACCTGAGTCCATGAGGGAGGCACTAGTGATGCCGCTGTTGAAGCCGGGCAGGGACGCGTTAGACTTGACCTCTTACCGCCCGTTGTCTATGCTAACGGTGGACTATAAGATCTTGAGTCGCATCCTGGCTACCAGGCTCCTGCCGCATATGACCACCCTGGTGCATAGGGATCAAGCGGGGTTCATCCCGACCAGGAGCACTTCGATGAACATTCGACGTTTGATCCGAGTCATAGATGGCGCTGAAGCATAAGCCCAGGATCATGTGGTATTGGCAGTTGATATCGAAAAGGCGTTCAATAGCCTCGAATGGGAATACCTGGATGGAGTGCTGTTGAAGTTTGGGGTTGGGGAGGGGTTTCGGAGTTGGACGAGGGTGCTTTATTCGTCGGCAAAGGCGCGAGTACGACTGGGGCCTATAGTATCTTCGGCATATCCGGTTTGTAGGGGAACGCGACAGGGCTGTTCGCTGTCTCCTTTGCTATTTGCTTTGGCGATGGAGCCGTTGGCAGCACAGGCAGGATCGGGCGGCGTGTATGACGGGATAGCGCAAGAGCCTGAGTCGCACTGCATATCACTATATACTGTTATTGTACCTGGCAGATCCGGGGCGATCTCTAGAGGGTGCAGTGGACATGCTGAGCAGATTGGGGCGGCTGTCAGGCCTCAGGGTGAACTGGACTAAGACCTGTACATTCTCATTGCGGAAGAGTACGCTCTGCCCACAGCTTACAAGAGAGGTGGTGTGGGAACCCTCCTGTTTCACCTACTTAGGGGTGCGCATCTATCATGAGGCGGTGGACCTCTTGGAGGGGAACGTGGAGCGTTGTATTCGCGCGCTGAAGGGTTGCATGGACTTCTGGGCCTCCCTCCCTCTGTCTGTGTTGGGTCGGGTGGCACTGTTGAAGATGGTGGCACTCCCGCGGCTACTCTATTATTTTCGAACACTACCGGTATGGATCCCGCAGAGGTTCTTTAAAGAGTTGAAGACATTGGTGACCGGCTTCCTCTGGGGCCACGGACGATGCAGGGTAGCACTGAATACTCTGACTAGGCCCAAGACCGAAGGGGGGATGGCCGTCCCTGACTTTGAGTTATATTATCTGGCGGCACAACTCCAGGTATTAACACAGAATGTGGCCAGAGAATTTAGGGGTCCTGACCATGAACGGGGGATTGGCATCCAGAGATATGTTTTGTCTTATATCATAATGCAACAGAAACTGGATGTGAAGGAGCTTACGATAGAGGAAAGGACGCTTAAATTGTGTTGGAATAGGAGCTTAAAGAGAGCAAAAAGGGACCGGCCATATGCACCAGAGATACCGCTTGGAATGTTGACCGCGCTACCACATGGGGGCGATTGGTCCCAATTGTTGACGTGGGAGGAGCTGGGCTTGCAGGTGGTGGGAGACCTCTATATTGATGGGACGTTAGTCCCGTATCAGACGTTACAGGAGCAATTTGGCTTGCCGGACGGAACCTTCCTACTGCACGCGGCGGTGGTGGCAGCGATGCAGCGATACTGGGGGTGGAGGGGCTGACAGAGCCGGAGGTGACCATGGCATGTCAATATGTGGTGATGGCAGCGGTCACCGTCAAAGCAGTGACTTGCCTCCATACCAGAATGCTGAATGAGGGACTGGCGCCCTTGTTGGCACTAAAGTCGCGATGGGAGGTCAGCATAGGCAAACCCATACCGGATACCATCTGGAGCCAGGTGTTGCGTCGGACCTGGAAGGGAACGAGGAACGCACGATTTCAGCAGGTGCATTTTTTCATTGTCCATAGAGCGACCTGACCCCGGAGAGGTTGAGACGGCACTTCCAGGTGCTTGACGCCATGTGCCCGAGATGTTTGGCGCCAGAGGTAGATCTGGATCATCTACTGTGGGGATGCCCGAAGTTGGGGGAGGACTGGCCGGAAGTGGGGGAACTCCTGAATGCTGTCACGGATAGGGAGGTAGATTTGATATGGCGGCGTGCCTGCTCCTCTGGTTCCCGCATACTAGGAAGACTAAAATAACGAGCAAATTTATTGATTTGGGGATCATGCTGGCACAACGAGAAATAACTTGGCATTGGAAGTCCAGAGAAGGCCCGTCAGTGAGGAGATGGCGGAATGAGCTGTTGAAGTGGTCGGGCTGCGAGAGTGTGATCAGGATGCGACAGGCAACTAGGACTGGCAATGAGAAATGCCTGGAGCTGGCGAGGTCCTGGGAGATAGTGGTTCAAGCGCTGCGGGACTATATGACGGAAGATGCAGAGGGGGAGTAGAGATAGGATAGAATTCCATGTGGATCGAATGTTTGAGTGTGGATCCTGATGGGTGGCGTGCCCCAGCGTTAGGAAGGATTGTGGGTGCCCGCATTAGCAGCAGTTGAGGTGGGAGGTGGGAGGGGGGGGGGTGTTCATGGGGTAGGTGGTTCAGCACCGCGAAGCAGTCTGTTAGACCCTGATGGGCATGGAAGGAGGTGGACAGGAATTGTTGGGAATGAACAAGGATGCAGCCTAGGGCTCGACGGTGCTGGGGGGGGGGGGGCGGGTTTTTGAGGGGTAAAAGCAGATACTACACGGTATAACTGACCTGACGCCCGGAAAGGGCACACACTGAGGCATCTGCCGGGGAACGGAAATTTAGCGCGCCGCCCAGCCTCCGGGATGTGGGCTAATTGGCTGTGTAATGTATTTCTGTCATGTTAACTGTCGGGATGCCACAAGTGTACTGGTTGGTCTATTTTGTGGTCTTGTTTCTAACTCTGCAATAAAAATATATTTACAAGAAAAAAAAAAAAAGGAACGTTTCCTGCAGTCAGCGATGGAGGATATCACTGCCTCGCCAGACAGACATATTATTCTCGGTGGAGATTTTAATATGGTTTTTGACTCTGCTGTGGACAGATCGGCGCAGCGCTCCCCGCAGGTCGGGGAATTCTCGGCCTGCTGTAAAGCACGGCTAGCGGAGGTAGACCTTCTGGACCTTTGGCATCATATGCACCCCACAGACAGGGATTACTCATATTATTCCCACGCGCATAAGACATATGCGAGGCATGACCACCTTTTGGTTACGTCTCCGGTGCAGGCGCTGGTCTTGAAGGCGGACATGGGTGTGTTATCTTTATCCGACCACGCTCCAGTTGAGGCCACGCTGTGTCTACCCCCCGCAGCTCATCCTCCAAAGACATGGCGTCTCCGGGTTACCCTGCTACATAGGAAAGTGGTGGTGGACCATATTGAGGATGCGTTCTGAGACTATCTGGCCCACAATGATAACGCTGACACCACTCGGGCCACACAGTGGGCGGCCCTGAAGGCAGTCCTCAGGGGAGAATTTTTAGCGATCTCTGCAGCCGAAAACAAGGAACGACGGGCCAAGAGGGAAGAACTTACTGATAGGGTTCGTGAGCTTGAATTGATACACCGCAGGACGGAGGCACCCAGGATCTGGCGACAGCTCAAGGAAGCGAGAAAGCTTCTGGCAGCCCTGGATATGGATCGGGCGGAGTACGCGGCACTTCGGCTGCGCCACGCCTTCTATACAGGGGGAGACCGTTGTGGCAAGTTGTTGGCCAATAGGCTCCGAGTTGCACGGCAGAGCCAGCTCGTGAGGGAGATTTCTGACTCCGCAGGGGCGGTGGAAACAGAGGATGCTCGTATCTCGGCCGTGTTCCGTGGGTTTTACGCGAACCTTTACACAGGTGACCCACCGGACGAGGCAGCCATGGCCTCCTATCTGGATTCGGTCACCTTGCCCTCCCTGGATCCTTTGCAGGCGGAACACCTGAATAGGGATATTAAAATTGAGGAGGTGGTGTCGGCCATTGCCAGACTTAAACATGGCAAGGCGCCGGGCCCGGATGGTTACTCCGCGCTCTTTTATAAAACGTTCTGCACGTCACTAGCCCCTATCCTTACTCGCCTTTTTAACTCATTTGCGGAACCCGGGGCCATTCCGCCTGATCTCCTGCGAGCTTCCATTACGGTCATCCCTAAGCCAGGGAAGGACCCGAAGCACTGTGGGTCCTACAGACCGATATCCCTTTTGAACGTAGACTTAAAACTCTACACGGGGATCTTGGCCAGTCGACTAGCACCTCACCTACCCGGTCTTATCGACCCTGATCAGGCAGGCTTTGTCCCGGGGAGGCAGACGGTTGACAATACAAAACGGGTGGTTCACCTACTAGAGAAAGCCTCCCGGATCTCGGGGGAAAGAATGATGGTAGCAGTGGACGCAGAGAAGGCGTTCGACCGAGTGCATTGGCCCTACCTGGAACGGGTCCTGGTGAAGGCGGGCATAGGGGAAAAGTTCCGCACCATGATCCTCAACTGCTACAGGGAGCCGACAGCTGTGGTCCGCGTGAATGGATACACTTCTACAGCCTTTAACATCGAAAGGGGCACTAGGCAGGGATGCCCGCTCTCGACCTTGCTTTTTGCTTTATACATGGAGCCGTTTGCTCAACGGGTCCGTGACAACCCGGCTGTGGCAGGGATACGGATGGGTGGATTCACGCACGCTATCAGCCTCTATGCTGACGATGTCATCTTCTCGTTGGCTACGCCCCGGACAGCCTTACCGGCCTGCATAGAGGAGCTGGCCTCCTTTGGAGCGGTTGCGGGCTTTAAGATGAACATGGGGAAGTCGGTGGCTTTAGATATCTCCCTGGAGCCGGCCACAAGGACGTACCTGCAGAATAGATTCCCCATGCTCTGGTCGTCAGAGGCGGTACCCTACCTGGGGATTAAGATAGCCCCCACGTTACCGGCTATGGTTTCGGCTAACTACACGGCTCTGGGGGCAAAGATTAGGGAGGAATTAGGTCGATGGAATCGCGGCATCCTCTCTTGGTTGGGCAGGATTACAGACATTAAAATGACGGTCTTACCGCAGGTTCTTTACTTGTTCAGGGCTTTGCCGCTCCAGCCGCCGGCCGGGTGGATCCCGCAACTGCAGTCGGAGGTGGCACGTTTCATTTGGCAAGGGAAAAAGCCCAGAATGCGCAGGGCCCTCTCACTTCTGGCCCCTAAGGCGGGAGGTCTGGGAATCCCTGACTTTCGTAAATATTTTCAGGCAGCGCAGCTGCGGTATTTCGTGGAATGGTGCAGATGGGAGTCGGATAAACATTGGCTCTTCCAGGACCAGGCGGTGGCAGGCAGACCTCTGCAGGAGATCCCGTTTTTGCGCCGGTCTCACCGACCTAAGAATCTGTACGCCTCTTTTATCACTAGGGTGCCTCTGAAGGTCTGGGATGCTACTTGCATCAAGTATGACCTCACCTCGTTCCCATCGCCGCTCACGCCGTTAGTGGACAACCCAGACTTTGCCCCAGGAATGGAAAAGGGGGCATTCACACACTGGAGGTAGGCGGGGTGTAGAGCTCTGTGTCATATGTATGGCCCTGAAGGGGTTGTCCCCTTTACACAGTTCCGTCAAGAGTTTTCCCTCCCCAAGACCGAGCGACATCGCTATATGCAAGTCCGCCACTGGGCTCTTCAACCACAGGTGAAAGAGACGGCAGATAGACATTTCTCACTGTACGAGAGATGGCTACTGTCACGTACATCAGATTCGAAATTGATCACGGATCTTTATAGGTTTTTACAACAACCTTCAATGCACTTCTACAACCCGGGGAGAGAACGCTGGGAGCGAGAGCTAGGGAGAACGTTAAGTCCCAGGGAGTGGGAACACATTTCCTATAGGGCGCGCCACTCGGCATATCACATGGGCCTCACTGACCAAGGTTTCCACCTATTGGTACTACACACCTGAGCGGATTCACGAATTTGACCGCAGTAAGGATGACACATGTTGGCGAGGGTGCGGGCACCGGGGTACACTTACGCACATTTTATGGGATTGCCCTCTCCTGGACGCCTATTGGAAGGAGGTGCTGGATGAAATAGACTCATTTTGGCATTGAGCTCCCGCGCTTCCCTGCATATACCCTGCTGGGACTTCCGAATGGACTAATGTATCCCCTCAGATCCCGTAGAGGTAGGCAAATAGCCATCGCCCTAGGTTCCGCGGTCCAGTACATCTTGATAAATTGGCGCACCACCACAACACCCACCATCACGGGCTGGCTCCATAGACTGTGGCATGTGCTGGGTATGGAAAAATTGTCCCTCATGGTGGCAGGGGACATAGCGCAATTTAATGAACTCTGGCAACCATTTCATTCCTTACTGTCCACAGAGTTTAGGGAGCTTACCTGTCCCAAATACCTGCGCCTCATGAGGCTCACGAGCCCAGCAGCGCCTGACCAGTGAACTGGTACGAGACTCACTTTCCCCGTGAGAGGCGGCTTTGATGTACGCTTTGGATGGAGCTTGTGCACTGGACGACGGGTGGTGAGGGTGGGAGGGGGTTGGGTTAGGGGAGTTGGAAGTTGGGGTTTGTGGGGTGTTTGCAATGAAAATGTCGTGTCATACTGTGACAATGCATTCTTTCTACTGCCGTGTTAGATTAACATATATGGACTGCACCTAATAGCTCTTTGCCAAGGTCGGGGTTCTTCTAGCCCCCACAGGTTGCCTCATGATATTGTGTATTTGTCTTGGTGTGTCATGCTGAATAAAATACTTTAAACCTAAATAAATTACATTGGCTTTCAGTCCGCAAAAGGATCAACTTTAAGATATGTTGCCTGATCCATAAGAGCCTACATGGATGTGGCCCTTCCTATTGGAACAATAAATTCATCCCATATAACCCTACCCGGGCCCTGAGGTCCAGCAGTCAACTTTTATTGAGAGTGCCAACGGCAAGGACGGTCAGACAAGGTGGAAATGCTCTGTCGGTTGTCGGACCCTCTTGGTGGAATAGACTCCCTCTCGATCTCAGGCAATGTCAAGAACACTTAAAGTTTAGAAAAAACTTAAAACATTTTTATTCCAGATATAATCTGTGCGCCCCTGGATGACCAATGAATCAAATATCTACTTGTTGCTATTGCTTCTTTCTGTTCTCTTTTTTTCTTTCTGTGCGCAGAGATACTCTGTTAGAGTCGATTCTAGCGCGTTATAAATCCATAAATAAAAAAAAAGAAATATATATATATATATATATATATACACCATATGTTTGCTGGGGCAGGAAGAGGAGAAAGACTTCTATGCTGACACACTGACGCGAGACGCTGATGTTCCTGCACGCAGACACTCCAGCACGCAGTGGTCTGACATCCCTTGGGGGTGTCTATCTCAAGACCATAACGGGGTCCTTCGTTCTCTCACACCAGGTAATGGGGTTGGCTTCATCCTTGGGGGATTCTTGGCTCTACACCTACAAACGTGCTAGGTACACTTAGGTACATCTAGTTAGGGTTGCATCGTAGGAGTACACATTATTACTGTCATGTATTCATATATATGACATTATATCCATTTACTCTATTGGTGCTTATAATCATTTCTATCTTTTTCTGTCTTATGGTTGTTTCAGCACACCTATTTTACACTAGAATGACGCTGGTTTGATAAATGTTTATGGAAAAATGTCCCCACAGTTTATTCTGTCTTTCTCTCTGAGGCAAAGTGAGCATGAGTTACTGAGTGAAAAGTACTGTATCCACGATCCCTGATGGGACAAGATTGTCATGTTCAATAGTTGCCAAGAAATATTCTCTCCTTGGTAAGAGGTGTTTATAGTGGCACTGTGAGCTAGCGGGTATACAGGCAAACATACCCGGTGGGGTCTCTGTAATCAGTCTGGACACCAATCCCACAGTCTATGTTGTTTAAACGCACAGATCCTATACAGGTCTATAGGAACTACACAACAGGCCCAGGAAAACAAGCTCCATGTTTTGAGTCACAGGAACAAGTAGGACACTCAACTGATTCAGGCATTGCTAGGGGTTGAAGCTAGAACTGGGCCACTGGCACTTTTAGGGCTGGGCATTAGCAGCCCATCCAGCAGTTACAGAAGTAGCCTAGCTAACAACCCACAGCGAAATGGCAAATTCTTGAGTCTGCTTCTGGCCACATGTCAAGGTGTATACAGTTCTAGCAGTTTGAAACTGCATTTCAGAACAGTAACTTCGATTATCTTTCCAGTGTCCTCTTATAGAAACCTCAAGGGCTGATTGGAAGAAAATACAAGATCCCAAAATTGGGTCACTTTGGGCCAGATGTACGACGTGATTTTGCATGCGCAAATGGGTTTGCGAACCCATTGGAACATGCAAAATCACTGTTGACCATGTACAATTCCTAAATAGCGAGTCGCAATTTATTTGAGACTCGCTGTTTAGGAATTGCGAGTCGCAATTAGGAAGGAGCATTCCTTTCCTAATTGTGTTCGCAATGCTATGTGTGAATGTTTTGTGACCACAATTGCGGTTGCAAGACACTCACATATTGTACCCTCTTCAAGAGCGTGGTAATGCAGTCGCAATTTGGAAGGGTCCCAAAGAGACCCCTTCCACTTTGTGACTGTCTCTCAAAAATATTTTTTAAGGGCAGGCAGTGATCCCAGGGACCACTGCCTGCCCTTAAAAAATGAAATGAAAACATTTTGGTTTTCTCAGCACCTTCACTGTAAGGCATATTGCGCATACGCCTTATCCACAGACCAATGTCCAGTCTGTATCCTGGAGCTCCTTTCCCTGACCACTACCTGTAGTTTAGGGTAGAAAAATAAAGGATACAGGCCAATGGCAAATTAGCTAGTCACTCCTGACCAGCACCACTGCCTATCCCATATCTCAAGCTATTCGCCCAACACCTCTGACCAACCGCCTACACTGCCTGTCTACTAGTCCTGCCGTAGCAATTTCCCCAAATTCCTCTTGTATTTGCTTAGGACAGCATTAAAGTCATGGTCACTGGGATTATGTGCAATACATTACCAAATTATTTGGTAATGGTGTTGGAAATATGTGATTGAAAATGTTTTTATACAGCATATTGTAAGTTAACATACTTTTTTTATTTTATTAGGATAACCAGTAGTCATACAAATACAGTTTACAATGTTATGTGGTATTGTTACATAATTATCGCTCGCTTGGATACTCATTCTGAACAGATCTCAGCAAAGACAACATCAGACATACACTCTGATAATAATGCACAAAATATTACTAACCAACACAAGAATACCATTTTATAGATATCATCTTCAGCAAATGTTCTCTCCCTCTCAGAGTATTGTTTCACTATATTTTCAAACCTGCCTATGAAGTTCACTGCTGGATTCAATGTATGCACTGACAACCACTTCCTCAGGTCTTGATAAAAACACAGAAAGCTTGAACAAATGCGTTAGTTAAATAATGTATACATTTTACTAGTTGATATTTTAGGAATAATGAGAAAATAAGAATTCGCATCTTATAAGAACAGATGGGAAATTGGCTTTGTTGGCACTGTAATTTAACAAAAAGTACCCTTCACTTGTAAAATAATAAAACTTTTAAAGCATCAAAAAAATCTTTTTTTTTTAAATACAGAAATTTGCCAAAAGCCCAATATTATGTGTATTGACTTCGCAGTCAATGTATGTATACACACTTTATTGTGTTTTCCTCACATCTTGTGAACTCTAACCTCCAAGACCGAAAAAGCTGATGTCCTGGCCAAAGTGGAAATCCTTGCAATCCAATGAAAAACGTCACTCTCAAGATGGCGCCTGGGTTTAGGAAGGAGTTAATACTACAGTGACAGATAAAATTGCAGGATCTCTGCTAGGATTCCAATCAAGGGTAGCTCCTCCTTTTTGGTGGAGGAGCGTCGCACCACTAACCAAAATGCCCCAAAACAGCCCCAGAGATGAAAACTAAATTGGTAATTAAGTTAATGCATTACCATTTGGTTTTTCATTCTACCAGTCCTGAAAAGAGTGTCAGGGCAAAGCAAGGCTTGTTGCGTGGTAGCAGCATGGAGGAGGGTGGGCTGCATGGGCAATTTTTAAAGTGTGCATGTCCCTTTGGCCGGCCATCTTGCGACGGCCAGCCAGATGTGCACTTTGAAAGCTCTAACCCAGCTGTTTTAGGACAGCTGGATAAGAGCAAGTGCAGGGCTCCAGTGTCCTTGGGAGCATCAAGAGAAGCCGCTCCCTCCAATCCTGGCATTGCTGTCATGCAGCATGAGAGCTGCTCTTATGCAGCATGAGAGCAGTGCCAAGATTGGTTAGGGGAGTTGTTGAGGGTCCCGTGCTGGAGGAGAAGACGAAAATCGGACTGGAGCGCGGAGGATGTTTCTGCAGGTGAGTTTTTGTTTCTTTATTTAATGTGTCCCCCACCCATTTGCCTATCCCACCACTTGCTGCCAGCCGCAACTGATTCCAATAATGGTTAATTTCCTTACAGAGACCCTCATGCACTTTGTTTCATGTGACATATTGCCCATCTATTGGACACACACTCTCCCTCTGTTTGGAGAGAATAATAAACCGTTCCTCTCCTCATCATGTCACACTAGAACTGCTAAAGTCTGGCATGGGTGTGATTTTCCATTTTTTGTTCGCCTCTCATTCACAGAATTAAAATCAATGCGAGTCATGCATACACTACTTGTCTTCATCTTTCAGTTTCAGTGCTCTTTAGGCTCTCACAGGGTTTGGCATCTTGTTGAGGCTAAACCTTTGGTGTGGTGTAAACACTTTACCTATATCGGTGAGGTTGTTGGGGGGAAGTAAAAGCCACACAAATTAAATAAACAATAAAATGCCAAAGGAAAGTATTTATACAACAAAGCAGGTCCCACCTATTCTCAAACACCAGATTATTCCTAACACCAGACTACTACAAAATAAACATGAATATTTCACACTGTTGCTGTCAACAGAGGGTGATGGATCAACTCGCTCATGAAAATATTCTCAAACATATGCTATTCTTAATGCTAAGCAACTGCGTACACCCTGCTGTAAAACTGGAGATTACAATCCTTCTGCCAAACTCTGGTTGCTGACTTAATGGGTGGGGTGAGGGTTAGGGGGGTTTTGGAAGGGGATATAATAACATAATGGGCAATTACATGGAGGGGAAACAATAAATCCTCAATACGCTTATATAAGACCAACTCATACAAAATGTTCACACTGGTGAGGACGCTTTTGTACAGAAGTATGTATTAATAGTGTGCAAAATATTAAGCTACACTAGAATTCACATGTATACACTGGCATGATGGTATTGCTTTTGAAACTATTTTGATATGACCTGTGCAAGTGCATTTTTCTTCTTGCTTATGCTAACTTGGCTTCAGCTAGGCCTCCATGCCATCTTGTTCAAAATGGTTATCTCATCACGTTTGTGCTTTGTTTATTTTTGCTGCATACAATAGAGCAAGTCATGTTTGCTTATTGCCAACTTACATGATTCGTTTAGACTCCCTAGCATGAGCTCAGTACTGTAACATTTCTCCAAGACTCTTCCGCTTGCATGCCGTAATGCATTAATTCACAATGGTTCACTGGTTTAAATGCCTTTATTTGTTTTTTCCATAACGAGAAAATTCGATGAATAAAACATACTTTTATTGGTTCACTTTTGTTTATGTAACTAGTTTGTTCACACACCTCCAAGTGATATTAGGTCAAAGGGGGCTGAATCAATGTTCATGCAGTGAAATAGTGGTAAGGCTGTACGTTGATTCTAAAGTCTTATTTCTTATTTGAAGAAAATGTATTTCTTTAGTCACACCATGATTCTGTACTTTCCATGCTTTCCTATGTGAATATAGTCTGTATAAACCCACACATTTGGGGTGAGCCAGAGACGTTTCCTATGCCACTAGGGAAGCTGTCCAATTTCTTACTGACTTTTGACCCAGGGGAGTAGCCAGAAAAAAACATTACACCCCACTTTGAACAACGTTTGCCATGACTTTGAGTGAGTGAAAATGAGAAATGTGCAAGCCCAAATTTACCTAGGGAAGTTCGAGGTGGTGGGTTTTGTACAGTATCATTATTGAATAACTTAGCAAAAAGCTTTACTTATTCCAGGCATTTTTTGAGGAGTATTCCCAAAAAATCAAGGTCTGTTCACTGATGCTGACCTTCCACAGAGTTTTTTTGTGGGTTCCTTCCAAGAACGTAGAGCTGCCTATAACTTTAAATCATTCTAATGGTGCATCTAACCAATTTACCCAGATCACACATTTAATCTGCTTTCTGCACTCGTGTTGGTATTTCAGTTTTTCAAAGTTAGAAATGCAGCAACCAGTGCATAAGGAACTATTATTTATTAAGATATCTCTAACAAAACACCCTGGGTAATACTAATCTTCAAAGACAAATATCTTGCATTTGTTTATATCATTTAAGGCAGAAAGCTGTTGATGGGGCATTTGGTCACTCCTCACTCACAAAATCAGAAGTAATGGATAAGGACCATCTGTTTGTGGATTACAGCTTCTGTAAATCAGCTGTGCGACAGTCACTGGGAGATGCGATCCTAACTGGGCTGTCTACCACTGATCCAATTGTTCAATTCTGCCTGTCACCATCTTTGATGGCTCAGTAGGAGCTCCCCAGTCCCCGCTCAAACTGGTGGAACAGGGGGCCTCACAATGCCAGTCTTGACCACAGTAGGCTACTGAGGTGTCCTTTGAGGTGCAAGATTTTTAAGGCACAGCATGCCCACACTGTTACTTCACATCAACCAAACTAGAGGCGATGTTGGGACTTCCATGCAAAGTTGTAGGGTGTGCAGGATTCAGTAACAATGAGCCGCATGGGGTAGTAGTGCAGTCGCATCCCACCATATTGGAACTTGATACTGCACATCAGAGACATTGTTTTGCTGGCTTCTTGATCATTTTGTTGGACTACTTCGGGAATGACTTTTTGTATCCACCTGTGACTCCCCTTGGGAAATTAATCACACAAACTCTGGGGTGCGTGGCAAGAAGCTGCAGTTCTGGAAACCACTTTACATCCTCACTGTTTGTGTTGGATCACATGATGGACCATTTTCACTATGGAAAATTTGTCAGTAGTATTTCGCAATAACTTCAACAAAACTAAGTATGAGCCCCATTTATTGCATATGTGAAGAATTACCAAGTGTCTGAGGCAATAACCTTGTTGGTTTCTGAGGTGATAAGGCAGCTGAAACTGAGAGATGCTCCCCACTTATGGCGATTGAGATTACTGGGTGAAGTGCCATCTGCCCTCTCACAGAGACATTTCTGAAAATGCCTCACAACTCCCTTCCCCCCAAAAAACGATGACTATGTTACAATAACTTACTCTTGCAGGAAACCTTGTGTATTCCCATTAGACAGTCACTGGAGACAAGGGGAAGCAGGAAGAACAAGTCCTTAATTTCCAGCCATCGCCTGTATTGCTGTCAGTGTATAGTACTACAAGAGGTTCACAATCAGACGAGGGTGACATCTATAGCAGGTGTACTGAAAATTACAGCCTATCTTCCATACGTACACATTACAATGCCCACTAATATTATTGAAAAGAACATGGCATATTATATTTGTAAACATTCATGTAGAAATACGCATGAACATGTTCTCATTTACTGCAGGTCATTAGAATAAATTTAGCATTGGAGTCTAGTAGACAGCACTACCAGCTAAGGCCTGTGCAAAGTAGGCAGTGGGGGCTGACCCCTTGAGACTACAGGTTGGGGAGCTCAATGGAGTGCACCTCAGTCCTCCTCACCCCCTACCATCACAGGGAAGGACATGGGTGTGCTCGAGGAATACCAGATCTGCAACTTGAGAGACCCTTTGATTGGATGCCCCAAACAATGTGACAAAAACTGAAAAAATACAAGAGAACCACGTACAAAAGAAACAAAAGAGAAGCAAGGAAAAGCAGCAATGATGCTTGAGAACTTACACTCTCATCTTAGGCCTGCCCATATTGCAGACCATTTTTCTACAACCACCTTCCCATATCAACTTTCCGATGGAGAAACCCACTCAATGCAAGATCGGCTGTTAACCATAGCATCAACATTCATCCTGAAATAAGGAAACATGGTGACTAATACCCATAGCAAGAATGCAAACAACATAGCTCATTGACCAAGGCGCACTGAAACTTAGACAGCACCAGGGAATCCCACACTGGAACAGGAAGATGCTGCAGTAAAGCCAAATCAAAAACACAGACCAGACGCATTCAAGCGTCTACTAGGAAAAGGATATACAAAACATTTCAGCATGGAGAGATACTGACAAGACAGGGATACAGACATGCAGTGGAGTGGGAAACAGACAGTGAAACTGTGACAGACAGAATCTAGAGGAAGAGTCAACAACAAGTACACTGGGCCAGCGAGACAGCAGTATTGTAGCAAGAACACCCGGAGATGAGACAAACTTTGCAGATGCAGTAGGAGTCAATGGAAACAGATAAAAAACAATCACTGTGCCAAATCCTAAGGACTACTAGGCCACGAACACAGGAACAAAGACATGTAAGTATGGGCACTTGTAAGAGGAATGAAACACAAGAAGTACCAGGCTGTTCCTAAATAAAGTGAAGGTTGGATGTTGGGGACTACTTTATGTCGTGGATGAACGCGTGGGTATCCACTGTGTTGGATATAATGGCCTCACACCCCTTGCAGGTGTCATGCTTCATCATCGGCAATGCTCCTTGTTGGGTCGGCGGTGCAATACCCAACGGGCAACACCTCAAAGAGGGGCTCTTTGGCAGAGATCTTTTTCCAACTGCCGTATGGGTGAAGTGTGGGTGAGGGGACAGTAGTATGTAGACGTGGTGAAGAAGTTAAAATTGGAGTAAAGGGTACCAGGATCAGGTTTATTCTAGCGGTCCCTTATTCCAAATTAAAATTAGAGAGATAGAATAGGCTCGTAGGGAATGAATGTCCCCTAGTGCGAGACTAGACTACAGGGTGTATCAATCGGTCGACATGTTTCTCGCTGTTTGTCCTCTGACAAGCGATTCCTCAGGACCAAGAAAAAATAAACAAAAGGTTTGTGATTTGTTAACTATCTACATGGTGCCTTTACCTAGCTAGAAGACTTTTTCTAATCGGTGTAAAGGGTCAAAAATAATACCTGTGTTGTGCTGTAATTGCCTAAAGTGGGAGACAAAAAGGGCATTTCACAACAATTCACGTGTTCCACAGTAATTCACATGTGACACCAAACAACCAAAACAGTGTGAAGCATGCCTGTATGGATGTGTAATAGGCATGTATTAAAAACACGTAGACTAAACCGTGATAAGCAAGGTGCATGGCATGCTCAAAGAGAGTAGTCCCTCTAATTAAAAAACAATACTTAGCAGCAGTATTCTCATGACAATGGCGATGGTTGAACACTCACCTATCTTGGTTGGGTGAGCTACAACAACAGCACCCGGCAGGTAGAGCTGCGGGTATAACCTCTCAGTTTCCAGGCTAATGTAGATGGACAGAAATCAAGTCTTACATAAAACAGTATGAAGAGTAAATAACACTTTGTTCCATGGGCAATTTCACTGACTGTCTGTGTCAACCAAACGAAAATGAGCTTCTCATTTGCTCTAAGAATCGTGTGGTGCCCCTTCTGGTAATAAAAGCAGGGGTGTATTAACTAGGTACCTGATCTTATCAACCAGGATCTTAGTCATTCCAGTGTGCCTTATTCACCATTCTCCTCTCTCATTCTCACTCTCACAGATGTTGGTTCTCATAGATTCGGTTTTATGATTATTTGTATGTGTAGATACCTGGTTGAAAAGGATTGTGTGGGGGGGCCTGTCTGCGATTTACAAAAGAAATGAAATGGTGAGCGGGCGCCCCCATGGTTGTGAGTTAAATGTCGCCCCTGGGAGTGCGCCGGAACATCATGACGCGAGGTGTAATGAGTACCGCGTTTCTGGCCGGGTACGTCGGAGCTAGAATCAGGGCAATTGGACTGACCAAAAGACACTAGCGTCCTCTAAAATGCCGATCCCGTCGCGCTTGGGGAGTGCGAGAGGAGGCGGGCGAGAGTGAAGTACTCTTATAGCAGTTAGCACCCAGACTGACTTAAAGGTGCACCGTTCGAGCAGGATTATATTAAACGGTCGCTCCAAACCAACATTAATGCATTGTCACTTATTTATATTGTGCCGCGCTCCCTCTGGTAGACTAACCCCTCTCTGCCGGGACCGGGTAGATACCGGACCTGCGGGAGAGGGAAGTCTTAACTGCTCGTGGGGTCACGTGGTGGGGGTGGGATTACTCGTTGTTAGCAGGGCACCACCGTTAGTCATTTAAGAGTAATTGTGGCGCCCATCTTGGAATTTCTGAACTGTATGGTCGAAACAAAGAAAACTAGGGTGTTTTTTTCGTAGTTTAAAGAGTAACAGTCCACATAAATGAGCAAATAACTAAACAAACAAACAACCACTACTTAAATGGTAAAGACGAACTGGCACGGACTTCCTCTCCATAATCGGATGTATTGGCCTAAATTGTATTAAATAGCATTGATGTCTCTAAGGGAGGAAAAATTGACTTAACTCAAGGTTCACTGTCTGATTAGTTATATTAATCGTTGCTGTTGGTGTATTTTAAATATTTCAAAGGTTGAGTGACGGTGTCCCCAGTGAGATGACTATTAGGGCTTCGTGACACGCTTAATCAGAAGGGAGGATCTATGCTAGTCCAGTTAGGTGGCTGCGGTTGAGCGATAGTGTCCCCAGTGAGATGACTGTTGGGGCTTAGTGGCACAATGCTTAGTCAGAAGGGGGGGAGGATTAGGGGGATTAGTGTTAGTCCAGTTAGGTGGCTGTGGTTACTACTCACAGGTGTGCAGGTAGATTCACAGAACATGTGTCTCGCTTTTGTTATGGACCTAGTATTCTCAGTATGTAATTGCTGTGGGCAGATAGTTTTAAAGGGTGCTCCATGGAATGTCTTCATTTAGTCCTGAACTATCTGAGCATAAGCGATGTATCCATCGCTGTTCCTTGTAGAAAAGGCTGTTTTGTTGACGCATTATTAGCTTCCAGTATCAACCATCTCATCGAGTCTGCACTATGATTGGCTTCTGCAAAGTGTTTACTCATCTTTGTATTGGTCTTTTTGCTACGGAAGTTGCTGCAGTGTTCTGCCATGCGTACCTTGACTGGGCGAGTGGTCATGCCCACATAGTAAAAACCGCAGGGGCACAGTATTAGGTAAATGCATTTTGCAGTGTTGCAATTGGTATGGCTCCTTAATTCCCAGGCAAAGGAGGGACTCAGTTGGATTGTCTTGTATGTATTTGTCATTGGACACACACTACATGACCCGCACGGAAAGTGGCCCTGTACCGGAGGTAGCTGCCATAATGTGGGCTGTGTTCTGATCTGTTTAGTTTTTGGTCTTGTATGTATCAAGATATCTTTCAGATTTTGGGACCTTTTGAAAGCGAACCTAGGTTGTTCAAATTCAATATCACCAGTATTGAGTATCTGCCAGTGACGTTTTAATGTCTTCTTTACAGTGTAGGATGCAGGGGAAAAGGTGGTGACACACGTCATAGGCTCTTTTTTCTCAGGGTCTGGTGTCCTCCTTTCCAAGAGTGCATCTCTGTTGTTGTTCTGTGCTCTCTTTCTAGCTTTCGCCACATCCCTAGTTGGATAACCCCTGTCTAGTAGGTTCCGGGAGAGGATTTTAGACTGTATTTTGTACTCAGCTAGCTTGCTACAATTGCGTCTAACCCTCAGGAACTGTCCTACAGGTAAGTTCTCCCGAAGTGATTTCGGATGGTGACTTGAGAAGTGAAGGAGGCTGTTTCGGTCTGTTGGCTTTTTGAACATGGAAGTTGTTAAGTGCCCCTCTTCTATCTCAATAGTCAGATCCAAAAATGAAATATGGGTGTTGGATGCTGATATAGTGAACTTTAGGTACGGGTTCAGAGCATTGATCCAGGTAAAGAACTCTTTATATGAGTCCTGGTTGCCTTCCTTGTAAGAGGAGACAGGACCTCCAAGTTTTCTGATGAGAAGCCTAAATGTACAACAATTCATTCCTAGAAACTATGCTCTCAAACTGGCAAGGAAGGGATCCAATAGTCTCCATCCATTTATCGAGAGATCTTTTCCCTGGGACAGGTAGATGTGGACTTTCTCAATTATTTATGGAGTTGGTCCAAGATCTAGGCCTGGTGGCGCTGCTTCTTTTCTTTGTGCTGCTCAACTGAGAATCACCCAAGCAAGCACATCATGGAACTTGTGCCGTCTTCTGTAAGAAAAGTACATGTACACACTTTCAATTTTTTTTAATGCAAATAAACATCTTCAACTTCAGCAGGGAAAGGAAATGGTTTAGCTCATACAGAACCAACCTCCATGTTTCTTTACAAGGACACACAGACTACTATCCCTGCATCCAGCTTGAGTGCCGCTAAGAGGATCCTCTTACGAAAGTTGTATGCAGTATTGAATGCAGCACAGGTGGCCTATATCTAGATTGCAATGGAAACAGCAGAGCACAGATGTTCTTCACATGGAGATGACCCTTGCGTCAGTGGGTATTTGTCTGCGTAAGTGGGTATTTGTCTCTATTGGAGGCAGTGGCGTGAACCATCAGAGACGATATGGAAGCGAATGGCTGGCTCAGACCTCACTTGAGGCCACAGGAACTTTGTTCTTCCCTATCAAGTATCTCCTCTGAGTGCCAGTTTCCTGAAGAATAGGTGACTCCAGCCAGGGATCAATCCAGAATTGCCAATGCATGGCCATTGTGTTGCTGGTGCTTGCAGCCATGTCTCAAGGGTTCTAGGGCATCCATTCCCCCCCAGATTATTTACTTAGATGAAGTAGGAACATGCAGGCACCTACAATATATTCCAGAGTTAGGTTATCCACTCTGTAAATTTATATCAGAGGTAGGGCCAGTAGATGGCCACAAAGGCAGTCATCCTTTTAAGGAAGAGAACATCATACTGGCATGTTTTATTGCCAAACGCCTCACAGTTGGCCATCTTGCAAACACTGTAAGTAATCTATGTACCCATCAGGGAACGTTGCATCATCACCACAGAATGAACGGGGTGGAGTTCCTGGAGACACAGACTGTAGTACCTGATGGCCAAGGGGTTGTGATAAAATTTGGAGGTGATAATGACAACCCTCAGCACCAAGAGATCTTTGCTGGGAAGCAGTTACACTTTATAAATCCTTCATTTGTCTAACCATGTAAGCTGCAGTATCTACCTTTTATATAAGCCATACTTGTGCATTACCCAGAAGCAATAAAGGGGATGTACTTGACATCAGTCACAAGCTCAAAGATTTACTGTATAAGTAGAACATCGAAATTATCAAATGCCATGTTTAGACAATCAATTGAAAGGACACTTCAGACTCATTATTATTGAAAAGTTTAATCATGTTACCTTTATGTAGAAGCTTCCCATAATTGCTATAAATGTGTTACCTCTCCCTTGAGAGTTCCTCACCTTGTAGGCTGCTTGGGGTACAACGGTCCAATTTTTTTTATTGGAAGTTTTCAAATAAAAACAGTTTGAAGACTCAACTCAAAAGAGTATTAAAGTTTTCTTTGACACATGGAGATAGCTGGGTAAAAGAGAAAAGGTTTCCTCAAGTTCTCCCGAGACCACCGGTGGCACAGTAGCCAAGATTGGCCCTGGTGTAACGTTTGTTGATGCCACCCAGGGTTAGATGCTCTAATTCATTGAGGGTTCCCTGGGCTCAATTGACAGAATCTCCAATGCCCAGAAGATGGCATCTTGTGCCCAGTTAAAGTGCACGCTTAAGCAACAAGGTGGGTTGGCAGCCGTCATTCATCCCACATTGTCTTTAGACATGGGTGTCCTACCCCTCATGAGTTGAAAGGGGCTGTGGTCTGTACTGCTACATGGAGTGATGCAATTGGACCAGAGTGTCTTAAGGATTTCTAGTTTCCACACCAGCTAGTTATTGTTGGCTAATTGGATGGTGCCCTTGATAACCCAGTTGAAACGTTCAACAGCACCATTGCCAGGGGGGTGGTAAATGGATGTGGTCTTATGGCTTGTTTTGTTTCTGTCAAGATAGATTTTTTTTAAAGTTTTGAAAACCTTTATCAAATAATTGTAGGGTACATCAGTGCAGTATACAAGCAGCAAATCGAACATGCACTACATTGCAAATATATGGCACCTTCCCGTGATAATCTGTTCTCAACCATAACTCCCCGTCCCCCCTCCAGTGCCCTCGGTGCCAATGAAAAAGTCTTTCAGCGCAGTCCAGATCTTGACCAGTAGAATTCGGTTTCGCACAGTGCAGATAAGCAACTACTATACAATATAAGTGGGTTGTAAGTAATACAATACTCAAGAACACACCCGCAATCAAACATTTCCCTCTCCAGTGTACCCACCCATCCCTGTGTATACATCCAGAGCCGATTCATCTCCCCCTCTCACTATCTGACATCAAAACATTTGCCATTCTTATGTATCCATTCTCTCCTGAGAGGTCAGGGACTCAGCTCCTGGTCCGCTGTCGGTCTCTATCTCCACCGCATTTCTTGCCCCTACACCATCTGCATTTATGTCCTGCAGTAGCAGGTAAGTGGTGTGTGGGCCCCAAATATCCCTCGGGCGTGATTTAATGGGCAGCATTTCTGCATAGTAGCCCAAATTATCTTGCCATGTGGACATGGGGTGAATCCAGCATTTGATTTAACACCTTGGCTGCTGTGGTTATTTTTCCCCTGTGCTGGAAAACTCTTGTTGCCATATATTCATGACGAGCTCAGCTCGTCATCAGCACACGACCACCGTGGCTGATGACGAGCTGAGCTCGTCATCAGCATCGAAGGGGTTAAGGAGCGCGCCCCCCGTCCCCAGCGGCACGTTACGTGGCGCTTCGCTAGAAGTAACCCCATAGCTAGGATCTTCTTGTGTGGTGTGTTAATGTCCTGGGACAGTCCCAGGAGGGCCACCAGTGGTCATGGCTCCAGTTGGATTCCCAGCATGCCCGAGAGTCCCTCAAATGTGTGTCCAGACGGTGGCCACGTGAGGGCAATTCCATGCCAAATGCATGAAGTCTGCCCCCTCTCTGCCGCATCTAATTCACCTGTCGTTGTCTCTGAGATGGAATCTATGTAGTCTAGCTGGAGTGTGATATAAGCGGTGCAAAAATGTAAAGTGTATGAGTCTTAATCTGCTGTTACCGGTAATGGGTTCTGTGTGCATACACCTACGTTCCCATTGCTCACCAAATCCTTATCCCTTTCTTGCCGGGCTCTTATCGTGTGAGGCGTTATCGCCGTTTATGTGTCCTTGTATAGGAGAGACACAGCGTGTCTAGGGGGTTCTGCCTGTAAGAGAGCATGCAAGGGATCCAGTGTGGCTGGTTCCTCAGGAAACGCCGGAGTGGCTGCTTTCACGCTCTGACGAAGTCGAGCATAGAGAAAAGTGTCCATTATTGTTGGGGTTTGCTTGTCAAAAAAACTGTTCCTTATTCCGAAATTGCCCTCCTATGTAAAGATCCCCCCAAGTGGTGTACTTGAGACCCTCGAGCATCCAGCTGCAAATCCCTTCGCACGTGATTTTCAGTAAAGGATTCCGGATCAGAGTCATTTTAGGGGAATGTAGCATCGGGGAGTCCAATTTATGGGCTATTCGCTGCCATGCTACAACAGTGCAGTCCACAGTAGAAGGGTCTCAGCCACGCCCCTTTACCAGCATAAACAGATAGGCTGCTGGAGGCGTCGGAACCATGTAAATGAGGCACCACCGCTAAATGAGGGATAAAGGGGGGTGGGTGAAACCAATACACTGCGAAGTGAGCCTGTGCGCAATAGTAATCGAATTCAAAGTTAGGCACATCGTACCCTCCTTGATTATAAGGCAGCATCATAGTGCACAAGTTGGGTCGCGCCTGCTGCCCCACAATATGAGCCTCGTGAGCTGTGTCTTAAGTGTACTGAAGAAGAAGTTCCCTGGGTGGTCTAGTATATTGATAAACAGGTACAGTAGCTTTGACAGTAGTACCATCTTGATCAGCGAAATCCGTCCCGCCATGGATAGGGGCAAACGTAACCATTTGATGATAGAGTCAGTAATCTTGTCCATGGCAGTTCAATAGTTCGCTCTCATTAGTGCATCTTTATCCCAAGTAATGTGAATGCCTAAGTATTTGAGTTCCTCCGATTCCCAGATCAGTGGGTAGTCTAGTTGATGCTGCTGAGTGTTATTTGTCAGGGGGAAAACTGCGGTGATCTCTCTCAGTATGGGGTTTAGGTTGTCCTAAGCTTTGTGCACATATGTCATATCATCCGCATAGAGCAAAATAAGCAGTGGCCTGGCAGGGTAGATTAGCGTTTTGTCATTGTGGTGTTGGCGCAATTTAGCAGCAAGAGGCTCTATAGCCAGGGCAAATAAGATGGGGGACAGGGGGCAACCGTGGCGCGTTTCTCTAGAAATGGGGCAAGGGGAGGATCTGGCACCATTAAGAAGTACTGACGCCATCGGCCGACAGTAGAGAAGCTGTATCCATTGGAGGAAGGAAGTGGGCATCCCCATACGCCCTAATACGCCTAGCAGGTAATCCCACTCCAGGGAATCGGACACTTTAGTAGCGTCAGGACAGACCGCGACTGCAGCACAGTTGGGGTCTATATCCTGCCAGACCGCGGCCAGTCTTCAGACGTAGTGTGCCGTGGCCAGATTCAGGATAAATCCCGCCTGGTCAGGTAGCACGAGTCCCTGCATCAGCAAGTTAAGTCTGTTTGCCAGGACTTTAGCGACTATTTTCATGTCACAGTTCAATAGAGGTAGGGGTCGATAGGAGTCACAGCACGCCGGGGGTTTCCCTGGTTTAAGTAAGGAGGTAAGTCGGGCTTTGTGCATGGTCTCCGGCAGGCATCCCTCCTGCTGTGCTGCGTAAAATACTTCTCGGAGTATAGGAGATAATATAGGGGCTTACACTTTATAGAATTCTATTGATAGCCCGTCTGACCCTGGGGCCCATCCTGAACGCATCTGCATGATAGCGTCAGTATTTTCGTCCAACTCTAGGTCAAGATCTAGAAATTTCCGTTGGGTGTCTCCTAACCATGCCAATGCTGTATCTGCTAAATATTCCGTCAAGTCTAACGGGGCACCACTTTGGGAAGAATAAAGATGGCTATAGAAGTCTCGAAACGCATTGAGCTGGTCAAGAAGGTTCCTGAGTGTGTTACCCTGTGCATCCTGTATGGCTGTGACATAAGTGGAAAACCAGGGGGGCTTCACTGCAGCCGCCAGAGCCTTCCCCGGCCAGTCTCCCTCACCATACACCCTTGCCATATGTGGTTTGCCCTTGTAATTTGCTTTCCCTATTAACCAGCTCCTAATATTCAGTCAGCGTTTCGCACATAGTGGCTCTCAGTACGTGCCCGTCAGGGTCATTGTTGAGGTCAGTTTCCAGTCGCTTGAGCGTTTTTTATAAATTGTCACGGTCATTCCACAACGCCTTGAGAACGCCGCCTCCTTTGGATATGCACCCTCCCCGGGCCGTAACCTTAAAAGCCTCCCATACAGTAGTGACACTAGAGACAGATCCCATATTTCTCTCAAAAAAGACCTGTATTTCCTGCTCTAGTTCTGATTTAAATGCTGCGTCCTGCAGGTATAGAGGGTTGAGGCGCCATGCTCTGTAGGGTGAGTGCTGCAATGGGATCTGTAACTCCACCAAGATAGGTGAATGGTCGGAGTGCGTTCAGGCTAGGTGTAGCACGGTCTTCAGCCAGTGCGCCATCCCGGCGGACAAGAAGACATAATCAAGCCTAGCCCAGGATGTGTGAATCGCCGAGTAATGTGTCCCCTCCCGCCCAGTGGGGTGCTTATGTCTCCAAGAATCTACGAGGCAATTGTCAACATTGATTTCCTGTAGTATCTTGTGCGAGTTAGTGTAATGTGCTGGGGATGCCTTGGACCTATCCAGTCGGGCTGCATTGTAGTGTTGAAATCACCCCCCAAATCACATAGTTGGTGCCTATTTCCTGAACTCTAGACCATAGCCGGAGTAGAGTCTGGGGCTCATCAGTATTGGGGCCGTAGTAGTTGGCAAAGGTCACATCCAAAGAGTGTAGTCTCCCCCGTAGAAGACAAAATCTACCGCTTACGTCTGCCTCAGTCCCCCCCGGTACAAATGTCGTTCCTTTACTAACCAGGATTGTAACACCTCAGGCATAAGTGGAATAAGATGCAAAGCAACGATGTGAAGCCCATCTTGAGGCAAACAGGGGTGTATCCCTGGGGCATAAATGTGTTTCCTGTAGCATTGCAATCGTAATGTGGTGCCGATCTGAATAACCCAACAATTGTTTTTTCTTCCTCGGGTTGTTCAGTCCCCGCACATTCCATGACAGTATCTTAATGTTGTATATGTCACGTGCGTCTTCCCCCATTGTCATAGGGTTGGTATCTTTTACACTTCCGCGCTGTCGCTACTGTTCGTAGGCAACTGAACTATTCAAACTGTTCCCTCCTTCCTCCCACACCGGCTCACCCAACTTGCCGGGTACACATTTCCCTCCCTCCAAAAGTCCCTCTTAACCAAGTCGACATGGGGGTGCGCCCTCATGGGGTATATACTAGGGGTACACGACCCGCCCACTGCCTTCCATACTTTCACCCACCCGCTATGCCGCCTTATAGCAGACAGGCACGGTGGCTCGGAGGCAGAGTGCCAGGCAGATTATGACAAGAAAAAAATACAGTAATCAGTTGTATACATCACCAACGTGGTGCAGTCCTTCAAAAGCAGACTGTCTGGGAGAATAGCAGAAGGGTCAAAGCTAATAGAGTCGTCACCCCCGGGTCCGACAAGGGAGATTGAGATCTGGAGCGGTCTCGTGCCCCGGATCCCGCTGATGTGGCCTTGCATGCCGCTTAAGATATTCCTCGACCTGTTGCGGGTTCTGGAAGAAATGTTGCTTCTAATGATGTGTAATCTTGTGGAGAAGTGTGGCTCAGGGGTTAGAGGCGGCAGACCCGGAAGCTGAGATTGGTCCTGGACCAGGGTTCAATTCCCTGCCTCGGCAGGTCTTGGGCTAAAAATTCCATGGACTCGATAATTCTCGCTCCGGTGCCTTCTCGACTCACGGGTTCACACTCTGCGACTCTGGGCAATAGCTTGCTTAATCTCCACAAAGGCCCCTCGCGGCGGGATGCCTGACTTTCACCATGTGGATACCCGCTGGGGCTATCACACAGGGGAATATCAGGACGGGTTCCCTAAGCAAGCGCCGGGACACCCACTGCGGGTAGCTGTGCGCTATATAAGCTCAACTACATTTACATTTACATCTTCAGCTTTGCCCGATAAAGCATGGAGTAGGGAATTTCCTGAGCCTGGAGCTTTTTCTTGACGGCGGAGAATCTGCGACGGGAATCCTGTACTGTTTGCGTGAAGTCCAGGAGGAAAGCTAATGTTGTGTTCTCATAATGTACTTGCTTCCTCTCGCGGGCGATGCGTAGAAACACATCTCTATCCCAATAGTACAGGAATCGTGCTATCTCCGGTCGTGGCGCCCCGCCCCAGATCCCTGTGAGGGATCTGTGTGCACGCTCCACAATGAGGTGTGCTAAAAAAGAGTCTCTGCCAAATAAGGCCACCACCAATTTTTCGATGAAGTCCTCCATACGTTCCACGTTGGTGGATTCTGCTAGGCCTAGGATGTGCACGTTGTTCCGTCTAGAACGTGCCTCCAAATCCTCATGTTTCTCAGCTATAACTCAGAGCAGCTTCTCCATATGTGTGATTTGCCCTTTACTGGTCGTAGCCCCATCCTCCAGGTCCGACACTCTGGTTTCATGGTCTATTGACGTGAGGCGTTGCTTCATTCTGAGCAAGAGTGCCCTCCAATCTTCTTCCGGCTCCCCCATGGCGCCAGTATTGACGCTCTCCCCCGATTGCGACCTGGGGTCTTTGCGTGCCTCAAATGGTATTTTAGACTGTTTGTCATTCGTGCGCCCCATTTTGAAGGTCACAAACCTGATCTCTGGCCACTTAGGAAAAATGATCAATGAGAAGTAGTGTACACTTGTTCACCATGTTCAAGAACGGGTCCCATGATGTCAACTCCAATTCTCTAACAGGGCATGGTTTGACATGTGATGGGATGAAGAGGAGGTCTGAATGTAACCCGGGTTTTATCTGAATTGTAACACAAAGTACAGTCTGACTATTCTTTCAACAGCCATGTTGATCCCAGGCCACCAATACCATCTCTTCACTCTACTTTCCAGTGTCCAAATGACCTTTCTGGCAAATTACTAGAATTTTGTTTCTAAGTCTGGAGGGACGGACTAGCCTTCCACCTCTCAACAGTAACCCATGCTTGACTTCCCAAAAAGGGGATAGTGAATCTGAGATATTTCTTTTGCTAGACCAGCCACTAGACAGCATATTGAACACCTTGCATACAACAGAATCTTTGGTTTGCTCATTCATCCATTGAAATCCTGTGCAACTCTTCCTGTATATTGGCAATGCACAACTCTTCTACATCTTCATTGTTACAGGGAGAAAAAGTACGAATAGACATGCGACTTAAGAAGTCAGCAACCACATTTTTGACCCTGGGTACATACTGGACCACGTAATTGAAATACAATAGGAAAACTGACAATCGAGCAAGTCTGGGGGGAGCTGTATATAACAGTTTGTGGTAAACACCTTGGTAAGTGGTCTGTGGTCACTGCGTAGGATGACCTTATTACTCCACACAAACTGACGGCAATGTTCAAGCCCCCAAACGCATGGTAGAACGTCCCGCTCTATGACGGAGTATTATTCTTCCGTGGCCGTCAAAGAGCGGGACACAAAAGCAATAGTACATTCTACCCCCTTACTATCCTTTTGGGTGAGAACCACACCAAGACCTTTACAACTTGTCTCAGTCATGATGATGTTTTCTAACAAGTTATCAAACCCTTGTTATGGTTACAGAGAACACATTTCTTTCTTTACGTTACAAAATGAATCCCGGCATGTTTCGGGCCACAAAAACGTATTCTTAAACTTGAGTAATTGTCTTAATTCATAAGATTTACATTAGAAATTCTTGATAAGTTTCGCATAGAATTCAACAAGGCCAAGAAAGGAACGTAACTCTTCCTTGTTACATCGTACAGGTGCATCTAGAATGGCATCTAGCAGTTCTTTCTTGGGCCTGATGCAGTCACCAGTAATCTTATATCCAAGGTAGTTTACCTTAGTGCCTGCAAATTTACATTTATGATATTCGGCCGTTAAACCTTTAGCATTAAGGATACCGAGTACCAGGTTCACTTTGTTGTCATGCTTCTCCCTTGTTCTTCCCATTACAAGAATGTCATCCTGGAACATTTAAATGTCTGTCACCCCCTTAAACATGTGGGGCATGAGCCTTTGAAACTTTGCGGCAGGAGAGGCCAATCCGAACAGTACTCTTGTGAAACAGTAGCTCCCAAACAGTGTTATGAATGTGGTAAGGTTTTTGCTGTTGTATAGGGGAACCTTGTGGTTGGCCGATTTAAGGTCTATAGTTGAAAACCATTTTATACCTTTGGTGAGTGCCAACAATTTGTTTATTATGGTAAGAGGGCATTGCTCAATCACGATGTGATCATTGAGGTTGCATAAGTCTATGCATAGCCTAAGATTAACGTTGGGCCTCTTGGCCACGACCAAGGGAGCCACCCATTCCTAGGCTTCTACCTGCTCAGTGATACCATCCTGAAGTAGTTTATCCAGTTGATCCCTGACCTTTCTTTGACTGCAAAGGGTAGATTACGAACCTTATGGACAACTGGAACAGAACTTGACTTAACACGTATCTTGTGCTTATACCCACTCAAAGTCCCGATCCTCCCAGAAAAGACTTTGGGAGAATTTGTTTGATAAGCCCTTGCTGTATTCCTCGTCATTTTGGATGACCAGGACAGGATCAGAACTACTGGGATAAAGTGTAATACCCAGGCTACCTTGGTCCATCCAGCCTAAGACGGAAGGGCTGACAGACGATACATACATTTTGCCTAAGGATTCTCTTCCCTTGAAGGAGAAACTGAGGGGCATATTACCAAGGGCCTTAGCGCCGCTTTAGCGGGAATTTTTCCCGCTAAAGCGGCGATTTTATCGCCCTAATACCTAGCTGTAGCTAACACCAGTTAGCGACAGCTTTAAGGAGATAGCGATCATCTTGGGGCCCACTTTGCATGTCAGCAATAATTATCGCTAATGACATGCAAAGTGGGCGTGCCAAGATGTTAGCGACTGGAAACAGTCGCTAACATCGCTATCTCCTATTATCTACTTTTGGAAATATTTGCGCAAAGCGCGAATATCTCCAAAAGCTAACGCCTGCCAAAAGCAGTTCTTAGCCATGTTATCCAATTAAAGGTGGCTAACATGGCTAAGAGCATTGTCACGATAATGCATGAATATCGCTGATTTTTCAGCGATATTCATGCATTTCGCAGGATTTTTACCGCTTTTGAGATAAACCTTGATAATATCAAGGTATCTCAGCGGTAAAATTCCTCGGTGCTCGGCGATTGAGTTTTCTAAAACCCCACACTTCAATGGGTTCTCCAGTAAATGTTTTCATAGCAATATCAGCTTTTCCAGCTGTTTTCCCAGGTGTGGTACAAACTTTTCCTCCCAAACTTTACTGTTTACTATTGCGTAACGAGAACCAGAATCTGCAACTATGCTAATGTCAACTGCCCTTATGGACGTCACACACTGGTTTCTTGGGTTTAGTATTGTGGGCATCGTTAATTTGCAAGACTAATTGTCTTCAATGTTAAGGACATACATGTTCAACTCATCATCAGAAACGTTGTTCGTTATATTGTCGTGCACATAGACTAGTTTAACTCTGCCTGAAGATCTTTGGTGGCATACTTTCTGGAAGTGCCCCATCAGTCCACAAAATGAGCATTTAACATTCCTTGCTGGGCATTTCTTGTCGTTAGCTAAATGGGTGGAACTACCACATCTGTAGCAACGTCTTTTATTGCTGCTCTGCATTCTACTGGTAACAGGTTTAGATTCATTATGTTTATTGCCCTGTTTAGAAAAAGATTTCGGTTCAACCACCCTGGACACAGTACCATCCTCTTTTTTTTGTTGTTCTCAGAAAGGAAAACCCTGGCACACCTACCCGAGATCTCTGCCCTCCTGGCAACACCCATAACGTTTTGTAAAGGGGATGCACCTTTGGCCAACAGACTGTCTTGGATACTTGTGTTAGAGCCCTGCATGACAATCTGATCCCAGATGAACTCGTCATGCAAATCTCAAAAACGACAATTAATGGCCAGATTTTTCAAAGCGGGGACTTAAACGGCAATAGACTCCTCATTGCCCTGTTTCCTGTGGAGAAACAGGTACCTAGCGACAGCAACACACACTGTGGGTTTATAATAAGTATTAAGGTCGTCGACAGCATTTGCGAAAACATCACTTTCTTCAGCTTCTCTAACCTTCTTATTTACACTATTGTAGTTTGATCCCTCCAGCCCCCAAACAGTGTAACAATTTTTTGTTCGCAGTGAAGAAGTCTTCTTCTTCAAATGTAGAAATATAGTTTGTGAAATACTCTCCACTCTTCCCATTTAAGTACTGGATCACCACCAGCTGGTAGAAATATCTGGGGAGTCGACAAGTTACATAACTACCCAGTCGACCTTTATTTTGATTGGTGGGAGGGCAATACAGGTGAGAAACAATAAGAATAGTAGTACCAATGTCAGTACGAATATATGGTAATGCTATATTACCTCACAATAAATGTTGTATTAGAAGGTAAGCATGAATAGAAGGCGGTAGTATGATGTGTATCAGCAAGAGAAAGCAGAAGGTAAAACAACATTCTCACAATGATGAGAACAGTGCTTAGTTATGAGAAGGTCAGCAGGATCTATTAATGAATGCTAGACCATAAAGTGATTAAGGAAGGTCACTGTGGGAGCAGGTAAGCTTTGCGTTGGAAAGCACTAAGGCAAAATACCATTTGCATCTGTGGATTTCACCAACAAGTTCTGTTGACTAGTTGATCTGGTGTTTTGAGGAGACACTGCGTGCGCCATTCATAACAAGAGATGCCGTGAGTAGCAATGACAATCAAAGATGCTGTCACGTTTAAGATACGCGTAAACACATAGCAAGTATGCTCAGACTAACGTCGACCAAACGGTAAATCAGTACATCCTATATGGCATAGGCAATGTGCTTTTATTTGCGTTGTACAGACCCTCCAGGATTTCGCAATTTGCCATGAAATCAGCACTTTTGTAAAAATGCTGCGATGTTTACAAAAGTGCCCACGAAATCAGCACTTTTATAAAACTCGCGCGGCATTTTTACAAAAGCCGATATATCCAAGGGGGGTCCCACGCTGTGTAAGACTCGGCACGAACATACCTCAGACGTACAAACAGGGCACGGAGGCAGGGGGCAGCCAGGCCCCCTCGCGTGCTGATGGTTTCTGCCTTAATTTGGGGAGAAGCACCCCACCTCCTCCTCAGGTTCTTTTTTAGAGCTGGTTTATTTCGGGCTTTTCTGTTTTTCGTGCTCTAGCGTATTCTATTCTATATTAGAAGTGTAAGTATTGTTAATGCGCATAGCTCAATAACTGGAGTTTTGCACAACATGACGTCTGCTTAATATAAATTACGTACATGCCTATCTAAAACCTGAATAAACAGCATGCACGTGCGGTAGCACTACACCCCCCACTCCCAACATCAGCGTTGGATTTTCCGCCGCCTGTTGTCCTCGGCTCTGGCAGGTGTCAGGGGCTTGCGGTGGTTTTGGGATCGGTGTGTGTCATTGCACGAAAAGCCAACCCCCGGCTCCTCCCATTAGGGGCATATTTTTCTTTTATGGCTGGAAGGGGGGGGGGTGCATTCTTTTTATCCTTTCCAGGCCGGGCCCCCTGGTTAAGACCTGTGAAGCACCTCGTTGTAGGTGTCGTGAGTTGCACAGGGGCACCGTCCGCAGTCTAGACTCGCAGCAGGGCTTCTAAGCCCTGGCACAGCCTCCCTAGGAACAGGACTCATTTCTGCATCATTTGTACTCTGCACCTGCCCCTCGGATCCCAGGCAGGAGCCATGACTTCAGAGGCAGGAGCGCTTTGGGGGCAGAAACCAGACATGCAGGGGGGGGGGGGGGGGTCAGGTGTGGGTGAGTTTCTGGGTACACGGATGAAGAGGCCTTTTGTCTTTATTTCAATTCTTAGGAGGGCACAGGTCCTAAAAAACAGAAAGGGGGGGGGGTCTAACCAAGTTAGGCAGCATAGCGCGTGACATCACATTGAGTGACATCATTGAGCGCAACATGGCACGTCGCATCACAGGAAGTGGCATCAAGACCCATGACCTCACAGGAATTGACATCACAAAATGTGACACAAAATTTTAGACCTCACACTTTTGTTTAGCCCAACTGGCAGATGAAGAATTGCAATTCCAAGGGATAACAGCCTTCACCTGTGGGCTGCTTCCTCTATTCCATATTGCCTAATCAAAGTGGAATAATCTGCTAAAACAGTTTCCATTGATTTAAGGCTGAAAATGAATGCTTATGAGTAAAATCAAGTGCCGCTAAATTTCCATATTTGTGCCGCTAAATTTGCGAATCCATGCCGCTTTATCCTGGGGGGTCTGGTTGTATCTAGGCAACAACAGAAACAGCAAATCAGCTGAACAGGCGCAAGGAATGCAGCACACTGTCAGCTGTCCATTTGTGCACTGAGGTTCGTAGATGACAGTTGAACCTTCAGAAAGCAACGGTTGGAAAAAATACTTTTTTTAAACCTTGAGCCGTAGTCACTTCAGGGTTCTCCCACTGCCATACACTGTATTCAAATCTGGGAAGTGTACACAACGAAGTAAAAATGTCAAAGTGCCGGCATTATCCAAAGTACTGTGGGGATTCAATAGTAAAACGCAAATGCCTGCAGGGATGCGAAACGCTCACTGACCTGAATGCGTTGATAAACCAGGAGAACACAAGAGTCCTTGAGAGTGGCTATTCGGATGGTTGATAAAATGAGGAAGTTTGTCAATTCTCAGCTGAAATTCTTTTTTTTCCCTTGAATTGTAGAATTCCCTTTTTATTTTCTTCTTATGCCATCATGGAGGTTGCTCACCGTGCGTCCTCTGTGTTGGTAACTCGTTGTCAAAATTGCACAGAAAAAGGCACACCGGAAACGCTCTAACATGAAGAACTGCTTCATTAATATACCAACAGATTCCATTCAGGTGGTGAAACTCTGACAGATGCGTCCGCTCACCTCAGTTACCAGCTGTCAACATTCTAGAACAGACAGCTGATAACAGAGGAAGGGGAGCTACAGTGTCCATAAGTGGACACACGTGCAAGGATCACAACCAATGTTCCCTCTAATTTTTTTCCTCTGTGCGCGGCAGTGTAGGGTGTTTGTGCGCTACAGCCATGGTTATGGGCGCCAGGAACCAGACCGCGTGTGTGTGCAGCGCCAAATATCGCTTAAAACCCTAGCATCCCATCTCTGTTAAGAAGAGACATTTTATTGCTCTGTCTAGTGTAACATTTCCTATACAGTGATTTACACACAGGATTCAGAGTCTCTGTGTAATATGTATGCGAAATATAGTGCTATTAAACAAAATAAATATGAAAGAGAGAGGTGTTATGGCGACTTGAGGGTCACTGTTAAAGGATGGTAATGAGAGTATTTGTGGCGCAGGTGGTCATTGGGCCGCCAACAAACATTGTCACACCAGGCACCACCAGCACTAAAGTCGGCCCTGTTCAAATGGCACTAATAATTATAGTGAAATTATGAAAACATCCCACATTGCAATTTGAAACCGTGGTAGCTACGTTACTGCATTTCTTTTCTTAATTGGGATGGGCTGTGGGGTGATTGTGTGCATTTGTTAAGGTTTTCGTGTTCATTGCAGCTCATGATGGGTGATGCGATTAACATGAAAACATTAAAAATGTTCTGAGGCGCCCAGGACACTGTTAGTGTTTATTTGCGTTTGCGAACGGTAAAATGAGGGCTCAAAAAAAATGCACAGGGATATCTTAAGGATTTTGAGTGCCTGGACGAAATTTATTTGTGGGACCCCTGATTAGAACAGCTTTGGATTTATGATCCAATTTCAGCTTTTTCATGTCCTTTTTGGCCAGGTCTCCAGCGCTGCAGAGGCACTTTGGTCCAAATTTTAAATGTGCTTCCATCCAATATTCAGGGATAGTGGTATGTGTTTTCAAAATTGTAACATAGCCTGAAGGAAAAGGAGAGGAGACTACTGAGAAATAGGATTTTGTGGCAGAGAAAGGGGGAGAGAGAGAGGAACAAAGCAGAAAAAAAGTCAGGGCACAAAGACGAGAAATGGGGAAGGAGTAATGTAGAAATTGGTAAGAGAGGGACAGAAAGAGACAGGCAGCCAGAGGCTTTGGAGAACTGGGGCAGAGAATGGGATACCAGTAAGAGAGAAAGCAAAGAACAGGCAGTGAGAGGGAAATGGAGACAAGAATGGGATGGGGAGAAGGGGAAAGTGGGTAAATGTGGGGTGGGACTGATATGAGGAAGAAGAAAGAGAAGGAGACGGTGCTGTGTGCGCGCGCTCCACACACAGCACTGCGCGCTACATTTAACAGAGCTGCGCACGTGCACATGCGCGCACGTTATTGGGAACAGTGATCACAACATTGGGGAAAAGATCCATTTATAAATTTCACTAAAAGGTGCAGGCTCTATCCACAATTTGTCAGAAAAGAGGAACATGAGCAAATCTTAGTTTTAACAGCAATAGTAGTACTTTTCATTCCAGACACCAGGTGTCAGGGTCCCACTAAACTGAAAAAAGTAAGTTACCCAGAACGTAAGATAAAAAAGTTTCCAGGTCAAACCGTAACATTAAGAAAGTTTCCAGGTCAAACAAATCAAGTGAGCAAAAAACACTGTACATGGATAACTACAATTGCAAATGGTGGACTTGGGAAAGGCTTTCATCTGCAGCAGAGAAAAGTGTCAGTACAGGTACACGTACTTTAAGAAGAGTGAAAAGAATAACATTTTAATGGTATGAAAGAAGGCATTTCACCATTTGCAAAAATGTATGTTTACACTGAAAAAACAAGTAGTTGTGTCGTCTTTTTAAAGTCAAACGTCTAGGACACTTCCCTGATACATATGCAGTGAACAATACTTTCCTGCAGGGGTGTTGCTAGTTAAGAAAAGGTGCTTCCAAAGTCTGCATATGCACAGAGTAACCAGAAGTCTTAAGACAAGTTTTACAACCCAGCTGGGATGCACAGATTTAAATAAGTGCACATTTTAACCTCTTCCATGCTCATGACTGCTCCCAGCCATCATGAGTCACGGTGGGCGTGTGCACACGACAGCCAGGATCCGTCATGACCATGATTGGAATGTCCAGTACTGCAGCGGAATTCACGCCGCAGTGAAGAGTTTAGAGCAAGAAATGTTTACCGATAGATTTGCTTGTCAGCACAACTTTGTTGTTTTTACTAACTATGGGATGTAGAAAAGAGGTACCAACATGTTGTGGAAATGCTTCTGTGCAAGAGAAAACAATCTGATTGTGTTTTTACAATTGTAACGTGCTCTACAACAGCGCTGGCACCCCTGTTCTATCAATGTGGGTTCAAATGTCAATATAGCTTGTTGATCCATTCTGTTCCTAGGATGTTTGCTTACTACATCATTTAGTTACTGTTGATGTAGAGATTTGCCAAACCTTCATAATTCCAGTTCCCTTGTCTGGAAGAAAACCGGTAAAATTCAAGACAGGATGACAGATGGAAAATGTGCAATCCCAGGTTGGGCTATGGTAACCTCTGAAGCTACAACGCACTGGCAAAAATGTGACTATTCTTTACATGTTACTGACTGCTGAAGACCAACACCACTTTGATGGCCAAACATAAAAGTGATTTTCCCAATAAACTGGTCCACTTACCCTGGATTCACTGTGTTGTGTCTGCTCATTAACAAGCTCTCCTTGATACATAACTTGGTTGGGGCTGTGTGTGGCAGACCCACATGCAATCTATACATGTCATGATTCCCGTCAGTATATAACTGGCTCGTATGGGCTATCACAAACGATCCTTATGTCTACTAAACTTCAAACTCAATTCTATAAAATATGTTTTTTTATGTATTATACTCCGGACAAAATATCCAAATGGGGTAGTGGGAGAGGTACATGTTGTTTTCGATGCAATTTACAAAATGCGGACTGTATACATATCTTTTCTGCCTGTCCCGTCTTAACTCCTCTCAAAACAAATATTGCACACTTTCTGACTCTGGTCCTCGGAATAACGATTAATTTATTAGATGAAACCATAGTTCTAGGTGTTACAAACCCTGCTAACCACAAAGCTGGTTGCGAATTGATTTTTATTTTGATGGCCGTAATGAGAATATGTATAGCCTTGGCTTGGCTAGATCCTATAGCCCCATCATATCAACAACGGTTTGTAAGATTGTTAGCAATTTTTAACTTAGAGATGGCGATATACAAAAACAAAAGGCAGGAAGAGTCAGATCAAAGGAGAAAAAATTTGGTCTCCCTTAATAGAATGGTCTAAAATGCAATAATATATAGTGCAATAACCAGTATGTTTTGCTTTAGCCGCAACTCAACTTTGCAATCGCACGAAATTGAATGTTAATGTATTAATTTAAATTTTCCTTTTCAATATAGTTTTGTATAGCTACTAATGATTGTCGAATTGCCAATTTCTTGCTTTCTGATCTGCTCGACCGGGGAGGGAGGGTTTGTGTTATTTGTTGTATTGTCTTATTGTTGTAAAATCAAATAAAAATATTTTTTTTAAAAAAAGTATATAACTGCAATTAATTCTGTGTCCTTTGGTTACCAGCAGGTGCCCATACAGGGTCTAACCAGGGATGTGGAATTCCTATAGCCCGGGACATATTGTTTGGGGTCAAGGGCAACAAGTTTTCAAGTATATTTTGTCTTTGGGACAAGTAGGCCCAACCCCCTACAGCACAAACCCTTTGGCTGCCAGTTTACAGTATCACTTTATGGATTAGGAAAGGGCAATGTCTGCAGTTAAGGTAATATTTGTGTCCATGTGTTAAATGATGTTCAAGCTTGTATTTATGGTTCATTAATGCAAAGCCTTTATTATTAGGGTGAGCACTAAAAGTAAACGCTGTAAGCTCGGCCTGCACTACTGACAGTGGTTTCAGTATAAATGTGTATACACGTTTTCAAAGTTTAGTAATATGAGGCTATGTATAATGCTCCCAGAATGCTCTCTGATTATATGCAAATATTTGCTGAAGCTTCAAAGCAATAGTGATGATTCTTTGCTTTCAAAATAAAATGTTTAAAAAAAATGCAAGTAGGGAAAAAAACATTTTGCTACTGTAATATTTTAGGTACCTTATCTTTGCAGCATCATTTAGCAACATGTTGATGTATGCTTGTATTTCCCAAAAAATATTCATAATCAGTGTAACCAGTTTAAGTACGATTACCGGAAACAAAAATAAACAAGCATTGGCAAAGCCAGTAGGTCTGAAATTGGTGGTCAGCCTTTCGGTTTTGTCAATGCGTGACTTGTTCAGGCATGGTTTTTGTAAAACCGTATCAGTGTGGGAGCTGCTGGGCCCTCACCATTCTAACAAGCATTGGCAAAAGCAAAAATTGCTTTTGGTCTCAAAAAGCACACATTGCCACAGCAGTTCCGGGTACTGAGCAAAACTACTTTGTGTGCCAATATGCTCTTTGTCAAAGAGCAGAATACTGTCCCTGACAGTGAAGCCATCTGATAGACTGAGAGAAAAAGAGAGTGACAGAGAGACAGAATTTTATTAAACACAATAGGTCATGGTTAACGCCAGGCCTAATTAGAAGCCCAATTATTAACGAAAGTCTCAAAAGTGCATCCATGGTAAATAGCCTTGCATTAAGTGCATTTACAGAAGTAGGCCAAGTAATAGTACTACTAGAAATCATTTGTGAACTGCATTTTAGCATGAGCGCATGTGTAGATTGGCTCATGTGCAAATCTTAGTGTTTCAAGTTCACTTTGCTCTAACCACTTTTTCCCCAACCCTGGAAAAAGTTTTATGTCTGCGACTGTCACGAGTACATTTCCAACCTTTTTTAGTACGGGAAAATATTAGAAAAGAGTTGGTGCAAACCCAACATGAACGTTAGTAAATTTGTAGACTAAAAAGGGCATTCCAACCCTTGAACTATTTCTTACCAATACCTTCAGCCCAGTGTGTAGACCTGCAGAAATGTGGCAGCATAAGGGAATTGCTAGTATGCAACCCTACTATGGTACGAGCCCTGGCATAATTAGAGAGGTTATATCAGGACTCTTATATAATGAGATTGCTGCCGTAATTTGTCGCCGCATTACATGGCACGAAAGGGACAAGTGGATTTAGTTACAGGGAAAGTAGATTTATGAAGCAACCTGCCCCATGGACAAGTAGATATTTTATTAAATTCCACACCCCTGGTCTAACCGAGAAACACATTTATTGGGTCATGCTGCAATAAGGCTGTAAAATCTATTTCTTTAGATGAGAATATTGGTGGTGGGGGGGGGGGAGGTTTAAAAAAAAAGTAACCACTGATTTACAGTACATCCGATACAATGAACAGAAAAAAAACAAGAATTTTTTTTTTTTTTACAGGTGCAAGGAAGTAATAATGGTAACTTAAAACATGCACGAGCAGATAACATTGTATCATGTGTGTATAAAACTGTACACTGGCGTTTCCTTTACTTTTTTATTTAACCTAAACAAAATCATATTTTGAAAGTCCTAAAGAGAAATGAATAAACGCCTGATTGGAAACAGTGGTCATATACCATGCTTATACAGCCCGAAGGAAGATGTTTTAGATATAAAGTGTATAATCATTACTACTAATATGCTAACCAGTTGTAAGTGCAGGCAACTACTGTTTAGTAAAAAGAGTGAAACATGTGATCAAGGACAACAAGGTATAATAAAGTTCAGCCGTAGAGCAATGAAACAGCATGTCTGCAGCATTCTTGGATAGGTCGAGAACAGTACTTAATAAACAAGCATTTGCAATACAATAGGTCTCACATTTGAGGGAGTTTAAGCCATTGGCATTGTAAATGACAATGCATTTTATTTATCTGTTTTGACAATTAACATAAATAAAAGGCATGGTAATTAACAATGCCAATAGCACAAACTCTTGTAAATGAAAGACCTATTTCACGTCAAAGAAGCGCCTGCCATCGTCACGGGCTGCTTTAAAAGTGAAAGCGCTCATGGCGCGCCAAATATTGCAGAAAAACATGTTGCACCTGCAGGAGCATCTCATTAAAGAAAACAGTGCTTACAGACTTAGAAGACATACCATGTAACAGAAGTAAAAGCGCTAGTCCTCATGGGAGGTTACACATGAAGACAAGGCAGTACCATGGAGGAACTAACAAGCCTATTAACAAATCAGAAGCCAGCATTTACAAATAACGACAAGCCAATGAAAAATATGGGCGGAGATCAGGCAGAGCTTCAAGTCCATATTAGATACAGCATGCCTCTCAGAGCAACGTATGCGCGGTGTAGGCTCAACCTAAAAAGTAACAGTGTCAATAGAGAAGTGTTATTCTAGTTTTAGAATACTTTTTCACAGCCAGAAAAAATATGAAAAATCAAGATACACCAATGAACACTTCATCAGCACAGCAATTTCAGTGCCTTCGGAGTAGTGATATATTTACAAGACATGTTCTTTTTTCATTACAGTGGAGGAACACATTCTACAAACCAAATGAGAAAATCCGGGCTCCGAAATAAGAATAGTTTCAAGATTGCTAGGGCAAACTGCCATTTGTGAACCTAAATAATCAAATGCATTTTCAGGTTTTTTTTTCCAGTCACTCCCCTGCAACCTAGCAATACCTATTCTAGCTCATCTTTTAATGGCACCAATTAATCAGCATGAACTCACGTATCCCCTCTCCCCCCCACTCACAACTAACTCCTGTTATTTATTTGCAATATTTGTAAAATAAAACATCACTCATCTCCTAAGAGCTTTCACAGCACTGAAATAGCTGCAATCTCAAGTGTTCCAATGATCCAGTAATGGGATTAGAAATAATGAGAATCAGTATGGAAAGAGCCAGGTCTTCAGACTTTTCCTGAAAGTAAAGTGGTCTCTGTGAGGGGGATGTCAAGTGTCAGTAAATTCCATTGGGCCACTGTTAGACAGGAAAACGAGCGACTCCCTGTCCCCACTTATTAAAAGCGCATTGTTTTGGCTAATACTAAATTCTGAGATCTCAGATTACGGATGGTTTATGTAAATCTAGTTTATGATGTAGTGACCTTGCTCCAGTATTGTAAAGTGTCTTATGCGTATGACAGGGGATTTTTAACTTTGCTCTTTTGCACATAAGCAGTCTGTGGAGGATTTTTTTAATATACTGAAGCTGAGCTGAATCTGTCTTTATTATAAATCCACCTAGCAGCTGCATCTTGGATTAGTTGGAGTCAGGAAAACAGTTTTCCATGCAAACGTACAAAGCATTTCTGTAGTCCAGCCGACTCATTAGCAGAACTTGAACTACGGTTCTGCACAGACCCAACAGAAAAGCTTCATCAGAAGTTTAAATACATGGAAACATATGCCACATGTGGCATTTACTTGCTCCAGCATAGATACAGAATTATCAATCATAATTACCGCGTACGTCACAGCTTTCTTTGGCTCAGGGCTGAGCCAAGGGTGTCTGGCCACCAGGAGTGCCAAATTGGTTGGAGGTCCACCAAAGGGTAGTATCTCTGTCTTTTCTGCATGCAACTTTGGATATTGTGCCCTAATCCAGCCAATGACATTGGTTAGGCAGCGCTTAAGGGTTTCCCTAGTTTCCTGGGGATTGTCTCCTAATGATATCACCAGCTGTGCATCATCTGCATAGGAACAAATTTCAAATCAACATTTCCTGACAATTTTTGCAATATTTGAGACATACACATTAAAATGCATAGGACTGAAGGAGCACTGGGTGGGACTTAACATTTGGACATACGTGGGGGTGACCAAAATGTGTCCGGCTGTATAGCTTGTGTCCTATTCAGAAACAAGTGAAAACATTAAGGCTTTGGGGTGAATCCCTATCTCAAACAGGTTTTAATGCATCATTAAGCGATGAGATACAGTGCCAAAGGCAACAAACAGACTGGTCATAGTAAAATCAAAACTGCGACCTTGCCCTGGTCTACCTCGAAACTAATGTGATTAATTACAGCAAGTAGAGTACATTCGGTGCTATTGTTTTTTTTATATGAATCAAGTTTGAGAGGAGTCTATCAAGCTATTGTGCTCCAAAAAGGCAGTAAGTTGGGCATTTATGAGTCTTTCAAGGACTTGTGACATGTAAGGGAGCAATGAGATTGGTCGATTGTTTGATAAAATGGTGGCGTCAATGCCAGTTATTAATTTGAGGGGGGTGGGGGGGGGGGGGGGACTATTAACGCTTGCTTTCAGGCGTGCTGATATTCTTCAGAAGACAAGGACAAGTGAAAAATGTGCTAAAACTGGTTGCCAAGATGTCTAGTGAGAGTCAAACTTGGAGCTTCCGTTATCATTTTTTCAATCTGCTCAACGGAACATGTAAATCTACCCAATTCGCTATTGCCTGATGTTAGGGAGGTGAAGTGATCCCAAAGGCCCCCCATCTAAATTAGGTGGATTTCAAAAGAATGTGTAAATACTGTCAATTTTATCTGGAAAGGAATTACTAAATTGTTCACAAAGGCTGGGGTAATAGACAATTGCCTGTGGTGGGCAAATTGGTTGAGCAATTTTACAATTTTAAAGAGCCCCATTGGAGAATTCCTTAAATGCAAAAGAAACTATAGCATAATTTGCAGCTGGAGAAAATAAATAACGCTAGATGGTAGAGACATCCATTCTAAAATAAGGACAATGCACAACAGCTTACCGGAGTACATTTGTGCCTATCTAAGGGGCTTCTGCACCTGAAAGAATGAGTGATGAGGCGCTTTGTCTGGAAACAGCAGTTTTACAACTGTTGGTACAACTCATGTATGCTCTTCGACTTCAATAATGTAGCAGACCCGAAGGTGTCCCAGGCAATAGGATTAGTTTACCATACATTTGTTCTTTTCATTGTAAAATTAAGTGTGGGCTTGCACGTCAGAATGTGTGTCACACTCAGGCTAGATGGCCACAGGCCGGTGTGGCTTGATTGCCACACCCGCCTGTGGCGTACCCATATTCATATCCGTGTTAGCTACTGACATGAGCAATGTGAAAAATGGGTATTAACTCCAAACAATTGGTGTTAGAATGGAACTGTATGTGCATGTATCTGGTGACAAACATAAGGTTGATGAACTATTGATATGTTTCTGTGGTGTTTGTAGATAATAAAACAGGTTTTGTTGAGAAGAATGCAATCACCAATTTTTATTGAATATATAAGGCATTTAAAAATAGAAAATAGTTAAAAACGTGTACACCTCCAGTTACCAAGTACTCCACAGAAATTCAATTCTACTGCCATCAGCCCAATCTACTTTTGAATGAGTCCAATCTTTCTGGTGCTTTTAGGAGGGTTTACGTGGAGTCTAAGTGCTTGTGGTCAGCTCAGTAGAAAACGTTTGGGTGTCCTTTTGTCTTGCTTTGGGCGAGTGAATATTCTGCTGTTTGTGACATTAAATGATTTTAATGTTCAAAAATTGTCGTCCTAAAGTTTTTGGGCTAATGCTACGAAACGTTCTAGTCTCTTGCTATTGGTTAGTTTTTTTCTAGCAGTACCAATTAGTCAGTCAAATACGTATTCTGTTCAGGTTATTTCTTCTAGTGACGGCGAGTCAGTTTTGTTAATTCAAGTATTTTTATCCAGGTTGACTATGCACCAAAACAAAGTATTGTATAATGTAACTGTTAAAAAAGCTTGGAGGCGACAATACAAAACTACTGTATAAGAGTGTCACTACGAATTTCTTAAGCTACAAAAAGGTCGTTCGCACATTTCAAGGCAAATTTATTTTAACACCAAAAATGATCCCGAGTTGTAGAATATTCCTGAAGAGGTTATTAAGGCAGACGTTTGGTGATGAGGTAGTTGCAGTTATGGAATTTCCATTTCTCTCTCGATGCCAACATATTTAAGAGCGTCCGCCTGACTATATCGGTAATCAAAGAATAGTTCTTCGCCAGTCTGAATGGCTCTTTTAGCAAAAATGCCTATTCTGTGATCCCCATTAACCATCATAACTTTTGCATAGCAGTTGGGATTTACAGAATGATTTGCAAATCGGATCTTGTTACCCTTGCGAGTTGCGTCCACAACAAAATCGTTGTTCAAGTTGAAAAGAAAGCTGCACATGTACTTATCGTACACTTTCCCTCTGCGATCAGCTTCATCCTGAGAAATAATCTCACCACAGTATTCGGAGATAAATTCGTTCTTCTGCACTGGTTCTTTGATAAAAATACCCCAACCTGCCACGTCCGAAGGCGCCAGAAGCAAATGTTTTTTGGATCCCCTCTGTATGCTGCAGTTCTTGCAGGATACATTCTTGCTTTCCCAGTGATCAGATGCGCCACACGTCAGGCACAGGTCAGGATCACACTCACGCACAGCTAGGTAACAGGGGCACTGTTTGGTGTTACATTGAGCTTTGCAACGACATCCAGGGAAGCGATTCTGGCATTCAGAGCTGCACTGGCAGAACTTCTCACAGAAATTCTGTGCAGTCACGCAGGGGCAGGAGCCGTCACATGGCTGGCGTGGGTGATCACATGGTTGGTAATTGTACACATGATTAGACGAACCGTCCTTTTTCAGTTGGATTTTTCTACAGTGAGCTGCCCACAATCTGTGCTTTCTCTTCTTCTTTCGCGGAGGAGTATCAATATCTTCAGCAGGAGCTGGGGCGATTATGCTCGATTCCTTTACTCTAAATTCGTACACCTGCCGGCAGGTCTTTGTCCCAATAAGCTTGGCGATTGTGCAGAAATTGTCGTAGTACGTGCCAATGAGAACTCTGAACAAGGAGGCTTCAGAACCGCTCCATTCGACGTCCTCCGGGGGTTCAATATTCGGCTTCATCTTAACTGGTGTTTGACAGCGGGAAGTTTCCTCTGATGAACTAGACGTTTCGCCTTCCTTTTCGTACTCTTCCTTGTCATGCTCGCCGCCGGTTTCTGTTTCACCTTCGCGGTCGCTGTCCGTATCTTTGGACTCGGACACCGTGGGCGTGCTGGGCCTGCTGGCGTTGTTGGCCCGCCCTCTGCGGCGGCCGCTCTGGCGCTTCGGCGGCGTCTCCACCCGCTCCGCGGTCAGAGCGGCGGCAAACTCCCGTGCACCTTCCAGCAGCTGGTAGCACTGAGGCCCGCAGGGCTTGCCGTCCGTCACCGCTTCGTTGTTCTTCCTCTTGTAGGTGTTGGGGGTGGCGCGCAGCGGGTGCAAGAAGCAGTCGTACTTGACGCAGCGCCGGCAGAAGAGCGTGTGGAAGGAGTGCAAGCTCTGCTCCCGCTGCACCGACCTGGCGTTGGGCCCGTCGATATTGGGGGTGCACTCCGGGGGGAGCGCCCCTGGGGGCTGCTGCACCGTCAGCTCCTTGTACTTCTCCCTCAGCTCCTCTGCCGTCCCCTTGTCCGGAAAGAGCGAGGAGATGGCTTCGAAGATCTTGTCAGACGGCAATCTCTGTACCTGGTGGCCGATGTTGTCAAAGCCCGCGCCCTCCTGATAACTCTGACCCCCCGGGCCTTCGTTTACAGCGGTGTCCTCTTCATCCTCGTCGTCGCTGTAGAGCAAGAGGGCGCCGACCAGCTCCACGAAGATCTCGTCGTTGATAAAGCCGCACTCCCGGTCCCCGTGCACCTTCCCGTCGTAGTTCTTGATGAGCTCCTCGATGAACGTGCCGTCCTGGTCCAGCACCTCGTCCCCCATGTAGGGGATGTTGTGCAGCACCGTCTCGTCCTCCACCATGAAGTTCTGCTGCAGGGGAGACCACGAGTACATGATGGGCACCGAGGCCACGGCGTTCAGCGTCCGCAGGGGCACGGTCTGCGCCGGGAAGTCCCAGTCGCTGGTGACCGAGCCCTCGCGGGCGCCCTGCAGGGAGCTCACCTGGGGCCCGGCGGATACGGGCTGGATGCGCCGTCGCGCCCACTCCAGGTTCAAGGCTTCCGTCCGCTCCATGATCTTCTGCCGGTTGGAGTTAAACGCGCTCTTCACCACGTCTGCCCGGCGGAAGCGCTTCAGCTGCCGGAGGCGCATGTACTCGGACTTCACGCGCCTCCGCCAACGGACCGGACCCTTCTCCGACTTTTTCCCCATCTGACCCATGGCTGCCAGATCCGCCGGCACCGCTCGGGGCTGGGGAAAGCCGCTAACTTCAACCGCTCACAGGTCTCCCGGCGGCGTCGGCTCTCTTCTTCCGCCGAAGATTTTAGGCGCCAAGTCAGTCAGTTCGTTTTTGTGCGCTCCTGGCAGCCCTCCAGCCCCGTCTGTCTTCTAGTTTTACTGCTTGTTTTGTTTCAAGGCTGTGTAGTCTTTTTTCTGCTGCTAGGAGCAAAGTCTTTCTATATTTTCCAGCTAAATTTGTATTGTGTTGCCGTTAAGTCTTTCTTCGTTTGACATTTCTACTGTAGTTTGTCGCACGCGTCTTACATAATAAAATCTTTTTTTGAAAAGTTATGGCACACTGTTAGGACAGGAGACCGAGGTACAAAGGCCCACACGCAGGGGAAAGCCGGAGGAGCTGCTCCTGACACGTGCAAGTCAAAACCACCCAACATAAAATAAAATAAAAACACCAATCATTCTGTTACGTCATATAAGTACATACATACGTGTTCTATGAGATTACATCATAATGCTGGTAACAACCAAATGAACACTGTAAACAGGAATAAAATAAAACCTCTAAATAAACATGCTTGGACAATGCAACTCATATACTATGTACAACATTTCTTTTCTTTGAAAACAATAAAACAGATTTTAATATAAAACAAAAACATCAAAGCTTTTAGGCATTTTGAAAATCATCTTTCAGACTGTGAACCATCTTGATTGTAGTAGATATGTTTATTGATTGATTATTTAAAATCTTTACCAAAAGAGAATTAACAATATACAGTAAAAGTAAAATAAGTGATACTTTCATAATCTTAAAAATTCAGAAATATAAACAGTATCATAGTTAATTTTTTTTTTAATTCAATTTTTTTTCCATGCACTTGTTAAAAATTTTGAGAGGGCAGAGTTAATAAGTATATCTTCCAAGCAAAGACATTGGATTAGTGCTTGTCTACATGTCCATATTGATCTTTCATTGAAATGCCTTTTTAAAAGTGTTAATCTTTCATTTTTTAGTTCCGGGCAAGGCACAATAGATGTATGATGTTTTCTTCTCCTGCATTACACAATCGACATGATATATTATTTTCAAGCATTTTCCACGGCAGTGCATGAGATTCTCCGGGCAGAATTCCGAACCGGGATTTCATGAATATATTTTTATTTTTATATTTCTAAGTCCAAGCTGTATTCAAATATTTTTGCAGACTTTTTTTTTTGTAACTGTTTATTATAGACCAAGCATGTTTCCTTTTGACCAGGGACTCTTTGTCACTTATTACAGATAAAATATCAGTTGTCTTATTTACAATTTTTTTTAAAGATTCATGAGGAATAGTGGTCAACCAAGTCTCCTTAAGCCCAAATTCATCCAAAGCCTTCTCGAGATACTTCCAAGCAGATAATTTACTATTGCCCTCTACTTCTTTCCATAAAAACTTTGAGATTAAATTGTCCTTGTCATTTTTTACCCTATACCATACTTTAATTGTGTTACCCATTCGAGCATGTAGTTGGTTATTCAAGCCAAATTCTAATCTAATTTGGGACTGTGAGGCATTTTTAGGTAAGCTGAAAAGGGATCGAAAAGTTTGAGATTTCTTTGTTTATTATTATTGCGTCCTTTCCGTTCAATGCTTCACTGCCATAGGTCAGGGAAGGTAGCAATTTTGCAGATATGACTTTAAGTAGCGGCTGGAAGGTTAAATTGCTGGTGGATTTTTTTTATCATACCAAATGCATCTGTTAGTGAGTTCGCCTGCCGGGCGATTTCCAATTTCTGAGGTTTAAAGCTACCATTATCATCAAAAACCAGTCCTAGGTATCTATAGGTTTTAGTTTGCTCCAGTTTTCCCTTACCTAAGAACCATTTCATATTGTATTTCCTTCTTGGATTTTTTGAGACAACCATAACTTTAGATTTTGATTCATTTATTACAATTTTATTTTTTATTGCGTACTCCTGTATACGTGTAATTAACCTTTGTAAGCCCACCTTTGTTCTACTTAAAAGAATAACATCTGCATATAGCAAATTTGATATGTGCTTATCTGCAAGTTTCGGTGGATGGGCATTTATCTTGTTCAATGCTTTGGTTAGATCAGTTAAAAACAGATTAAATAATAAAGGTGCAAATACGCAGCCTTGCTTAACACCGCCAAGCGTTGGTATTTCCCCAGTTAATGATCTGCCGTTCCCAATACGAACTTTGGCCCAGGTTTTTTTTATAAAGGAGACTGATCAGGTATATTAAAGGCAGAGGAATCCCTTGTGCTTGTAACTTTTTCCATAAAAGATCTCTGTTGACACAGTCAAAAGCTGATTTAAAATCAACAAAACATAGAAACAGTGATTCACCCTTTAAGATTGCCTTTTCCATTAAAATAGATAGTGCCAGGATATTAGAGGATGTACCAAGTCCTTTAATGAAGCCGGTTTAGTTTGGTGGAAGGATATTTTTCTTTTTTACCACGTCAGATAAGATTGTTAGCAGATAGGATTCAAAAAGTTTTGCATCAGTGTCTTGTAGCGTTATTAAACGATAGTTTTCAGGAAGCGCCCAATCTCCTTTTTTAAAAATTAGGGGATATTAAGGAGCCTCTCCAGCTTTCAGTTATCTCCCCTTTACTAGCTATTTCTTTAAAGACCTTTACAAGTAGTTCGGCCCATGTTTCTGGATCATCTTTGTATACAGAAAAAAGATATCCCGTTCGGTCCTGGTGCTCCATTTTTTTGCTTCTTTATTAGTTTAACAATCTGCTCCTGTGTTATCTCCATGACTGGTTCTTGATTTGTTATTGCAGTTTCCTTCCATAGGTTATGGTCTTCAATTCCCTGTACTGCTGGATGTGGATTTAAATTTATTTTATTTTATTTATTTTATTTTTTACATTTGTATGGCGCTCAGCTACCCAACAAGGGTTTCCCGGCACCTATGACATTAGGTTGGACTAAGGTATAAGCGGAGTTAGATTTTAGCTCAGTTGTTTCTGGAAAAGCCAGGTTTTTACATATTTCCGGAAGCTAGCGTAGTTTTCCTCTTTCCGGATATGTGGGGGGAGTGTGTTCCACAGAATTGGCCCTCTGACAGAAAACGATCTGCCGCCAGTTCTTTGCAGTCTAAAACTGGGAACAGCGAAATTTGCTGCAGTTTGGGAGCGTAAGTTTCTTGTTGGTAGGTAAGGGGTGGCTAACGCTTGTAGATAGGTAGGTGCCGTTTGATCTTAAACATGTAGGTCAGGGTTTTGAAGCTAATCCGGTGTCAAACTTGCTTTTATGATAATGAAATTTTATCGAAATAAAGCTTTTTTTTGACTTTGGCTAATCCGGTGTTCAATCCTGAGCCAATGTAGATCGTTCAGGTATTTTGATATTCTTTCAGACTTTGGTATCCTGCACACGAGTCTTGCGGCTGAGTTTTGCATCATTTGGAGTCGCTTGATCACTGCTAGATTTGAGCTCAGGTAGAGGATGTTTCCGTAGTCAATACGTGATGTTATTAGTGCGTTGATTATGGTTTTTTGTGTGGCAAGGGGCAGCATCCATGTGATTTTTTTCAGCCATTTTATTATGGTGAAGCATAGGCCTGCGACTTTGTTTGCCTGCTGTTTCATTGACAGAGCATTGTCAATAATGACTCCTAGATTTCTTACCTGTGTTGCTGGAGAGGGAAGGGTACCCAACTCAGGGGGCCAATGGGAGGAATTCCAGAGCTCCTTATTTTTGCCTAGTAGGAGGATTTCGGTTTTATCACCGTTTAATTTCAGCTGGTTGGTGGTCATCCAGTTGAAGATTTTCTGGAGTCCAATTTTGAGGAGAGAAGGGGCTGAGGGATTTGACTCTGATAGTGAGAAAATAATTTGGGAGTCATCTGCGTAGGTCATTAATGTTAGGCCTGCGCAGTCCGCTAGGTCGGCCAGAGGTCTAAGGTACAGGTTAAAAAACAGCGGGCTCAGGATGGAGCCCTGTGGTACTCCATGTGGGGCAAGAAAAGTATCTGAGCAGGCAAGGCTGGATTTGATCTGGAAGGTTCTCTCGGTAAGAAAGGACTTAATCCACTGTAGGGCGTCCCTGCGAATGCCATTTCTCTCCAGTGTGGCCAGGAGAATTTTGTGAGATATGGTATCAAACGCCGCACTCAAATCTAAAAAATGGCTTAAAAAATGTACCCATTCAGTTTCAGTCAACACTGATGAGATTATCACTTTATCCGGCCTATTTAGGGTATTAACCATCTTCCAGAATTCCCTCGAATTTCCTAGGTTACTAGCATAGAATATATGAGTCCAGAGAGCGTTATTGGCTTCGTTTTTTTCATTCCATATTATCTTCTTTAAATTTTTATTTGCCACTTTCAGGGCCGTTCTAGTTTCTTCTTTATCTGGGAATTTAGTCAGCTCTTTCCTTAATTTATTTCTGGTTCGATTCATTTTCTGCACTGCGTGTGTCAGATTAATATAGGTTACCCTTTTTATTATCTGAGTCATTTGGCCATCTCTAAAGATATTGGGATTACCTTTACTGGTAGGCAATTTGGCAGTGAAACTGGCCCATTGTTCGACTGCTGATGCAAATGGTGCCTCTTGGCTGCATTCCCGTAGCCGTTTTAGAGCCAAATCGCTTGTTAGTTGGTTGTTTCGAGATTGTTTCCCAAATTAACTTTTTATAATTAACGGTTCCAACTTGACCTTCAGTTGTTAGATAGATTTGGTGATTTTTATTTTTGAATGTTGTGGTAATGATTTGCTGACTATGATCACTCTCCAAGACTTGCTTTAAATGGTATGATGTACAGTTGCCAAAGATATTTAGTGATACCATAGTATAGTCTATGCGTGATTTAGTACTGTGGGTGTAATAGGACCATGCTGGCGGTGAGTCTGTTGGAAATCTTCCATTGAGTATTCGTAACCCCAAGGCTTCCATATCCTTTATAAAATGTATACCCAATTGTTGGAGACCTTGTTTATTCAAAGGGTCTGTTACCTGAACCGGGATTGAACGTTGGTGGTCTTGTGATTGCGTTACTTCGTCCCTGGTAAATGGTATTAAAAGATTGAGATTGAAGTCTCCTGAAATAATAAAATCCATAAACGGGTCCTCAATCCTTTGTTCAAGCAGGTACGTTGACAGTGCTGCGCACATGGTTTTCCTGGAGATGAGTGTAGGAGGGATATATATATTAATCAGCTTCAGTGATCTTTTTTGTCTGTACATCGAATACCTTACTAATATAGACTGAAGCTTCGTACTGTTTGTAAATATTTCAGCATGTTTCGCGTTGAGATCAATTGAAATAAAAATTGCTAGCCCACCAGAGGGGCGTCCATAAGTGCTTTCCCTGATAGCAGGTATGTAGTATCCTTTATAACCATGTATTATAAACGGGGTTATTGCCCAGGTCTCTTGTAGCAGAATTATTTGATAATGCTTAAGTAGCTCGGTTATCTTGTCTAATTTATTAGTTACACCATTTACGTTCCCTGAACAGATCGTTATTTCCGTAGTGAATTTGTTTGTATTTTTAACTGTTTTTTCATGATTTACTTGTCAATAGGTATTATTTCCATGTAGGGCACTTTTAATCCATAAATCATTTATCCCAATTTCAGTTTTATCAATAGTGTTTTTTGTTTGGTCTGGCACTCCTTTATCTATACGTTCATTTGGATTTCTAAGAACTGAATACGTTGGGAGGCCCTTTTTGCCTTTTTCTGGACCATTCAGATTTAAGGCTTTCAGAAGCGGTGTGGCATATTCTTTTGGCATGATTCTATTAACCAATATTCCCCATTTACGGAAGGTGTCTTCTTGCCTTATAATTTGCTCAGCTATGACAGGAGAGGCAAGTGTTATTATTGTTGTTGGTAATTGGCCATCTGGATTTTCTAAGAATCCAACAGAATCAATATCTTTAGTTGTCACTTTTTCCAGAGACGGAACTGATGAAAAAAGGCACAATAAGTTGCCTCTATTGAGCGTATCATGTCGACCTCTGGACTCATATATTGGTTAAAATGTTAGTTGTTCCCTCTTATTGTCGCTTGTATCCCCTATATTATGGAAATTTGACTCTCCTTTTACAATGTTTATAACTCTTTCACTGTTAGCTGTTTTTATAATTTGTATTGGTTCTTTTGAGTCTTAATTTTTTCTGCTTTACCACTGGAAAGGTTACTATTGGCACTTATGAGATTTGATGTATTTTGTTTAGGTTTCTCATCTCCTCAGATAGTATTCTCCATATACTTATCCATATTAGTATTATTTCTTTTTTGCGCAAATATATCATAATACTTAACTTTTTTATTTGTCTGTATTGGCGACTTGTTACTTATTTCCCTAGTCATTTCCTTAATAGGTTGATTTTCTATATTTCCCTTAAGTGGTCTGCTTTGCAATGATTCCCCTAAAGGGAATGATCCTACTTGTTCCACTAGTTTTGCTTTATTTCGGGCTTCGCATAACTTTTTCTTATTCCTTTTTGCCATAATAAATGGGTTCCGGTCTGTGTCACTTTTTTCCTCCATTTCGGTGTCTCCTTTACTTGTTTCCATTTCTTGTACAAATTCTTTCTCAGTTTCAGTATTTTTAACCATCTCTCCTGTATTTGGGGTTAGTTGGTCTGTCAATCGAACAATTTGAAATTCAATTTGGCATGCCTTGTTCTCTTTTTTAGTTTCTTTATTTTCAGATGGGCAAATCATACCTCTATTCCCATCTATGGACCAGTTAAGGCCCCTATTAAGCGATGTTCTAACATCTTCTAGCATCTTACTAATAACCTCTGGTATAGTTGCTAGTTTGTTAATTATTGGTATTTGTGAACATTCTACATACAATGTCGATTTGTCTGCCTGTACTCTGGTTATCAGGGAGTTGAGGTTAGCTAATTTGAGATCTATTCCTGCTACTGCTTTAGCCATTGTGCTTAGAATATCAATTTGAATGTCCATTTTATTAGACTGAAGTGATAGTGCTTCGATAGTAAGTGCTGAAGTTTGATAGAAAATATCCCAAACCGAGGCCGAGTCCTGGTTATTATTGGTTTTGTTTTTTTCCCTCCCCTGTAGTTTAGGATCATTACTAATAAAGACATTTTTGTTGTTACTAGTATTATCTTCAAAGTCTAATATTTGTTCCAGTTCAGAGGTTCGCCTTCTTTTAACTCCCGTAAGTTGTGTTACCTCTCTGTCTGAGTTTACATTGGTTACTTGTTTCGATGGTTCGGCAGATTTGGGGTATAATGAATCTTTTATTTGAGTGCATTGTTCTCGACTTTCCTTGCTTAATGATAGCCTGGCATCTTCGATATCCAATGAAACCATTTTCTCTTTACTTAGTTGACTCTTGATCATGCAACTATCCGATGTATTTAAGATGGTTTGATTATTGAGTGTTAGTATCCTTCTTTGTGCTATATTTTTCCTTATTTCAACATTGACTTCCAAAGGTAGCCTAGATGGCATGGATACTATTCCTGAGTCCCCATTGAGATCTCCAACAAAGGTGTCTCCAGTTTTTATCCCATGTAGTTTAGCCCATCTGTGATACCATGTGTATCTTGTATAATACTTTCTGCAATAAACAGTGACGTTCTTTTCGGGTTTTAGATTACAATAAGTGTAAGTTCTTCCAGCACGGGATCAACAGAAAGTATTAGAATAGGTACTTTAAATTGCCTTATTTGCCGACCTGTCTAAGCGCACGGCTAAGCGCAGGGCCGATGAGTCTTTTCCAGCTCAGTGTCTCCCCTTATCTCATCAATCCAAGCTGTAGACCAACTGCCTCCCCAGCCTGTCTTTTCACTGGTAATACACTTGTTCCACAGCCGCCGATAGCACCACTCGCCAAAACCAATCAGCGTGGCAATAAGACCTTAGAGCGAGCTCAGTCAATCATCAAAAGCACAATTTGGCAAGGCACAATGGTGGTAGTTAGACAGTGATTGGCAACCATAAGCAGCAGCCCCAGGGAAAGTAATGGCACTAACAGCAGATAGAGGAAAGGGGGAATAATACGATTGCAAAGTATATAGGAGCACTAATTTTTCAAATGACCCAGTACCTCAGTATCACATTGATATCTTACTCATTGCCTGGCTTGTCTCCACGATTTCTTCTTTTTTCAGCTTTTTCCTCAGAGCCGGCCTTGTAGCAGCTTGCGGACCGCTTTGCCACCACTTGCAGAATTGCAGTGGATATTACTTCCTTCGCTCCCCTTACTCGAGGGGAGCAAGGGCTTCACGCGGTTTGGCTCTGCTCCAGCTACTCCAATCAGCTCCACTCCTCTCCTTTGGTACGGGCTCTGTGCGGTCTCCTGTAGCAGCTCCACCCCAAACAAATCCAAACAAGCCACGGTTAGAAGAACCCACTGCTTTCTGGACTATCTCAAAGTCCCAGAATTCCGCTGTTCCCGTTGTCCCAGCTGCCCGAGCCGCCAACAAAGTGCCTCGCAACGGCTCCCGCCGCTATCGGGCCACTCCCGTTTTTTGCCCGGCGCAGCCTACAGCTGCTAAAAAAAACTACGAGCTCTGGCGGCCTCCTGCTCACATCCCACGCGCTCCGCACTTCACTGCACGGGGGGACAGGGTACAGTGGGGAATTTTCAAATCCTTAGCTGGGAGAGGCGGAGGCGGCGGGGCGGAGGGGCTAACGATGTGTTAAGACGGTAAAGCCTGCGCCTGCCTGCCTGCCAGCACGTCCTCTCACCCTCCTCTCACTCACGTTCAGCGTTTTCGGCGATCGACGATCTGTGCTCCACTCCACTGAGGCCTGAGTTGGGGACGCAGGCTGCCTGTGTTGTTATGGGGGCAGTGGCACCGGTCAGCAGATCGTAGTCCTCTGGGTGCAAGCCGTGTGGAAAACCCAGACTCTACCGCAATTTGCCGCGATTTTACAGACTCTCCGCGGTTCTGGATCCTGGATCCACGGGGTCCTGGATCCACGGGGGGAGGGGTGGGGGGCCCTCAGGCGGTAACGGCAGCAGCCTTCTCACCTGCTTCTCGCTCGCCTTGCTCGCCTCTCCTCGCCTCTCCTCGTAATCCTGCACTGCCACCTAGCGTCCAAAGCATAGACTATCCAACAGCTTATTCCATCTTGATTGTGGATTTTGTTTTCCAAGATTGATTCACTACCCTTCAATTCACCCTTTTCATGTGTGCAAGCCTGATTTTGGAGAGACAAGTCCGAATCATCTCAAACTTCAAAACTGTTGTTAAAGTTCAGTCTTGCCGAAGTTTATGGTAATTCAGGTGCAACATTTCTAACACACTCTTCCTCGTCAGAAATATAATTTCCTTTGTTTCCTCCTTGTTTTCAGAGCTCCTTGGGGTTTATTAGACATGAGAATATCCTCTTGGCCTGGTTAAAGTTTGAAAACATCACTTTTACTCCATTAGCCTTCGTCTCCAGGATTAACTGCCCATTTTTATACATCTTTGAAAGGAGAAGAGCAATTCGATTCTCCTTTCTGTACTCTCATAGATATTTTAATAATTACCCAATCTCTGTTTTCTATATTTTTGATTTTTGTTTTGTTGCTGTTATTGTGATATCTTTCGATAACTTTTGACATTCTATAATTCTTTCCGGCACATTGACATGTTTATCAGAAACTCTAGGGACTTAGGTTGAGTACCCGGCAGACCTGGATGAACCCAGGCCTTGCCAGAGCCATTTTACAGCTCACCAATAATGTTTCCCATACCACACACTAACTACAAATCAGATAATGAACTGCACAAACATAAAATGGACAAAGCATAAACTGGTACGTTTCCATTTTCTTATTTAACTTGAAAGCTATGATCAGGACAGCACATAGATGTGGCTTGACGGCAAGAGCAGCTGACTTTAAGATGGGGAACCGGGTTCGAGTCTGGATTAGGCTCAAACATTCTGTGATTTTGGGCAAACACTCCCAGTGCCTAAAAATAAAATGAATGTGTCTGTGTAATGCAACTGGTGCTCATTAAAAGCGCTCTGATACATTCAGGTCGAGTTTGCGCCATGTAAAACTGCAACAAAACAATGTACCTTATGCCCTGGTCTTGCCAAGTACTAGGCGTCAAGGGTTATGCTAAAGCCCTTCAGTGCCTGTTCACTTTACTGCTCTGGAATGCACCGTCGTGCCATGGTAGTAGCTCCTGCCGCATTGCCTTAGGCACCCGGACTGCAGCAGCCAGGTGTTCAGGCATAAACCGGGGCTGAGGAGAGGTTAGGTTGTCCTGGTTATACCAGTGTTTTGCTAAAATTATGGGTTGGGGATTGGCTGACCCCTCAGCTCTACCAGTGCATTGACTGGTAATCCAGCTCCTGGTAGGCTTATTATCCAAGTGTACGTTGGTATCCATAATCCAAGGAGCAGATTTGAAATCGTTGTTAGTGTATCCACAGGAGCACTGTGCCAGGTAGGTACTGCAGTGCAAAGTAATGCTATAACCAGGATGTCAAGCACCCAAACCATGGTTCCCAGTTTGAGTTAGCAGCGTGGCATTTCCAGCAGGAGCAGCAAACGCGCCCCAGCGATAATATTTTTAGACTGGTGGAGCCCAAATTAAATGATTCATAGCCCTGAAACGAAAACGTATTGCTCATCACGGTTTCGTGGATCCATGCAAGTGAAGGATACCAAACGGGACGATCTACATCCAAGTCTGTTTTTTTGCAAACAAGTGAGAGAGCGGGAGAGACAGAGAGAAAGCGAGAAGAGAGAGAGAGCCCAGGAGTGCTGGGTGCGTGCACACACAATCTGTTTTTGGAAGCACTGCACTCGTGCTTGTGGCGTGCTCCTGCGCTCTCCGCAAGCTGGATGCCGCCACAAGCATGAGTGTGTGCTTCAAAAAACAGCAGAGCGACGGCTAAAGGTCCTCAAAAGTAGCACATGTGCGCTGCGTAGGCGAGACCTAAAAGGAGTGTAATTCATTATGTCATTGAGAGTGTTATTATAACTTTTTACCTTTTCAGGTATATATTCTTTGACAGGCAATTGGGATGCCACAGCCAATTACACTCCTTCCTATAAAAATCTATTTACACATTCCACCTGTCCATTAGAAGATGGACTATACAACATCGTTTTTCCTGTCTTAAACCTAATCTTTTTAACCTTTTGTAATTTTTTAGATATTAATTATGTGCCATTTTCTGATACAAGGATCTTGGGTTGTCCTTCAATAACAAATATTCTTCTAAGGAATTCAATAATGATTTCAGTAGAAATGTTTGGAATAAATGCATAATAAATCCACTTTGTGTAATAGTCTGACAAACAAGTAAGAATCTACAACTACTATCTAAAATGTTAAATGGACCTGAAAAGTAAATTGCTATTTTTGTCCATGGCCCATCGGGTAGCTCTACTAATTGCATTTCATTCTTTCTTATTTTCCAGTGTTTGTCTGCACTTAAACATTCTACACAATGGTCAACATTCAAATTCACATCAGCATTAAGACCTGGCCCCCTGTAATAGCTTTTCAATATTTCCTTTATAGCAGTCGAACCTGTACGACATTTGTGAGCTAAGCAAATATGTTTTTTTACTTAATTGATAAGGTGGTATAAATAAATAGTGTCTCATTAATAAATCATTTTAAGCAGTTAATTCATCAGCTACCTGTTGATAACATCTAATTTCTTGGCTCAGGTTTCTTTGTGGTGACCATTTACCGGTGACATATTCTTTAACCGTAAGTATGGTGTTGTCTTTTCCTTGCATTTCCATCCATTCGCTTTCTCTAATTGCTCCCTCACTCATTATAGTTGAATTTACATGTGCTACAACACATTTCTTGTCTACTAAACATTCTTCTTCTTGGTCGTTTATCAGTAACCTAGACAAACAGTCTGCTCTGCAATTTAAACCCCCCTGGAATGGGTCTTATTTTAAAATCAAATTCTTGTAGTTTTGCTATTAGTCTGACCACTATAGATGAAGCTCTACTATTGCCTTTTACGCAACCATTCATCATAAAAATTAAAGGTTTATGATCAGTTATAATTTCAAATTCCTTTCCCCATCAGTACATTTTATTTTTTTCTACGAACCAGACATATGCCAATGACTCACGTTCGATTATACTGTACAATGTTTCTACATTTTTCAGTCTTCTTGAGATGTAAGCAATGGTATACTCTTCTCCCTTTTTTTGGTCAAAAACTGCTCCAATGATGTTCATTTTGTACTCCTATGCAATCTATGTAGTTTTCATCTAAAACTAGGCTCAGCTGAACCTGATTTTAAAATAATTCCAAGTTTAGCTAAATCTTTCCAACCAACAATATTGCGACCGCTCTCCGTCTTTGAAGAACCCAACCATATCAATATCAACATCCTTACATCAGTATTTTGAAGGTCAACATTTTGCCATCAATTGTAAAATGTAGTGTCTGAAATAATTGTTATGGGCTAATCCAGAATCCGCCATAATCTTGCCAATAGCTTGACATCCCTGAAAATCTGCAAAGTGATTCTTTGATCCTAACCTATAGCACATACAAATTTTAGCTTCATTAACTTCCCCACCTCTGTTTCTCTCACTGCCCTTTTGTTCAAACTTCTTATTTTCCTGCAAGGCAAAAACATTTGTAGAATGTGTACTTTCATTGGATAATACTTTAGATTTTAACACAGAGCGTTCAATTCCCTTACCAATCTCATTCACTTCCTATAGACTTGGATTTATACATGCTAATAACCGTCCTTATATCCACTTTAAATAACAACGAAATACCGACTGGTCCCTGATGTGAATGTCCACCATCTCATTAAATTCGCAACTTGTGCCAAGAACTCTTAATGCCGCAATGTATTTGTCAATATTTACATTTTCGGATTTCTTTAGTGTCACAAATTTATGCCTTCCTACCATAATGCTTGGTTCTTCTGAAAGTTGCTTTTCAATACGCTTGACTGCCTCCTGATAATCATTCAAAGGTATAAAGTGGCCAGGTGCATTTTTAAACTCTGGCAAGCTGTCGAATATTTCTTGGCCGGCATTGCCTAGCAACCCAAACATAATTGTTTTTTTTCTTTCAGCATTATATTATTTGCCATCTGTTGCTATTAAGTAGTTCTCAAACGCTCTATGCCACTTTTTCCAGCGCATGGGTGGTTTACCAGGTTCCTTAAGAAGATGCGCTGGTACACAAATTGCATTGCGCCATTGTGCCACTTTTAAACTCTGTGCTACAACAGTTTATTTATTTAACCATGGAGCACTTAGAAGAATCAGGTTAGGTGCTCCTATTTAAAGTTTTTAAATTAATGTCTTTCATTTCATATGTTTTAAGTCACTTTTAAATTCTTTTTTTGGTGCTGCACAACTTTGTTTTCTAATATTTTAGAAAAGATTCCTGTATCATAGGATTTTAAACAAACTCTGGCTGAAAGCTTAGCGTTTAAGATTAAACGCAGTGAATTTCTTCAAACAAAATGGCGGCATGTTGGTACTCTACGTAAGCGCCTTGTAAATACAGGGTCCCGTGGGGAACATACGCTGCAGAGAGAGTTGCTCAAAGACGATACCACGTCACAGTGCAATGAACACTCTAGAATAAGCTGAGGAGTAGAGTCGCGAGCTGCCAACGGTCATTCAACCCATCTTTAACCGCAATAATGAGTCCGAGCAATGAGCATTATTCATCTTCAGCACCCAAAAACAGTACCTTAAGTTCTCTTCTTCTCATTTTTTGTATGAATATCTTTTATTGCATTTTGTTTATGAAATTACATGAACATAAGATGGCACAGCAGTATTATCGAAGAAACATGTCATACCACGTCTGATTTCTATACATGATGATAAATGAAAATAGGAAGTAATAAGCATGACAGTGATGTTAGACATAGCTGCACTAGCATATACATCTACAACAACAGTTCGCTAGGATAATAGACACTACCACTCATGTCCTGCAAAATAAACACCTAGGTCGGGGCATCTATGGCGGGATATTGTCATATCAGGAGAACTTGGACGCACCAGAAGACTGGTAAAAGTGCGTCCAGTAGGCCAGGATTGGCACATTGCGGCCAGTGGGCGATATCCCAATCTAGAGGAACCCTGTGAAGGGGGAGAGCAGGACAGCTTGGGGGGGTGCAGTGTATGAGGACTTGTGTATCATTTGTCAATACCTCTCAAATCTAGGGCGTGCCCCCTGTTCTGATCCCAAAAGAAGCGCTCCTGTCTCTGGGGATAGTCGTGACTGTGCACTCGAGGTTACCTTGCGGCTACCGAGTAAAGCTCAGATAGATCTGCAAAATAATAGATATTCAAGACTTTCTGCCCATAACGATAAACATTTAATAAAAAAACTTGCTAAATAAGGGACTGAAAAACTGAAGAAAATTAAAGCAAATGGGACGGGGTACGGGTAAAGGTGAGAACATGCGGTACTGTGTCTGCAGTGCGGGTCTTCCGGCAAGGTGTGCGATGGGTCCAGGGAGGAGGGGCGAAGGGATACATGCGGAGCCCCGCTGTTTCTTCCCTGTGTTAGGCTACACTTTCCGCCCTTGCCCAATTATCGAAAGAATTACACCAGCTTATCGCCTGGGGAGGTTCACCGTTCTTCCAGCGCTTGGTAATGAATCTTTTCGCCATTATAAGACCAAGATCCCAAAACCTAGCTGGGATTTTCGTTTGCTTCGTCCGCCTATAGAGGCCCAATAAACAAGCTTCCCATGTGTGCGGCAAACTGCTTCCCGTTCCTGCCGCTAGAGAGGTCGATACTGCTCTCCAGTAGTCATACAGAAGAGGGCTCGACCAGAGCATATGTAAGAAGCCCGCGTCTACCAAGCCACACCTCGGGCACGCCGTTGTGTGAAGGCCAAAATAGCGGTTTATTTTATCCGGGGATAAGTATGCACGGTGTATAATAAAGTAGTGGATGATTTTGAAGCGGGAGTTGTGCGGGATATTTTGCGTTCCAGACAACACCATTGCCCATTCTTTATCGGACCATTCCCGTCCCCTGTCTTCGGTCCATTTGTCTCATAAGCGTTGTGAGGAAAACTGTGTGTGTGTGTGTGTAGGGCTTGCGCTAGCCAATGTACTATGTGAGAGCTGTTTCCCATCACATGCAAATACTGTATCAATAGGAGGGTAGGTGGTTCTTCCGCAAGATCTCCCCAAGCTTGTGTTAGTAACTGTATGATCGCTGTGTGTGTTAGGAATCGGCCTACAGGCAGTCCCTTATTGGCTGCTAGTGTCTCGAATGGAAGTAGAGCGCCTTCAGCGAACAGGTCCCCCAGTCCCTCTAGTTCAGCCTGTGTCTAGTTGTGCAGCTCTGTCTCTATGAGCGCGGCACCGTCCCAAGGCGTCCCCAGCAATGGTAAGTTCGGGGCATACGGTCTGGTGGGATTTGTGAGTTTCAGACTCCTCACGTAGCACTTCCGCGCCACCGCGAGGTGCAGTTGCTCGGGGCAACAAGTCTTAGCTAATGGGTGAAACAAAGCATGGACTTGCGCAGTTGTCAGAACCGTGTCATCAGTAGCAGTGTCTTCTAGGTTCTTCCCGCTTAGCCAGTAGGCAACCCACTGTAGCTGTGCCGCCAAGTAATAAAGCTCCTGATTAGGAACAGCCAGCCCCCCATGTTCCATTGAAGCGTATAATGTCTTCAGCGCAACCCTGGGTCGCCCCGTGTTCCTTATCAGCCGTCTGGTTAGGGTCTCCATCTCTCGGAATATTCGGGTTGGGACATATACAGGAAGATTGGCATAGAAATATAGTAGTTTAGGCAGCGCTATCATTTTTGTTAGCGTAATTCGACTTGGGACGTTGAGTGGGAGGGAGTTCCAGAAGGTTACTTGGGCTGTGAGAGATGAGATCGCCCGTATCAGATTTCCCTCTAACAAGTCAGTGGGGTTTCGATATACATATATTCCCAGGTAGCGGAAAGTGGTTGGGTACCAAACGAGTCGTTCGCCCAGAACCACTATGTCAGTCTCTGGCGTGTTGGCGTCAAAAGAATATACTCCCGATTTTGCCCCATTGACTTTAAGCCCTGACATCTCTCCGAAGGTACGGAATATGTCAGTGATCACCCTTGGGAAACAAGTCAGGTCTCAAATGTAGAGCAGCAGGTCGTCCGCATATAGCGACACCACGTGTATCCCGTCCGCTAAAGGGATGCCCCAATCCGTGCCAGAGGCACGGAGCTGTGTCGCTAATGGCTCCTTCATCAGCGCGAAGATCAAGGGGGAGAGGGGGCACCCCTGTCTAGTACCTCTGCGTACTCTAATCGGGTCCAAAAGCAGCCAGCCCGTGCGAACGCGCACCTCTGGCTCCTGGTACAGGAGTTTCACCATTTGGAGAAAGGCATCTCCTAAGTCAAATTTCTCCAGTATCAACATCAGGTAGGGCCATTCCACAGAGTCAAACGCGTTCTCGTGATCGAGTACCAGGCACCCTGAGCAAGGCCAACGTGGTGTAGCTAAACTCTGTACTCTAAAAAGGCGTCTGATATTATAAGACGTACTGCGAGTTGGCACAAAACCGTTCTGGTCGGTGTGTACTAAAGCAGGCACCAGAGGTGCTATGTGTTGGGCCAATGTGGATGCCAGAATCTTATAACCTGTGTTGAGGAGGGCTAGTGGCCTGTACGAGCCCATGTTGAGCACGTCTCTGCCTGGCTTCAGAAGAGATATCAAGTTCGCCTCATTCAGTGTGGGTGGGAGGGCAGAGTTTGCGATTGCCGCCTTAAACATACGCAGTAGCTCGGGAATGAGGATAATAGAATAGGCTTTGTAGAACTCTGCGGGTAGTCCGTCAGGGCCTGGGGTTTTGCCATTAGAGAGGGAAAAGATGACTGTACGAAGTTCCTCCGATATGAGTTGCGTCCCTAAGTTGCCACGCTGTGCGTTACTTATCACTGGTAGGGGCAAGGCCGATAAATATGTCGAAATATCGACAGAAGAGACTTGCAGACGAGAGCGATAAAGGCCTTCATAGTGTGTCGTGAAGTCGTCATGAATGGCCCTCTGTGTATAGACAGTGGAGGCTTGAGCTGTACGGATAGACATTACCGGCGCAGTCTGGGTATCACGCCTAATCAACCATGATAATAATTTACCGGGCTTGTCTCCAAGTTGGTGCGTGCGTGCTGAATGGGCAGCGTAGTTTAAATTCTTCAACCTGTCTAGTAGCTGTGAATGGCGCTCTCTGGCCATCAACAACGCCCTATCATCCCCCTCAGCCGCCTCTCGCTCCCCAATCAACAAGTCAGATTCAGTCCGTGTCAGTTCTGACTCTATCTGTTTCCTGCCTGCATACCCAGACAGTGGCCTTGTGTGACGACTTTATACATGTCCCATTCCAGTTGCGGGGCAGAAGCAGTATCATCAAAATACTGCAAGAGGCGAACCAATAGCGCTTCTCTATAAGGGGCATCCAACAACACGTCCGGTTGAAGTCGCCAAGTGGGCACCGGCGGGTGAGGGCGGTCCCAAGTAAGGTCCAGGGTGTGAGGATTGTGGTCAGAGTGGGTGCGGCCTAGATAACAGGTGTCTGTGACATGGGGGAGTAGGTCGCTCGTCAGCATATACCTATCTAGTCTAACGTGCAACGTGTGGGCTCCTGAGTAGTACGAATACACCTTCACGTGAGGGTTATGGCTGCGCCAGGCATCATGCAAGTCCCACTGTGTCGCCCAGTCTGTGAGTCTGTGAGCGCCCTCATTGCCCCATTCACCGGTGCACTGGCCAATGGAGGAAATGATCGGTCCAAGGTGATATCGTGAACAGAATTGTAGTCTCCCCCAAGCAAAGGCAGAACACCAGGCCATGGAGCCAGTACCGATGATAGCTGTGTAAGGAAGTGGCCCTGTTCAGTGTTCGGGCATAGATGGAGGCAAGGACAACGAGCTGTCCATCTTTTTTACCATTGAGTACCACATATTTTCCCTTCGTGTCTACTCTACAGTGAGAGAGTGCAAAGGGGACCCCAGGACGTATCCAAATCAGTGCCCCAAGCGCTTATGCCGAAAACCCCGTAGCATAAATTGTCCCCTCCATCTGCGGTGTAGTGTGCGCGTCTCTGAGCCGATTAAATGGGTCTCTTGCAGGAGTGCTATGTTCACCTGGTGTCTTTGGAGATATGAATAGATCTGGTAACGGCGTGAAGGTGTATGCATGCCACGCACGTTCCAGGTGCAAAATTCAAATGTAGCCATAATACACCCGTCTTCTTGTCTTTCCCCCTAACTCCCCATCGCCAGTCATCAGTACCACCGCGCATCAGGACAGATACCCCTTCTCTGCATCTAGATATCTACGCATACACTCGCAGTCTCTAAAGAAAATATAAGGGGAGAAGAAAAAGTCAGTTTAATCAGAAAGGAGAATGGACACTTGTAGCTTCATAACCATTGGTTATAATTGAACACCCTCATAAACGCTCTGATATTAATTGCGGTGTATATCTGTTGTCCGCCCACTATCAGCGTTATGGCATAGTCATCGGGTGTCCAATTTCGTGCTATATGCCAGCCTCATCCTGAGGCAACCTCTGGTCTAGGTAGCAGTGTCTAGAGAATAAGGGACACCCCCAGAGGGAAGGTGCAGGAAAAACAAGAAAAAATCTTTTTAAGGTAAAAAACAATGCCTCTCCAAAAGAAACTTTAATGTAAAAAGGAAAGGTAATGTTATTAAAAACAAATTGGATATTGTGGTCAATCAAGTTACTAGATCACCTCATATCTTCTAATGAACAGTCAACATGTTTCTGCTCCTTCTGGCCCAGCCGGGTCTATAGAGCATTCGTCAGGACATACAAGACAACAGGTAAGTACTTACACCATTTGTGTAGTTTTCGAATATGTGTGTAGATTTTCAACACTTGACTGAACTAATACTTTTGGTTCCTTGCTTTAGGAGATTAAGTTCGTCCTCAGGGTGCATGGGTTATATCTAAGCCCGAGCCGCGTGATGGAGATGTCTCCACGTCCTGTGCTGGCTCTGCCCCCGGATGTACGAGAAGAAAAAGTCAACAAGGGAAACAAGAACACAATACCAAAAGGTCGACAGCAGAACATGTTGTCGTCCAAACGCACTAAGGAGCTAAAGAATTCATGAGTTCAAGGAATGAGGGGGTTTGCTAAGCGTTTGGCTCTGTCTGTACAGGGGTATCATGCGATCAGGTTGAGGGTGCTTCCCCTCCACAGGCAATCTTCGTTGTTCGGCCCAGGTTCAGCGAAAGTTCCGGTGCGTGAGGCCCCCAAGTACCCTGGGTTAAGAGTTCAGCCGCCCGGCAATGTCCCAGGAAGGGTCCCAGTGTGTCACTCACCTTCGGGGGTCCGTCCACCCCCACAATGCTGTCGCACAACTTACTGACGAAATCTGTGCTCGATGAAGGTCTGGGTCGATAAAGCCAGACTCACGATGGCACGCCAGTCAGGTCCTGACGCTGCCTCGCAGATCGGGCGGTCTCGCCAGTAACTCAACAACGATCCATGGAGACAAAGACAGGTTGGTAACAAGAGTACCCAGTGTCAAGCAAGAGGGGCCAAGTGGCCCAGATCGGCGTCACTGGACAAAGTCAGCAGTCTGCGGGGTAACATCTGGTAGCTCCGACGATATTTGCGAGTCTGACAGTCCATAAATGTGTTCATCGTCACTTGTGATGGCATGGGGGCTTGTCTCTAGGTCGGGGTCCGCTTCCAGTGATCCACTGATTTCCGCCATCATCCGGAGGGCCTCTCTCTGTTCGCTATGCAGGAGTTTGGGCGTGGGGCCCGCTTCTGCTTCCGCATGCGTCGATTTTGCCGGCAAGGGCCTCCGCCGGCGTGATCGTCGGGGTCCTCGGTCGCGTCGCCTTGATGGTGGTATCTCGCTGGGCTCCGTATCCAAGCCCGAGTCAAGCCAGGCCTCAACTGCCTCAGGGGTGTTGAAGAAGTGGGTCTTCTCCTAGGCCACCACACGTAGGTGGGCCGGAAAGAGAAGGGAGTATTTCAGGGCCAGACGGCGGAGACGTTGTTTCACTGCTAAGAAAGAGTGTCACTGGCTTTGAACTTGTACAGTGTAATCAGGGAATAACATGTTCTTAGTCTGATGTCCGACAGCTTCCTAGTCTCACTCAGTATGGCGTCGCGGTCTCCATAGTTCAAAACACGAATAAGCATGGGCCTTGGGTTGGAGCCCCGCAGTAGGAGGTCGTGCAGGCACTCGGTGGGCTCGCTCTACCACAAAATGCTGAGAGAGGGTGCCTTCTGGTAGTAAGTCCATGAGCCATCGCTCCATGTGTACCGCCGGTTCCCTGCCCTCCCAGTGTTCCGGCAGGCCTACGATACGGACGTTGTTTTTGCTCGCCCTGCCTTCCGCATCGTCTGCGCGATCCTCCAGGATTTCCACCCTGTTGAGGAGATCCTGGACATGTCAGTCCACCTGTGTGATCTTAGGCGTGAGATCGGTCATGGTGGCTTCTAGTGCAGTTGTGCGCTCAGACAGCTTTTTGTGGTCAGCACGGAGGTGCGTCAGGTCTATAGCCACACTATCTATCTTCGTCTCCAGAGATGTGCGGGTCAGTTGCATCGACTCCTCCAGTCGCTCCATCGCTGCCAGCATCATGTCCAGTTTGGAGGTAGTCTGGTCAAGCTCGGCCGACTTCGCCATCTTACCCTTCACCTGTGCGCCGCCAGCACCAGCTCTCGTCTTGGGTCCTCCAGACATGGGCGTCGTGGTGTGGTCAAAATGGCAGTACGTCTGTAGAGTTCCCCCAAGGCTCCAAAGGGGGTCCAGCACGTTGCAAGACCAAAAGGATTCAATCCCGAAGGGACGTGGGTCTATCGCCCTGCTAGTTCGCGTGGTTGGCCCTGTTATGTGGTAGAACCATCGGCCACATCCGAGGAGGCGCAGGGGGGGGTGAATCACCCTCACCCCATGTGTGGTCACCTCCTGTTGGTGCGCTCGGGTAGCAAGCGGCAGCCACAGTCCACCAGTGGCGGTTTCCCCAAGGCAGCCGTCCGTGTGGATGGGACTGAATTCCTCAGTGTGCACACCAAAGCAAATGGCAGTTGCTGTATTACTGTGCCCCGTCTCACCCCAACTTCGCCGGTCGCTCCAGGGGAGAAGTGTCTCTGAGTGGTGGGGCAGTGAGGTCTGGGGTTACAATGAGGCATATGGTGGTGCTGCTTCACTCACCCCGAGTTCCGCCCACGGGTGGCGGCCGACGGTTGCACATGAGGAGGACTCCACATCAGCGAGAGGTATGTCCAAGCCGTGGGTAGGGGCGGTTCCCTTCAGGACCAGAGGGGGGCGGCCGCTTTGTGAATGTCCCGCAGGCTTTCGCTCCAGTGCCCAAGCCAAAGGGTCCACGAATAAGAGCGTCAGTGGTGGGGTCCCCAGGGGGGGCGCTCAACACCGATTCCGTGTGGATATACCAAGCAGTTAGAGGCGCAAAGCAGGAGTGCGGCCTGTTCCGTCGCTATCCAGGCAGGCAGCCGCTCTCAGGAGTGACGTCACCTGAAGAGGCAAACCTCGAGGCTGCTCATCCAAGCCACCGGGCCTCATGTAGCAAACGTCCCAGTGTCAGGCCTCACAATCGCCGCACAATCCTAGGCGCAGCTCAGTCACCGCGCCGGCCGGGGCGGGGGGGGACGACAGCAGTGTTCCAAGCAGTGTCGCTGTCTCCGGGGCAGCCAACGGCCTCTGACGTGTCCCACAATCAGCAGGGGCCCAGCCTCCGCCTTGATGCGGCCACAGTGGCAGTCGAGTCAAGAGTCTCACATCTGGGGCCCGGAGCCTCCACGTCGCACTCAGCAGCAGTTGGGCCTTGCAGGTGTGGCTCAACACCGGCTTTGCGTAGGGGCTCACACCGGCCGGGGAAGCCTGCTGAAAGGACGCCTGCGGAGCGCCATCACCGGAGCGTGCTGGTAATCCTGTTCGGCCCCAATTACGACAGGGGGGGGGGCGGGGACCGCCCCAGGCAGCCCCGTCGGTGTCCAAGGCCAACCAAGAACTCACTGTTGGACCCCACAGTCGCCGCAGATGTCCGGTCGTGCGCCAGTCTCCATGCCAACCGGGGGGCTGGGGGGGGGGGGGGGGGGGCGGCAGATCATAGAATCAAAGTCGCCACCCCCGGGCAATCAGCAGCCCCCGCCACGTCCCCTGAGCTGTGAGGTCGTAGCGCTGGTCTGATTAGGGCCGCAGCGGTGCGCAAGACGATAGTACCGCTTTCGATGACTGCAGGCCTCACTTCACTATCTGCAGCGGTCGGGCCTTGTAGTCGTGGCTCGACCCCGGTCTCGCGTAGACGCTCACGCTGACCAGGTGAGCCTGTCGGGGGGCACTTGATCTCCGTCGCCCTCGGAGCAAGCCAGAAGCTCTGATCGGCCCCAAACTTGTCAGGGGGGCCGGGGATCGTCTCCAGCAGCCTCGCCGACGTTTAGGGCCAGAAATTGATTGCAGCGGATAAACGGCCTGTGGACGGGGAGCTTTGCACGGCACTCTACCCAGGCACGTCCACCGCCATTGCGTGCTTAGCCATGCCCCCAAGTTCTTTTCTTCTCTTGACCTCCATTCTGTAATTTCTTGTAAGTTTATGATTTTCAGTCTCTGCATATTTTGAAGCACGATTAAAAATTAATTCTGCTGTAGTGAGCCTTCCTTTTATAAAACAAAATAGATTTTCGCAAAATTGTTAAGACAGAATACTGAGGAACACACACGAGCGATTAAAAAATAAATGCGCAAGTTACGTTAATATTGGGCATTGTTAAAGCTGGACGAGGAGACGTGGACCAAGGGCCAGAGCTGTCTACTTTGCGACGGGATCACTAGGTCTGAGCCTCAGCTGAACATCCTGGAGATCAAAGGCAAATCGCTTAATCTCCCTGTGCCTAAACAAAAACAATCTGACTTAGTGGGATGTGGTGCTCTTGTGAAAGGCTAGATCCCTCTGGGCCAAGTATGCACCTATTGTATATAGTTCACACACATATAGGGTTAAGCAACACACAACATTCATCCTATCATTCACACAATCATTATATATTGAAACTGAAATTGATACTGCTTTATCAGAAACCACCTGGCACCTTATGTAATAAATAGAATATTGTCAGAGTAGCTGCTTAAGAATGTTGTGGGCATTGCAAGGAAGACTCCTTCAGCCTTGTCATGCTCACCGTTAATTGTATGTGGGACAGTTTATGATGAGCTTATAAATATAGCATATTTATAATAAAAAAATATATACATACATATACACACACATATATATATATATATATATAAAATATATATATATATTCACTTAAAAAACCATAGGTTATAGACTATATATAGTTAGGAATTTGCATTTACAAAACCTTGAAAATTCACTGAAAAAACCATAGGTTAGAGACCATATATAGTTAGCTGGACATTTTATTGACATAAAACCAATGAAATTCCATATATAGTTAGTTGCACTAACTATATATCGCGCACCCGCAATCCACTGCTGATGATGTCACATATTATCATCAAACGAGGTGGGCACTCGTAGGTGCAAATAACACTTCTCTTACAGGTGGCAGGGCTCCCTCACATCATGGGAGCCCTGCAGAGTCAGCCGCCATCTTCCTTCTTCCCCCTCGCGGCGGGGGCGGGCATTTCCAGCCGGCCGCGCTGGGATTGGTCGGCCGGCCCCAGCACTTCCGGGTCGCCGCGGGCAGCGCGGCAGCCCGATTTCAGGCAGGCAGGCGGGGAGAGTGCGCGCACGCGTGCGCGCCAATATATATATAATTGATTTTAAATGCAATTTTCTCAGCAAATACTGGTGGGATTTACACCATTTAAAGAAAAGCGTAATCTACGAACCAGTCTCTTCCATTTTACCAAATTTCAAATAATTCCGTTCAACCGTTCGGGCTGTAGCCGTGTCTAAAGGTCCTATGGAAATTAACATGGGGAAAACACGTTTTGGGACCCCCCTTTTTTCTCAGCCCCCACTTGACGAATCCCCCTCAAACTTTCAGGGAAGGAGAGGAGCGGAGCGAGCCATCTTCTTTGAGAAATTTACGAAGATTCATCAACCAGCGCCAAAGTTATTCCCAATAGAATGTTGGGGATTTCCTATGGAAACTAGGTCCTAACTATATATACCTACTGGCTACCGCCAGTAGGTAATATATATATATACACACACACATATATATATATATATATATATATATATATATATATATATATATATATATATATATATATATTGTTTACCAATCCGATTCCCATCTGATAAAAGGAAGGCACTGACTCCATGAATTTAACTCAAGGAAAGTGTTTAATCCGACATGCTGCAAAGACGCGTTTCGGCGGATGCCTCCGCCTTGCTCACTTACTCTGCTGTGAATGACATTAGTATATATAACACTTAACATGATGACACATCAAAATCAGACCCTCTGTCATGATTGGCTATTCGTTTCCATAGTTACCATGAGTCATGGTCCAAGAACATATAGACATAGAAATAGAAGATTTGGTAGTTTTCTGTGACATGCTAGATTTACTGTATTTAACACAAAGTAAACATTGCAATAGATATAACCTTTCAGGCAACTGAGAAAGACTAGCGACCGTGAAGCCATGATAGTATTAATACATATTTCATAACGGTTGCGAAAAGAAATCTTACAATAATTAAATATATTGTAAATATATACGCACATCAACGTTCTCCGCAACTTTACTATGCAATTAATGTCATTGTATAGTTGGTAACATTCTCTGTTCAGATACGATTAGCGCTTTTCCATGCCTATTGTATCATACTCGGTCACAGCATTCACAAAAGATAATATTATCGTGTTGACACTACGGAAGCACAGCTACAACGTAGCGCACAGAATCTATATATATTTAAAGTGCTGAGAGTAAATTGCCTATTGTTTGCAATTATGTTTCACTACACATCGTCTCCAAGTGGAGTAGATCTTTTTTGCTCATACACACATATTAAATGATGCTAGCGTGATTTTCATGTACTTCTATGACCTTGGAATGGCAAAAATTGTTAACCATTTTTACATATATACAAGCCATGCTGTTGATGATTATGTGTCATACACAATATAAATCATAAAATTTTAAACCAAACAAAGTTTCACAAACGATTTTTCGAGTGCAGAGTTGTATCATGGAATGGGTTTAAAAGCGGGAAACGCTTTTCACTGGGTTATAAATGTACAGTTAAGGCCTCGTCCGAGTTCAGTCCATTGGGAATTTTAGAGTTTAACAAGATAATATATCTTGATTCTAGACGTCTTAGGGCTAGTCTGCGATTCCCTCCCCTAGGATTTTTAGGGACACTGTCTATAACATAGTAGGAAATGTGCTTAATATTCCCATCATGTTGTGTGTTTATATGTCTGGCCACTGGATAGGTTGGGACATTATTAGTGATCGCACGCAGATGTTGGAGAATTCTGACATGGGCTTGAAGGATTGTGCTCCCAACATAGCGTTTACCACAACTGCAGACCAGAACATATACGGCATACTCGGTCTTACATGAGTATCCGCCCCTGATGATATAGGGTTTCTCCTGAATGGCACGATAACCTCTTTCGTGTTTATGCCTTGTCATAGAATCAAAGTCGCCACCCCCAGGGCAATCAGCAGCCCCCGCCACGTCCCCTGAGCTGTGAGGTCGTAGCGCTGGTCTGATTAGGGCCGCAGCAGTGCACAAGACGATAGTACCGCTTTCGATGACTGCAGGCCTCACTTCACTATCTGCAGCGGTCGGGCCTTGTAGTCGTGGCTCGACCCCGGTCTCGCGTAGACGCTCACGACGACCAGGTGAGCCTGTCGGGGGGGGCACTTGATCTCCGTCGCCCATATATATATATATATATATATATATATATATATACACACACATACACACACATACATATATATATATATACACACACACACACATATATATATATATATATATACACACATATACACATCTATATACACATATACACATATACATACACACATATACATATATATATATTAGACTTCTTTCCAATGCAACAATTTGGCAATGATTGGATGGGGATGGGATGGAAAGAAGGTTTGGAGAGTCCAGTACAACTACGGGATACGCCTGGAAGAACAGTGAGGTAGTACATGTGAAAGCAGGACGGACGTTATCGAAGAGATCGCCTGAAATTATTTGAGTTAAATTGTAGCAGGGACTGAGCGTTTACTACAAGTATATGCTGCCTCATTAGAGCTTGCGGTTTGTGTGGATTAATGTGAATGGATTTTTAAAGATTTAATACGTTGTTGTATTGCCACACGAAGGCATATTTTCTACAGAAGACAACTACTGTAGTGACAGTTTGGCAATTTTAAGCCATGGAACAAAAGAAAGATTTTTTTATTATGAAAAAAAGTCGCTATATCCGAGTATTTAAACATCTTTGTACAAGACGTGAATGTCTTCTTTTCAAGCAGAGCATTTAGAATCAAAATGAAAAGCAAGCTCCTGAAATGAACTGTGTCCTGATGCCAAATCCCACTCCCAGGTGACAGTGTAAACATGGTGAGCTGAAGGCCTATGCATAATCACCGCCATCTTTGTCTACTGAGGTTTTACGTCACCCCAGGTTAATTTCTAAAAGGTAAACAATAAGCTTGCACAGGATTGTAAGGTCAAACTTTTCCATCGCTGTATCCCAACAACACGCAAATTGCTGTAAACATCAAAGTGCGCTGTGCAGGTGAAACCTAAAAAAATGGCTAATTAGCACATTATTAACTTATAAACAGTTTAAGTCTTCCTTGTACCCTGAGAGTGCCTCTGGCCACAGCAAATATACTGTTCTATTGTTTTGTGAACCATAATGGTGTCGGAGGATGTGGCGTAACTGTCAGAGCTGCTGGAGTGGGAGCTGGGGAACCAGGTTGGAGTTTTTGGGTGGCTCAACATCCTGTAATTCTGTGCAAATCACTTTATCTCCATGTGCCTACCCAAAAATGAATGTGTCCATCTGTAATCCAACTGGTGCTCATGTAAAGTGCTCTGATACCTCCGGGTCGAATTTGCGCTTTTTTAAAAACTGCAAAAAAAAGTGCAAAGCAGAGTAGTAACAAAAAGCGTCTAAAGGAAAACGTGCCTGAATGGTTTACATCAGTTGTATATGGTGCTTTTTAACTAAATGGTGGTGTATGTTTTTTCCTCACATGGCGCATGACAGACAAGCCCGAGAATTCCTTATACAGGCATAAAATCTTTTTTCAATATTATTGTTTTAAAACAGTTTACTGGAGGGCGGGAGTGCAGATGGCATGCTGATATGTAAATAACAAGCATTGAAGTGAGTGAATGTCTGCTTCTGCTTCTGCCCTAGGGACACTAGGTAGTGCATGCTTTGTCCGTAGCGTGAAAAAGGAACAAGCCTGGCGAATCGGCATACACAGCATTAAAAAAAAGCTACAAACAAAACAGATGAAAGTCATTATATTTCCATTAGTGGTGATTTATGTTTAAGCACAAAAAACCAGCAAACAAGTCCTGCAAACACAAACACAGAATAAAAGGAGCAGCGAACAAGTCCGGCCCTCACAGGCACACACATCAAACACTAACACAAAAACAATAAAGTTCCACCAAAAACACTTAAACGCACAAGCGGATGTTTTCCAGTAGTTAGCCCCTACTCCATGGGTGTTCCCATGGGCAGAAAAGGGGGGGGGAGCAAATAAACAAATAACCCCAATCAGCAGAGAAGTGTTGAAGCCATCTTTCTTATACAATACCAAATGCTTGAAGCTTTAGGCCCTGTTAAGTTGACATAAGAATCACCGAACAAGATGCTTGTACTTCTCCATTGTACTTCAGTAAAGCTGCTTTTGTAACGCAAGGCTTGCTCAAGAAAGATACGAGAACAGAGGAGATGCTAGCTTAGCCACAAGTATTTCAGCATATCACATTTGGAAATATTTCGGATACGTGTTATGATATTGCAAATTGTTTCATGGAAAAGTACCAAGGCTGATACATTGCATTACAGTGGAAAGTCCCAGAAGCTGCCTACTTGAGACACGTGGTCAGCAACAGTGTATTTGGGACCATAAATTATATAGCCCAGCCGAGGCCTTTGCTAATTGGTCAAGTAGCCCATGCTTAATTTATGTTACGTGCATTATGATGCAGCATCCTCTTGTGGTTTGTGTCTATAAAAGCTGTAAGAAACGTCACATCTTTGGACACTCAGTAACTATACTAGCTGTCTCCGTGCTGCACGTATTTGCATTGTTTGTTGGTCTCCATTAAATTCTGCTATCTTCTTTGCAGACAGAGAGTGTATCTGAGGTATTATTTCTATTTCAGATTTCCACACAGGCTATTTTTAAAAACAAAACAAAAAACCAATAAAAAACCAATAAAAGCCAAAAGGGTGGCTGGAAACGCACAACCCGATTACAGCAGATCTCGAAGAGGAATGCGCTGCCTAGGCTCGACTTTTAAAGAAGGAAGAGGTACAAAGGAAATCAAATAAGAAATAAAAAGAAGCCTGTATTACACTGCCACCTTGTGGATACATTTCAGAACCTCAGTGATCAGCACACTGTTGAAGTTGCCTGATCTGAAAATTTGTCTTATCCTGCACAGTGATTAGTACAATCATTTGGTGCTGATTTGCCAGCATTTACATCTGCACATTGGTTTTTTTCAACAGACAAGCATTTTATTGGAAAACTCTAATACAACCTGATAGTCAGGACATAAGTCCTAAAAAAAAAAAAAAGAAGTGGGGGACTAACCTAATTAATCACTATGCAAGTGGCATCACCGCGTGTGACATCGCGGCACGTGACATCACAGCGCGCAACATCACAGGAAGTGGCATCAGATCTTAAGCCCTCACATATGTGAGAAAATAATGAAAAGGAGCATATAATAAAATGTTGCACATTTATAGATTATAAACAATATCCAATTCATGCTATTTGAAACAAAATTAAAGTGTGGGGAGTCTAGAAATGTCTTTCCTACATTTGGGGGCCGATTAGGATGGCGTGCGGTGGTGCAAGCGGGACCGACCGCCATAGGTGCGACAAATTAGGATGCGGCCGCCACACTGGCAGGCACATCCTGTATGTTTACATTGTGGCGGTGGCAGCACCCGCCACAATGTAAAAACACATGTTTTACATTTGAATGTACAACGTGGCAGGAACCGTGCGGTGCCTGCCACCTTGTACATGCAACTGTAGGGGGGTACCATAGGTACCCCCACGTGCAGCACCCCACCCCCCTTGGGTCCGCAACGGGACCCCAAAGGCATTTTCCGCCTGGCTGTTTGCGGTGGAAACTCCGCCGCAAAAGACAGGCATTCTAATACCCACGGTGGTGCCTGCACGGCACCGCCTCCATTTACCCCCTGTACCTGGTCCCGCAAGGCGGCCGGCACAGGCCAGCCTTGCGGGACCACGGCAGACGGTCTTTCTGTCCGCTGCAGTACCTTTTCCCTTCCCACCGCCATCCTAATATGGCAGTGGGAATTTTAAGGTGGATGGCGGTGAATCCGCGACCGGCGGGCCTCACCGCCGGCCCGGCGGTCGCGGATTCACCGCCATCGTAATTGGCCCCATAATCTTTATTTTTATTTCCAATCAGAAGCATAAACCCCAGATAACGTGTTTCGTCCAATAGATGGACCTCATCAGGGTTGTAAATCAGATCACGAAAATCAACAAAGCATTGTACGAATGTGAAATTTTTGGAAGCCAAGAATCTCATGACGTCTTGTTAATAATATATATATATCCAAGTTGGGAACAGCTCATGGAAATCACCAAACAAGTTTAGTGATCTATATAATTATGCATAGATATTCCAATCTCACCAATGTCTTCTGGAAGGATTATTGCCTTCTATCCATGCCAGTATCATATGTAGTAGTGCCCCAAGTATCGTCCGTCTGACCGTGGAATAGCGATGCATATCTACATAGATGTAGAGTGCTTACAACCTCATGTGATTTCAAAGACATGATAGAAATGTAGTTGGCTTGCAGAAATCCACCACTGATAGAAGTCATACACATTGCCAAGGGTATCTAATGATCAATGATATCTAAAGAATTAGCTAATGATAGTGTACATACATCTCCCGTACATGTGATAAGTGATAAAAAAAAGTATGATTCCAAGAAAAGCAATTATACACCTTTTGAGAAAACACGTAGCAAATACAATACTAGTAAACCTCTTATGTGTTTTAGACGTGGTGCTAAGAATGATTTGGCAGACTATCCATGGTGCCCTGCAGTTGGTAAGAAATGCTTAAAGTGTAGGATAGTTCGACACTTTAGTGTTGTATTAAAAAATACAAATAGTAGTACTTTTTCATACGTCAAAGTGAATTGTGTAGATTCATCAGATGAGGAAATAGTTTTGAATGTTGTTCTCCCCTTGGAAGAGGTTTCTGGTAAATTCAAAGAACCATTAGGAACAGTGCATATTGGTACGGTAAAATTGAAAATTATGGCTGACTGTGCATCACCCAATACTATTTTAGCAGATCAGACATTTTATAATTTAGGGAAAAATGTTGTGTTACAAAAAACTGATATGAATCCGAAAGCTTTTGGTGCATATGAAAAAAAATATGTTAGGAAACTTTGAAGACTCTTTAGAATTTAACGGTAGGAAAATTGAAACAAAGATCTATGCCACAGAAAAAGGCAGAAATTTGGTTGGGTTGCGAGATTTGGGTAGGCTGGGTACAGTTCTCAAACCTTCCACACCAGAGCCTGCAGTGCTTGGAGACTTACCAATATCGTCTGTTACTTCTGATACTGAAAAGAGTATTAATCTAGTACTTAAAGAAAAAAAGGTCGTTTTTGCAGACCACATAGGTTGTGTGAAAGGGTTTGAACATGCAAAAAGTTAAAGGAAAGGGCTGTACCTATTGTATATAAAGTAAGACCTGCACCACTATCTGTTATGGAGGAATTGAAAAGTCTTTCGGGGAAATTATGCAAAGAGGGTAACGTAGAACCCACAGACTCATACAAATGGGTATCGGCTGTTGTAATTATAAAGAAAAAGTCTGGAGAAATTAGGCGTTATGTGATTTGAGATCGCTTAACAAAAATATTACAGTGGACTGTCATCCACTACCAAATAAACAGGAAATGATAGCAGCTATCAGTGATTCAAAATATTTTTCATTAATAGATCTGAAATCAGCGTATCATCATTTACCATTATCTAATGAGGATCACACTACTTTCGTAACACCTTTTGAAGCTTACAAATATGTACAACTACCCTTTGGGTTAGCTTCTGCTGCAAGTGTCTTTCAGAAAGTGATGGTGGTTTTGTTCATGACTGTCTCAAAATCAAAATGCCAATTTTTACAAATAAAAAGAGGATAGCTTGGACACACCTTATCTGTTGAGGGCATAAGACCACAAGATGATTTGGTAAAGGCCATCAGGGCAGGACCTAATCCACAAGATAAGGACACAATAAAGTCAGTCCAAGAATTTAGTGAATATTATTCGTGTTTCATTCTGGGTTATGCAGTAATCGAAGAACCATTGAGAGAACTGTTAAAAAAAGAAAACTTTGTTTGAGAATCTAAACATGAGAATGCTTTTAAAGAAATAAAAAATGCCATACTCACTGCACCGACTTTACAACCTTATAAAGTAAAAGTGAGAAATATAATTACTGTTGATGCTAGTGCAGTAGGTAGTGGTGCCGTTTTCATCCAAGTTAAGTGTTGAAAGGAACATATAGTAGCTTTTAACTCTAGGACATTGCATAACTCTGAATGATTTTATAGTACAATAGAAAGAGAAACCTTGGCACGTTTTTGGGGAGTTGAAAAATTGAAAACATGTGTGTGGGGTAGGGAATTTGAGCTTGTAGCAGTCCACAAACATCTACTGTATATGATGGATGGTAGTGGGAACTCTAAAGCATCATCCCACTGAGTAAGAATAATTGCCAAACTGCAAGAGTATAATTTCAAAGTAAGACATATAGCTGGAGGTTTGAACAAGCAAGCAGACTGTTTGGTCAGGTTACCATTAGATGAAAATGATGGTGGAAAATGTTTGTGTGTGAGATGCTGTTGAACATAGTGAGGAAGTAATTTGTGACAGAGAATGGTTAGACGCATTAAAATGAGGAATGTAAATGAGAGCTGTCCATAGATCATACATTTAGATACAGCATTCAAGAGTCACTTTCAGGTAGCTGATGAATAAACAATTGAATGTGAATCATTATTGAGACATGATTTATTTGTACCCCCAAAACAGTTGCGATTGAATTTAGCTCATAAGGATCATTCTGGGGTTACTACTACAAAAAGGTTGATTCACAATTATTATTGGTGGCCGGGAATATATTCTAATGTGGATGTTTCCATTGACAATGGCACACAGCGTGTAAAATCTGACAAACACTGGAAGAGTACCAAAAAAGAAATGCATTTGGTAGACATACCAGATGCACCATGTTCTGAAATGGCCATAGATTTCTGTGGTCCATTCCATATATGGGAGGCATTCAAACATTATTTATTAATACTCACTGACTACTACTCTAAGTGGAATCACTATGATTTTATCTCTATAACAAAGGAGCTAGTCAGTGAATAAAAAAAAAATGCCATTGAAGGGTGACCCAATATTTTAGTGTCAGACAACGGCACACAATTGATGTTGGTTATGATGTCAGATGTTTTGGCTTTAAATGGTATTAAACCGGAAAAAACACCTCTTCTTCAAATGGCCAAGTTGAAAGGGTTAATAGATTTAGTAAGGAAGGAGCACAAATGGCTATCGCTTCTCGTTTGTGCATATGTGATTTTATTCGTGAGAAGATGAATAGCTGAAATCAGTAACTGGATTTTCACCTTGTTTTTTATTGCATGGTAGAAAGGTCAACACTATTCTCACACCCAAATTTGGAAAAAATACAATATTACAAATTCATTTGCAAAAAAAAGGCACAAATGTACATGAAAAATCAAAGAATTGTGGAAAAACAAAAGAATACAAAGATTTATCATGATTCTGTTTATGAAGTGAAAAGGAAAAGTTTCAAAGAAGGTGTTTGGGTGAATGTTAAAAAACCAGGCTAGCTACAAAAGGTTGAGTCAGTTTGCTCTTCACCGGTACAAGTAAGAAAGGTTTAAAACAGTGCAGTATTGCTTATAAACGAAGGGTGGTGAAGTATGAGTGCTGTTGTGTTACAGCCTGGATAGGAGAAATTCTGGAAAGATAAGGCTGAGACACTAACTGATGATGATAATCAATTATACTTTGATTTTTCCTTACAAACCATTTTCAAAAGAAACGCGTAATGAGGTATGTAATGACAGGCAATAATGTTGAAGTTGGAAATGTTTCACAAGATTATGTATCACAGGAGGGTGACGGTTATAGGGTTTTGCAAGATTTTGATTCACCATTTTCACAGGATGACTATTCACATACCAATGCAACTCATAAATCTGCTAGTATTGAGAATGTCTTAGGCACTGGTAGGAGTCTTCCAGTTCGCGTTGAGGGCGTTGGAAGACTGAATGCAAACGCAGACTTCTGCAGCTTAAGTTGCTGATCGTATTGTCTTGGTTCATTCAAGTCTGAACACAACGGTTTTGCCGCACATCGGGATGAAATCGCCAAGAGTGCCCTAATGCAATCACCGGCTGGGGTTGCTCCAGACTTACGCACCAGTCAGGCATCCCCATCACGCAAACGCGGAGGCTGATTCATCCTCCTTATACAAGTTTGCCCTTCCCTACCCCGCCCCTGTCCTGATGAAGACCAGCACGACCGAGGCTTACATCCACCCCTGAGCCCTAAGTCGGGTCGAAACGTCGACGCCCCAACCAAGGCCTAGACCCACGTTTATATGATTCTTATCGTGCTAAAAGGAATTGAAATCTGTACCTGTATAAACTATACCAAAAGATCATATCCAATTTTAATGTGGCTAGGCCAAATAGGACGGTTATTTACAACCACACCACCAATGTATAAAGTTTATTAAGCTCTTGTTTTCATTCTATGATACCCACTACCTCTCCTTTTCACTGATCTACACCGAGCACTTTTCGTCTGCACGGTCCCCCTTGGAGCCACCTTTCCGCTTTTTTACCTACTTCATTGATTCAAATCCAAATTGATCACTCACCAGCAAAACTTAATATAATAAAACCGTGTGGTGAATGAGGTTTTTGGTTTGTTGCATTGTGTTCATTTAATGTATAAATTCTGAACTAAGATCAGTGAGTTTCAAATTAATGTTTATTTCCATAGCTCAGGTATCAATTTAATGAATTATACCCAACAGGTGAAGTGATTCATATCTCTACTAAGCTAGGTTTAGGACCACTGTCTTTTTTTTTGTAAATTTTTTTTATTATGCAGATAAGAAAAATGAACATTAAACAAAAGGTACCACATATGGCGCACAGATGGTCCCACACAGTGGGAAAGCGTCAAGGTAAGATGAGGCAATGCTGCAACACCAGAAAGCCAGAGGAGTAGAGGCTTCGTCAGTTGTACGTGTCGGCAGTCCCGTTCCTACCCCCCAACATGAGGTCGCTCAGTTAGTGCAGCCGACAAGGAGTCCAGAATCGCCTTGTCCTCTAGGTGAGCCTCATCTCATCGATATAACTGTCCCAAAGTAGCACCCAACCCCAGCCCCCCACAACTCCCCCCCCCCCCCTCCCGTGCCGGTGCCGCTCACATCCCCCATTCATCCAACAGGCACACTCTAGAGCTGAAATAGATGCAAATTCCTCAGTGATGCCGGGCAAACTGCCGAAGGCAAACCATTAGAGAGAAAGGACACCAAGGGGCCCCACACGTGTTTGAAATTTTTGTAGTTGCCTAGGAATATGTCCGCCATTCTCTCGAGACTCAGGAGCCTCCACAGCCTCGCGTGCCAAAGGGAGATCGCCGGGGCCTCCTTCCGCTTCCAGGCCGAAGCCAACGTGAGTTTGGCCGCGCCGAGACACAGCCAAAGGATCTTTTTGTCAGCTCGTGTCTGGTGTTCAAGGCCAGGGTCTCTCAACCCCAGTAGCACGAACTCCGGGGAGTCGTCGACAGGGTACTTCAGGATGTCTTTAATATGGGACAAGATCTCGACCCAGAAGGGTTTGATGGTCGGGCAGTCCCACCAAATGTGGCGGAAGTCCCCCAGGAGGCCGCAGCCCCTCCAACACCTATCCGTGACAGCCGGGTAAATGCGATGAAGTCGAGCCGGGACCATGTACCACTGCGTAAGGGTTTTTAAATGCGCCTCTCTCAGGAGTATGGAGTGATTAAATTGTGTCATGTCCTTCCAAAGTGCCGACCACTCTCCGTCAGTGATATCCCTCCCTACCATCTCCTCCCATTGCTCCATGTAACACGGTCTGGGGGAAAGGGCCGAACGGAGCAGCAGTTTGTAGAGAAAGGAGATGGCCCCCTTCATGGCGGATGTCTTCAGGAGAAAGGCCTCAAAGTCGGACAGAGGTCTCGTCGCAGCCCCCCGTACACCCGGTGACGTGGCCCAGTGGAGCAATTGCAAATGCCTGTATCGTTCCACCGGCTGTACTTGGTAGTCCCGCATGCAGTTCTCAAACGTCAGGGGATCGGGGCCGTGGAACAGGTGAAGTAGTGCCCGGCATCCCCCCTCCCTCCAGGCGTCAAAGGGGCCCTCGGTGAGTGCCGGCGGAAACTCCGGATTGAAATGTAATGGAGTGAACGGGGACGGAAAGGTTGTCCACCTCTCATCACCCGCCAGGGTATCCCAGACTTTCAGCGTAGTCCCCGTGGGGGTACTAATATACGCGTTTGCCGGGCGGTCCCGCTTCGGCTTCCACGCCAGATCCCAGATGGACCGGCCCGCCACACTCCGGTCCATATGCAGCCAGTGTTTGTCGGAAAACTGCTGTGACCATTCCACCATGACTCTAAGTTGGGCCGCTTTGTAATAGAGGTGGAAATCCGGGAGGCCGACCCCCCCGTCATTCTGCAGACGTCGCAGGAGTGTAAACGAAAGGCGCGCCCGACCTCCCTGCCAGACAAATTTCAACAGCATCGATTTAAGGTGGCTAAAAAAGGAGGAGTTCAGTGGGATCGGTAGGGCCTGGAACAGGTATAGATACTTGGGGAGAAGGACCATTTTGACAGCGTGCACCCGTCCCAGCCAGGATAGGAATTTTGGTTTCCACCTCTCCAGTTCCGCTCGCGACTTGGCCAAGAGGGGCGGGAAGTTGGCCGTGAATAAGCCGCCCACCGTAGGGGTGAGATGAACTCCCAGGTATAGAATGGAGCCGGAGGCCCAGGCCAGAGGTGTCGTCGCCCTCACCTGTGCCACCTCGGCCTGAGATAGGTTCAGGTTCAGGACGTGCGACTTGCCGTAATTAACCTTGAAGCCGGCCACTGTTTCAAATTCCAGCAAAATATCTCGAACACACGGAAGAGAGTTAGCGGGGTCGGCTACTGATAGCAGGACGTCATCTGCAAAAAGGGTGATTTTGTGCTGTTCCCCTGTGAATGGGATGCCCTTCACCCCCTCATGCTCCCGAACCGCCATCGCCAGGGGCTCAATGCTGAGCGCAAACAACAGGGGTGAGAGGGGGCACCCCTGTCTGGTGCCTCGTGAGTGCCGGAAGAAGGCCGACAGGTGGCCGTTCACTGCCACCCTCGAGCGTGGGCTGCAGAAGTTGTCTCTCACCATAGCGATGAATCGATCGGAGAAACCAAACGCCTGTAACGTGTGGAATAAGAAGCCCCAGTCCACTCGGTCGAAGGCCCTCTCTGCGTCCAGACCCACCAAGACCGCCGGGATGCGGAACTTGTCCGCCTTCTCAATAAGGTGGATTACCCTCCTAGTATTATCGTGCGTCTGGCGCCCTTTAATGAAGCCGGATTGGTCTGCGTGGATAATCGTCGGCAGCAGATCCTGTAGACGACTTGCTAAAATGGCCGAGTAAAGCTTCGCGTCGATATTGAGTAAAGCTATGGGGCGGTATGAGGCACACTGCTCCGGGTCCTTCCCCGGCTTTGGCAGGACTGTGATCACTGCCTCCGCGAGGGTCCCGGAATTCACCCCAGGTCCAACCATATCGTTAAAGAGGGCGGTCAGGAAGTCACACACCTCAGTCGCATAGGTCTGATAGAAAACTGCAGTGAACCCATCGGGTCCGGGGGCTTTATGTAATTTCAAGTGTTTGATGGCAGAGAGGACCTCCTCCCTCGTGATCGGAGCATCGAGTAAGTCATTCCAGGCCCCGGAGACCCGCGGGAGCGATAAGCGCTGCAGGAACTCCCGTTGTTTAGCAGTATCCAGCTCTTCCCCCTTATACAGAGCGGCGTAAAAGCGGCCAAAGACGTCCGCCTTCGCCCCGTCGCAATGGTGGAGTGCTCCCGCGGGATCTCTAATCCCACCTATGTACTCACGCTCCCTCTTATCCCTCAGTTGTCGGGCCAAGTGCCTACCAATCTTGTTACCACTGGAGTAGGAGTGCCGTCCCAGCCTTGGGAGGGTGAGCTCGGCCCTATTCGTATAGTGTGCCTTCAGTTTGCCCCTAACCGCCGTCAGGGGACGCAGGGTTATTCTCGAGGGATTAGCTTTGTGCTCCCTCTCAAGCGTGAGCACCTCGGCCTCCAGCGCCTCCCTCTCCTTCCTACGTAGAGCGTTCAATTGCGAATTGAGGCCCAGGCAAGTCCCCCTGATCGTTGCCTTGAAGGCGTCCCACGTGGTCATCAAGGATGTGTCCGACGGGGGATTGCAATCAAAAAAGTCACGAATGGCCAAATGCAAGGCTTGATGGGACACCTCGTCCCTGACTACCGAAGCCGGGAAGCACCACTTCCAGTTCGCGGTGTCAGGGGGCGACCAACGAAGCGTGAGCACCATGAGGCTGTGGTCCGACACAGATATCGGGAGAATGGCGGCATCTAGAATGTTCCCTCTAAGGGATTGACTAAGGAAGACGTAATCCAAACGGGAGTAGGAGTGGTGCACATGGGAAAAGAACGTATAATCCTTCATATCAGGGTGAAAGAACCTCCAACCATCAACTAGACCCATGTCCTCTACCCCACGCTGCGTAGCCTCAGAAAAGACCCCCGTGTCCGCCCGCCGCCCCCCGAGCTATCCATGTCTCTGTCCCAAACCAAGTTATAATCACCCAACATGAACACGAGACCTTCTGCAAAGTCCCCCACCTTAACCAGTAACTCCTGCAGGAACTTATTCTGACCTGCATTGGGCAGGTAGAGCACCACAAATGTACATAGCCTACCCTGAATGTGCCCTTTGACCATCAGCCACCGTCCCTCCCTGTCGCTGCGGACCCCCATTGGTTGAAAGTGCAACGCTGCCTTGAACATTAAAGCCACCCCCCGATGCTTCGTGATAGCTGAGGACCTGTACACAATGGGGTACGCCCTATGGCGGAGCCGCATTTCATCCTTTCGTGCCAAATGAGTTTCTTGCAACCCTACAACATCAAGGTGATGGTCTACAACATATTTCAGGACCTTCTGTCGCTTCTGAGGAGAGTTCAAGCCCTTGACATTCCATGTTCCTATACTAATTGGCATGGCAAACACAAAACACAGACCCCGCTATCAGTAATACCAGTGGCGCCCATTCCGCATTCCTCCCCTCCCCCCGGCAGCGTGCACCCAAACGTCTCCAGAATAGCCGCTGGACCATCCCCACTGCAGCAAAGTACGCACTCCACCACACACACTCCGCATTCACCCCCAATGGCCTCCCGACACGGGTCCCCCCCCCCCCCCATCCCCAAGAATCCCCAACCAAACCCCCCCCTAAGCAAAACAAAACACTGTACAAAATCAGAAAAAGAAGTGCAGTAACTATACTCATCGAGATCAGTGGGCCGAAGTCCGTAGGAGGCCCCCAATCAAGAGACAGGCCGGAGGAATGAACCCACTATTCCCCTTGGCCACAATCGAGGTCGTCTCCTACCAGAGTACTTTCAGAATCCTCGATCAGAAGGCCCGAGCCCCTCCGGCGCCGATCCGCCATTCCTCGGGGATCACGCCGCCCCAGAGCTATGCTGCGAGTCGGCCAACGTGACCGAGGCCACCGAAGCGACTGCTGCTCCCCGTTCCTGCAGGCTGGCAGAAAGGTCCGGGCGCTGTCTGGCAGGGGAACCGGCGGGGGATCGCCCTACCCTGTGCCATGAGTTCGAAAGGCGGCGCCGCCGAGACGGGGAGGCCGCCGCGGCCTGCGAGGACGGCACATCCTCCATTCCCAAAAGCTCTTTTGCCGCCTGGAGCGTGCGGATTTGAGCTAGGCGATTCTGCCACCTGAAGATGATTCTGAAAGGGTGCCCCCAGGAATAGGCGATGCCCCTCTCTCTCAGAAACAATGTGACAGGTCGGAATTCTCTCCTTTTTTGCAAGGTGGAAGCAGCCAAGTCTTGATACAGTTGTGGCCGATGACCCCTGAATTGCAGCAACTCGATGATCCGGGCTTTCCGAAGAATCCTTTCCTTAAGCTGGAAATCGTGGACGCACACCAGGATGTCAGGGGGAGGTCCCCCCCCGCGCCGTGGCAGTCCCACCCGGTGCACTCTGTCCATCCGTATCTCTTTCGTGTCTGTCTCATCAAGGACCTGGAGAAACAGCTCCTGGACGTATCCCCGCAGATCCCCGCCTCACCGTCCCACGGCACCGCCCGTATTCGGATGTTGTTTCTACGGGAGCGGTTTTCAAGGTCTTCCGTATGTAGTTGTAGGTCCAAATTTTGCTCGGTGAGGCGGATGATGTCTTGTTGGAGCATATGAATATCGGTGGCCACACTCAGATCCTTGTCTTCCAGGGTCGCCACTCTCTCGCCTATGCCGTCCACGTCTCTCCGCACCTCCCGCAAGTCGGAGGCGAGTTGCGCCCTGAGCTCGGATATGTTCTCCTTGATTGAGGCGAACAACTCCGACATGAAAGCCTTCGTCGCAGGCGCGTCTTCATCCGAGGGCTTCGATGACCCACTCGCTCCAGGGGAGGCCGGTTGTTGGGAGGATTTCGAGGCGTTGTCCTTCCCCTGATTCCGTTTGCGCGGCAAAGTAGACATGGCGACTCACAGCGCCTTGCGCCGGCGCCACGTGGCTATGGAAAGTAGCGGGGCCTGCAGGCGGTCCAAGTGCTCGGGAGGCCGCTCACCGGTGCCACCAAGTATGTCCAGTCCCCTGCGCACAGGGCCTCGATCCGTGGGTGTATCCGGTGCCCAAGGCGGGAAACCCCGAGGGCCGGTGTCCGTATGCCTTAGCCCTCCGGGCCTCCACCTAGCACGTGTCGCACCCCCAGCCAGCGGGAGAGTCACTCCTTTGCTCCGTCGTAGTCACGGCTTTGCACAGCACCCAAGCCTCGCGCCTCGTGAAGCGGTGTAATGGCGGGCCTCGAGAGTCCAATCAGGCCGCAGGCGCCAACCACGAGAGGAGGGACGGGCGGCGTAGATAGTAGAGAGTTGCTGCTCGTCCGAGCTCCACTGCAGTGCCAGGGGCCGGTGCTCCACCTCCCCCAGGTGTGGTGGGGTATGATCTGGGCTCCGCCGTCAGGACCTTCGTCGCCCAAGGCGCAGTTCCGATCAGCCTTCCGTCTACCCCAATGCCTGCACGCGGATTTAGGGCCCCGCCCTTCGACCGCGCCGGGCCTCGATGTCCGGAGAGCCCTGGGGTCTCGCAGGCCGCGGGTTATGTTCGATCTCTGAGTCGCTGCCGGGGGCACCCCGCCTCCGCGACCCCACCAAAGTCTGCCGCTCCGTCAGGCGATCTTCCCCGCCGCTGTCGGGGCGCGTGGGCACCCCCAAGATCGTGCTTTTAGATGCTTTACTGGATCAGCGCCGGAGCGGCACGGAAAGGCGTCCTACTCCGCCGCCATCTTGGCCACGCCCCCGGACCACTGTCTTTTGTATCGCATAGTACCCAGGTCCAGGACCACATTTGGGTTAACCCCATTTTTTGAAATGGCTAACCAGGCCTAGAGCCAGTGTTATGCCACAAGACACTTAGAATACAGAGAAAACACCTATATACACTTGGGAACACTATGCATTGCTGTACCCCTCTGATTAGCATGACCTCATCTGTAAGGCCCTAGGAAATAATAGGGCAGGGGGATCAAAACTACCCCCTAAAATGTGCCACAGGGCGCGTTTGTACAGTGGCGAAGGGAGGGGGGGGCTGAGGTGACATGTGTGCAAACACGTCCGTGGCACATTTTAAGTTGGGGATAAAATCCCCTTGAATCCTGAGGGTCCCTGGGGTCCAACTAGACCGCCAGGTACCTCCAGTAAGCGCCACAGAGCTGCGTTGCAGAGAGGTGTAAAAAGGGTAATGGCCTGGACCACGTCTCTGCAACGCAGCGCAGTGGCGTTTACTGGAAGCACCTGGTGGGCTAGTTGGTCCCCAGGGGCCCTCAGGATTGAAGTGGAATTAATTCCCCAACTTAAAGCGCGCCACAGGGAGTGTTTGCACACATGTCACCTCAGGCCTGCTCCCTCTCTTCACCACTGTCAAACGCACCCCATGGCACATTGTAAGTAGGGGGATTAAGTCCCCTTGAATCCTGAAGGTCTCTGGGGTCCACCTAGCCCACCAGGTACCTCCAATAAGCACCACAGAGCTACGTTGCATAGAGGTGTAAAAAGGGGCGTGGCCTGGAACACCTCTCTGCAACGCAGGCCTGTGGCGCTTACTGGAGATACCTGGTGGGCTAGTTGGCCCCCAGGTGCCCTCAGGATTGAAGGGGAATTAATTACCCAGCTTACAATGTGCCACAGGGCGTGTTTGCGCATGTCACCTCAGGCCCGCCCCTCCCCTTCCCTTTACCACTGTGCAAATGCGCCCTGTAGCGCCTTTTAAGTTGGGGGATTAAGTCCCCTTGAATCCTGAGGGTCCCTGGGGTCCAACTAGCCCACCAGGTACCTCCAGTAAGCACCACAGAGCTACGTTGCAGAGAGGTGTAAAAAGGGCGTGGCCTGGACCACCACTCTGCATCGCAGCCCTCTGGCACTTACTGGAGGTACCTGGTGGGCTAGTTGACCCTCAGGGACCCTCAGGATTCAAGGGGACTTAATCCCCTAACTTAAAATGCGCCACAGGGTGCGTTTGTAGAGTGTTGCTAGGAGAGGGTGGGGCCTCTGGCCCAATCGCTTCTTTTTTTTTTTTTTAGAAGGGGGCTGTGTGGCCCCCCTTTTTTCCCTTTTTTGGACCCTGGGGACCCCATCTCACAGGGCCTTCCCTCTTTAAAAAAATAAATAAATAAATAAATAAAAGGAATGGGAAGGGGGCCGCTTGGGCCCCCCTCCCGTGGCCAATTCCAGCCCTGGGGACCCCATCCCCCGGGGCCGGCCTTGATTTATTAATTTATAAAACACATTTTTTTTCATTTTAGGGAGGGGGGCCACATGGCCCCCTCTCCTCAGGCCAAATATGGCCCCGGGGACCCCATTCCCCAGGCCTGGCCTCTCCATGTTTCTTTTTTCTGCACATGTGAGGGGGGCTGCGTGGCACCCCTCCCGGGCCACTTCTGGCCCTGGGGACCCCATCCCCCGGGGCCTGGCCTCTTCGGTGGGGACTATGGGGGGAGCACCAATGCCTCCACGGTCCCTGCCTGCTCCCCTCGTCCTTCGCGAGCCAGCATTGCTTTTCCACATGGGGAGCTGCCAACATTCAGCTCGGAAAAGCAATCTGCTTTTCTACATTGAAGCGAGTGCATCAGGTTTCCCTGCTCTTGCTTCAATGAAGCAAATCAGTTTGCAATGACAGGGCAGGAGCCATGAGGCTCCAGCCCTGTCATTGCAAATAGCAGTGTCCCAGCAGTGTCCCAGCAAACAGCAGTGTTCCACGGATGGGCACCCCGGAACTCTGCAGGAGCCGGCCCTGGGGGGTGGCGGTCCCCAGTGCAATCAAAGTCTCCAGGAGGGGGGCCGCGTGGCCCCCCTCACAACAATTGCAAATCTCCGGGGAGGTGGTTGTCCCCAGGGCTCGGGGGTCTGTTACGGACCCCGACTTTAAATATTAATGCCCCAGGGAGGTGGCGTTCCCTGAGGAGTGTGGGGGGGGCTCAAGCCCCCCACACAGATGTTATTTAAAAATTAAAAGCCCCGGGGTGTGGCGGCCCCCGGGGCAGCGGGGGGCCGTGTGCCTCTACGAAATTATTAATGAAAGTCCCAGGGGTGGTGGTAACCCGGGGCTTGGAACCACCCCACACATAAAAAAACAAAGCTCGGGCAGTGGCGGTCCCCAGGGCTGCGGGGGGCCGTGAGCCCCCGCAAATATTTATGGGAAGCCCCGGGGGTTGCCGGTCCCCAGGATTCAGGGGCCTCCCTGGGCCCCCCTATTAGATTTTCACATGCCCCCGGGACTTGGCCCACCCGGGGGCTAAATGATAACGAAGCGCTGCGTTTTTTTTTCTCTGCCTGATTCGCGGATCCTCCAAGTATCTCGTTGATTTTTTAAAAAAATGCTTTTTTTTGGCCCTGGAGGTCCTTGTGGCACCCCCTAAGCAGGCCTAGGGGGTCAGGGTGTTTCTACCCTGCCCCTTTTTCTTGTTTTACATGTTTGTTTCCCTGGTTTCGTGTGCCTCAGTTCTACAGAGGCACAAGATGGCTGCCCACACTTCCTGGTTTGGAGTGTTGACAGCCATTTAGAATACAGCTCGTGGTCGGGAGGGTGTGCGGATCCTCTGTGTCTCTAAATATCAAAACTTTAATTTTTGCTTTTCTCAACAACTACTGAACAGATTTACACCATTTTAAAAAAGTATGCTTTCTAAAGCATGCACTACTTTTTTGCCAAATTTGGTGTAATTCGTGTCTAAAGTTTCCTATGGGAAATCGATTTTCCGACCTCTATTTTTTAGGTTTCGCCCTGGCCGTAGCACCTGCGAAGCAGGTGCTCCGCCCAGGGCGAAATCTTATGATCTCCAGTATGGGGCTTCGTCCCGCCTCTGTCTTCCATTGGCTAGCTCCATAAATGGAGGCTAGCCATTGGAAGAGATTGGCTGTCAATCACGCTTTCCCAGTGAAAACGCGATTCGGGGGCGTTTCTCGGTCTTTTTTTAAGTCCCGCCCCTTTTTTCGTCATGTCTTTCTGGGCTCCGCCCCACTCCCGCATCTTGTTCCCTGCCGTGTCTTTTTCCCGCCATGAAGATCACCGCCGCCAGCCTGGGGATCCTGTGAGGGGCAGCGTCGGGACGTAAGGTATCAACATAGGTTTTTTTTCAGCTCACGTTGCGGTCTTTAAAGGTGAGTGTTCCTCGGTCCGCCATACTGTATCTCGTGTTTCAGTGCTGTTTAATATTACGGGGTGTGTTTGTGGGTGGAAGTGGGAGGGGCGTCGGAGTCTGGAAGGGGCAAGCAGCAACGAAAATGCGGGGCAGCGATTCGCCTTTGTTAGTGCAGAATGGGGTTGTATACCGCAGCATGACACCCTCCATGTTTGTGTGTTCATTGTGAAATGTAGAGGGCTCTGCGTCTGTGTGTGTGTGACGGGGGGGGGTCGGATGTATACAGGAGAAGGAGTTGTGAGTAAGGACAGGAGGTGTGGCTCTCTCGGCTCTCAGGCGAGGAAACTGAGGCGAGTACGTTGTCTGTAGGGCTGCAGCCTAGGAGACGTCCCAGCTCCGCGGAGTAAGTTCCCAGGTCGCAGGCATTATTCACTCCCCGAGCTCACAGCAGCAGTTGCTGCTGTCTGCAGCGGGAGAGCAAAGTGGTAATTCGATCCCCTGGCAGATGACAGATTTTTTTTGCCCTGCTGTTGTTTTTTGGAGCAACTTTTAAATCCCTATCTATCACTATGGGATCGATGGCTACCTTACTCAGACAAAATAGTGGGCTGCGAAGGGAGGGGGCAACTGGAGCAGACGGGCATGCAAAATGCAGGATGGCTACTGTCAATAGTGAGGCGACAGGGAAAGAATGATCGGCTGCCGAAAATCTGCTGAACTAACGCTCGCCATGTAGCCGCGGACACGTTTCCTCGATTTCAACATGGTGTCCATTCCTGCACCCGGACTGGGTTTCAATAAAGGGGCAGAAGGCTTGCACTGCGAGGCGAGGCACACATGCGGCTGTCTGCGGGGCTGACGGGGGCAGGCGCGTCCTCACTGTAGGAAGACTCCTCTGCAGCCCACACCGAGGACGAGGGACGCACATACAGGCACACACACAGCCACAGACAGACACCACAAGAGAGATATAAACACACACACTTGCGAATGCAGAGACACACAGAAAAACTCATGCCCCCACAAACTCAAGCGCGATGAAGCACATGCACGACATACACAAACACAGGAACACTCCCACCAACACATCCGTGATAGATACACACACAGTCTCACACAAACACCGGCGTACACTCACTGCACGCGCGGACAAACGCTCACACATACACAACCAAAAAGTGAAAGTGAAAAAAACATTTTGGAGAAAAATCACGTGATGTCACAGAAATCGCTTCATCTCTTAGTGGTGTTTAATGTAGGTACATTTACAAACCCCAGCCCTCACATAAGGTGTCTGAAATGACTCAGACCTGGCAGATTCTCTTGATGCCCATGAGCAACAGTAAAGAGCATGTTCACCGCTGAAGAGAGTGACCACTTCACCGTTCATCCCTTTGTGCCTGCAGACAGAACTGAATACTTCACCTTTCACCACTTTGCATCTGCAAACAGAGCTGACCACTTCACCAGCTGAGCATCATTTGCACAAGCGTCATTGACACCCCATACTACCGATTTTTTAATTACATATGGTACCCACAATCACTTCAAGTACGTATGTTGTGATCGGTAGTCTCTGTCACCTGCTATACATTCCACCATACAGTTTAAGATTCTTTTTTGTATTTGTATTCATCCATTTACACCCTTTTACGTTAAAATAGCTATAGCTTTACTGTATAGTTGCTATAAAAGCTTATAATATGGTATAGTGTGCACTTAAAAAAAAAATCACTCCACTGCAAACAAAAAAGCATGAATAAAAAACATTGCCATTTACAATGCAGTAGCTCCAACTCCAGCAAATGTGAGACCTATTGCAATGTAAATAACAATGCCATTTATTTATAAGTAAAAAAAAAAAAGAAATGTCATGAGCAATGCCAATAGCTCTAACTTTTCCAAAGGCGAAACCATTGCATTGTAAATGCTTGTTTTAATTTCTCAGGAACTACTGAACGGATTTACACCATTTAAAAAAGATCTTTCTGAACCAAGGGCTACCTTCTTGCCAAATGTGGTGTAATTCCGTTCAGCAGTTCGGACTGTAGTCGTGTCTAAAGTTTCCAATGGTAATTAACATGGAGAAAACATGTTTTGGGACCCCCCTTTTTTCTCAGCCCCCTCTTGCCGAATCACCCCAAAACTTTAAAAATAGGAGCTGACCGGAGCAGGCCGACGTTTTGAAAATTTCGAGAAGATTCGTCAACCGACACCAAAGATATTGGGAAAACAAAAAATGAGTTTCCTATGGAAATTAAGTCCTAACTATAACTACCAACTGGCGATTGCCAGTAGGTAATATATATATAAATACATATATATTAAACTTCTTTCCAGTACAGTCCTTTCTTAATGGCCATACACTAATTGACAAAAAACAAAAAGTGAAGTAGACTACTTTTTCTGTCAGAGTTAATCAAATTGAAATTATTATTTATTCAAAATAGCACAGTTTTCACTCAATTTTGTACTTATTCCATTTTTCATAAAATTGCAACATTAAAAAACACACACAATGTATAAATTCAAGAACATACAATACATACAATACACTCTCAGGCACTCCAAAGTCCGGATTCTCTCACCTTCAGTCACAACCACTCCACACATTCACCACATACAACAAACAATATATTTACAATTATCAGTCTTTTTTTCACAATTCTTTTTACAATGCCATAGAAAATTGAATCAAAAAAAGTCATCTCATTTAAATTTTTCTGAGGCTAATGTTTACACAATCTTATCGCTGGAAAATAACTGGTCTACGCGTTTCGAACTCTAGCTGGTTTATAGAGTTCTCATCAGGACCAAAAAGACAAGCTGTGGGGAAAGGAAATAATAACCTAAATAGTCTCATTGCTCTTATCAGCCTGCCATCCCTCTCTTTTAGTCTGGAGCATCTCTTACCTGTCTACACTTGTGAGTAACCCAAATGAATCCGTCGCAGGACACTACAAGGGAAATCACAACCTGTGCATTAGCACTTAATGTTCAGCAAAACAAATCATTACAAACACTCCCTCAGGAGTACTCACATTCACACTGGTGGTTAAACTTACATGTGGCTTGTAGGACCAGGGTCACTGTCTGTCGGTGGTTGGGGTCTTGTATACCTGTGGTTGGATACAATCAAAGCTATGATATGTGGTCTATTTCTCACAGACGACTATTTCCCAAAGCAGTTTGTATCATGGGTTAAGAGAGGCACACTAAAGGGGGCAATTCAATTTATACTTTAGACTGTAAGCAAATTAGAAATGTACCTATGAGAAACATTAGGAATCAGGGTAAAATATGTTACTGATGTAGTGCTTCTCACATCACATAAGGGATGCCTGGTGAACAACATAGAATTCAAATGTTTTTGCAGGACATTTTGTCAGGATTTGTCAGGAAATATGGGGTTGTCTTGGTGTCTGATAAACATTCAACTTTAATTATTTCTAGTTAGGAATGTGGTACTGAAAAAAGCAACTTTGTCCTAATGTTGAGGGAAGTAAATGGCATTGGAGGAGATGGTCAGCCCGTGCAAGTGTTGGAGGAGAACCTATATTTTATGGCTCATTTTGCATCCTTTACAATCATCACCAAAGTGAGTGACTCATCCTTAGCTCATACGGTCAATCTCCAAGAACCAGATGTGAATTCCTTCATGTTCAATGGTCGTGGAAATTACTTCATTGTCTACCTTCATTAAACTAGTGCACCTCACGTTGTAGCTGCGTAGCAGGATAATACAAAGAACAGGTAACCCCAGTCGCCTCTCCCACCACAGAAGTATCAAAGTGTCCAGCTTCACTCAGCTCCATCTACCCGCCCACACCAGTGTGCACAACAGTTTGTCCTATTGAGTGAATGTGGAGGTCGGAACTGGGCACATTGCATTATGCAACCCATGAAGGCAGCATGGTACGAACTGCATTTTAGTTACAGAAATCCTACCCATCATCCCTGTGAGAGCAGCACCCATGCGCCGCAGCTTTCCCAGGGGAAACAATTTGGAGTTAACTCTGTTCAAGTGAAGTCCATATGCCATGGTAAATATTAGTTCTTCCAACAACAGCTGCACCAATCTCTCTGGTCTCATAGGTCCACCATGCTGTTGTCTACACACATCAACACCATGTGGGGAGTGCCAGTAAGGTTGACATCCCACAGGTCAAGTCTGTATTTCCGGATCACAGGCCAACATCTTGACGACTAGCGCAAACAGCACAGGGAAAAGGTGGCACCCCCATCTTGTCCCCTTACCCACCTCCGAAGGGTCTGAGACAATGCCACCCGTGTGCACCCTCGCCTCGGGATCTGTGTATAATAGTTGTACCCACTGAACAAAGTTGGGGCAAGAACCCATGTGCTCTAGAACAGCCAACATATATTTCCACCCAACCTTGTAGGAAGCCCGCTCTATTTCGAGAGCTGCCACAGCAAAATCCTCCTCTGAGGAGGTCAGAAAGTGCAAATAGCAAGGATTGCACATTGTGCTTCTCCCGAGGATAAATGCTGTGTGGCAAGGGTGCACCAACATCGAGACCACTCGTAGTAGTATTTGCCAGCAACTTACATAGTATCTTTAAGTAAGTGTTTAACTAAGACAGTGGTCTAAAAAAGGAACGCTTGCTGGGATATCTCCCATCCTTCGATAGTAACACCATCACAGCTTCCCTCATATATGGTAGACGCCCGCCCAAAATGTTTCTAGTAGTCACAGGGTAGCGTCTGATAGACTTCATCCGCAAGACCATTGTATACCAGAGTCCAGCCTTGCATCAATCAATCAGGATTTATAAAGCGCGGCTAGTCACCCAATAGGGTATCCAGGCGCTTACATGTCCCAGAGGCTTATTTGAACAGGCAGGTCTTGAGGGCAATTTGAAATTCCAGAAGTGAGGTGATGGTCAGAAGGTGCGTGGGTAGGTCTTTGCTGCGATGTAGGAGAAGGAGCTACCTGTAACAAACAAGGGTTCCCTGTAATAAATACGGTAATAACCCCTAGGTCAGGGAAAAAGCACTGTGTAGGTATCAACCCAGGCGGTAATAGATGGAACTTGCCCACGTGATAGTGATAGGACACAACAACCCACTTCCGTAGCAAAAGACAGTTTCTTTTATTAAGACAAAATTCATTAAGAAAAATACAGTGACAAAAATTTATTTTAAAAGGAAGCATGTAAATACATGCAATACATATGGACAATTAAAATGCAAGACAAAAAATAATCCACAACAATCACAATTTCATAAAAGCATAATGTTAATTCCAATATCAAACATAATTAGGTATGTTGTCGACGCGCGTTTCGGCGACCAGCGCCTTGAAGACAAACAAAACTTTCAGGTTCCTAGGTAAAAAAGCATAATTACTACTCCAGACAATGTAATCAGTTATCTCATAAAAATAAACAATAACTTTGTAATGTCTATCAATACATTGATAAAAGCAAACTCCATAATATAACATCACATATTAACTGTCAAAACAACATGAACGGAAGTGGGATGAGAGGTTTAGGGAGGTCCTAAGGGATAAGCAAGTAGTAGCCAATATGACAGATGTATGGTTAATGCAGACTTCGGTGATCATTTGAAAAAGGTATTTAATCACGAGGTATAAGTGTTAATAATAAGACATTGGTACCAGGCTGGTAGTAAACATTTAATAATAGTCAGATCAAAAGAGAATGCAGATGGGTTTGTTAAAAATGAGAAAGAATGTAGAGAGAGTGCGTTGGTTTACTCTTCATTTGTCTCTTGATTTATTTTGTCGATTATTTATGCTAATATATATCTAGAGTACATTCATATTTGTGGCCATGATTGCCCCTCAGCAGATTGAAATAACTGCTACATACATACATACAGTATGATAGTCTAATAGCCTATCTCTAATTTCTAATAATAATAAAACAAATGTAGGAGAAAGAGCTACCTCCACTTTCGCTTCAATAGATGCGGGTAGTATGGGCAAGTGACAGAGAAGCAGAGCATATTCTTCTGGTTGGTGGTAGTTCATGCAGTGATTAATGTATGCAGTTCATTGGTTGTGTAGAGCTTTGTATGCTGGTACAGCAGCGTGAGTTGGCATCTCCTCTGTATGGGGAGCCAGTAGAGCTGCTTGAGGTGGGGTATGTTGTGGGTTCGTCGGGCAAGGATTTGTCTGCGGCATTCTGTAGGTTCTGAAGTCTCCATGGGACTTGTGTGGCAATTCCTATGTAGAGGGTGTTGAAGAGCATGGGGCTGAGGTTTGAGCCCTGGGGGAAACATTGGGTAAGTATGTTTTGAATCTATCAAGGACCCCCACTACAATGACACAGCGCCCCACTGACTCTAGAAACACCTTTTACAAAAATGGGACTTCAGCCACTATCCACATCACCATTCCTCTAGCATAATTAGAGTATGTAGCTGTGAACATGTGTCCCCCCATCTCTTACACACCTTCATATCTTCTGCTCTCAGCAGGTAGGTCTCCTGGAGAAGCGCCACCTTCACTTTATATCTCTGGAGATGGGAGTGTACTTAATATCTCTTAGGGCAACTATTAAGCTCTCTGACAATGCATGTAATTAGTATTTTATTCATGATTTAGAGTGAGGGTCTAGGAGACTATATAAATTCTGCATCTCGCTGTAATCAGTAACACCTCCATTTTGCTTAAGGCATTTGGTCGGGCCATGAAAGCTCAGGTTTCAAACATTGCCTCTCTCTGGTCAGACAGTAGCATCTAGACATAATAAACGAATGCGCCTGCTGTTTTTGAATACACATCTCATTTGTTTTTAAACTCTTTATTTTATAACAGTACATCATTAAGACAGCAACAATCATCTCGGTCAACATATCATCATCAAAGCTTTATTTCGATATACAAAATATCATAAAAGCACATAAAAATATGAAACCACAATTCATTAGCTATACATTTTTTAAAATAGGTTATAATAAAAAAACATTCATATTTCAATAAATACTTTAAAACACATTAAACTTTAGCAGCTTTGTGAATATTTAAAAAGATTCAACTAAAACTATAGTCATCTAGTAGCCTTCAATCTAATCAGCCAGCCCCAACTAAGAAATTTGGCCACCCCACACACTAAGGTTATACTAATGTCAGCCTTGAGTATTCTGAGTGCAGAGGAGTGGTCCCTGGTTCCAAGCAACAGACACACAGGTTTAAGCCATTTCTGCCTGGGTTTTGCATAGGCTGGGCATACAAAGAAGACATGAGGGATATTTTCAGTGACACCTTCAGAGATTGGGCAGTCAGGGGACGTTTGGTACGGGGGCTTCCACTTGCAGGTGTACTCAAGAAGGGGAAGTGTTCCCAACCTAAACTGGATGAAAAGGGATCTGTCTCTTGGTTTCTTAATGAAATCCAAGTAGGACTCCAAGCGAGGCTTTAATTTATGTTGTCTAAATGCCTCAGTCAGCCTACCTTGGTTTGGGTCCCTTTGTTCTTGATCATCAACCCATGTCCAGTAGGCTCGCTTAGTTTCAGCCTTGGATAAAGAGACCCCAGGCTCCCAATCAGTTGGCAGGCCAGATTCGAGCAGGAGCTTCTTTATATTTCGAATCCAGCTAATTTTGTGGGCACCATGGAGATTCATAACTTCTCTCAAACCATCTAGATACCTTGAGAGCTCCGGGGTCCGCCATAACCGAGCCCAATATAAAAGAGGGCGTAGACTGGCTAGATCCTTAATAGAGCGAAGACCCAGATCACTCAAAAGTGGTTTGGTTGGAGTACCCCTCGGAAGCGATACCAGCTCCCTAAAAAACGTATTCTCTGAAGTGACCAGGGCATCAACACACTCAAAGCCCCAGAGCTCTGCGCCATAAATGGCGCAGCCTACAGCTTTTGCAGCGTAAATATCCAAAGCAGGAGCAATGGGCTTAGAGATGGATGTACGATGTTTTCGCCCTAATGCTCCAACTACCCTTTTATGGTTTAATGCCATTTTATCAATATGTAACTGCCACTTTAGTTTGTCTGAAATTATAATTCCCAAGTAGTCAAATTCTTTTACACGTTCCCGTGGCACCCCCTCCAGGGAAAGTATGGATCCGGATGACTTACTTGGGTTAAAATAGAGGAGCTTAGTTTGAGGTATTTATGACAAGGCCCATGAGCTTACAAAACAGGCAAAAGCGGTTCAACAACTTCTGCAATCCTGCGGGAGTTTTTGATACCGACAGCGTATAGTCCACAAAAAGGAGAGCGGGGACTTTATCACCTGCCAGGACCGGGGCATCAACGTTGATTTCAAGCAAAATAGAGACTACACCATTCACAAATAGCGTGAAAAGTGTCGGGGCTAACACGCAGCCCTGGCGTACCCCTCGATTCACAGGGATTCTATCTGTTTTTTGCTCCTGTGAACCCCATCTAATACGGGCGTAGGTGCCATCATGCATACGTGCCAGGAGATTCAAAATTGGCAAAGGAATCCCCATCTCCCCCAAGATCAGCCATAGGCGGTCTCGGGGACCAGGTCAAAGGCGGTCTTCAAGTCAATAAATGCCAAATAAAGACCGCCTTTGCCAATGGTAACCACCTTCCAATGTAAAAGTACCAGCCTAAATGCCTGATCTACCGTGCCTGTGCAGGCCCTAAAGCCTGCCTGATAGGGTGAGATGATGTTGTTCTCCTCAGTCCAAGATAAAATTCTCTCCAACAGTACCCTCTCAACCAATTTCTGCCCCGTATCTATAAGACTAATTGGGCGATAGTTGGCAGGGTCCTCCCTGAGACCCTTCTTGTAAACAGGGATCACTTTGGCCGCCTTCCATGAATTCGGAACAGGTGAGCCTTCCAGCAGTGCATTTGTCAGGCTTGCAAAGTAAGTGGCCCAACTGTCAGGATTGGCTTTAAAAAGGTCGCCCGGTACACTGTCCTGCCCTGGGGCTTTAGCAGGTACAATTTTAGCTATTGCAGCCAGGACCTCTTTTTTATCAACTCTAGTGAGGGGAGCCTGTCCAGAACCAGTATCCAGGGCACCGCTCAAATGCCCTGGGGCTCCGGGCAGTTCATTACCACCATAGAGGTTACTAAGGTGCTCAAACCATTCACTATCTGTGATATGGTTGGGAATTTTATCCGGGTCACAACCGTTCGATCTTCTGACTAAGGCCCAGAATAGGTCACCATTCTTGGTATTACTTGCAGCTCTAAGGCATTCATTCTTCCCACTCCCTTTTAGCTTTTGTTATGGCTTGTCTATAATGCAGTCTGGCCAGCCGAACAGCTACTGGATTGCATGATTTAATAGCACAAATTAAGTTATTTTTAGTCATTCTGCAGTTACTATCAAACCATTTCTGCACTGGTTTGACAGTTGTCAAATTCATTTTACCCGGAACTATGAACAGTTTGCCAATCTGATCCATAGTAACAGTGTAAATGGTTTCTACCTCCGCAGACCCAGCAGTGCCATAACATATTGCAGAAAGCCTTATGGACTGCTCGCTAAGGATTCCATCTAGCGCACTCAGTCTGGTTTCGTCCATACTAAACTTAGGCCACTTAAGAAATCTATTGCAATTGGATGGTATAGCACACTTAGTTATTAACCTTGCACTATTTGATAAGGTATGTTCCCTTCTCTGCCACAAATCCACTAGTGTGAGGGACAAGGGGTTATGGTCACTCTCCACTGATGGTATAATGACCATGTCCACCACTGACTTCCACGCTCTCCTGTCCACCATTATATAGTCAATTCTACTTTCACACAATACTCTGTTATATGTATTTGCCCCCTGAGTATCGGAGATGGTGCGACCATTTACAGCTCTTAGACCGGTTTCGATCATTAGAGCATTGAGTTGAAGGACTACTGGAGACCATCTCCTCACAGGCGTGAGGCAGAGGGGTGGAACGCCCCATTGGGCATCATCTTCGTGTACTCCAAGAATGTCATCTACTGCCAAAGGCTCAAACGAACAATTAAGGTCCCCAGCAACCAGGATTAGAGAGTCAGAAGAACATGATTTAAGCAGATCAGTTAAAATATCAATAGTGAAGGATTTGCCCCCCCCCTTGGGTACTTCTAGCGTATACATTAAAGAATTCCCAAGTGGGGGCACCATTCATACCCCTGATAGAGAGTCTCATAACATCCAGAGATGAGCAAGTGTGGTGAGTAATCTTGAGATTAAGATCAACCCTCACCCATACCATAAGCCCTCAAGAGGGACGGCCACGCCCGACCGTAGTAGCCGGTACATAAAAACAAGAAAATCCCTGCTTATATAGAGGTTCGAGGCTCCATGTCTCCTGAAACATACATGTGTCATACCCATCGATAAAATTATTCCAATCCGGTAGTGAGAGCTTGTTTCGCAGACCTGCCACATTCCACGAAACAAGTTTGAGATTATTAATATGAACATTATCGGGAATTGGGACACATGAAGTTTCACCTAAATCCTGGCTGATAACGGTATTAGTGATTCTCAAGATGTCCAGAGCTAAATTTGAGGACTCCGAGACCACGGACTGTCGTATTGCAGGTGGGTGGGGAGAGCAACTACCCCAGGGGTAAAGGGGATTATTCAGTTCTCTTGCTTCCTCATCCAGTCAATCAACAGCCTCCAGACAGTCAAAGCGGTTGTGGTTAAAGATAGTGTCCATGTGAAGGGAGGGCATATGTTATCCCCCCTGAGGTGGTCCCCTCCTGCCCCGCTGTACTAGTGTCCACCCATCTATCTGTGGGGTGAAATAACCTGGGGGATAAAAGTAAGTCAGTGGGAGAGAGTGAATAGTAGCACCTGCACTAGGGTATCTCCAATTGCAAATATAATCAACAATTCTAGGGTTGTTAAAATTGATCAATATACAGTCGCCCCTTATGTTTTTGGCCAAATGACCAACCCATGGTACCCTCCGAATCATAAGTATTTTGCCAACAAGGTGCGCGGGCAGGGGTCTATTCGTATTTAACCAATGTACAACCCTATTCCAGAGTTTTGTGGGGGTTTCCACCTCATCTTTGCCCAACTTTGGTACCCCAGCTAAGACTACAACAAGTGGACAAACCTTCGGGGGTAGGTTTAAGGTATTTTTCCCTATATTAGGTCGAGTAGTGGGGACCTCCTCACCTGTCATATCATGTGGTGGATTATGCTTTTGCTTATGTGGGAGTTTATATTAGCAGACGCCATGTCCTTAATAAGGGGTGCTGCTTGAGGTGCAGGTAAAACTAAATGGGCTGTATTTGGTACTATTGCTTCTTTCTGGGTGGCTGAAGCCGCAGCCTTTTCCTTACGGGTTTTAACTAATGATTTAGTAACTGTAGGAGGATTATCCCTAGTGAGGGGTTCTACAATTCCCTTGAGGTCGCGCTCAATCCTTTTTAAATGGACCTTGATCTTGCTCAACCTATCCTCTAATGGAGCTAACAAAAGCCTAAGAGTCTCATAGATGGCGTTTGACTCAACCTCCGGGACCCCCTCCCGATCCCCTTGACTGGGCAAGTTGCCTGTTACCTGGCTCACCCTGCATGGCAGGAAAGAATCAGCTAAGCCCAGGCCAGGTGTTACAGCGGGCTGCTCCAGGGTAGCTGGATTTTCTTTCCTAATTTCTGGGGCTTTCCTTTTCCTCCCACCGATGTTATTTACTACCCCTTGCTTGTTTTTTGGAATTGCCCCCGGATCTCACCCACACTGTTGTCTAGTATTGTACACCTTAACTGTGTTAGGCACAGAAGGAAACCTTTGGGGGGATAACAACAATGATTCTGAGGCCGTGGACTGACTACTAAGTGAAACCTGTGATAAATCGCAAGAGGGGAGCTGTGGGGTAAGGAGTTCTAAAATTGGGGAAGCACTTATACCACTATTAGCATTTAGGTTAACAGGAGTTCGCACCTTCGAAATTTGTCCCAGTGAAGATCTTCTTGAAATGGCCAGTTCCTGCGAAACACGTCGTTCCATTATTGTAATCCCCTCATCAACAACAGAGTTCATACTCGTTATGAACTGGTCCATAGCTCCCGTAAAATTGACAGTGTCCGCTTTCCCCTTAGCCTCCTTAGGAGGCATTACAGGATTCCCAGTAAACTGCAATAATGTACAATAAGCAAGGTACTCACAAAAGTAGTTCGTGCGGTAGATGAAAAGGGGAGGCCCGACCCGGCCTTCTCCGGTCTTGAACGGGCTTAAACGGGCCTGCCCTTGGCCCGTGCGCTCCCGTGCGCGACTCGCGGGGCGAGAGGCGTTCCTCTCTCTTAATGCGCCTCCGGGCACTCTATTGGCGTCACTCGCTGGAGTCCCTGCGGCGGCGATGTTGCTGGTGTGGCGCGTCGAGCCGTTCCCCTCACGGCAAAATGACAGCAGCCCCAAAGGAAGCCAGTTGAGCCTTTCCCCTCATGTCAGCCGGTAGGTTCACACCGTCTGTTACTCGAAAAACTCTCCCAATGAGCGCTCGGCGCTCCTCTCTCTTAACGCGCCTCCGGGCGCTCTGCTGGCGACACTCGCGCGCCACAATCGCCGGGGCACCTGGGAATTGGAGTCCCTGCGGCGGCGATGTTGCTGGTGCGGCGCGTCGAGCCGTTCCCCTCACGGCAAAATGACAGCAGCCCCAAAGAAAGCCAGTTGAGCCGTTCCCCTCACGGCAGCAGGTAGGTTCACTCCGTCTCTGTTACTTGAAAAACGGTCAACATATCTTTACCACTGACATGATATATACAATGGAGTATCAGCATCCTATGCCATATGATATGCAAACAAGTGTGTTTTTCTAATTTGGCCACAGGTCCCTGCTACTCGTCACAGGAATTAACCCCTCAGTATATTTGGATGGGTCTGTAGGTCGAACTGCTTGACAGAGCATCCCCCTACTCTCGTTCCACTTTCCCCAGATCTTCTATTTGTGTTGGCACCCCTATTCTCGTAGACCACTCTTTTCACTTGCATACACCAGTCCTTATCTTTTGCCCAGTCATTGAAAGTCAGATTGAACTCGGCCCCCCACTTGCGTTCTATGTTGCGCTTAGCAAATATAAAGCCCAGTGGGCCCAGAGTTTCTCCCCCATAGTTAGGTCTGTTTTCTTTAAAATGTGTTTATTGGGATTTTTACATTACTTATTACATGTTAACATCTTATATAATTGTAATGCATAGACACATGACTGCAATTAGGAGCAAAATGATTGAAAGGAATAGCATGTACATTTTTACTGGATCACAACCATTATAAAACTAGACATTGGAAAATGTTTCTGGGAGGAATCCTCTCAAATGTGCCAGCGTATCTGGAGAATTATTTAATATCTTGCGGTAGGTTAATGAAATTGCTCCTCCCCTTTGGGAGCCTATATCCCAAAGGGGAGGAGGCCGAAAGTTCTGCACCCCTCGGAATAGCCTGGGTTAATGCTTGCCTGACCTGGAGGTACCGAAAGTCTTCTGTGGGAGCTAAGTCGTAGTCTTTTTAAAGGTCAGCAAAGTGTCTAAACTTCCACTTCGTCCCACGGTTGCCCACCCTGGAGAGGCCAATTGTATCCCATTTATCGAAACCCGGCTGATTCCCCAACATTCCCAGCTCTCCAGACTCCCATAGTGGTGTGGCTAAGGATATCTTGTCTTTCCATCCCAACACCCCTGATGTTGATGCGGTGTGCCATATCTTGGTTGTCGATGATGTTGGGGGTAAAGTGGTGTTGCCTGCTTCCCATCATAAAGGGCTCATAGGTATCCCCCTGGCTTCATATTGTACCTGTCTATATTATAGGCTGGATTGTCTTAGGGTACATGGATCCATCTATTAACTACTACAAGGTGTGTTGCCCAGTAGTAGGCCTGCAGTCCTGGGAGCGCAATTCCCCCATCGCAACAGCTCTTAATCAGTTTGTGTAGTGCGATCCATGGTGTACCACCATCCAAGAGGAGTGTTCTTAGTTCTGACTCTACCATTTTCAAATACCCCGGGGGCACCACATATGGCGTATTTTGTAAAACGTATATAAAGCAAGGGAGCGCCATCATTTTGTATTGGGCTGCTCTACCTAACAGTGACTAGGGTAAGAACCTCCAGTGTCGCATGGGGGGTCCAGATTCCGGTCATGGAAAACTGCCTGTTATCTAGTTACTAAATTCCCAATTATTCAAAGCCCTCTGCCACCACTGGGCCGCACATTCCCTGGGAAGTCTCTGAGTTGCGCCCCACAGGGAATATATAAGCAACTTATCGCAATTTATGGTGTACCGCGAGTATTTTTGACATAGGGTGAAAATATGTAATATTCTGTGCAGGGAGGAGTATGGTATAGCCAGATAGAGGAGAATATCGCCTGCAGAGAGGGAGATTCTATCCTCCCAGTCTCCTGTTCATCTAAGTCCTCTGATAAGAGGATCCCCCCGTATCCTCACGGCCAGGGGATCCAGCACCAGGGCAAATAGCAGCCGGGACAGGGGGCGTCCCTGCCTTCTGCCTCTACAGAGTTGTAATATGGACGACCTACCTCCAATCACAGACACCTGCGCCAGGCAAACAAGAAGGGCCACTCTATCATATCGAACACTTTCCTGGTGTCTAGCGATATTACCACTGCCTCTTCTCTAGTGCTCCCTGCCCTCCCTACCAATCCATTCAATTGCCTGACGTTGAGTGACAATTCCTATCCGGCATGAATCCTGATTATGCATCAGCGGGTTGCCTGGATCTCGGCGAGGACCTTCATGTCTACATTGAGTAGAGAGATCAGCCTGTGTGACACATAGTCCTCTGGAGGCTTACCTGCTTTATAAATCATGACTATATTGGCAAGTCTTTGATTCTTGGGCAATTTCTACGCCAGGACACTTTCCTGAAAACATTTTCAATAAATACTGTGCGGTTATAGAGGCTGTCACCTTGTATAGCTCGATCAGCAGGCCACTGGGGCCCATTGCTTTCCCTGACCTCAGTGCATCGATCGCTATTATCACTTTACTGTCCGTCAGTTCAAGCTCTAGTCTATCTCTATTTGACTTATCGAGGTAGGGTATATTGAGGGTGTCTAAAAGTTCCTGTGCCTCCACGTGGGTAATCCGAGTTGAGGACATATACAATTGTCGGTAGTAGGCTACAAAAGTATCCGCGATTCCCTGCCTATCTATAAACCGCTCTCTCCCCATGGAGATGACCTCGAAGTCCCACCATGAGGCTTGCTCCCGCCTATCTAGCAACGCAAGTCGTTTACTTGCTCTGCCGCCTACTTCGTATAACCAGTGCGAGGTTGCCCGGAACAGCGCTTTAGCTTGAACATCAGCAATATCTCTGTATTCCTGCTGTTTAAGCTGTAGCTTGTGCTATGCTTCTGGGGTGTTCGAACGCAGCAGATCTAACTCCAGCTGTAGGAGCTCTTCTTATATTTCCATGATCTGCCTTGCATTTTCCCTTTTATCAGCGGAAAACAGGGAAATGCCCTGTCCCCTAATGTAAATCCACTAACCCCTTATTTTCTTCAAAGTAGTTAGTTGATGTTTTCAATAAATCATCTCTGATACTTGGGTTTTTGAGATACCACAGATTAATTGGTATGTGGGGACTGCAGGTTGGGGGAATGCCTCCATAGGTCACGGCAATTGGGGAGTGATCAGAAAAACCCCTTGGAAGAAGGAGTAACTTCTTAAATTGTGACAATTGATCTGCCAACCCGAATACATAATCAATTCGAGACATGCTCCCATGCACTCCCGAGTGAAAGGTATACTGTCGGGCAGAGGGATTACATGTACGGCATATATCTATGAGGCCAATAACTGATAGGAACTCTGCCAGCGCTTTACCTGCACGATCTTTGTGTCTGGGTGGCCAACAATCTACTTCTCCATCCAGAGCTGCATTACAGTCTCCCCCAATCAACACTTCACCCTGCCGCAATTTTACTAGATGTGCACCTAAGTCAGTGCAGAGGAGTGGAGCCGCGGAAGGACGTAGAGCGAGACAATATGTAGCAGTCTACCATCCCAGCTCCAGGACAATATCACAAAACGTCATAGTGGGTCATGAGTCACTGATCTAATCGTAAATGGTTGGGATTTACATAATAAAATACCCACCCCTCCTGAGCCTCTTGTGTACCCCGCATGCACCGCTAGCTTGTAGTCCCATCTGTTGAGTGTGCAATGAGATGTGCCTTGTATATGACTTTCCTGTAACAGGACAATATCAGGTGCTCGTCATTTGGTATATTGCAGCACCACTCCCCGCTTAATTTAATCCCCTAATCCATTTACATTCCAGGAGTGGATCACCAATTGACCAGGGGGTACCCCTCTATTCACACTGTCTTGCATCCGGATTATCTGAAGATGTGGATGGGTCAAGTCTATCCCATGGGATGCGTTAGTCAGCCTCCTAGTGGTCCGAGGGGCACAGACGGTGAAAGACCTGCAGTCCATTTCCAAATCAGTGAAGGTGGTATCTTGTATCAAGTCTCTTGAATAGTTGTCATGCAAGTGTAGAATAGCGAGAGCAGACCTTCTCTTCATGGATAATTTAATTTTTACTTGAATTGCCAAATAAATGCGTGCATCACAGCGCTGTGAACAACCCACACAGCATAACAATGATACTTCAAGAAGGACTACCATGGCGCCCCCTGCTGTTGCACTGCTATAATGAGGATGCTCACTTCTCGAAATAAAACAAATTCGCCACTTTTTTAACCAAGTAATCCAAGGTAATCAATAGTAGTCCACTGCAAATATCAATGTTTAATCCATCCTTCTTTGAATCACTCTGGAGACAGCGATGGTGACTTTGAATCTTTTATTTCGTATTTTCAGATGTCTTATGCTGCCATTCAAGCTTAAACAAAGACACGTGCTTTCAACATTCCTTCGAGGCGGCATTGTTAAAACAACCCAATGCATTTCGAACTGTTAACGTTTTTTGTACTAAAAATAAATTAGAAAGAACTGCATAAAGAAACAATATAATACAGTTTGTACCTGTGCTTAGTCACAACAACTAAAATGATGACTAAAACTATAGCCAATTTTCCTCCCTAAACCCCCTCACCTTAAATCCCCTTCATTTTCTACAACGAAATTAAAAATACCCAGAAGCCATTTAATCCCAAAAACCCTCTCACAACCTCATTCCCCTCGTGCAAACTGATACTACCGCCAGTGCTTAATTTGTAAAATATTAGGTGCAGGTGCTCAATTTTTTTAGGAGGCCACACCCACTTTCCCAGCTCCACCCACTTCTTCCACTGGCCCCACCCACTTACTCTTTTGGTTCTACCCACATCCTCAACTGGCACTTCTGAAAGCCAGATGCAATACCCCGTGATTCCATGATATATAGTGGGTCAGGTCCATCAAATATCCAGGTGCATTAGGCTTGCACAGTCATAATATGCGCTATATATTGCTTCAAATTCACCACCCACGCTCTGCCTCTAGTGTCCAAGCATAGCCCAAATGTCGACAAACAACCACCATGTATAATCCAATTGCAGCCACATGAGTTCTGACACCACCTTTAATTTCCAACACAGCTCCATAATGCACAAGGCTGCGAAATAATCTATTCTGCAACCCTAGGTAGTGTACGGTGGTAGATGGTGTTCCATGACCTTCTGTTGTGTATTGACTGGCCTACGTGCTTCTCCTTGCACATGATGGACTGCCCTCGCATGATCATTTGGGGTCTGTGTCTCATCCCGCATGTGGTGCACGTGCACTCCTTGCGCCTCGCCTATCCCCAAAGGTTTCTCCTGCAGGTGGTGCAAATCTGGAGCCTCCTCCAGGCTCCTCATTTCTCCTCCACACCAGACACCTACGCCCGGACCTCGGAGAGCGGGCAGCCTCGTCCTCGGAGGCCCCACCCTGCAGGGTCCCAAGAAACATAAGATCATATACAAAAGCTGCGCGGTCCTGTGACAGGCCAGGCTGGCTGCAAGCCCCTGCAGGCTGCATTGTTCGCTGTCAGAGGAACCTGCTATTATGAGCCCCTACCCAAAAAACTGAACACTTTCCAGCTGTGCCACACACGGTGCTTCTAGTATTCATGACCCGTGTATTTCTGTCTGCTTTTCATTTCCGTTCCAAGGCAGAGAAACCTTTCACAGCCTTGGTTGCATCTCACTCTCTTTACTGTGAGTGGCTCTGCCGTCCATGACCCGGAAACATAGCTGCCAAGATTTCAGATAGGTATGTGTGACATTTAAATAATTTAATTGCAATTATGAGTCACATTTCAACGACTTTGAGTGACACTTTATTGCGAGCAAAATCGAGCAATGTTGACGAGAGAAACATATAAATATCAGAATTTCAAAATGGAGCAATGTTGACGAGGGAAACATACACATATCAGAATTTCAAAATGGAACAATGTGGATGAGGGAAACATATAAATATCACAATTTACACGCATTTGAGCAACAATAAACTCCTAGAAGATTTTAAAACGGTTGCAATGCACCAGAAATGGTCTCTCTGTCCACAGGAAGGATATGCGATGAACAAGTTACACACGGAGGCATCTGAGCTGCCTTAGACTCACCCAGTTTCAGCTCGTACAAGACAGGCTGTCAAACACCGTTTTGCATTATCCTCACGCTCACAGGCCAAGGCCGGCGCAGTAATGTCTCATACAATTTAGCAGACAAGTTAGGACTGTCAGAAACATGTTTTAAATTACCCCCAGCGGTTTTGAGAAATAAACCGCAAACATAAAGGAGGGGACAGAAACACACACACACACTTGGTCACTGTGCAGCAAATCCCTTCCTCATTCATGCAAGCCTCTTAAATCACTTCGAGCCCTGGTCAATGTGTGGAGTGAATCGCTGGAATACAAAGCCTCTAGAAGTGGCGCCTCCTGTCACCCCTCGCAACACGCACACCTGACCCCATGGGCCATACCTAACCATCACCTTGGGCCTGGCTACTATATTCCCACACCATGCTCTCCCTGTCACGTCACCACTCTACCTGTACCCGAGCCCAGCATTTGCAAGATGATAGGAGTTAGTCCCCAGATGTCTTGTTTCAGGGTGTGGCTCCCAAGGCTGGTCGCAGGGTCGGTCCTGCCATTAGTCACTGCAAATGCGGCGAAGAGCTCAGGCAAAGCGCGGTGAAGTGAACTGGGAGGTAAGCCACTTGCAGGGACCACAAGCTGGTGTACAAGCGATAGCTACTGGCCACAACACCGTACTTAGCAGGCCCCTTGGGATGGCAAGTGACTGTTGGGCACAATACACAAAGCGCAAGGTGGGCGGACCGGGAGATCAACAAGGGTGAAGGAGGAAGACATGGATCAGCAAAACCTGGATCAGTTGAAGGAGGAAGACAGGGTGCGGCAAGCGCTATATAGTGAAAGCATATTTGTAATCAGAGTAAGAGAGAGTTCATAATCCAGACTGCACTCACTTTGCCCTTGCAGTGGCCTCAACGACTCCGATGTTCAGCAGCTGCTTGGAGAGACTGGTGCACCTATGGCTGCGATGAACAACTCCAGCACAAGTCATGCTAAGGGCGGTTCACTCAACCGACCGCACCCCGGGGCGGTGGGTCGGCTCCCTCTGGTTCTGGAGCAACATTTGCATTATTTAAATTAACCGCGTTGCGAGCCTGCCATAAATTTAACTGACGCTGGTGGCAGCAGGATATGTGTGCTACAAAGCTCGTCTTGACCTCCTGACTCTAAGTCACGGAAGTTAAGAATGTAGCAAATATGCCTTGCCGCTGCCGGTGGTGAATCCTAAATGTTACAATAACACGTAGCAGCAGCCACAGCTACAGACTCCGAGACGGCCCCGGAGTGCAGGGCACACTGAAAATGAAATACTGTTGTGGAAAAACTCGGTTTAGCAACTTTTGCACAGCTTTCAGTGAGATTTAAATTAAATCTCACTGAAAGCGGTTCAGAAGCTTAAATCATTTAATCCAATAGGAAAAACTACATAGGAATAGTAAATACATTAAAATATGGTTTCATTCCCCAATCCAATGGGGGAATCCCCGTTCCGAAGTAGCTGTTTCCATTATGATGAAACGCCTTGCTCGACTGTCCAATTTACAGACCTGGATGTAAAGTTCATCCTAGCGCCCAGGCGCAGAACTTTCTACCCCCTCCTCGCGAATGGCACCTCTGTAAAGTCCTTGGGGTCCCTTTAACCCTCTCCCACACAGGTCCTTATTGTCTGGAGGCGTGATATGTGGCCTTATTGGGTGGTCTGTGTGTCTAGCACGTCACTCCGGAGATATCGAGGGTGACGCACATTCTGTATTGGGACTTGCGTAGGTCGCTTGGATTGCCTCATTTGTTTGTTAAACGTCCCACTGTCTACGAGGGAGAATCCATTTTTTCCTGTATTACAGCACCGCACCGCTTGACACCTGCTTCAAAGCGCTTTACATTGTGGAGAAGGAGGCCGAGCGCACAATTCCTGTCGCATCCTTTAGTCCTTATATGGTGAAGACAAGGCGACACGTCATATGGACAAACTCCCCATCCCTTTACGGTGCAAATTTAAGTGGGCTCCTAATTCGAGGTAAAATATTAAAATAAATGAAAAATCGAAAAATAAACCTAGAGGCACCGATTTCATGGTTTGCGTAGTTCTTCTGTCGCAGACACACGGCACCACGCCACACAGGATCGTCGGTGGGGAAGTAGTTGGGTATTTCATCATTTCTTCTCACACACACACCCCCTTTACAGTGCAGGGTTTTACACATGTAGGCAAGAGTGCTTCTACGCAACACATTGGAGTAGTAAGCGCTATATTACCGTTACAAAATACAAACACATGGCAGCCTGTCAGAAGCGCCGGTGCTAGCCATTAAGTGCCGGTGCTGAGCACCGGAAAGCACCGGCTCAAATTAATTTAAAATGACAGTGAAAAACGTGCTCCAACCCATTAACATAATGTCCATAAAAGCAAACTCAGTTCTTTTTACCTCATCACGCCATAACCGGCAGTTATTTGTATGCTTATCTTCCTCCGTATTCAGGGCATCATCAACTTCCCTCCCATTCTGACCTGTCCTAAAACCTATTTTCACACGTGTTCCCTGTAAGTCCCTAATTAAGGCAAACCCGTGACCAAACATGTGCTGTGCTTCCTAATGCAATAAATTAGTGCCTAACATACCCATAATGCACTGGCCCTGTAAGCAGGAACCGTGAACCAAACTCAAATAAAACAAATATAACTAATTATTTGTGAGCAACGAGAAAAAAAGTGAAACAAGTCAATATAGGAAATAAGTTAAAGCTTAAACAGTCATAAAATCGCTCTTAACAACTGAATCAGTCCCTTTCTATTCACCAACAATCTGTTGTGTGTAACAAATAAACTTGATGTTAAATTAAAATTAGATGCAGTTCAGACTAGATGACACTGTCAGCAATCCGCCCAAGATGATTTAATTGTTGTGCTGTCCCCACAGTTGTCTTTCTCAATACACAAATGTATTCAGTCAACAGTATTCTTCTGGGGTGCAGCTTCGCGTTTGGGATGTGAAAAATTGCGATGCAAGTGTAGAATAGCAAGTGCACACTTTCTCTTCATGGATAATAACATTTTTGCTTGAATTGTCAAAAAAATGCATGCATCAAAGTGCTGTGAACGTCATTAACAAGCACCTAACGACACTCCAACAAGACATCGACTCAGTTGGCACCAGGACACTTGCCCTCAAATCCAAAATGCAGGATCTGGAGGACCGTGCGCATCATCTGGAGACCACAGTGGATCTCCTCAATGGCCAACTCAAGACAGAGAACCTAAACCACGAGGACCTTGAAAATAGATCCTGAGGTGATGATGTAAGAATTCGGAACTTGATCGGAGCTCGATCGAGGGGGCGGAAGGGTCAGATATGAAGACCTCCACCGTAGGACTATTTTCTGAACTTTTGGGAAGTTCACACATGAAAGTAAAGATCGAACAAGTACATAGGGTGGGCCCTCTGTCTGGGGAGAAAAGCGTGGCCCCAGAGACATTTTGGTGAAATTACACTCTTTCAAGGTGAAGGAGGGGGGGGGGGTTATTTGAGGTTAAGACATGGGGAGTCAGACTTGCAAATGGGTTTCTTAGACTATGGAATGTTTGAGGGCGAGTTGGGGTGTAATACCAGTGCATCATTTACTTATAGGCATATCCGCGTTGTGGCGTGCTCTGGAATGTCTTTGGGATATCCCGCCATAACCGGGCCCACTCCTCAGGAGATATGTCTGAGGCTAAGTCTGAGGCCCATCATGTCTAATATCCGTGGGGTGTGGGGTGCTGAGAGCGTTGTAAAACAATATATGCATTAGAAATCAAGCACTTCGACCCCTCAAATTAGCGAACCAGGGACTCAAATGCGGTGAGGTGTCTAGTAGCTCCCTGGACTTAGGTCTGGGAGCTAAGCCAATGGCGTAGCTGGTAATATTGCATACGTGCCCCCCTGTGAGATGACATTTTTGCCTGCATTGCTCAAAAGTAAGAAAATCCTCTCCCTGAAAAAGGTCCTGAATGACCTGGCATTCGCCCTCTGTCCATGTACCAAACGCCTGGGTTTGCATTGCCGGGGGAAACATCAGGTAACTGGCTATTGGAATATTTGGGGATGGGAATGACGACAGACCTCGGGAAACTGCCAACTTGTCCCAGATCTCCAATACCATCTTCGTAGGGGTGGCTATGTAGGCGCCGCAGGGACACGTGGGAGCCAGGCCAAGTCCCACAAAAGGTCTACAAGCCACTGCCCGGTCCAGATGAAACCAATGTTTTCTCTTTCGCAAACCACCCATTCCGAGATGTACCTAAGGTGACAAGCCAAATAGTATTCCAAGAGATTGGGGTACGCCAGTCCAACCCGGTCACGAGGCAACATCAGAATCCTGTTAGAAAACTGCGACGGGATTTCCCCCATATAAATTTAGTAAAGTCACACTGTAGGGCAAGAATATCAGCCTGAGGTATTCGGGTGGGAAGAGTTTGGAAGAGATAGAGAACTTTAGGGAGGAGGGACATTTTAATAGTGTTAATACGCCCTAACCAGGCAAGGATAAGAACCTCCCATCTGTGTATTTCCTCCCAGATAGCCTTCCTATATCTAAGTCAATTAGATTGAGTCCAGATCGAGAGTGTAGGGGTCAAGTCTAGGCCCAGATATGGAATCGAGACATTTGTCCACTGCACCGGAATCAGGTTGCGCAGTGCTTGGACTGCTGAGGCAGAGTGAGTAAGGTTAAGAGCATGAGATTTTCCCAAGTTGATCTTATATGCAGACGCATTCTCAAAGGTCTTCAGAAGGGAGGCCACTGCCGGGTGATATGTAGAGGGAGAGGATAGGTAAAGGAGGAGGTCATCCGCAAAGAGGGAGGCTTTATGTTCATACCCACCCATAGGAATGCCTTGGATATTCAGATCTTGACGAATAGCAGTAGTCAGGGGTTCCACAACCAGGGCAAACAACAACGGGGATAGCAGGCTTCCCTTTCAAGTGCCCCGGTAAATGGGGATAGAGGCGGTGAGACAACCGGTGAAGCGAATGCGGGTAGAAGGTTTCGCATAAGGTGCCATCAACGTGGAGATCATCCCTTGTCCAAGCCCCACTCTCAGCAACACTTCTCTAAGGAATCCCCAATCGAGTCGATCAAAGGCTTTCTCCGTATCGAGGGATACCAGACAGGCAGGGATATTTCTATAGCTTACTTTTTCCACGAGATGGGCAAGCCGTCGGATATTATCCGCTCCCTGGCGATGTCGAATAAAAATCACCTTGTCCGGGTCAATGAGACCGGGAAGATGGGGTTCCAGACGAATGACTACAAATTTTGTATAAATCTTTGCGTCTGTGTTTAACAGAGCAATGGGGGCGGTATGATATGGGGAGGGAAAGGTCCTTACCCGGCTTAGGAATAAGTACCACCTCCGCTTCATTCATAGAAGGGGTAAGACCCGTGACGTAAGTGAAGCTATTAAAAAGATGAAGCAGATGGTCTCAAAGCTGCGGGTAGAAAACACAATAGAAAAGTGATGGGTAGTCCATCCAGCCCCGGAGTCTTACCAATTGGGAGTTGCTTCAAAGCCTTAGCTATTTCATTGTGAGTAATGGGGCTTTTCATAAAGTGAGAATCAATAGGGTCCCAAGGGCAATAATTAAGAAAGGCACTAACGGCATTGGGAGGACAAGGATCATTCATATAAAGATCCCCATGGAGCTTCTCCAGTTCAAGCCTTTATCCACCTCTGAAATGGCCCTTGAGCCATCTGGGTGCTTAAGTTTGACAATGTGTGCTCTCGCAGTCTGTGCTCGAAGGCATAGTGCCAGGTCGTGCCAGGCACACCTCAACCTTATCCCCTCCTGTGTAGAACTTCTGCTTAAGATTAACCCCTTCGACGCTTGTGACGGAACGGTTCCGTCACGAGCGCCGGTTGGGCTGTGCTTATGACGGAACCGTTCCGTCAAGGCCACGCCCGTTTCTTAGAACCTTCAGCACAGCGTGAAAATTCGCGCCACGCTGAAGGTGTTAAGCAAAAGTCTTGAACAATTAGAGTTAGGACTGACTGTAGGATCTCCCTGAGATGTATGCGCAGGAAAGCATCCTGTTGCTGATTAGGGGCATATATGTTAATAAATGTTAGGTACCACCCATCACGAGCCATATTTGCCTTAATAAACCTCCCGCCTTCATCTGTCACAACTTTGGGAGTCATCACATGCCAGCTTGATTTAAAGAAAATTACGACCCCCATGGTTTTGGAAGATGAACAGGCCCAATATTGAGTGGGATATTTGGGATGGGACATAAGACAAATATCTTTAGAGAGCAGGTGAGTCTCCTGAATAAAAATAATAAAAACTGATGCAAAAGATTTCGCCAAACCGGATGCCTCTTCTTTGGGGAGTTCAGACCCTTCACATTGAGGGAGAAAAATTGAATAGAGCCCATCGTAACGGTTGTGAAAAAGAGGTACCAACCCTCCAGCCCACACAGCCACCCCAAAAGCATGCGTTCCCACTCCCGAGATTACATGGACACCCAGTAGAACAATAGGGCCATTACAAGACAGCAACACAGCATTACAATCCCAAGTATCACCAGCAAAGCTTTTGTATGCATTCTCATCCCCCCAGCCCCAATATTCAGCACATCCAAAAGAAGGAAAAAAAATTAAACTATGGTGAAAAAGGAAAGAAAAGTGAAGGATACAACAACTGGTGGCCAACTGGGCCACTCACAGCCACAGTCGATCATGAACAGCCCTGTGTCACACAGACGGGCCATTCCGGAAAAGTCACTCTCCTACAGGACGCTGTAGGGAGGTGGCAGTTGTACAAAGGTTTGTGGGGCTCCACCACCACAGTCCCGTGGCAATGTTCAGAAAAGGGAAAACGCAATAGTTGCCCCAATCCTCGGGCCAACCTCGGGAGGATCAGCTGCAGCCGCGATTCTGACGTCGTCTGATGGCGTAGTCACTGAATACAGCAGGGTTAAATGTCACTTTCTATGGTGTGCAATATCGCAGCCTACAATCCTGCTCTAGCAATATCAAGGAGTTCCTTCCCAGAACCGGAAGCACCTCAAGACTAATTCAAAGCACAGGTGGTCCCATCGCAGGTCCAAAAGACAGCACAGCCAGGATGAGTTCATTCGGTATGATCTGATGATCGGGCCGGGGAGGAAGAGCCCACTCAAGGATCGAATATGACTGATAATCTCCTGTTTCGCTTGAGAAGAAACAAGTTCCTGCAAGCGGCATCTGGACTTAGGAGGCATGACTGTGGTCTGTGGACCATATCGGGCAAAGAGCCCCCTCTCGGCGCTCACGCGGTGAAGACACGTGCCGGCTCGGCTGACCGTCTTGAGGTACCGACGGAGAGGTGAGTCGAAAACCAAGCTGTACTTGGACATTGTCTGTTGACAGCATTTTCGGTGTTTTTTATGCTCTTTGCACCGAGTGCTTGCATTGTCTTGATTACTGTTTGGGGCATACGATTGTTTCTAAACTATTGGCTATGTTGCTACTAGACAAAGTGAGGGTAACATACGAGGATCTCTCCTACTTATTCTGGGGCTCAATCCAACAGCCTTGAGCAAGGATAACAGACTTGTGCTTTATGAGCATTTTAGTAAAGAATTGAAGTGGGCTAGTACTTTAGTTGAATAGAGGTTTCTAGTAGGGAACATATAACACCAAAATGAGATATATATCTGACTCACTGCCTATTAGGCTCAGTATTGTGTGAGATATTAAGAAAGGAATAGGGGTGTTTTTATATCAGTGCTACACTCCATTTTTAGATAATGATGAATGGGTACATCAACTCTAACCATATGATAAACAATTTTAAAGTTAATGTGTAAGTGACAGTAGGTGCATGACATGATGGCTTCGTAACACTTTTAGAGGATGTTAAGTCAGTTAGAAGAACATACATATTTATGGTTCTACTTTGTACTTTTTAGAGTGGTGCCTCCCCCTATCCCTGAGCTGTTGCCAGGTGAGGTGAAGTAGCTTCCTTGCAAAATCTAGGTAAGAATTGTAAGCTTATGGCCCACCATTGGGGCATAATAGCTGGCAACTTTTGTGCCACTATTGGTTTGATCCTTTCTGTTTTCCTGTATTGTCTGGGGACTAGCTATACTGAGACATACGTTTTTCTTTAATTTTCCTTCTAGATATCATCAGTCATAGGATGATCGCAAAGGAAGAGAAACACACACCAAGATATAGGTGATTTTAGTTGTATCGTTGCCAACCATTTTTATACACGATCAATGAAAGTATTGTTTTTTCACATTATTTGCTTTTGACAGTAGCAAATCTTGGGTGGGTCCTGACGAAAGCACAGGTAGAATATTGACCTCATGTGCTGAAACATGTTGACCACAATAACATCTTAGACAGTTATCTGTTGACACTGTCTTTTTTGCACTGTTTTTCACGTTTCACCCAAGCACTGCACTTAGTTTCCACACAAAACAACCACTCTCATCTGGTAGGACCTAAAATAACCAAACTAAAACATCATCGGGCTCCCAATCATTATGAAAAGGTTGTAGCCCTTAGAGCCACCAGTGTGGTTGAAAAAGAGGAGACCCAGATGATGAAGCATGTCACCAGTTTGGTGAGTGATGGGAACCCGTAATTTCCTTTAAGTTTTTTTCCCTATTTGTGACGCCGGTCTCAGTGTTGTTGTCTGCAGAATATTTAATGTAGACCCGTGGATACTCCAGGTTTGTGATGAAGACACGTCCCCACCATCAGTCTCCGATGGGAGCTGCAGAAGCTGTTTTGCATCTTTTAGTGAGCGGAGGACTCACCTTTTGCCCTCCGATATAAACATCAAGGTGAACGGATGACCCCATTGGTATCCGATGTTGAGCACCCTTAACTTATCTGTGACGGGCTTGAAATGTTTTTACTGTCGAAGCATAGGTGGTGAGGCATCCTCGTTCTCTCGAATGGCTTGTAAAAGTTCTGCCGTATACGTTGGGATGTCTTTGCCCTCGACCCCCAGCAGAACCCCCTGATGCACAAGTTGTTCTGCCGACTGTGGTTTTCCAAGTCCTCCTGCTTCAGCTGCAAGGTAATATGCTGCTCCTCAATCTCAGACATTCTCTTACAGAGATTTTCATGATCTTCAGTCCTCGGATCCATGGTGCGCTCAAGGTCATCGACTCTACCTCCAATCTCTGTGACCTCACAGTGAATATCCTGTAGGCCTGCCTTAAAGTCCAGTCTGAGAGAGCCAATCTCATCTTTGATTTCCTGCAGGAGGGACACCATAAATGCCTGGGTGATAGGCACTTCTGAACCGGGCTTCCCCAATGCCAGGGTTGAGGGATTGGAGTCGTCCTACGGCTGAGGAGTGGTTTTCGACCAGAGGGAGGTGACTAGGTTGGCGCGAGCTTTGGCAGATTCTGCGTCTATGTGTGCTTTATTTTTAGTAGTCAGGACATGGCGCTCCAGGGTGGCCACACAACCAGCAATGGAGGAAGACCAGGCCTTGAAGACAGATCTGAAAGGCGTTGAGGAGCGAAGCCGGTACAATACTTCTCGCATTCGTCAAAGGCTCTCTGTGAGCCGAGTTCAAGGAGTCCCAGGATACCCACACAGGTGTCACAGCCCTGCCCTGATGCGGCCGGGCTGTATCCAAGATGCAAGGGACGAGATCCTAGTGCCCCACTACCAGGGCCTCCCACAATGCGCAGCTCGGGTCATTTTCCTTCCAGCAGATCCCAGGGCGGGCCAGGGGGTCATCAGAGAGGCACGCATCCCAGCTGGGATGATCCCACAACTCGGTCGCTGCCTTAGCAGGGTCCACAGTCCACCTCAGCTCAGCTTCAGGCTCTCTCCGCTCAGCATGAGCAAAAAGCCGATATAGGCATTCCAGATTCCTCTGCTGCCGTACTCTGTACCACAGACAATAGTCCTTGGCCCCGGAGACAGGGATCAGGACGGGCAGCAGTGAGCAGGGCTGCCTCACATGATCTCCCCAAAGTGTACAGGACCCAAAGTTAATTTGCCGCCCCAGCAGGGATCCTAGATTCAGCACACAGCAGGCCTCATGGAGCTCAGCAGTTTCGCCTCTGTAGACTCTCATTCCAGGCCGCAGCAACCAGGTGGTAAAGGAGGCCCCCAGGGAGAGTGCCGGATTGGCCTCTCCCGCAGCACCTCCTAACAGTCATCAAACCCCAGGGTGGATAGGACCAGCCCCAAGATACCCCCTGCAGACCATCAATGCCCCCTGCCACCCTGACCCGGGGGGCGGCAGTCAGCAGGGCTGGGAGGGCCTCACCCTCAAAATGGTGGCCAGAGGGATTGGTGGAGGCCTGACCGACCTCGCGAGTCACCGCAACTCACCTCACGCTGTTTGAAGGGTCCCCTGCACTCCAAAGTCCCCAGGGCAGATTCCTCCTCCTCTGAGCCGCACACCAGCCCTGCCACTGACGATCGACCCTCCAGGGCCGTGCTGCCAGGCTGGGGCGGGTGTCTGCAGGACACTGGTGCGAGGACTGGGCGGCCCCCATGCTCCTCACTTGTCGGCCACTTCCAGTACTCGTCACCGCCTCAAAGTGTGCCACAAGCTCTTGCGTGTCCAGCACAGGGACCAGAGCGCGCGCCCGGTCGTGGCTCTCAAAACAACCGCAAGGCAGGGGCCGTCACCTCAAGATGGCAGCCGGAGAGAGTGCTGTGTAGGCCGCCCAGGGATCTGCGCCTCCAGGCATCACAGAGTTCCCGGTCGCACTTCAGGGGTCTCCACAGTCACTCAGCGAGCAAAGCAGACCTCCTTGCTTCGGTTAGTGGACCCAATGAAAAGGAGCAACAGAGGTAATGAGATGTGGTGGAGCGGAGACCCAGGCTCACACGTCCTACTCCATGTGCTACCTGGCCATGCCCCCCTCTCCCCCAGAAAAGGCTTTTGACTCGGTCGAATGGTAATTCCTGTTTCAGACTCTGAGGAAAGTCAGCTTCTGTGTGGGCTTTCTGAATATGATTAAAGTCAACTACTCGGCACATATAGCTAGAGTTCTAGTCAATGGGGTCAGTTTCAAGAAATGTTGTCAAGGACTCGCAATGGTGTGAGAAAACTCCTCAGGATCAAGGCCACAAACAATATGGTCTACCTCTTGATATCTCCAATTCTGAATACCAGGAAAGGTACAGAGTTTTAAAGCAATCAAGTGAGGGAAAGGGTATGGGGAAGGGAACAGCAGGGAAAAAGAAAAAAAATGAAACAAGATTAGCAAATGAAAGAACACCTACTCTCATAAAGTCTCACTAAAGTGTATCAGATTCACCTGAGACTTACTAGAGGAATCGCCTTTGCAACCTCTGTGTAAGCTACACTCTTGTGATTACAAAGCTTAGGATTACCTTTCTGAATCTTTGGATACAAAAATAATTAAGCCTCCAAGCCCATGCTACATGGTCCACAACAACTCATCAAGATCATCCTAAATTTTCCTCAAACATACCCAAACAAGAAAAGAAAGAACACGTTTATCTAAATCTTTTGGAAGAGTTCCTCATCAGATTGTAAAAGAAAAGTATTTCACTATCAGTGCTGCAACCATTGATATAATATTCATTGGTTCATCATCACCGCAAGTTCAGTCTTTTACTTGACTTTGTTAAGCAATTAATTCTCATTGCATTTGTTCCAGAAGCAAAAATATTCAAAAGGACAGAAAAATAAAGAGAGCCCAGTTGTTTTACTTCAAGCACTGAATGTAAAAGTCTGTAGATAATCAGTCTTTTTTCAACTTAACAGCTTTCATAAAAGAACAGATTTCTGTTTTGCCTTTTTTATTTTGTTCATGTTCCCTAGAATAACAAGTACCTCCAACAGAAAGGAAGAATATACGTCTTTTTTGAACCCATGTGAACTTTAGTTCAACTCAGCAGTTCCATAAAATACAACTAACAGAAAGGAGGAATTTATAGGCCAGATTTACCATGGGGTTTAGCATGCGCAAATGGGTTTGCAACCCGTTTGCCCATGTTAAATCCTTGTGGGCCATGTACAAACACTATTTTACGACTCGCAAATAAATTGCGACTCCCAAAATATTGTTTTGTGACTCGCTATTAGGAAGGGGCGTTCCCTTCCAAATAGCGACCCCAAGGCCATGTATGAATGTTTTGTGACCGCAATTGCGGTCGCAAAACACTTGCAAATTACCACCCTCCTCGAGAGGGCGGTAATGCACTCCAAAAAAGAGAAGGCGTCTCCAGGGGTCTCCTTCGCAAATGCAGGGGGAAACATTTTTTAGGGGCATGCATTGGTCCCAGGGACCACTGCCTGCTTAAAAAATTAAATGAAAACGTTTCATTTTTAAATGCATCCTGTTTTCCTTTAAGGAAAATGGGCTGCATTTTTTAAAAAAACCTGCTTTATTGAAAAGCATTCCCAGACATGGAGGTCTGCTGAGCCCAGCAGGCCACCATCCCTGGGAGGGCCAGTCATTCCCAATGGGGTCACAAATTGCGAGTGGCTCTTTAATATTCATGAGCCTCGCATTTTGCGACTCTATTGGGAATCACAATCAGTGTCTCTGCCACTATTGTACATTCTAAATTGTGACTCGCAATTTGCAACTCGCATTCGAGCGCAAATTACGAGTCTTTTTAAATTTTTTTTTTTTTTTAGATTTTTATCCTGCATGGTTAACCTTTATTATTTATAGTAAAGCCTACATCAAGTCTCAGATCTTGTTGAAAGCAGCAATGTCGACACTCTGCACGTAATTTTCAAACTTGGTGATTCCCTCCTCCAGGATGTCTGTTCCAACCTTGTCGTCCTCCACCACACACTGGATCTGAAGCTGCTTAATGCCGTAACCAACAGGAACCAGTTTGGAGGAGCCCCACAGCAGGCCGTCCATCTGAACCATCCTCACGCACTCCTCCAGCTTTGCCATGTCCGTTTCATCATCCCACGGTTGGACGTCGAGGAGGATAGAGGACTTTGCAATAATGGCTGGTTTCTTGGACTTTTTCTCTGCGCACTGGCGCAGCCTCTCTTCTCGGATTCGCTCAGCCTCTTCATCTTCTTCATCATCACTGCCAAAGAGGTCAATGTCGTTATCATCGTCTTCTTCAGGAGCAGCAGAGACTTCAACTTTCTTCACTGAAGCAGAAGGCAGGGCATTAGTGGTGGGTGCCACAGATGGAAGAGCTGCGGCGGGCTGGCAAGAGACAGGGGATTTCTCAAGTGCTGTGAGACGAACCTCAAGCTTCGAGAACGCCAACTGCAGATCTTCAACAACTTTGTGGAGTGACTGGTTCTCGAGCTCCAAATGGGCAACTGTTCTGACCGGGTTTTCTGCCCCTTTTTTGAGTGTAGGTGACTTTAGCCTGCTATCATTCTAATAGGAGGACTGGAACCTCAGACCTGGCCTATTTACAAGGTGTTTGATATAATTCCCTACCCTTTTCTTTATTCTAGGACCTATAAACCTATGTTATGGGATAGATTCCTTAGTATTAGTACTAATCCGTCCTTTTGTAAGGTTGCTAATATACTTCTAATGGAGTTATGCTTATTTCGGGCCTTGCAGGCCTCGAACGGGAGAGACTCCAGCTTTCTTTCTGCCTCTGCAGCTTGAGATGCTTTTAGGTCAAATGTAATGTTTTAGTTATAAGGTGTTGTTCGCTTGGAGAGAACCGGCTCAGGCTGGCCCTTATCGAAAGACTGTATTTTTCTTCGTGTCGAAGACATAACATCAGGCCGGCCGGCTGAGAACGTGTCCTTGGCACGGGGTGGTACAAGAATTTGGTGGGCGGCAGGTTACTGGCCATAACTTTCCATGCATGAACAAGGTTCCATATTAGCGAAAGCACGAAGAGTTCAGGAGTCAGTCCGTGAGTCAGTTAGTAGGCGGAGCTAGCCGTTAGCATTATTGCAGTTAATCAACTTAAGGCAGACAGTCGCCATTTTGAAGTCCGAGAAAGACCGAAGGCTAATACTCTCTTAGAAAGATAGAAGTTATTTTAGTTGGAGCAGCTGGTGAGCTTTGATACTAAGATCAGAGCATGCAAAATGAAGCAGTTAGTGGAGCGAACGAATACCAGAGCGGCAGAAACTGATTTATAAGATCGAAGTTGGAAGGTGAAGATAGTCCGTGATTGAGAGGAGAGAGGAGTAGTGCAGAGCAGCGAGAGTGCAGCAGACGAGACAGAGAATAAGAGGAAGGTTCCAGTGACTTGGAGGGGAGCAGAGGAGACTGAGCATAGCGGTGCAGACGTGTATCCGTGACTGCAGGGGTGATCCTAAGATGAGCCAAGGCACAGACGAGAAGGGAACCCAGATGATCACCGAGTCCAGACTTCGTACTCATAAGGTGACGTCGACCCTTTCTTATTAGTGTGCACATACATTCTAATCTTTTCTTTTGCTTTTCAGGCTATATGTTATATTGCAGTATTATATTGTTATCGTTATTATTGAATAAAGGTACCCCGTTCTTAGTGAACTAGTGTGTGATTGTTATTCCTTTATGATAAAGTTAACATTTCTTCTAGTCAGATGCTGTTATGTGAATGAATGCGTCTCCCATCCAGGTAAATGGTAACTGAGCAAGGGAGTAGAGGAGCACTCGAAATAGGGAATAACCTTTACCCGGTGTGATTTGGCCATTCTTGTGTGAGAGAGGATTGACCTGTCTATCTGTCACATAATCTATAATATCGTATTATGTAATACTAGTAGATAAAGAGATTTCCCAATATAGAGAGCTGAAGGTATTCATAGGAAAGTGATCGTCGTTGTGTAGCGGCGTTATACCCACAAGATTGTGGCTTGAGAGAGCACCGGGAGGATACGGTGTGTAATGAGATCGCTGCTAGGGAAAGTGGCGTTAACTAGAGCATTGACTGTGGTCAATGTGTATACCCACAGGATTGTGGCTTGTGTATGTATGAAATAGTGAGAGCACTGGGGGGATACAGTGCGGTTACCCACAGGATTGTGGCTTGCGCGAGCACTGATGGTGATCAGTGTGTAATGGTAAATAATCGGAACTGCCTCAGGGTAGTTTAGTCTGGGCCTATGTTGCCGCGAGACTATAAGGTATGAGTGTGGTGTTTTAGAAGATCCAAGCTTGTATATTGCTAATTCCCCATCCTTAGGTAGGCACCCTGGTGCCTTCTTGTAAATAGGTCCTGAGGAGGGAGATGGTTACGTTTCGGCTGGGTTAGTGGTGTCTTGGTGAGCTGATTCTATCTGGTCCGAAAATCCGGTCGTTACATCTGGCGTCATGAACCGTTTATGAAAGCCTGTTAGCGCGGTGTTGTTTCTATCTTGTTGGTTTGCGCTCGGCGCGTGCGGAGTTCATTTTGTATATTGTTTGTTTATAGTTGTATATATCCTTTTCTTTTGGCACAATGTTTTTGAAAAGATCAAAATCTACTTTTAAATTGCCTGTTGATATTCCCGGCTGGGAATCAACGCCTTACGAGGCATTGGCCCATGAGTGGGCCGATTCTACTGGTTTGAGTGAAAATTGGAGTTCTTGTTTGGAACTGGCGGAGCCAGCTAATGTGATTGCTTGTCTACAGAAAGCACCAGTTGTGAAGGGTGAGGAGCTTCCTGTTTTGGGACGTAGAGGTTGGATTGTTTTATCTGCGTACAGGATTGTGCATGCGAGACTTTTGAAATTACAGAAACAATATGTGGAGATGGAAGAGAAGTTTGTTGAAGTGCAGAATGCTCACACTCTTTTGAGATGTCAGTATAAATTGTTTGCCGACAAACTCAAGACTTATCAGACAATTGCTGAAAGAGCTGCTGTTCGTATTGCAAAATACAAATATAAGAATCGTCATGGTCGGGTTTGTAAACGGAAAGTGCGTCTGGTCGTGGCAAAAGCCGGACTGGATTGGAATCCTGATGAATGGGATGGTAATATCTGGGACTCAAATGATTCTGGCTCCTCGGCTGAGGAGTCTGACAGACGCGAGTATTCTCGCACCGGACGTGACTGTAAATCTAATACTTTTGATAAACTTGATGGTTCCGATGGCCATGGTCGGTATTCTAAATCTGATGACATGTCTCAATCTGAATGTCTCTCTAAATCTGTTGATCGGGCTTCTTCTGATGCTCGTACTGAGGTTTCTGCGCATCCGGTTTTTCGACGAAAATTACAGCAAGCTCCTGGTAATCCAAATGGTATTCCTTTGGATAGTTTGGAAGATTTTACGCAACAGGAAGTTAGTGACATTTTGCAACGATTTCGGCAACGGCCCGGTGAGGCCTTGCTTACATGGATGGTGCGCCTTTATGAACTGAGTGCTGCGGGCATCATGTTAGATGCAGGAGATGCCTTGAAATTTTGTTCTTTGAGTTCTGATTCTACTGTTCAGGATCATTTCCGTAACTATAATGCTGCTGGTCAAATTAGTCTGCTTCAGTTAACGACTGATGGTTGTAATCACAAATACCCTACTGAATCTGATTGGCCTCTGAATGACAAGCCATGGTACACATTGTGCGATGCGGCACAAAGGCTTATGGAGGAGGTGATGAAAACTGCGATTTTTCTGAGTACTTCTGACAGATTGTTGGATGGTTTATTGACAACTTCTGTGCGGAATCGCATTGTCCGTTCTTCCCCTGTTGCTTATAAACAGGTTATGATGACTTTGTTGATCAATCAGACTGGCAATGCATTGTATATGGTGCTTGAATCTGTACGTCAGCTTGGTGAACTGGGCGAATGGCTTAAACCTGAGAGAAAGTCCAGACCTGAGGGTCGTACTGCTGGGAATTATAGGTTCACTAGACGTGATATGTTTCTTGCTTTATTAGATGATGGCGTGAAGAAAGAAGACATTGATGGTGAATCCAATAATCACTTGTGGGATATGTTTCGCAAGCGTGGTTTGGATCGGAAGGAGGGTGCTCGACGTGTGCGAAAGAATGAATGTGATCATGAATATTCTGATGACAGTAGACGTCGTGATGATTCGGATCGGCGTGATAGACAACGGAATGAGCGAGATGTGTCCCCTCGGCGTGAAAGAGAGAGGGGGAGAGAGGGGGAAATAGAAAGGGGGAGAGATGACCGTGTTGAAAGCAGACACAGAAATGAAAGGGATCACTCCCCTGAGATGAGGAGAAGAGAGGATCGACACAGATTTTCTGAACGAAATTCACAATACTATGCAGACGACAAAAATCCATTTCGTAATGGGGATGGATATGAACAGGACATTATATCGTTTAAAAAATTTGAGAGCATTTACCCTGATTTGTCTTGGTTGTCGGAACACAATAAAAATGACTAGGAAATAGGTCAAGCTCCAGTACGCAGGTGGGCTCACAAAGACAATAGACCCTATGTAGATATAGACATTTTTTGGAAACATCGTAATATACAAAGGGCCCGAGCATTGGTAGATACAGGAGCGAAGGCCACTCTAATTCATGGAAAATCGAAGAAATTTAAAGGACAATTTTTCACAATTACTGGTCTAGGTGGAAAGGAAACCCCGCCAGTGCAAACAAAAGTTGAAATGAAAATAGGTAGAATCCCTGGAAAAGAATATTCTGTTTTAGTTGTGCCACTTTTAGAATACATAATTGGAATTGATATCCTAAAAGGTATGACGTTGCATCTAGATGATGGTTGTTATTAATTTGGAAGTAGAGGTTATATATCATCCAGACCTGTACGAGTTGGTCGTTTGAGAATGCCTCCTATAAAAATTCCTCAGGCTACAAAAGTTGTTTGCCAAAAACAGTATCGTATCCCAGGTGGTCACGAAGAAATTTGTTCTACAATTCAGGATCTAGTGAATGCAGGAGTTATAACTCCTGTTACTTCTGCTTGGAATAATCCCGTTTGGCCTGTGCGCAAAAGTGACAATTCTTGGCGTATGACTGTTGATTACCGCAAATTAAATAAACAAACACCCCCTTTGACTGTTGCAGTACCAGACATGATTACTTTAATTGAAAGAATTCAGAAGCATCCAGGAATATGGTATGCGTCTATTGATATTGCTAATGCTTTCTTTTCAATCCCAATTGCCCCCGAGTGCCAGGAACAATTCAGTTTTACGTGGAATGGACTTCAAATGACATTTAGAAGTCTTCCCCAAGGCTATGTTGTTGTGCAACAAAATTAATTTGTCTAAACGTTTTGGTGGTGACAATATGGTCATATATTTTTTGTAAATATATATACACATCTTTTTCAGATCCCTTGGTATCTGCACAGTCATGATGAAAATGGTCCTGATGAAGGCGGTTTAAGCTGCCGAAACGCGCGTAGACCTGCGACGGGAGCCTAAAGTTACATCTTGGCCCAACTCTTTTTAGCGTTGTCATCTTGCTAAAATATCAATTCAGTTCCTTTCACCATCCTAGTTTGGAGTTTTGAGTGTGGTATGATTGTTAGCACGTGAGTGTGTTGAGAGATATGGGTGTTACCAAGGGTTATTATTAATTAATTTTGTATGTTGTACATAATCTTTTGTTGTAGATATTTAGGATTTAACTGTACTTGTCTTGAAATTTCTGATATGAATTGAAAAATGTCTGTCTTGTGATTTCTGATTGACAACAGAACACATATAAACTAAAAGATAAAATGAGAAAAATAAATTTTATACGTTTTGAATAATTTCAGTATTTTTTCCATTTTTTTGTCACCTGGTTAGATATTTATAAACTTAGCTGTGTAAGTGAATTAGCAGGCCACCGCAGGAACATTTTCACATTAGAATTGTTGCTTGTTCCCCTCTGTTCCTGGGCCACAACGTACTCATTTGAGGGGGTCCCTTCGTACATGTTGCTTCCCCAAGGCTATGTACACAGTCCTACGATCTGTCACCGGCTGGTGGCGGAACATTTATCTGAAATACCCATAAACCCACAAATTCAGATGTGTCATTATATTGACGACATTTTGATTCAAGGTGAGACACAGGATCAAGTTCAGACTCAGTTAGATCAGGTCATCAATCATTTACATGAAAAAGGTTGGGAAATCAATCCCGACAAGTTGCAAGGTCCGTCACAAAGTGTGAAATTTTTAGGCATCAATTGGCATAAAGGTAACAGAGAAGTGATTCCACAGGTCAAGCAGAAAATTCTTGATTTTGCGGTTCCTCGGAACCGAAAAGAAGCCCTGACATTTATTGGTTTATTTGGTTTTTGGCGTCAACACATCCCACATTTGAGTCAGATATTGGCCCCTTTATACAGAGTTACTTGTAAAAAGAATGTGTTTGAATGGAGTAAACCACAGCAAGATGCGTTTGATTTGGCGAAAGAAGCAATTCAGTATGTTTTGGATTTGTGGCCCGTGCGTGATGGTGATGTGGATCTGAATGTGTCTGTGCAGGGTCCTTATGCAAATTGGAGTTTGTGGCAAAAACAAGGCAGAAATAAAGTACCGCTAGGTTTCTGGACTAAAAAGTTACCCGATGCTGGTGAGCGTTATGCACCTTTTGAGAAACAATTACTTGCATGTTATTGGGCTCTGGTGGATACCGAGCAATTGACTTTGGGACATGATGTGGTATTGAGACCTGAAATTCCTATTATGCAATGGGTTTTGAGTTCACCGAAAACTCATTGAATTTGGCATGCTCAAGAGGCGAGTGTGATTAAGTGGAAATGGTACATACAAGACAGGGCACGTGTGGTACCGAAAGGTGTTGCGGTGTTACATGAGCAAGTGGCGCAGGCGCATCGAATGAGACTGGGAGTGAATGCTCCGTACCTATAGTACAGGAATCCCCTGTTAAGTCGGGTAAACCATTTGATGATCTGTCCGCGGAGGACAGAAACCATGTGTGGTTTACGGATGGTTCAGCGAGGTACATGGGAGAGAAGAGGCATTGGAAGGCAGTGTCCTATAATCCTATCACACAAAAATTGCTGAGTACAACTGGTGAAGGAAAAAGTAGTCAATTTGCTGAATTATATGCTGTTTACCAAGTTTTAAAACAGGAGATACCTGGTACATGTCACATTTTTACTGATTCCTGGTCCACTGCTAATGGACTGGCGGTTTGGTTACCAACTTGGCATTCTCGTAATTGGGGATTGCATTCTAAAGAACTTTGGGGTAAAGAGTTAGGGTGGGCGTAAAATTCGTTTCGCGGGCGAATTTGCGGATTCTCCGCGATTTCGCGATCCGCGAATCTCGCGAAATCGCGGTAAAATCCATGAATCAGCGGGGACGAATTTTCAGCCAAGCAAGGGTGACAGCAGCAGGTGCAAAAGTTGAACCTAATTTCTTTGTAACCTTTTACAAAAGGGTTACAAACAAATTCACTTCAACTTGGACACCTGCTGCTAATTGCTTCCTGGCGCCTCGTTGCCTACTTGCAACTATTCTCTGACCCTGCTCTGACCCTTGAAGCAGGGTCAGAGAATAGTTACAAGTAGGCAAAGAGGCACCTGTCCAAGGAATTAAACCTCATCAGGAAGCACTTACAGATATAAAAAACAGTAAGAAGGGAGAGGATGGCAAATACACCCATTTTGAGTTGTCAGGAGGGGTTAGACTAAAAGAGACCTTTACAGCACAATTTTCATATGCATTTTGCTAAAAATAAAAAGCTGTATGTTTTGTAGGGGCAACTCAGGAATCTGGCCCTTCAGAGATCCCGCCTCTCTTTCTTTCTCTCGTTCTCTCTCTCCCTCTCTATCTATCTATCTATCTATCTATCTATCTATCTATCTATCTATCTATCTATCTATCTATCTATCTCTCTCTCCCTCTCCCATAAACCACTGCATGGGTAACTTCGCTATGCAAGCGGCTCGCGAAGACGCAAAAATCCCCGCGAACACGCAAAAAACCCAGCGAACACGCAAAAAACCCCATGAATACGCAAAAAAACAAAAATCCGCAAATTCGCACAAATTCGCTAATTTTGCGGATCGCGAATTCGCAAATCCGCAAATTCGCGGATTGCAAATTCGCAAAATTCGCCCATGCTTAGTAAAGAGTTATGGCAAGAAATTTGGGAACTACTTCCATAAAGTACTGTTACAATCTTTCATGTGGATGCTCATACATCGATAGACTCCCTTGACAAATTTTTTCACAACATTGCAGATGAGAAATCTAAAATTGCTGAGGAAGTGGTGGACATGCAGGATTCTGATTTGGCGGGATTGGCAAAATGGGCCCACCAGAAAGCAGGACATTTTGGAGAGAGAGCCACTAGCAGGTGGGCTGCTGATCGAGGAATTTATATTCCTTTAAATTTGATTAAAGATACTATACTGCATTGTCCTATTTGTCAACATTCTAGACAACGAAAAGTACCCCAAATTGTTAAAGGACATTTACATCGAGGAAAATTGCCTTCTCAAATTTGGCAGATTGATTATATTGGTCCACTCCCTATGAGTAAAAATTGGCAATATATTTGCACCATCATTGACACATACAGTGGCCTTTTGGTGGCCTTTCCCTGTAAACGAGCTACCCAAGTAAACACCATTAAAACATTGGAATTGATTATGCTCTATTATGGTGTTCCATTTCAAATTCAATCTGATAATGCATCCCATTTCAAGGGAAGATTGGTGCAGGAATTTTGTGTGGAGAAAAACATTGAATGGGTGTTTCATATACCATACTATCCACAGGCAGCAGGCCTTATAGAAAGAATGAATGGTTTATTAAAAGATCAATTGCGTAAATTAACTGACAATAAATATAAGAATTGGAGAGAATATTTGTTTCAGGCACTGTTGATTTTGAATAATCGTCCCTTTTTAAATGCTGAATCTCCATTAATGCGTTTATTTCCTCCAGCTGTTGACGCTAAACCGAACACAGTTAAAAATACTGTAATGTATTGGGAGATTTCCCCTGGAGCCCAAGCTCCATGCAGAGCAACCCCAGGTTCTGCAGGCTTGGACCTGCATGCCATGAATGCCATTATTGTAAAAAGCCGAGATCGAGTTATCATTGAAACTGGCATTGGTGTCTGTATACCACCTGGAAATTTTGGATTAATTGCCCCTAGATCGGGCCTGGCCTTAAAATGCATTCAAGTACTTGGAGGCGTCATTGACAGTGATTATCAGGGAGAGATTAAGGTACTCCTGCTAAATAGCAGTGAAGTTGATTTACCGATTCAAAAGACTGACCTAGGGGGGCGTGGCCAAGATGGCGGGGTGAGCGGACGCTTCCTCCCGCAGCTCCTCCGGCCCGACTAAGCTCGAGCCCTTTTCTTACGCTTTTCTCCCCCCGCTGATGCTCAGCGTGTGAGAGGAGTGTGGCGGAACACCTGGCGCACACGCTGATGTCGCTTTGGCCCTGATCGTCTCGGGGACAGCACCCCAAAAGTCCGATCAAAGTTCGAGGAGCGCCGGAGAGCCCGGGAGGCGGAGCGAATCGGAGTGCTGTCCGGACGCCTCGGCTGGGCCTGGTGCTGAAAGCTGACGATCGGGAGGGAGCCTGACCCGTCACTCGACGGAGGATAAAGGAGCCTTGCGGGCTGGGACCCAGCGACACGGAGGACTTTGGTCGTGTGCTTTGGCGCCCGGACTTGTGTCGGTGACACCCTGCACTGTCTGGGCCCCGGCCCCGTGGGCGCAGTACGGCGGTCTCAATGCTGGAGCTGGACCATTGGGGCCTTTTTTGTGTGACTGCGTAAAGCTGGCTGTGGAACTTCTCCGATTGCTGTGTTTCTGAGGGACCCTGGTGGTGTCGCCGGGCTTGGACGTTCGGACCTGCCCCGCCCGGCTGCCATTTTGTCCCCGAGGGATCGGTGTTGTTGGCCTCCGCTGGGACCCTTTGCTGGCGGAAACCTGTGCCCGTCACCGCTGCTGGGCTACCTCTCTGTGGGGCGTGCTGATGGAGGGCCCCCAACTATAGCTCTCAGTTATCGCCTCGGCTAGGGGCCACGGCTGGCGACACCCGGACTGATCCGCCATTTTGTCACTTGTGGCGCAGCGACTCTGTTTGCCGGGAGATCCCCACATCGAGCGCTTGCCGTCGGCTGGGCATTCCTGAAGCGGCTGACCCTGTGCCCGCTCATCGACTGCAGCGATTGCGATGACTGGAAGAGGCGGTTCGAGGAAGGGGGATCGCACCCTGCCGGACATGCTCGGCAGGACCCAGCAACTGCGGGACAGAACACAACCGTCGCCGGGGTCCTCCCGGGCCTCGGCGGATGCGACTGGAGGGGAGCCACCGGTCACGAGGTCCTTTATGGAAGAACTGTTTAGCTCCCTCAAAGAGGACTTCCAGACGCTGAAGCGGGAAGGGGCCAGTGAGGTCCGTGAAGTGCGCAGGGAAGTGGAGGGCCTCGGCGAGCGAGTTGAGACGGTGGAGATGGCGGCCCAGCGCCAGGACGAAGAGATAGTCCATCTTCAACAGGACGTTTTCCGCCTCCGGGAGCAGTGTGTTGAGCTCCAGGCCCACTCTGAGGACCTTGAGAATAGGTCACGGAGGAATAACGTCCGAGTGCGTGGTGTGCCATCCGCGGACGAAGGGGCCGACCTGGTGGGCTACCTGCAGGACCTGTTCCGGGAGATCCTGGGAGAAGCTGCGGACTTCCCTATTCGCATCGATAGGGCACACAGGGTGGGCCGACAGCGCCAGTCATCGGCGCCCCCACCGGACATTTTGGCTTTCCTGTCCGATTTCCCGCTGAAGGAACGCATCATGACTGAGGCCCGCAGGAAACAACCCCTGACTTTTCGGGAGCGGCCTGTGGTGCTTTATCAGGACCTCTCCGCCATCACGCTGCAGAAACGCAGGTCCTTCAGGATTGCCACTGACTTTCTGCGCGACCACGAAACGCCATACTCTTGGGGGCATCCCTTCCGCCTGGTCTTCCGGTGGAATGGGGTGCTTCATCAGCTCCGCTCCTTACAGGACGTTTGTGGAGTCCTGGGACTTACGGCGGCGGAGGAGGAAGGAGCTACACCGTCATGGAGGCGCTCAGAGAGACGGAGCCGGCGAAGGTCGGCGAGGAGGCAATCGGCGGCCAGCGCAGGGCGCCCAGATTCCCCTACGATCAGGGCAGACATGGCAGACGCTTTGAGGGCGGCAGCTGGGGGCTCGAACGGCTCCTCCGATGTGGCCATGACGGCCTAACACTCACTCCGGGGGGAGATTTTCTTAGCTTCTTCGATGCTTGGTTTGGGACGGGGGGGTCGGGAGGGAGCGGTTGGAGGTGAGTGGCTGAACGTCCACTTTGCTTTTTTCTACGGGCTTGCCCCCTTTTCTGGGGCTTGACTGAGACAATGGGGTGTTTGAGTTTACATTTGGCTAGTTGCCATGGTTGTGTTTTGGGTGGGTGTCAGGGTTGTTCTGTTGTTGGGGGAGTCCCGTCTGATGTTGTCCATGCCCACGCTTGGCCTGTTTTGGCTTGTCCTGCGCTACTGCCCCGCGCGCCCCACCCGCTGATCCCTTGCCCTATGCATAGCGTCCCTGATCCCCGGGAGGAATGTCGTCCCTAAAGGTAGTGACCCTTAATGTTAAGGGTCTGAATAACCCTGTGAAGCGCAGAGCGATCTTATCTTTGCTGGAGGGGACGCAGGCGGACATCTGCCTCTTGCAGGAAACACACTTACTGTCCCGGGACTGCCATAGGCTGCGCTCTGCCAGGTTCCCCACCCAGTTCTTCTCCTCGGCTGCGAACAAGACTGCGGGGGTAGCCATTCTTTTAGCCTGCTCCTTTAGGGGGGAAGTTTTGTATAAGTACGCTGAACAGAAGGGGAGGCTTCTTGCCTATCGCATGCGCTTAGGAGGCATAGCGTTTACGGTTGGCTCCGATTATAGCCCAAATGACCACCAAGAACGTTTCTTGGACTCAGTGTTGGTGGACGTCACTGCTTCTCCCGACCGCCATGTCATCTTGGGGGGAGACCTTAATATTGTCTTCGATTCAGTGATGGACAGGTCGGCACAGCGCTCTCCGCAGACGGGGGAACTGTCCCAGGCTGTGAAGGCCCGGATTGCGGAAATGGACTTGCACGACCTTTGGCGCTCCATGCACCCCTCTGATAAGGACTACTCCAACTTTTCACACGCACACCGAACCTATTCACGGTTGGATTATCTCCTGGTGAGTGGTCCGATGCGCGCTGCCGCCGCAGCGTCGGACATTGGGGTCCTGACTCTGTCTGACCATGCACCAGTCGCTGGCGTCTTCAAGTGGCCGGCGGCCTCTCCCTCTCGGGGGGTGTGGCGCCTTCGGGATACCCTTTTGCACAAAAAGTTTGTAGTGAAGCGCGTTGGGGAGGTCATTCAGGACTACTTGACTCACAATAGCAATGCCGATACCTCCCAAGCGACACAGTGGGCGGCATTGAAGGCAGTCCTTCGGGGGGAGTTTATTTCCATCTCCTCGGCCGAAAATAGGGAGCGGCAACGGAAGAGGGACGAGCTGACCGTCCAGGTCCGGGAGCTTGAGCAGGTCCACCGCCGCACGGGGGCTCCTAGGGTGTGGAGACAGTTGAAGGCAGCGAGGAAACTCCTGTCGGCACTGGATCTTGATAGGGCGGAGTATGCCGCCTTGCGCTTGAAGCATGCCTTCTATACAGGGGGGGACAAATGTGGTAAGCTCCTGGCACACCGGCTCCGGGTCGCGCAACAGCGTAGCGTCGTGCGGGAACTGGTGGGCGCGGACGGAGTGGTCGTTTCCGGAGACGCAGAGGTGGCGGACTCCTTCCGCAGCTTCTACGAGGCGCTGTATGCTGAGGAGCCCTCCTCGCCGCAAGACGCCGAAGACTATTTGGAGTCGGTGGCCCTTCCGGTGCTGGATCCTGCTCAGGCGGAACATCTGGAGCGGGAAATTCATGTGGAGGAGGTGATTTCCGCTATAGCGCGGCTGAAGCATGGTAAGGCCCCGGGCCCAGATGGGTATACGTCTCTGTTTTATAAGACCTTTTGCACGGCTGTCGCCCCTGTCCTTGCTCGACTATTTAATTCCTTCTCCGAACCGGGAGCCATCCCACCGGATCTCCTGCGCGCGACGGTCTCGGTCATCCCGAAACCTGGGAAGGACCGGGCCTTATGTGGTTCGTATCGACCCATTTCGCTTTTAAATGTCGACCTCAAGCTGTATACGGGGATTCTAGCGTCCAGGCTGGGCCAGTACCTCCCCGGATTGGTGGAGGCGGACCAGGCCGGCTTTGTACCCGGCAGGCAGACGGTTGACAATACCAAGTGGGTGACGCATGTTCTGGAGAAGGCCTCGCGGATCCCAGGGGAGCGGATGCTGTTGTCGGTCGATGCGGAGAAGGCCTTTGATAGAGTTCATTGGCCATATCTTGAACTGGTTCTCAGGAAACTGGGAATCGGCGATAAGTTCCGCACCATGGTCTTCAACTGTTATAAGCATCCTTCAGCGTTGGTACGGGTCAATGGGTGTAGCTCCAGTGGCTTTGCTATCGAACGTGGCACGAGGCAGGGCTGCCCCCTCTCGCCGCTTGTGTTTGCCCTCTACATGGAGCCGTTCGCTCAGAGGATACGCAACAAACTGGACACTATTGGGGTCAAGATGGGCCAGTATGTCCACACGGTTAGCCTCTATGCAGACGATGTCCTGTTGACCCTGGATGACTCTAGGAGGTCGTTACCTGCTTGCATTCGGGAGCTGGACACCTTTGCACAGGTGGCCGGTTTCAAAATGAATATGAGTAAGTCGGTGGCGTTAGATGTGTCCCTGGCTGCAGATACCAGAAGGGACCTTCAGCGACTTTTCCCCATGCAGTGGTCCTCGTCTACGGTGCCATACCTAGGGATTCTGCTGGCGCCCACACTGCCGGAGATGGTTGCGGCCAATTATGCTTCCCTCAGTAGGAAGTTCAAGGAGGAGCTTGGCCGCTGGAGCAAGGGCCTGCTGTCCTGGCTGGGACGAATCGCGGCGGTTAAGATGACGGTGTTGCCCCAGATACTGTACCTTTTCCGTGCCCTGCCTCTTCAACCCCCGGTTGGCTGGATACGACAAACGCAGGCTGACATCTCCCGCTTTGTCTGGCAGGGCCGCAAGCCGCGGATGAAGAGGGTCCTCTCCACGCTTGCCCCGGAGGCAGGGGGTCTTGGTGTCCCGGACCTCCGTAAGTATTTTCAGGCGGCGCAACTGCGATACCTGGTGGAGTGGAGCAGGTGGGAGTCCGACAAACACTGGCTTTTTCAAGACCAGGCGGTGGCGGGCCGCACCTTGCAAGAGGTTCCGTTCCTGCGCCGCGCGCATCGCCCCCTCAACCTTTACGCCTCTTTCATTACGCGGGTCCCCCTGAGGGTGTGGGATGCAGTCTGCGAGGACCGGGGCCTTACCACCTTCCCATCGCTGTTCACGCCCATAGTGGGTAACCCGGACTTCTCCCCAGGGATGGAGCCGGGAGCTTTTTCCCATTGGGTGAGTGCGGGCTGCAGGGTGCTCTTCCAGATCTACAGGCCGGAGGGCGTGATTCCTTTTCAGCAGCTTCGGCAGGACTTCGGCCTGTCGGAGCTGGACAGATTGCGCTACATGCAGGTCCGGCATTGGGCCCTCCAACCCCAGGTGCGCGACACTGCTGCTCGTCAAATTACACCGTATGAGAGGTGGTTAGTGACCCGCACCTCCGATGCCAAGCTGATTTCCGATTTGTACAAATACCTACAACCCCCGCCGTTTCATTATTATAACCCCGGGAGGGAGCGCTGGCACAGGGAATTGGGCAGAACACTCAGCCACAAAGAATGGCACAAAATTGCATACCGGGCGCGGCACTCTGCATATCATACGGGCCTCACGGAGACCTTTACTAAGGTGTCCACTTATTGGTACTATCCCCCGGAGAGACTGTATGAGATGCATAGACACACTGACAAGGGGTGCTGGCGGGGCTGCGGGCAGGAGGGTACCCTCTCACACATTCTTTGGGGTTGCCCCGTGCTGACCGCCTACTGGAAGGAAGTTTTAGATGAGGTGGATAAGCACTTTGAGATAGAGCTGCCGCGCTTTCCGGCGTATGTCTTATTGGGCCTCCCCAACGACCTTATGTACCCATTGAAGTCCCGCAGGGGTAGGCAGATTGCGATTGCGCTGGGGTCTGCGGTCCAGAACATCCTTATCCACTGGCGTACCACCACTGTCCCCTCCATTACGGGTTGGCTGCATAGGCTTTGGCATGTGCTGGGTATGGAGAAGTTGTCGCTTACGGTGGCGGCGGAGATTGACCAATTTGAAGAGCTGTGGCAACCCTTCCTAGCGCTGCTGTCCACCGAATTCCGGGAGCTCACCTGCCCGAGGTACCTTAGACTTCTTAGGCTGACGCCACCGGTGATCCCGGCGGTCTAGACTAAATGGGGGACGGGATTCTGGGGGGGGGGTGCGGGTTTTTTGGGGTGGATAATCCTAGTGCGGGGCCATTGGACGGGGGAGTTGGGGTATTGTTTTCTTCCTTTTTTCTTTTAGTGGGGGGTGGGGGACGGGGGAGGATGGGTTGTGCCTTGTTGGGTTGCTAATGGCTTTCATTGCTCAGATTTGGGGTGTTAGATATGCGCACAGGGGTCACACAGATTGCATTTTCTTCTTGCTTTTCATTTACTGTGCTTTCCCTCTGGACCAACGAACTGCTCTTCGCCAACGCTCCTGAGCTGCACCTTTTTCTTTTGTTGTATTGTATGTAACCTTAACCTCCTATCCCCTTCCCCCATGTTTTTTTGTCTCAATAAAAAATACTTTAAACCTAAAAGACTGACCTAATTGCTCAATTGCTAATCATGCCTGTTTTCAGTGGTGAGATTCAGAAAGGCACTGCCCCGACTTTGTTAACTGTTCGAGGACAAAAAGGTCTTGGCCCCACTGATAATCCAGGAGCGAGAGTGTGGGTGCAATCACCTAAAAATCCCCCTGAACAAGCTGAAATTATTGCAACCGGTCATGATAATGCGGTACTTGTCATGAGACCAGGGAAAGATAGCTGGGATCTGTCCCAGCTGACAAATGTTATTTACGAGAATGAATAATGCCTGTATTTGATTTTCTTTCAGATCATTCTCTGGACTGCTGTTGCTGGATGTGCCGGCGTTGGACTCCTTTTGGCTTGCTACGTCGGGAAAGGAGGGAACCCACAGACTTTGGTTGATCGAATAATCAGAGTACCGCGTTCCTTTGCTGCGTGGGATTCATCATCTAACTTTTGGATTACCCTGGCACGAAGGGTGACAAATTCCCCACATTTCTGTTTAACACCGATGCGTTCGGTGACTGACATATTAGCAACCTGTTTGGTTGCCGTCCCTGCTTCGTTGGAGACCCTTGCCCATATTTTCAATATATCAAATGCCCGTCCTAATGTTATTCTTGGTGATTTCGCGACACATGAATACTGCCCTTTATGTACTGTGCTTTCAGATCCAGTACCACCGATTCATTCTCAAATAATTACATATAATATCACGCAGGGTGATTTATGTTTCTTCCTTACCTGTGATCCAAATGCTATAACTGAATGTGTGCGTTTAAAATTGAAAGGTGCTACTTCATTTACAGATCATGAAAAGACTTTATGTTCCCGGAGATCACCGAAGTCATGTATTTCAGTTAAAAATAACATGACATGTAAAAGTCTTGTAGTTACCCCTAGTCACTATCGTACAATGCTATTGCCTTCTGGATGACTTTTCTCTTGTGGCAATACATCTTGGCCTTATATTCCTGCAAATATTACTGGAGGACCTTGTGCTATTACCAGACTGAGTTTACTAATGTTTTCTTCACATCCTAATATGCATTCCCGTGTTGTCCGTGATGCAGTAATGTTTTTTTTTTATCTTCACATTTTTATTGTTGCCTGAAAATTGCTGGAGACCAGCAATGCAGCAGCAGGTACTTTTCTTTTTTTAATTTTTTTAAACCTTTATTGAAAAGACATGAAAATACAATAGCAGTCATACAGCGACTTCGGGTCGACTGGCAACAATTCCAAATCATATCAGGATGAAAAAGTACACAGCCCTTCAGCCGACAACCCATGGCCCGGCGGCATTTAACAAATCATGCCATACCATGCGTAGGTGTACAGGAGAACTAAGGTTTTGATTTTATCTTTTTAAAAACACCCCCCCACCAACAAACATAAGAAAACTACTGCAAGGGCTAAATAAAAGGAACAACCATGGTTAATCCTGGAGAGGGGGTACCGCATCTGCAGCTATACATAAGCAACAAGAAGAATGTCCAGGAGGGGAAGAGAGAGGGAACAAGAAGTAAGCAGCAGTACATAAACAAAATCTGGACAAGAGGGAACGCCTTGCTAAGGGGACTGTAACCGCTCCGGTGGAGGCTCAAAAGGAGGGGTACAAATCTCACCACGGTATTGATTCCACTGACTCCATATCTTTCTCCATTTCTTGGGTCTGCCCCTGGCAATGTATACTGTTTTTTCACGGAACATGCACCAGTCCATGTTCCTGGACCAGGCCGACAGACTCGGTGGCCTTGCTGACCCCCACAATTGCGCAATATCACGCTTGGCGATCATGTTACCCAAGGTGGCCCACTGCGTTTGGGCCACATTATAGTCGTTGGGCTCCCATATATTCAAAAGACATCTCCGGGCCTCAGGCAGAAGCGAGACACTCGTTACCTCAGACATAATACCATGCACACGAGTCCAGAAGGATGCTACCGCAGGACACTCCCACATGATATGAAGGCATGTACCCACCATACCACTGCCTCGTTTACACAAAGCATCCGAAACAAACCCCATCCGCAACAATCGAGGACCCATCATGTACACTCGGTGTAAGATTTTTAGTTGCACCAATCTCAGACGAGCCGAGATCGCCACCTCCTTTGGAGAGGATATCGCCGCCTGCCAGTCCTTATCGTCAAGCTCCAGTCCATCGCCGGTCCAGGACATGCGAAGCTGTAAAAGAAGTTCAGCTCGATGGTTTATCAATTTTTTATATATGAGTGAAATCGTACTGTCCGGAACGTGTCCATCAAGTACTCTGTCCTCCAGGGGCGAGGAATCTGGAACGGGCGTACCAGCCAGTATGACAGAGGAGAGGGCGTGTCGAACTTGCAGGTATCGAAAGTATTCGCGAGGGCCGAGCTTAAATTCTAGTTGCAACTCCTCAAAGGATTTAATCTTGTCCTTCCGCAAAAGATCACCCACTGCACTGATTCCAATAAGGTCCCATTTGTCGAACCCCTTAGTCGTCCACAGATTTCCCAACTTCTCAGAAGCATAAAGTGGAGTCGCCCGAGTAAGGGTATCCGACCAACCCGTGGCAGCGGTAGCATTGTACCAGACCCGAACCGCGACTTTGGTAGGCCCGGTTAGTTCCACGTCGGACCGTTTTGAATAAAGTGCCCTATTATAATCTCCGCCCAGAAGCAGCCATTTATCCATTGCAAAGGCCGGGTTAGAAGCCGGACCATACATCGCATGGTTAACCGAGCTCAGTTGAGAGGCCCAGTAATAACGTCGGATATCCGGTAGCGCAATTCCGCCATCGTACCATGGCAGCGTGAGCTTGGCCAAGGCAATCCGGGGACGACCGGCCCACACCAGTTTCCTTTGTAGGCATTCTATCTCGTGAAAATAGCTAGAGGGCACTAGATCTAAAGTGTTCTGGAGAGCATACAAGAATCTAGGAAGGGACATCATTTTGAATAAGGCTGCCTTACCCACCAGGGACAGAGGCAGCCTGCCCCACGCCTTCACGTCCGCTTTTAACCGCGTGAGCGGAGGGAGTAAGTTGAGTCGATATCTAACAGTCGAATCACGTGAAATATGAATGCCAAAATACTTGAATCCGGTGGACGAGATTTGTATAGGACAGTTGCGTGGTACAAGTGGAACATCATCCGTAAGCGAGTACACACAGGACTTGGCCCAATTAATGACCAGTCCCGAGTTCCTGCCAAAGGAACTAAGGACATCGAATAGTACTCCCAAGGATTTCCGGGGAGAGGTAAGGTAAAGAAGAATATCATCTGCATAGAGGGAGATGCGATCTTCAAAACCGGGGGCCCACCTAATGCCCTTGAGGGATGGCTCCCAACGCAACCAGGCCGCCAAGGGCTCGAGAGCCAGAGCAAAGAGCAGCGGAGAAAGGGGGCATCCCTGCTGTGTACCTCGACCCAGAGCAAAGGGAGCTGACACTCGACCGTTAACGACCACCTGGGCCAGGGGCTCCTCATACAACAGACAGACCCATCCAATGAACACCGGCCCAAAGCCGAACTTCGCCAGAGCCGCCCATAAGTATGGCCATTCCACAGTATCAAACGCCATGGTGGCATCTAACGAAACCAAAATGGCCGGTTCACGCAACGTATCCGCCCTCGCCAGCACGCCGCGAAGGCGATGCAGATTCAGCGCGGTGTTGCGAGCAGGGATAAAGCCAGATTGGTCCGGGTGCACCAGATCGCCTATTACAGTTATCAGTCGGTTGGCCAACACTTTCGCCAAAACCTTGGGTTCAACATTCAGAAGCGAAATAGGTCTATACGAGGTACAGAATTCACGTGGTTTACCCTCCTTAGGAATCACCACAATAGATGCAAGTCGCTGATCACGAGGAAGCTGGCCTCTCTCTCTAGATTCCAGAAACATCGAGCGGAGATACGACGCCATTTTGTCCGGACACAACTTGTACAGCTCGATGGGCAGACCATTTGGTCCCGTAGCTTTACCCGAACGAATGGAGCGAATAGCGAGCGCTACTTCATCAGTGGAAAAATCCGCCTCCATTAGCTCTCTATCAGAGTCAGATAGACAAGGCAAGGCGATATCCCTAAGCAAAAGATGGGAGTCTTCCTCTGGCCGGTCCGAGACCGGCGCATACACCGTTCGAAAGTGAGAAGCAAACTCCTCCACAATATCCAGTGGATCCGTCACACGTACCCCATCCACTCGCTCGATCACAGGCACCACACGATTCAATCTCTCCCGTTTGTCCAACCACGCTATCAACTTCCCCACCTTATCGCCCACATCATACAGACGGCCCATTTGCTCCCAACTCATAGCTTTCGCTGCATTCGTGACCAAGGCCTTATAATCAGACTGTTTTAACTGCAGAACATGCAATTTCTCCCACGTGACTCCATTTTCAAGATCTCTCTCTAAAGTTACCACCTCGGCCTCCAACCGCTCAACCTCCTCATTGTGGCGCTTCTTGGAGCTAGCGATAAGCGATAGCGCCTGGCCCCGTATCACAGTCTTGAAAGCTTCCCAGAGGGACACAGATGACGACACAGATCCCACATTCTCAGTAAAGTAGTGATCTACAGCTTTAATCATCCCCGCTCTTGTCTCCGGGACCCGGAGATGCCAGGGATTAATTGGGGCGACCCGGCCCCCTGCATTCAAATGGAGATCAATATGGACCCACAGCGGGGAGTGGTCCGAAATGCCTCTAAGCAAATGTTGGGCCTCTCGCACCGTCGTGGCCTGGGCTGCGGGCACAAGAAGATAGTCAAGCCTAGCCAAGCTCCCGTGGGCCCCGGAGTGAAAGGTATATTGGGCCTGTCCAGGGTGAAGCATCCGCCAGCAATCTACCATATCAAACGTATCCAGGAACCCACTAAGACAGGACTGTGAGAGTGTGAGAACCCTGGGAGGATGTCGATCCAGCAGGCCATCAATCACCGAGTTGAAGTCTCCTCCCATCACTAGAAGCCCCTCGGGAAGCCCCAGCAACAATTTACCCAAGTCGACAAATGTAGTGGCCTGCAAACCGGGGGGGACATACACCGAAAGGACGACTACCGTTCTTCCTTCCCACCTCCCAACAATCGCTGCATATCTACCCCTGTCATCCAAGATTGTGTCATCAATCTCCAAGGGAAGGGAACTACGGAGCATAATACCAGCTCCTCTGGAGCCTGAAGTAAACCCCGAATGTGCCACCAACCTGTAACCCCTCCGATTCATAGCATGGAACGTATTCCCCACCAGGTGTGTTTCCTGCAGGAGTACAATGTCAGGAGAATGATGTTTCACATATTGGAGTGCAATCCCCCGCTTTATTTTGTCCCCCAAGCCATTGACATTCCAACTCAAAACCCTTATCCCCTTACCCCCCATCCCGGAAGTGAGCAGTCAGGTCCACCGAACCCCACAAAGGAAACGCAAAATATGCAGCAATACGTAGCCCCAAATGCAGTATGAACAAAGAAAGGAAAACCCAACCCCCCTCCCCCAAAACACCAAAACAACAACCCCCCACCCTGCACCCCTGCAATGACTCAAAAAACCACCCCATTCAGCAGTGTGTCTGTCGCCCTACCCCAGAAACTAAACTACAGATAGAAAGGAAAACACCCCAGGAGGAGGAAAAGTCCCCGAACTCCCCGCCGCCCCAGGGCCCATTGTGAGAAGAAAGTCATTGACCCAGACAAGGAGAACAACCCATCGTAACACAGTACAATGGAAGCACACACCAGTACCTCTACTCCTCCTGGTCCCGTTGGCCACCTTCAGCACCACTAGATTGATCCGCATTGTCCCGAGGCATAGATAGCGTGTCCAACCAGTCACTGGCCACCTCAGGCATATCGAAGAAGAGCACCCGCTCATTATGTTCAATGCGCAATCGGGTGGGGAAAAGCATAGCGCATTTCATGCCCAGATCTCGTAGTCTTCGTTTCACCCCGGAGAACGCCAGTCTCTGTTTTTGCACCAAGGGAGTATAATCAGGGTAAAAGTTGATGGAGGCATTCTCACACCTTGTGGGGCCGCTGGTCCTCGAGGCCTGCAAAATGGCGTCTCTGTCCCTGTAATTGAAGATCCTCGCAATGATGGGCCGCGGGGCCGTCCCCTGCTTGCGTCTGCCACCCGGAATCCTATGGGCGCGTTCCACCGCAAATAGCTTGCTCAAGCCTTTAGGGCCAAGGTGGTTAATGATCAGGTCTTCGACAAGAAGGTCTGTCGATTGATCTGCTGATGTCTCCGGAACCCCGACTATGCGTATATTATTGCGCCTAGCGCGACTTTCGAAATCCTCAAGCCGGCGGGCAAACTGATCGCTAGAGGATCGAAGAGTACGAACCTCAGTCTGGAGCTCGGAGACATCCGTGGTGAGACTGGCCGTCTTGATATCCAACGACTTCACCCTCTCGTTGGTTTTAGCCAGATCCGCCCTGATCAAGCCCACGTCTACCGCCACTGTATCGATCTTGGCTGCCAGGATTTCATATTGTTGGCCCATCGACGATTGTATGCTGGCGATGGCGCCCATGACATCTCGAAGAGTCGGTTCCTCCGATTCCGGGGGGCCACCACCCAGGACCTCCGAGGTTTTACCAGTCCCACTTGGCGAGCCCTTATTACGTGCAAATCTGTCCATAATAGAGGTTTGGGTCCCGCCACCACGAGTTGTAGCTTTGAGAGACCGCTTGTCACTCTCAGGCTTGGTCGCCATGTTGGGTTGCTCGCCCCTCCGGGGCTTTCGGGACCTGGTGTAAATGGCTCCCCCAAAGGAAAAATCCACAAGGTGTTGAAACACGGGGCATCGATAGGGCTCAATCAGGAGACTGCAGTAACCAGCAGGCTCAAGCACTTAACAGCCACCTCCAATCCTCGCGTCCAGGGAAAAAACGAAACCGAAAGTAGACCCCGGGCAGATGTCCCCTGCCACTGGCCGTTGTTGTTCAACTACTTTCTGGTTCCTCCTGATGCCCAAGGTCCGGGACGAGCCACGGTGTAGGCCTCTAGGCTCCGGGAAGGAGTAAGTCAGGCATATGGAATCCAATTCAAATTCTGAAAAGGGTCTTCCAGATCAGGAGAGTCGCGGCTAGAAGAACCCGTCGTCAAAAACAGGATTAATGCCAGGATAGTCGGTGGAGGCGGCGAGGGTCTCGGGAGCTCACAGCTCACGCGACCATCTTGGATGCGCGCTACGCTCCTTCCTCGCAGTAATGTTAAAAGACAACTGTGACTCTACACTACATTTATTTTCTGAATCTGAATATCTTTCTTTGGCTTTTTCTATTCTGGGTGTCCCTGCTTTAGCAGTCTATAATGCTAAATCAATTGGAAAAATGGTCTGTTGGATGGTTAAATCCATTAATCACACTTCTACAATTCTATCTGACATGCTACTGGACGCTCTGGGTGAACGCAGAGCTATTTTGCAGAACAGGGCCGCAATAGATTATCTTTTGCTTAAACATGGACATGACTGTTCTGACTTTGAGGGCCTGTGTTGTTTCAATTTATCAGATCATAATAGATCTATTCAGGCACACATTGACAAACTTCACGACTTGACCAAAGAAGTTAGAAAACACATTGACCAGGGCTGGTTTGACTGGCTCTTTAGGTTGCCAGATTTACATTCTTTACGTCAGATATTAGGGGGTATCCTGATTACTATTTGCATTTTAGTTGCTATTTTCTGTTTTATTCAGTGTATTCCTTCTTTACTCCAAACCTGTAGATGTGGTACTAGAAATAGATCAGTTAGTTTTGTATCATATTATTCTCCGACAGATGTTAATTCCATTTAGCGAATGATTAGCAGTCTAAAGTCAAGGGTGAAGTGTTCTGACCGGGTTTTCTGCCCCTTTTTTGAGTGAAGGTGACTTTAGCCTGCTATCATTCTAATAGGAGGACTAGAACCTCAGACCTGGCGTATTTACAAGGTGTTTGATATAATTCCCTACCCTTTTCTTTATTCTAGGACCTATAAACCTATGTTAAGGGATAGATTCCTTAGTATTAGTACTAATCCGTCCTTTTGTAAGGTTGCTAATATACTTCTAATGGAGTTATGCTTATTTTGGGCCTTGCAGGCCTCGAACGGTAGAGACTCCATCTTTCTTTCTGCCTCGGCAGCTTGAGATGCTTTTAGGTCAAATGTAATGTTTTAGTTATAAGGTGTTGTTCGCTTGGAGAGAACCGGCTCAGGCTGGCCCTTATCGAAAGACTGTATTTTTCTTCGTGTCGAAGACATAACATCAGGCCGGCCGGCTGAGAACGTGTCCTTGGCACGGGGTGGTACAAGAATTTGGTGGGCGGCAGGTTACTGGCCTTAACTTTGTATAGGCATTTATATAGTGCACTACTTACCCGGAGGGTCCCAAAGCGCTTCGACCGCTGCGAAACCCTTCCTGGCTTCCCTGAGAGATGGTCCCTTAATGGGTATCTCCAGGGTGAGACCAGGCATCCCCGGCGGTCTGGTGGGGCGGTTAGTGAAGATGAGGCAAGCTAATGCCCAGAGTTGCCGAGTGTGATCGCTGATCAGAGTGGGCACCGAGGCGAGAGAATTATCGAGTCCGCTGACCCTGGTCCAGAAACCTGCCGCGCCGGGAATCGAACCCTGGTCCCGGGCCGTCCTCTGCTCTCGGGTCTGCCGCCTCTAACCAGTGAGCCACACTACTTCGATCTTATAAATCAGTTTCTGCTGCTCTGGTATTCGTTCGCTCCACTAACTGCTTCATTCTGCATGCTCTGATCTTAGTATCAAAGCTCACCAGCTGCTCCAACTTTCCATGCATGAACAAGGTTCCATATTAGCGAAAGCACGAAGAGTTCAGGAGTCAGTCCGTGAGTCAGTTAGTAGGCGGCAGCTACCGTTAGCATTATTGCAGTTAATCAACTTAAGGCAGACAGTCGCCATTTTGAAGTCAGAGAAAGACCGAAGGCTAATACTCTCTTAGAAAGATAGAAGTTATTTTAGTTGGAGCAGCTGGTGAGCTTTGATACTAAGATCAGAGCATGCAGAATGAAGCAGTTAGTGGAGCGAACGAATACCAGAGCAGCAGAAACTGATTTATAAGATCGAAGTTGGAAGGTGAAGATAGTCCGTGATTGAGAGGAGAGAGGAGTAGTGCAGAACAGCGAGAGTGCAGCAGAAGAGACAGAGAATAAGAGGAAGGTTCCAGTGACTTGGAGGGGAGCAGAAGAGACTGAGCATAGCGGTGCAGACGTGTATCCGTGACTGCAGGGGTGATCCTAAGACGAGCCAAGGCACAGACGAGAAGGGAACCCAGATGACCACTGAGTCCAGACTTCGTACTCATAAGGTGACGTCGACCCTTTCTTATTAGTGTGCACATACATTCTAATATTTTCTTTTGCTTTTCAGGCTATATGTTATATTGCAGTATTATATTGTTATCGTTATTATTGAATAAAGGTACCCCAGTTCTTAGTGAACTAGTGTGTGATTGTTATTCCTTTATGATAAAGTTAACCTTTCTTATAGTCAGATGCTGTTATGTGAACGGATGCCTCTTCCGTCCAGGTAAATGGTAACTGAGCAAGGGAGTAGAGGAGCACTCGAAATAGGGAATAACCTTTACCCGGTGTGATTTGGCCATTCTTGTGTGACAGAGGATTGACCTGTCTACCTGTCACATAATCTATAATATCGTATTATGTAATCCTAGTAGATAAAGAGATTTTCCAATATAGAGAGCTGAAGGTATTCATAGGAAAGTGATCGTCGTTGTGTAGCGGCGTTATACCCACAAGATTGTGGCTTGAGAGAGCACCGGGAGGATACGGTGTGTAATGAGATCGCTGCTAGTGAAAGTGGCGTTAACGAGAGCATTGACTGTGGTCAATGTGTATACCCACAGGATTGTGGCTTGTGTATGTATGAAATAGTGAGAGCACTGGGGGGATACAGTGCGGTTACCCACAGGATTGTGGCTTGCGCGAGCACTGATGGTGATCAGTGTGTAATGGTAAATAATCGAAACTGCCTCAGGGTAGTTTAGTCTGGGCCTATGTTGCCGCGAGACTATAAGGTATGAGTGTGGTGTTTTAGAAGATCCAAGCTTGTTTATTGCTAATTACCCATCCTTAGGTAGGCACCCTGGTGCCTTCTTGTAAATAGGTCCTGAGGAGGGGGATGGTTACGTTTCGGCTGGGTTAGTGGTGTCTTGGTGAGCTGATTCTATCTGGTCCGAAAATCCGGTCGTTACAGCAACTCTGGTGATAAGGTCACCGGGCTCTCCACCTGGTCCCGCAGGAGGAGCCGCGCTCTCTTTGTGTGGCGATTTTGTGGTCGTTTTGCAGGGATATACAGTAGCCTTCTTGCACGGTGACACATTTGCATTAGCAGGTCTACTCAGCTGCTCGTAATACTGCCTCTCTGCATCATCATACCTTGGCTTATCAATCCAGACCTTGTCATACAATAAAGATTCTGCATCCATTTTTGTAGTCGGCGGTGCAGGGGAGCGCGGCTTCTCCAGGGCATTTTGTGTGGCTGGCACTGTAGGGAAAGGGCCCAAAGTCTTTTTTTGAACTCATGTGCCCTTTAGTTCAATTCTGTAGCTCCAAAGACTACAACTTTTTCCAGTCGGCTGCTAAGGAATATGTATGAAGAAACGGAATGACTTAATTTATAAACCCAAGTTCACTTTGATCTGCAGGGAAGCTCTTCTTGCATATGCTACAAATACTGTCTTTCCAAAAGACAGCTTTTTCAAATAACGACTGCAATATTCAAATGAGAGACAAACAGTCTCACCCAAAGTGCCAGCCTCTGCAACGACATCACAAATGAATTACGCATGCGCGTAGGCTCCTCCTATAAATCTCCCATGATCCTTCAGAACTCCTCATGTCCTCCCTAGGCATCACGGAACTTGTAGTCCATGCAAACTTAGGGGCCGATTAGGATGGCGGACGGATCGCCACCACCATGCAGGCGGTGGCAATTCGTCCGCCATCCGTGCACGTCCGCCACCTATTTCCCCCCGCCGTATTACAATGGCGGGGGGACCGTGGCGGACGGGAAGACCGTCCACCACTTTTCCACCGCGGTCCCCTAGCGACCGCGGCGGAAAAGGTTTAATATGGTGGCGGTGTCAATCAGACACCGCCAGCCATATTAGGATGTGCTGTGGGCAATGCCGCCACGAAAAGGCATACGGTCTTTGCTTCGGGGGCCCGTTGCGGGCCCCCAGGGTGAAGCGGGGGTGGGGTGCACATAGGGGGTACCTATGGTACCCACCTGCGTTTCAAAATACAACATGGGAGGCACCATTAATTGATAATTATGTTCATTTTATTAATTTATTTTCTGTCGCAGGTTATGGGTTTATAGGGGAATAGGGTGGGAACATTTTAATTTATTTATTGGTATTTATTTTGAATTAATTGATATTCACATTTTTGATTGGTAATTAAATAAAATATAATTGTAATTAATTTTAATTAATTGATTAATTGATAATTAGGTTAATTTTATTAATTTATTTTCTGTTGCGGGTTGTGGGTTTGTAGGTTAATAGGGTGGGAAGTAATTGAATTGTAATTAATTAAATATTTGAATTTATTTATTGTTTTTTTGTTGTTGTAATTATTAATTATTTTTTAATTGTTAATTATTTAATTGGTAATTGGTAAATATTTTGTATTATTAGGTAATTATTTTTAATAATTAATTTATATTTGTATTTTTAATTGATTCATTATTATATTATATACAATTGTTAATTACTTTGAATTAATTTGTAATTGGTATTATTATTTAATTTTATTTTATTCATATATGAAGTATTTACTTTCCCTACTGTTGCACTCTCTGGAGTGTGAATAGTAATTTTTACCCCTATGCTAACCAACGCTTTCCCTACTGTTGTACTCTCTGGAGGGGGAATAGTAATTTTAACCCTCCCGCTATCCAACGCTTTCCCTACTGTTGCACTTTCTAGAGTGGGAATAGTAATTTTTACCCCTACGCTATCCAATGCTTTCCCTACTGTTGCACTCTCTGGAATGGGAATAGTAATTTTAACCCTCCTGCTATCCAACGCTTTCCCTACTGTTGCACTCCCTGGAATGGGAATAGTAATTCTTACCCTCCCGCTATCCATTGCTTTCCCTACTGTTGCACTCACTGGAGTGGGAATAGTAAATTTTATGCCTATGGTATCCAACGCTTTCCCTACTGTTGCACTCTCTGGAGTGGGAATAGTAATTTTTACCCCTACGCTATCCAACGCTTTCCCTACTGTTCCACTCACTGGAGTGGGAATAGTAATTTTTACCCCTATGCTATCCAACGCTTTCCCTACTGTTGCACTCACTGGATTGGAATAGTAATTTTTACTCCCACGCTATCCAACACTTTCCCTACTGTTGCACTCTGTGGAGTGGGAAAAGTAATTTTTACTACTATGCTATCCAACGCTTTCCCTACTGTTGTACTCTCTGGAGTGGGAATCGTAATTTTTACCCTCCCGCTATCCAAAGCTTTCCCTACTGTTGCACTCATTGGAGTGGGAATAGTCATTTTTACCTCTACGTTATCCAACGCTTTCCCTACTGTTGCACTCATTGGAGTGGGAATAGTAATTTTTACCCTCCCGCTATCCAACGCTTTCCCTACTGTTGCACTCTCTGGAGTGGGAATAGTAATTTTACCCCCCGCTATCCAACGCTTTCCCTACTGTTGCACTCTCTGGAGTGGGAATAGTAATTTTAACCCTCCCGCTATATAACGCTTTCTCTACTGTTGCACTCTCTGGAGTGGGAATAGTAATTTTTACCCTCCCACTATCCAACACTTTCCCTACTGTCACTGGAGTGGGAATAGTAATTTTTACCCCTACTCTATCCAACGTTTTCTCTACTGTTGTACTCTCTGGAGTGGGAATAGTAATTTTTACCCGTGCGCTATCCAACGCTTTCTCTACTGTTGCTCTCTCTGGAGTGGGAATATTAATTTTTACCCCTACGCTATCCAACGCTTTCCCTACTGTTGCACTCTCTGGAGTGGGAATAGTAATTTTTACCCTCCCGCTATCCAACGCTTTCTCTACTGTTGCACTCACTGGAGTGGGAATAGTAATTTTTACCCTCCCGCTATCTAACGCTTTCCCTACTGTTGCACTCACTGGAGTGGGAATAGTAATTTTTACCCCTACTCTATCCAACGTTTTCTCTACTGTTGTACTCTCTGGAGTGGGAATAGTAATTTTTACCCCTACGCTATCCAACACTTTCTCTACTGTTGCACTCTCTGGAGTGGGAATAGTAATTTTTACCCTCCCGCTATCCAACGCTTTCTCTACTGTTGCACTCACTGGAATGTTAATAGTAAATGTTACCCTCCTGCTATCCTATGGTAAAAATATTGTATATTTTTTATTATTATTATGTTTAAATATATATATATGTGTTAAAAATGTAATTGGATGTTTATTTATTTTTAACTTACATTAATTATTTATAAATTTTAAGGTTATTTAAGTATTTTAAGTATGGTTAAGTTAATTATATTTATTATTTCATTACTTTTACATTACTTTTAAGATATTTTAAAAATTCGATATTTTGACTAACTATATTTTTTACATCGATATTTTTGATTCGATATTTTTGTACTTACCTGTCTGGAGATAGGAAGTCGATATTTTGGTATTCTATATTTTTTACTCGATATTTTGCTACATCGATATTTATGTCATCGATATTATGTCAGTGATTCTGCTGTAACATAGGGACCCCTCGGACCTACTGGAACTTCAACTGATTCCTTACCCCATCCTAGGCAATCCTATGCATAAGCAGAATCTGGAAAATCGGACGGCACATAGTCAGACATTTGATATTGGTTCCGTCTATCAAAAGTGTTAAACCCATCCTGTCCACGTGGATTAGCATCAAACTTAGCACAATCATTTGTGCTTCCTCTAGGCCCTGGATATCCTGAACGATTTCTTATTTGTCCCCGACCACGTGGATACTGCTGAGCACGCAGTACTGGACAATCAGAAAGCCAATGTCCAAATTTCTTGCAGTACGCACACTGATCAACAGACAAATTTGAACGAGTATAGGAAGGAAAGGACGAACCATAAGATCCACGTCCACCTCTATCATTACCTCTAGAAGGCGTGCCATAAGCTTGAGCCAACATAACCTTTGTTTTCAATTCTTTAAACTTTTTATCATCATTACTTTTAGCTTCTAATTCTTGTCACTCATAATACTGAGCCTAGTTCGGAGAGAAACCGGAGAAGAGGTAGTCCATGAACTTTCACTCGCCTTTAGGCGACTAGCTATTACTGGCAAAAGGTTTGCGAAATATTTATCGACAAACAGATGCCTACCCGTGTCATCTGTCAATAATCATGGAATGCTTCTTCAAAGCGTGTGAAGAAGTCAGAAACGGATTCATCTACCTTTTGCTTGCAAGACGCTAACACTGTCCAATCTATCTTATTAGGGGGAATGATCGTCTTTAACTTAACTAATATAGCTGCCGGAAGATTTAAAATTAACTGACAGGGTTTCTGTGCAGGTTCTCTATCTTCATCTAACTGCTCTAAATCTTTCCACAATGCTCCAAATGTCGCACAATCATCAATTTTACGCACAGTTCTCCACATATCAGGCGGTAATATTAGTCCAAAAAACAAACCAATATCAGGCAAAGTCATAGTACAAGAGCCAATGGCACTTTGAACTTCCTCATAAAAGGCAGCTGGATTCTTTCGCGGATCAGGCAATGCATTTTTAAGGGCCATATTATCTGCTCTATTCCAAGGACGTTTCACATTAATTACAACATTCTTATCTGTTTCAGGAGTAGAAGTTTGTGCCATGCTGATTTGGGATGTTTGTGCAGCTGCATCTGCTGCCTTTTTCTCCTCTCGCAAAGGGGCTGCATCAACACACACTTTAACCAAGCGTCTGATCGTGTCAGCCACCTGGGAGAAGACAAAAAACCCTTCGCGTAGTTGTTTACAATCAGCTGCCACATCATCAGGCTCCATTTCTACCGAATATTTTCTAAACCGTTCAATAACCTCTGGGGCAAATGTATTGGTAAAATATATTTGCTCCCTTTACTGCCAACCTTTTAAAAGTTCAGAAGCAGTGGCAGTACTACGAACGGCTTTACGCGCAGCAGATCTAATCTGAGATGCACGTTCAGCAGATAACATCCAGCTAGTTTCTCTAGCTTTATCCTGGTCTGTAAGAGAGTCCTCATCCGACTCATAAGGAGCAGAAGGAAGAGTATAAGGAGGTGGATAATGATCTAATAAGAGAGAATCATCTTGGGGTTATTAAGAAAAGGATAAAGAGGTCTACGAACAATGTATTGGCCATTTACCTGTAAATGACGCTCCCTATCTTCCCTCTCTTTAATTTCTTTAATTTCCCTATTTTTCATTTCCAATGCTTTCGCATGAATGGTCTTACGTTGTTCTTTTTCAATCAAGGCTTGCTCACGCTTCATTCGCTCACACACTTCTTTCTCCCACATTCGCACACAGTCAAACATATCTTGCCTAGCCTTTCGCTTAAACATTTGTTGCTCCACATACTGAATCTTTCGGAATTCAAATGACCCATGCATAGGCCAACGCAACTCAGGATCCGTACGAGTGTATTTATTCCATAACATGCTGTACATTATGGAAGAGATACCATACTTAATATACATGTCCCTATTAGGCGTCCCCTCTGGGGGGGGGGGCGGTTGTGCTTCGTTGCATTTCAAACTGGTACCACTACAAAAGCAACACATCCTATGAAGTGTGCTGGAAACAGGCACCAAAAATAGTGCAGAATATGCAGTATTATAATCAAAGTAGCGCTTTCGGTACTCTTCATACGTTGGGCCGTTCAAACAAATTAAAATAGAGAAAAATCTCCTCATTACCTGCCTATATGAATTGCAATGCATATATAATTATCAAACAAATACTAATATTGGCCAATCTTATAAACAAAAGCCGCAGTAAGTGTTACTAAACTACCTTACCAATTAAAGGCATCAAATAAACAACAGCAAGTGCCGCAGAACGGCTCTTACCAATCAAATGGTGTCCAGGTTCCAACTGCCAAGTTCTCAAATCGACCAAATGGTCATTGCATGGCGAATTAACAGAAGAGATCTCAGTCGAGGACCGGCGCCACCTGGATGGTCAGATCAGAAAGAAAAGAAAAAACGCCGTGGTTGCCAAGACGCGGGTCTCCTCAAGCAGCGATCGCGTCCACAGCGAGATTCCAATCCTTGGTCTCGACCACTCCTTCGGGCATCTGAGTCGCCGATGAGCCACACGTTGGGCGCCAATTTGTGGTGGTGGGCCTCAGCAAGGCCTACCAGTGCTAGGGGTTCTCCCTTCTCTGCACAGAGTCATCAGACCATAGAATAGAAGTTGGCACAGAAACTGGAATAGAAAATACAAAGTTTATTAAACCTCATGAGGTGAAACTACATTCACACAGCACCCTTCGGTAATTTATGAAGTAGCACACTGAATGGAGGGAGCTTGGTCCTTTTATACCCACACATGGGCTAACAGGAAGGTAGGACAGAGCACATGGCGAGCACATGGTAGCACATGGCAAACAAAATGGCTGACATCCATTTTTTATTTCTTCCACAAAACGGACAAGATAGTTTCTAAATACAGGAAGTCTTCTGCTAATGCTTAACCTAATTGCTGCCAAATTACAACAAGAGGGCCAGTTACGTTGAGCGGACGATCCTGGCAAGACTTCAAGCCCCTTTCTTGGATCTTCACCACTTTTGCTAATAAATGCCAAAACGTTGGCATTCAGATCCGGGGTCATTGCGACTGTGTCAGGGAGGGAAGGGCGGGTGCATTCAGATCTCAAGCGAGACTTTACTTGCTTAGGGATCTCCTTTCAAGCCAGAAGGCAATGTATTCAGCTACATGGTGCCCATTCTGGGATAAGGTGTGCTTAGTTAGGAGTGGGTCAAACATATCTCCCCCTAAAGGGTCAACAATGCACATCTTGGATCCTGAGGCCTTGGATGCCTCCTCTGATGTTCCCTTCCTCCTGACCTCGATCTCATCAAGGTCATGGTCAAAATCTGAAAAACAAGAGAGGTAAATTTCAGGCACAAAAGCCTCATTATTGTTGATACAAATGAGAACTTTTCTGCATTTTTCCTGCCCATCCATAGTGCACAAGGCACTGATCTTGTCACTGCCTAGTTTGTGTGATAAATCCTCCCCAGTAGATTTAGACTGTTTTGCTTTTTTAGGCAGACAAGCACCTGACACCCTTTTTCTTTGAGCCTTAACTACCCATTATGAGACTTCAGGCTGCTCTGTGCCCTTTAGAATCCTACCCTTCTTAGAGTAGGCTTCCAATTTCTTGCTGATGGTGTCATCCAGAGACCCCATCAATTTTCTAGAGGGCCCTGTTGACCATACTCTCTAATTTAGCCTCCATCCTGTCCCCCAAGGGTTCCTCTGACATATTGGTGGTCCAGAACAATCAGAGGAGCCAGCTGAAATGCAGTTGTATTCCAAATGCCAGAATGTGACATAAGAAAATTACCAATCTCATGAAATGTCTGCCCCATTACTGTAAATTAGGTATTCACAGTTTATTAAAATGGCGGCCAATGCTGACGTACATGCATGGGCAGCGACGAAGGAACTTTCCTCTAGACCTTGGATTTCCTCTATTACTTTTTTCAGTTGTTTTTAAAATGATTTATGGAATATGCCTAATAGGCCGGTGCAGTCACAACATCGCGCCACACTGAGGAAGTCAGGGAAACGTGGGGGCCTGCGGAGAGTGCGCGCACTGTAGCGATTGCTATAGAGGCAACCGCATTACTGGACCCACTTTTAAAAGTCAACCAGTGAATAGCAGGACAAAGTGGTAGCCTCTAAATGTACACTAGAAGCGGGGCTTGCAGGGTAAATCAAAACAAACAATTTAGAAAAGGCGCCAAGTAGAAAAAAACACTCAGGCAACAAAATAATATTTAATAATACAGTGAAAAGAACAGAGATAAATGAACACTGAGTAGTGTCCACTTCACAGGGGACTGCTAGTAAGGTATACCAAAGGAACATAAGAAAGTAAAGCGTAGAGTACTTATCTTGTGAGCAGCAGCAACAAAGAAGGAAGATGTCTGTGCGTTGATGGAAAAAAATCCATACACTACCCCTCCCAACAGTTGGGTAGCTAACCTGCCCCCCAATCTATCACAGAGACTGAAAAGACCCGGAGACGCTATGTCTGTGAACGATGCGGCGGCTCTCGCCTCCTCATACGACAATCATAGTGCTACCACCGACCTATCCAAAATACGGGTGATCACCGGACTAGGTAGAGTCCAAGCCCCCGCCAACTCACCAAGACCTCCGACCACCTGCACGTACATCCCCATGTCCCCCATAATGAAGAAACCCAAAACAGAGACGACCCCCACAAACTGCATGCTCATTAATTGTAGGTCAGCCACCAAACACACCACTGAACTAGCTGAATCCATCCTCACTCATTACATCGAAATAGCATTCATCACTGAAACCTGGCTTAACGACTCCCTTCCCCTCCTGGACACCCTCGCCCCCCCAGGCTTTACAATCACTAACAAAAACAGAAAAGACCATAGAGGTGGAGGCTTAGCAATCATCCACAGAGACAATGTGTCTGTGACGGAATCAGAATCATTCAACTACAACACCTTTGAGTGCCTAACTGTCAACATCATCACCTGCAACAAAAATCCACTAACCTGCCACCTCATATACCACCCTCCAGGCAACTCAGCCGCTTTCACTGAACACCTGTCTGACCTAATTGCCCACTGCTCCCTACGAGATGCGAACAACCTTATCTTGGGCGACCTCAACCTATACTCGAATGAAGATAATAATCGGCTAATCCATAGTCTGAGCGAGTTACTATGCAATAACAACCTAATGCAGCACTGCTTAGAATCAATTCACAACAAAGGAGCAACCCTAGAAGCCATCATAGCCAATCAAGACACAGTGAGGATAAACCACACCCTGTCCGTAGATTGGTCTGACCACCACCTTATCCTTTTCCAACTCACTCAGCCAGCCACTCTCCAACTCCCCACCCAAGAACAACCAAAATGGACCAGAAATCTCACTTGAATCAAAATAACTGACTTGGAAGAAAGAGTCACTCTTCAACTCAGTCCCTCCTCGGCTGAGCTTTCCACTACAGAACTCACTGCCCACTAAAACATATCCTGTAAACTATTCTTGATCAGATGGCCCCTCTGAAACTAAAAACAACCAGGAACATCCCATCCAGATCCTGGTTCAATACGGACATCAATAACAAAAGGAGACAACTTAGAGCCACAGACAGACTTTGGAGAAACACCCCCTCCGATAGCCTTCTTGAACAACTCAAAGCAGCCCGAAGAAATTACAAAAAACACATCCATAATGAAAAAGCCAACTTCTTCTGCTCCGCCCTGGACAATTAAAAAAAACGGCCCAACAAACTATTTAAAATCATCAAGCTACAAACCACTAAGCCCACAGCAACTTTCACCCAGGCCTCCACTGAACTCTGCGAAAACTTTGCCATTTCCTCCGAGGAAAAAATCACCAGGATTGAACACTCTCTGGACACCAGCATAGATCCTGCCAATGAAAGCCTCCCCCTAGACTCTATAGAAAACACTTGCCTTCTCAGCACAACTTCATGGAAGGCCTTCACTCCCATCACAGAAGTCGAGATTACCAAGCTAATCTCCACATCCAAACCCGCTTCTCACCTCCTGGACCCTATACTTACTCAACTGATCAAAAATCTCAAACTCTCCATTGCTCCTTTCTGGTGAAGAATCATCAACAGTTCCCTGCAATCCGACATTATACCGATTGCATGAAAGTTGGCCAAGTCACGCCACTACTAAGAAAACCGCGCCTTGACTGCACAGACCTGAACAACTTCAGACCTGTCTCCAATCTCCCCCTCCTATCCAAAATCCTGAGAAATGCGTCCTCTCTCAGCTGACCCAACACATGGACAACATCATACTTCTTGACCCACACCAATCGGTGTTCAGAAAAGGTTACAGCAATGAGACGGTGATCCTCAACATCACAGACGACATCCACCAATCACTAGACTCCAAGCAATAATGCCTTCTCATTCTCCTCGACCTATCGGCAGCATTTGATCACCAACTTCTCATCAAGGCCTTACAAGAAAGGGTTGGTGCCAATGAAATGGTCCTCTGTTGGTTCTCATCTTTCCTCCAGGACCGTTCGCAAAAGATAAAAATCAAAAACTTTACCTCTGACCTCCACCCTGTCAGCAGATGTGTTCCTCAAGGCTCAGTGCTCTCACCACAACTGTTCCACATATACATAGTACCTCTCACCACCATTCTTAAAAAGGCAAAGATCCCCTTCCACCTATATGCAGATGACACCAAAATCTATCTAGAAACCTCCTCCCCAAACGACATCCTCAGACTTAACAACACTCTAAAAGAAATTCAATGCTGGCTATCCCAGAATCACCTTAAACTCAATCAAGACAAAACGGAGATCCTCCTCATCTCCAACAAAGAAGAGAACCCACAAACTGGAGTGTGGCTTAAAGCTTTGGACACTCTAAACAATAATCTCACCCTGGCCAAATCCGTAAAATCCTTAGGAATCACCCTAGACCTCAAACTGGACATGACCAACCACATCAAAAACTCTGCTAAGACTGCCTTCCTCAATCTAAAGCTTCTATACAAAATCAAACCATTCATCCCTGCTAAAGACCTTAAACAAGCCACCCAATCGCTGGTGCTATCCAGGCTCGATTATGGCAACGCAACCCCAACCGGCGCCACAAAATCCAACTTGGCTCCCCTCAAAACAATCCTCAACGCTGCAGCCAGAATGGTCACTGGAATCAGGAAGCATGACCACATCTCACCAGCTCTTAGAGAACTTAAATGGCTCCCAGTTGAACAGCGAGCCAATTTCAAAATGGTATGCCTCACGCACAAAGCCCTCCACACTGGAAAACCGGACTATCTAGCCGCCAAACTTAAAAGGGCCGGGCAGACGAGAAACCTCAGGAGCTCAAACTCCCTCCTTCTCATCCTCTTAAGAACACGTAAACACAAAACAGCTGCTATATCATTTGCTGGAACAGCCCCCAAAATTCGGAACTCCATCCCAGCAGACATTAGAACTACTAGACTACAAAAGTAAATCCAGGAGAGGAAATGGGTGTAACTTACCCTGGCCCTGTTAATGGCCCACATCTTGCTGTTGGACTATCCAGAGCTTGGGAAGAGCTGAAGGCCAGAGAGCAGCATGAAAGGGGTAGGTATAAGGTGGTTTGTATGGTGTTGTATGACTAATTATGTTTTTCCAGGATCACAAAAGAAGTCTATGTATTGGTGCTCAACTCACAACTCTCAAAATGTGAGGTTACTCTCTTGAAAATTAGAGTTGTAATGTGAGAGATGCTGTATGGACAGTAATGCATATATAACATTACATGCACTTGCACAGAACTGTATTAATGCCTAGGGCAATTCTGCTACGGTATATTCAAAATGAGATATGGTGTGACTATATGCATAATTGTTAACAGTGCCGCAACATATGTTCTTTGCTAAATATTCTCAAAGACCGGCCTACACGACCATAAAACTATATTATTATATTTGTTGGCACATATTCAGTGTGATTTTTATAAATAACAGAATTGGGTGTGCTTATCTTTATTACTTTGAACTGTTTTCTTCTATCTTCCCAAGTAGATGAATGTTCATAGCTTCAGAAACATTTGCATGAGTGATGTGTATGCACTTATAAAGCCACTATCAACCATACATTATAATTGTGCACCCAAGTGTTACCTCTAATGTTCGATATATTAATTGGCTGTCAGTTATAGTATAGGGTAAGTTACTACTAAGATTGTGGCTTTGTTCTTTTTAAGGTTGTTGGACCTGGACCTCTAGCCAAGGTCGGCCCCCAGATTTTAGACTTCTGTTTCTTACATTGTTTTTATTGGCATTAGGACTGTGTGCATTTTACCCTTGCTCACTCACTAAAACATGGTAAGATTATCTTACACCTAATTGGCACATTTCATTTAATTTTAAGTCCCTGATAAATAATAGTACATGTATGTGGGGCCAGTTAATTAGATGGTACTAGTGCGCCTGTCTCACTCATTGTGCCATACCCTAAAGTATCACTTTAAAACCTGTCTCAGGCCCGACACTTCAACCTCTAGTGCAGTTTAAAACTGCCACTGTGACCTGCCTAAATAAACTTTTACCATACCTAAATCTTCTTTTTTATAAGTCATCCCTAAGGTAGGTCCTAACAATTTACAAAGTAGTCTATGTGTAGTTATGTTTTACATGTCCTGCAGTAAAAAAAACTCCTAAAGTTCTTTTGGCTGTAGTAAGGCCTGTCTCCCCCATGAACTAAAATATAGTTACCTTATTACATTTAATAGTTGCTACGTTTTGGTTGGGAGCAGATAGTGAAATGCTGCTTGGACTCAATTATTTATCATTTAAAATTCTCTTCAATGGTGGAGTAGGATTTTCAGTGACAAATCTGAAAATGCCACTTTTAAAAGGTTTCCATTTTCTAGTCCCAACCATTTGTGCCTTCTGCCAGTGCCCTGGATTACTTGACTGTAAATAGTTCTGCTGTAGGGGGATTGTGTAATCCGACCAGAGAGTGATATGAATGGTGCTTAGAGGTGTGGACAGGCTGGGCCATCCTGCTAGGGTGACTAGGGGCAGAATGCACCCGGCCCCACTTGCACTTCAAAGACGTTGCCTCCTACACACACAGAGGTATCTGGCGCCAGGCCTGTCATTCCTGACAGTTTGGAACCATGACAAGGGAAGGAAAGAACTTTAAAGAACCAGATGTGAGGGTAGGACAAAGAGTCCCCTAGCACAAAGTCTGGCAGCAGGTATACATATTGGAACCCCTGAACCACCCTTGGGATCACTTCTGGACCTGTCGGAGACTCAGAAGAAGGGCTGCCCTGCTGCTGGAAGAACTGCTTTGCTCCCTGCTGCCTCAGGCAGGAATATGGGACAAGCTCCCTGAACCCAGGACCATTAGAGTGACTCCAAGAGCTAGCTAGCTATCCTCCTTCGTGAGCTACAGGGATTTAACAAGCTCCAGAGACACTGAAACCTGTCTTCCTGCTGCTGCTGGAATGAGTCCGAGCCCCCAAGTGGTGGCCCCCAGGTCCTGGACACTTGGTGTGGAGCTTTGGTGCCCTCTTCCGACTAAATCCCAAAACCTGGGACTTAAAAGATTTTTTTGCAAAACCTGCTTTAGGAGCCGCCAGGAGACTAGGACCTACCTGCAAGCATATCAGATGAAGTTGTATCGCCAGTGGTATTGACTCCGCCACAGCTCCTGTTAAGTCATTCTCCACAGCTACAAATCATTTTCAGAGGGACCTCTCGATGAAGGTATCCGGTTGCTGTGCCATGCTGAAAACTCTATCTTCTTCAGGAAATGTTCACACATTTTTTTAAGTCCAAAGGAACTCTTCGACTAGGACAAACCTGGTGACTGTGTCCGACCTGTGCTCTATTTTAGTAGGCATTAACTAATGAATGTGTTGCGGTCCCACGTGACCAGATACCCTCGGTTTGTGTTTATTTTTTTCACTTGGCGGTATTTTACCCCAAAACTCTAAAAATTCATAACTCTGGCTCTACTGATTGGATTAAATTAGTTTTGCTGCTGGGTCTGTGTGACGGTGCGGGACTCGATACCCCTACAGGGGACGTGGAACAAACACAGGACTGGTGGCTAGCTACCCACCTCTCACCTGCTTATGTCCCCCCTCACCAGGAGTCCCCTCAATTCCAACAGGATGAATGGTATGAGCAGCAAAGACGGGTCCTTTAATGGAGGGTTCGAACATGACGAGACTCCTCCCAGTGACGTCACCACGCTGCTGACAACAAATGCGAGCGGAACCAGGAAGTCGGCGGACAGTGTTTCCCCGGAGGACGAGAGCAGCGTTGGAGAGCAGAGAAGAGGAGAGGAGCGAAACTTCACGAAGGAGGACGAGACGGTAGAAGATCCCCGCGGTGATATCAGCAAGCCCGGAGGCCAACGTCACCACAAAGCGCCCCGCCATGCTCCCACGGGAGGAGCATGGCTCCAACAGGTACGGGGCAGAGTGGCGGGTTGGGTGGGGCAAAACAGCCTGCCTGATACCAGTAACCAGTGTAAATAAGTGTAAAACTCTGTGTACAGATTGCCTGGCAACCCCTCCCTTACACGAGCATTCGGAGCACTTGTAGAGATTGTAGATAGCACTACTCCACTTGGTTTCCTTCACCCCCAGTCCTTATTCAAAATCTCCCGGTATCCCTTCTAAATACCCCCACTTGTCTCTTTCTCTTATGGTTGCTGGACGGAGCGGAGAACCTGCTGTCAGCTGAGCTCCCAGGGACCACACCATTCACCACCCGTGGCTTCTGCCCAATATCAAGACGGATCCAGCAACATTCGCCAGGGAAAGACTGACAAGCCGGAAGAGAAATTCATATATAAAAATAAAGCCTTCTTTAAGATCCTTACTTAAGGCCTCTGACTCCCTTCCTTCTGCCCCTTCCACCCATTACAGTCTGGTGGCTCAGTGGACTAATGCTTCTACTGCAGGGGCCTGTGTTCAAACTCATGGTCACAGGTTCAAAACCCGGCGGGTCCACTCAGCCTTTTATCCATCTGAGGTCGATAAATTGAGTACCATTGAGTTGGGTAACAAGAAACATCTGTTATTCAGCGCCAAGATACCTCCGGGTGAACGTACGCTTTACAAATACACATGTTATGTTATGGGAGCATGGGAAAGGATCAAGGTCGAGACTTCGTCTTAATACAGAAGGTTTTATTTTGTAAGCATGTCTCCTCCTACACGAAGCCAGAGTTATGCCTCTGTATAATACTTCTTATCCGGGGTCTTCTTCACTTCGGCCGTCTTTCTCGTCACCCCCTGGTCTGTTCAGTTTCCTCTTGACCGTGCCGCTAAGGTGCATAGAAATAAGGAGGGGAAAAAGTATTATTTTTCGGTAACGTCAAGTATGGGGAAGAGGAGAGAGGGACCACCCGTTCGTGCTCGGTGCTGTACAACAAGGTGAACGTGCTCAAGGAGTCGAGAAGTACGAAGTGGCAGGATAGAGGGTGAGGAAAAATACGACTCTACTTGCCGGACTTTCCCCGTGTCCCATCCCACCCGCAACCCTATTCCGTACCTTCGAGAGACACGCTTCTCCTGAAGCGTGGCTGGGCGCAGCGTGGTATCGTTGGCCTCCTGGCTCCTTCGGATCGTTCACCTCCTCTGTGACTCGTAGCAGCGGCACCCGTACGGTTGTTGTGGTTCCCGGGCTTCTCGGCTCTACTTCTCTTTTATCCACGTCTTCACTGACTCCGGAAGTCTCTTTCTCTTCTGCTCTGGTTTCCTTCTTTCTTATTGGATCTGGAGAGCTGACGTCCAGAAAGGAGGTGGTCCTCCTGCAGTTTACGTCCCACTTAAAGGGACCGGTCTCCAATTCAGATTCATCCGCTTTATGCGTGATAAATGGACTCGGGTCCCAGTCATCCTCTTGAGAAAGAAAAAGGGGAACAGTATCAGGTGGAGCAGTCCACCAGTCGTCTCTTGTTTCAAGGGTCCCTTGATCTGGGGGCACACTGTGACACTGTAATGTTATTTAATAACATTTACTATACTTTTTAACATTTCATTGGATTTTCTCATGTGATGGGTTTTCAATACATTACTGTTTGTATGCAGTATAAATACTTTACATATTGCCTCTAATTTAAGCCTAACAGCTTTTATGTCAACGTAGAGGAATAAGCGCAGAGTAATTTAGTAACTTTTGTTGTTCACCCTGACAAGGATAGTGTTTGATGCAAGGGTAAGCTTCTACCCCTACAACCAATAACCCCATTTCTTACAAACGTACACTCTTTCAAACAAGTTTTACACTAATAGTGTGTGTATTATAAATACATGAACGCCTGATGTCGGAGACTTCTGTGCCTGCCTGTAAATATATAAATGTGAGCTATGCAAATAAGAATCTGTAGCAAGTGATTGATTAGTCACATTAACCAATATTGATGATTTAAGACAATTGGTAGAAGAATGTTTGCTATTTGAGTACAGACCTACAGTTAAACACTGATTTTCACTCAATCAATATTGAAATAACTCCAGTAATTGTGAATATTTGGAGAAGATTTCTTTTTTCTTAAAGTTTTATTGTTTTATGCAAGGAACAAACAAGGCACAGAAAGTTTACATGAGTACATAGCTTAAGCGCCACAAATATTTGAAACAATAGCATTTAGGCCATACAATACAAAAATGAGGGGAAAAAAAGAAAAAAAAGCAACAAGAAAAAAAAACCATAAGGAGAATGAGGCTATTTCATAACAACATACCGTTACTGAAAATGAAAAAAGGGCAAACAGAGATATCCAAACAGAAATATCAAAACAATTACAGCAATTGCAGACCATTCATTATATCCATTCGGTGATAGGGTTCCAAATTTTTAGCCCTATACTGCGCTTACGAATACTCTTAGTTTTATATATTGCAATCTCTAAAATATATATAGATAAAGACTGAGCTCTCCACCCCAAAAAGGAGGGCGGATCAGGAGAGATCCATTCTCTGGAAATACAGCCCCGTAAGACAGACATACAAATAAACAGAAAAGAGGTCCGGTCCTTAGAAATAGTCAGACATGTGGAATCAGTCCCAAACAGCACCATCTCCGCATTTATACTTATAGGTGGGCCCATTATTTCCGTCAAGAAATTTTGTGTGGAAATCAGTAAGGGACCAAGTTTACCACATGAAAAAAACATATGTTGAGCATCAGCCGCAAAGCAGCCACATCTACTACAGCTAGCTCGTGGACCCGTACTCCATTTGGAGACTTTCCTGGGAGAATAATACAAGTCATGTAGAACCATATAATGTTGGGCCAACATCTTACCCGATATCAGCACCTCTTTGGACAAATTAATGGAAGAATAAAGATGAATTGTTGGTATGTTTAATTTAGTTCTCCATCTCTCCTGACACTGATCCAGATCTTCTGAAAGTGACTGAATCAGACAGGAGTAAAAGAAGCCTATTGGTTGCCCCCTTGCCATCCCTTCCAATAGCGGAAATTGTTTAAAACGAGCTTCATATTCCCTCAGCCGTGTATAATAACTGCGGATCTGGAGAAATTTAAAAAAATCATTTTTATGTACTCCATATTTACATTGTATTCGTTAAATAGTAATGGTTGGAGATTAGAGAACATGTCACCTAAATTAATAATCCCCAAATGATGCCATTTCCGGGTGGTTACATCCCAAAAGATATTAGGTAGAATTGCGGCGGCCGCAAATGGGGTGTAACAGTTTATTTGAGGAAGTCCAATGTATCGCCTAATTTGTCTCCACACAGAAAATGCGGAGATCAACACCTTAAACTTGGTTTTTTATAGTAACTAGGCTCCAAGATTTTCAGGAGGCAACCATTAACATTCTCCCCGATGAAAAAAATTGTTGGTGTAGGACACTGCAATAAACAACATTTTTCCCCAATAACTAAAGGTGAAATTAATTGCAAAACGGATGCCCAATAATAGAATACAAAATAAGGTATACCCCATTGTAGGAAGGTGGCTACCTGACTATGGTTACCCCAGATTTTTTGCCTTGTGTTTAGCTGGTTTTCGACTTAGTTGGCCTGGTTCCCTGCTAATCAGGGCCCCAGGCTATCTGCTCTCTCTGTAAAATGGATTCCATGTACCCTAGGTGCATAACTAGATTGGCTTGGGTCACCTTATCAGCCCCTGTACAGAGCACTATAGGTGCCCAGGGCATAGGTGCATCCAAGGCCTACCAGGGGCTGCAGCATATCTTTTGCCACCCCTGGCTGGCTATCTAAAATTGACACAACTGGCTGATCACTCAGCTGGGGCAAGGTGGTGTAATCACCCCTTGCTTAGATATAGTATGCCTATATCTAAACCTATCTGGACACATATAAACCTGTGAGCCACTCCTATGGCAGGCCTTAACAATCCTGAAGGCAGAGTGCGTGGTTTAATGTGAGATGGTGCTCTAGCATGAGCTGAGCCTGTCTGCAGCTGTCGGGACCAATTCCCTTAGCTGTTCCGGGATAATGCCAAACCATATACTATTAAGTGCATTATAATCCTCGCGGTTATATGTCAACTTTGGTTTGGCTTTATCAAAACATGTCGTGTAAGGTGTCATACGATTTGGAATACTACCCCCTCGCCAGTCCTGGCAACGGGGGTAGCATTCCACCCCTCTAGAGGGGACGACATGTTACTTTTGCTAAAACGCGGTTGATTTTTAAAAGAGCCTCAGATCCACAAAATGGATGCTTCTGCCACAGACACATGTCTGACCTCCTGCTGCTGACCGAAACTCAGCAGAGGAGGCCTGGACAAAGGATTTCCTGTCACAGGGAGGTGTGACACCACCCCAGACAGGAGATAGTGGATTGTAGCAGGGAGGTTTGAATGAAACCAGACAGTGCCTGGGGAGCACAAGGCTTCCCCTTGCATAATCCGGTCAAACCGGTTCTGGGGCAGCCCAGCCCCAGCTCCAGTGAGACCTGGACAAAGGAAAGGGGGTGTAACCACCCCCCTTCCTGGTCCCACCCATAGGGGAGGGACCTAGCAGGAGATCCACCCCTCAGATTGGAATAAGAGGGGGAGCAGTGCCAATGCAACTCAGATCATCCTGAAATCAACTTTAAACTAAGAAGACGACTGGACTTCGACATTCTGATGATAGAAGACTGAAGAGCATCTCCCTTGTGGCCTAGGAGGGGCCACCCTGTGAACACAGGCACCACCCAGCACCTCGACGTCTGCTTTGCCGCCGCCTCCCGCCGGAGCCCGAGTGCAGAGCCTGACAAGACACAGCTTCGCAGACTTCTCCCAGCCCGATCCACAGTCCCTGCAAAGAAGGGACCCGTGGAGGCACCGAGAGACGTGGGAGCGGCCATCTTGAAAGACCCCCGAGACGCTGACTGCGCAGCACCCGAGGCACCCTCGACTCTGTGCTTTGGGGTTTGAGAAGCCCCACAACCGAGCAGCATTTGCACCAAAGATCAGCCCTCCAGCATCTCCACGATCTGCGTGGGGCCCTTTTGTTTTGTGCCACTCGACTCGCCATCCCGTCCGCTTGTCACGTGGTCAGCGGCCATCTTGGCGACGAAATCTACGATTTACACTGTGGGTCTGGTTGCTCCAGACCTGCCCTCGCTCCTGTAGAAAGGAGTACCCGCTCTGACCTTGCTGGTCTGAGTAATAAGCCTTTTTCACTTTCCCCGTGGCTTGCATTAGCCAAGGCTTGTTTGCTTCAATCGAGTTGCCGACACCGCCATCCGCTAGAGCCTTCGAGGGACAGCTCGTTATCGACTCCTGGACGTCCTTGACCTCTTCGTGTCCACGCAGCTGCAGAGAGAAGCAACCCCTGATCACCTGTTTGCACCCGACTTTGCCTGGTTCCAATCTGGTTCCACGGTGGTCACTGGTCAGTGACTTTGAACATTGTCCCCTCTGCTTTCAGGTCTTCACCACTTCAGATCCACCCTTGGATCCACCGGACACTTCTGCTTCACAGCGCCTGCAGCTGCAACAGCTTCAAGCACCAAGGACCTGCGTGACAGAACCCGACGCCACTTCGACCCTGTGCACCCACGGCCTGTGGGTGAGGTAACATTGCAACGCCGGTGTTCCCACACTGGTACACACCTCTAGGGTCTGTGTCTAAAGTTTTGTGTTCCTAGGTTCAGCGGAAGTATCTTTTAATTCACTTTATGCAACTTTTACGCACCATTGACATTGCATTGGTGCGCGCCGCACTTTCCGTGCTGCACCCGTCTCCTGTGGGCTACTCCCGACTTCAGCATTGCTAGTCCTGACTGCTCCCAGCGAATCTCTAGGCCCTAGGCCTAACCACTGTTCGATAAGTGTTCCTTATACCACTTTTTTAATATATGGTCTGAGTGGCCACCCGCCCTCATCCATAACTGTGCAACTTTATATGTTTTACTGTGCTTTTGATTTAACGCTTGTGCCCCTTTCCTCATAAAGAGTACTGGGGAGTAATTTAGAAATAAATACATATATTTTTACAATATATACTTGTGTGGTGTCCTTTCATTTGATTACAGGATTGTATGTGGTAAAACAAGCTCGCTTAACACGACCTCTTAAGTTAAGCCTTTAAGGCTGCTTAGTCCATGCTACCACTAGGATAGCTTGTCTACAAGGTTGACTTACAACCTGACATCTTTGGGGTTTGTTTGGACTGATACCCAGTGGTTCCAGAATTGGAAACACTACATATCAGGCCAACTTCTCACACCCATCCTCCCTTGGATCTTGGAAGTGCCATTTTTTTAAGTGCCCTTCTGTTTTGTTTGTACCCCCAAAGAAATCTTGATGAAACATTTTCAAGTTTTTTCAAACAAGATAAAGAAAATTCTAACGGCATAGAACTAAATAGATAGAGAAATTTAGGGAGGGCCAGCATTTTCAAAACGTTTGCTCTTCCATATAGGGATAAATGCAAGTGATTAAGGCGTTCTAGAGTAGACTTGACTCACTCTAAGACTGGAATAAAATTGATCTCTGGAATCCTGCTGATGGGTGAAGTAATTTTAACACCAAGATATGTAGCCTCAGTAACCCCGATTGTATTCCTTGGAGCATCATCCCCAACATATAATACCTGAGTTTTCTTTATATTAAGCTTATATCCCGCAAAGTGACCAAACTGCTTAGCCAGGATTTCTACTGTCGTAAGAGCAGGCACCAAGTCTGCAGTTAGAATCACAATATCGTCCGCATATGCGAGAGCTCTATACTCGATCATGTTTATACTAATAGGTTTAATTTGGGCTGATTCCGTTAATTTAACCCAAAAAAAATCGATATATAATGCAAATAATAAAGGGGACGTGGGACAGCCTTGTATAGTCCCACGAGAAATAAAAAATGGGTCAGATTCTTTACATGCTAAGCGAATAGAAGCTTTGGGGCTAAATTTGGAGATGATGTAAAGCCATTTCATGCAGAAAGGCACCATTTCGAGATATATTTTGCAGTTCTGTCCTACTCTCATGTGGTGTACATGCTCACATTTTACCAATATTTGGTTGAAGTCCCCACTTCATCTTTTCTTCCAAATAGCAGGCTTTAGACCAGTAACCAGTGTCCAGGACTTTGAGAGGAGATGTCAGGGAAATAGTTGTGCAGATGCCAGAGTATGGAAAGGGGTGACCACTCGGTCCCCCCGAACGTATGGTTGGGTGCCCCGATCCTCCCGGGAAACCATTTTGGGCGGGGGGCGTGTCTCGGCTGGTATGCCCGAAGCGGCGTAGCCGGGGCGCGCCTTTTTCCCGCCCAAGAGGGGTTGTCCTAGACACCTACAGCGAAGACCATGCCCAGTAGGCGTACCGGAGGAGGGTACACGCCCTCCCGCAGAAGAATAAATAGAGCGGGAATCCGAAGAAGCGTCCTCTTGTTCCTATGCTCTGAAGGCTGCACCCACTCGTTGCTCGTGAGCCCTCGACGGAACAAGCAGCAATTTTAAGAACTTGTAATTCTTGTGTTTCTCTTTCAGTGATTGGGAGTCGAAGAGTCCAGGACCTCGTTGATCGTCTAGGAGCGGATACTCTAAACCATGGCTGGCAAGAAAGCAGAAAAGGGTTCCGAAACGGATAAGGTGCTACGCCTGTTGTCAAACAGGATGGCTTGCATGGACCGGAAACTCGGACAAGTCCAATCGATCGGCCGAGGATTGGCGGAGGTAAAAAAACAACTGGCTGCACTGAGCAATCCCGGTAACCCTAAGAAGGTAATAGGCCCGGCCTTGCCGGGAGTCGTCCCCGAGGGTAGAGGGAAGCGGGTCAAGAAGAGGGCGGTTTCAGGGGAGGTTCCGGTCCCAGAGGTACCCCCATTCGCCCCTATCACACCGGCAGACAACCCGGTACCGATCCCAGATGCGGGTCAGCCGATCTCGGTAGTGATTACCCCCGCTAACGATGAGGAAATGCCTCCCGAATTGGCCATCCAGTTGGCTGCATGGCTCGATAAGAAGGCAGGGGGTGCAGTGGCACCTGGAGACACGGCCGAAGAGGCCAAGCGACTAATCGAGCAATTACGGCAGTCGAGAGATGCCGCAAAGGCCTCTTGTTTCCCCACAGGTGGCACCAGTGGTACCTGCAGTTGGTCACGAGAAAACGGCGGGAACAACGACCGAACCGGGTAAGCTCGCTTTGCCAATGGCAGGGGAGGGTTCATTACCCTCAAGGCGGGAGAAGGTGGCACAGCACATCCCTGTGGTCACAAAAGAGTTAATATGGGCAGACAAATATGTCAATATGTTTTCATTATTAACTGACCATCGCGAGATGGAATATGCTAAGACCCAGAAAGATTAGTGGCACCCGAGCGTGTGGCGCACCAAGATGGCGGAATTCAGGGTGGATGAGACGGTAACAAATTGGGTTAAGGCCTTTTCTATATTTACTGCAGTTATGGGGGAACGTAAACCCGGGGTGTTAACTGAATTGTCTTGCTATCAAAATCGTATTATGGATTTTTATGCAATGTATGAGGGAGAGGAATGGAAAGGTTATGACATGAAATTCCGAAAAGCGAAAGAATATGATGCTTCTCTGACTTGGGACTGCCTCGACGTCATGGCACAAGCAGCTCCTGCCAGGGGCGGCAGGTACGTCCTCGCCAGGCGGGAGTGGGTCGGGGATCGTCCGCCAAAAGCCCGCTGTGCCCTTTCGAGCGGGCGCCGGTGGGGATTACCAGCCGAAAACCGGCGGGAATGGCGGCAAGCGGGGGGGTCTGTTGGGGCTTCAATCGAGGCAACTGTAACAGACCGCAAGGAACATGTAGGTTCAAGCATGTGTGTGCGGGCTGTGGGAATTCCTCACACCCGGAGAGTGCATGTAGATCAAAAAATAGCGGGACGGGAGGTAAAGGAGGGTCCAAGCAGGAGTGAGGTAGAACGCTGTGACCGATTGCCTACACCCGTTGATATCATGGCTATGACTCCTTGGTTGAACAAATACCCTGATCATGTCTCCGCCGGGGTGTTGAGGAAGGGATTCCTACACGGCTTCCACATCCCGGCGCGGGATTTTCGAGGGGACTCCTTTTGTAAAAAACAGTTATCGGTACAACACAACCCAAGTGTGGCTGAAAGAAAAATCGCGAAGGAAGTCAGCTTAGGGCGAGTGGCAGGGCCTTTTCATCGCCCGCCGATGGCGGAGTTCATCTGTTCCCCATTAGGGGTTGTCCCGAGAAAAGACCTAGGGGAGTTTAGGCTCATTCATAACCTGTCTGCTCCAACGGGTTCCTCGGTGAACGAGGCCATTCACCCAGAAGTTTGTTCGGTGCGGTACGCATCGTTCGATGAGGCCGTGGCCATGCTGAATCGCCTGGGCCCCGGGGCGCTGATGGCGAAATCAGATATCGAGTCGGCATTCCGGTTGCTCCCGGTACACCCGAAGGATCAGCGCTTGCTAGGTTTTGCATTCCAAGGGAGTTATTAGATGGATAAATGCATGCCTATGGGTTTCTCCATTTCTTGTGCCTATTTTGAAATGTTCAGTTGTTTTTTAGAGTGGGCATTCACCGAGGCCACAGGACATAGGCATGTTATGCATTATCTTGATGACTTCCTGTTCTTGGGAGCAGCCGGCGATACGGAATGTGCGCAGGCGCTGCACGACTTCTGCATCCTCATGAGGGAGTTTGGAGTCCCATTGGCACCAGGTAAGACGGTTGGACCATCTACTTCACTGGAGTTTCTGGGAATTGAGCTCGATTCTGTGGAGGGATGTTTCCGTTTACCGATGGTAAAGGTGGCCAAGTTTAGGGCTTCCTTGACGCTATGCTTGGGTAAGAAGAAAGTGACCCTGCATCAGTTGCAACAAACAGTGGGTCAGCTTAACTTTGCCCTGAGAGTGATACCAATGGCCCGCCCCTTCTCACGCTCTATTGCACAAGCTATGGTTGGTCTCAAAGAAGGACACCACTGTACGAGACTGTCTGCAGAGGTTCGCCAGGATATGTGCATTTGGTTGGCATTTCTGGCGGACTTCAACGGTCGAGTCGTGTGGAGCAAGCCGCCAGCGTCTTCGGATGAACTAGGTCTGTGGACTGACTCAGCGGGGAGCGTGGGATTTGGCGCCATCTTTGGTAATCGATGGTCGGCGCAAATATGGCCGACGTGGTGGCACTCCAGCGGTCTCACAGGTAACATTGGGTTCCTGGAGTTCCTGGAGTTATTCCCCATTTGGGTTGCTCTGATGGCATGGCCAGACGATTTCAGGGACCGCTCTGTGGTGTTTTGGTCAGATAATATGACTGTTGTCGAATGCATTAACCAACAGGCAGCACGCTGCAAATGGATCTTGAGATTGTTGAAAGAAGTTGTGCTGCTTTGCATGAGACTGAATGTACAGTTCAGGGCGAAACATGTGCCGGAGTACTGAATCATGCGGCTGATGCACTCTCTCGTTCACATATGCAGGCGTTCAGGGGTTATCTACCTACAGCGGACCTAGTGGCGGCACCATTCCCTGAAGCACTTTGGCTAATCGGTGCCCCGGATTACAGGACCTCGTGGCAGCAAGCTTAGCCCCCAGTACAAGGAAGGCATACGAAGGAGCGTTTCGTTCCTATTGCACATTTTTGGGTCCGACAGGGAGTCAGAGCTGGGGTCAGGAGGAATCCTTCCTGGGGTTCCTGGTAGCGCTGCACAGAGAAGACCGATCAGCGGCTACGGCCAATAGGCATAGGGCGGCCATTTCATTCATGGCGCAGGTGCATGGCATGAAAGACCCGACGGGTTCCTTTTTGGTTAAGAAGGCCCTTCGTGGCTGGCAGCGCCTCGAGGGTCGCAAGCAAGATGCGAGGCACCCGATTGGCCTAGACAGGTTGTCTCTACTTGTAGCGAAACTAGACGAGACGTGCTCCTCCATGGGGCTATGCGGGTGAGCGAACTGGTCGCAAGGAGTAAGAAAGATATCGAGGGAGGCTTGCGCAGGGATCACGTCCAAATTAGGGGTGATTCGATGGTGGTCTTGATAGCCAGGTCCAAGACCGATCAGAGGGCTATGGGAAATAGTGTTGTCATGCAGCACGCGCGAGGGTCCCCCACGTGCCCGATAAAGTGTATAGAGGAATACTTGGCACTAAGGGCGGCTACATGGGGGGGGAGTTTGCTGAGGCACAAGGATGGCACCCCACTGACGAGGTTTCAGTTCCAGGGGGTGCTAGCACTGACAATCGCTGCTGCGGGCATGGACCCGTGCGATTTTGGGACCCACTCCATAGGATAGGGGCTGCTACTGAGGCTACAGCCAGGGGTCAGAGTGCGGAGGAAGTGAAACAGTTGGGACGATGGTCCTCGAATTGCTTCAAAAGGTATGTGCGATTGCACATGTTATAAAGATCAATTGACATGCACTCACGCTTCTTGTCTTTTGTTTGAATTACAGTTTCGCGAGCCTGTCACGCGGGGCGGAATTTGCAGTCGACCCAGCACCAGGAGACCAGCGGTCGAGGATCACCGTCTGAAGAAAGAGTGGTATGGGTCGTGGGCCACTCATATGTGAGGCGCGCCGGGGACGTATTCAAAGCAGGTGACGCGACTCACGCAGCTGGGGAATACAAGTACAGAGTGGCCTTCCATGGGAAGGGCGGGCTCTCTTTTGACCAATTCGATTCATTTTTTGAGGGTCTCTTAGGGCGGCAAAGGTCACCGCCATCTGTAGTCATAGTACACCTGGGGGGCAATGACTTGGTGACACTGGGTAGACGAGTGTTGTTTGAGCAAGTTTTGTCTGCTGTTAGCTGGTTGGCTAAAAGAATCCCGGGGTGCACGATTGCCTGGTCCCACATGATTCCCAGGAAGGTATGGCGGGGGGCCTTTCGGTGTCAGCACTGAACCATTCGGTAAAAAGGGTTAACAATAAAATTGGTAGATGGGTTCGCTCTTCGCAGTTGCATAGCATTCCTCATGGGTGTATTCGGGGTGATCACATGTATCTGAATGATGGGGTTCACCTGTCCAGGGAGGGGAATGATTTACTCATAGGAGACTTCATAGCATGGCTAAGGGGTTTGAGGACGCATGACCTTTAGGAGGAGTAGGGGGGGCCGGATAGTCGGTCAACTATCCGGCCTGTGGCGGTAAGGTCATGATCGGTGAGCAGTAATTTCAAGGTCCCTAGAGGGGGGCGCCACCCAGAATGGATGGGAGCGCCCGGGGGGAGGCGGCCATTGGCCCCTCTCACGGGGAGGCGGCACCCACTAAGGATGGGTCGCCTAAGGGGAGACGGCCATAGGCCCCTCCCAGGGAAGGAGGAGGCTATATGCCCCTCCTACTAATTTCCCGGGGGCCGGATATCCGCGACGGCGGATAGAGAGTTTGGGGATGGGGGGAGTCCACGCTGTCCTTCCTACAGATACCTCACACGGGAACTCGGACGACCTTTAAGATGGCGTCGAGTCGAAAGGGGGCCCCCACCACGACAAGGGAAGTTACAGTTGGCAATGAGGGTAGAGTCCTCTGCGCATGCGCCACTCACACCGTGAGGGCGAGAGTTTTGGTAATAGGGATCTGACACCGGTTAAGACCTTACCGTTGGCCCTTAATGCTAGGATGTACAATTTTAATTTAGAATTGTTGCATTTGCAGGATGTTAGACTGGGCTAGGAAACCTTTGTATTAGCGATCTGTTAAGGTTAGCCAAAGAACATGTCTTCATTGAAATGTAATAAATGTAAAATTGTACATGATTATGAAACTTTTATTTAATGTTTTAAATTTTGTTTCATATTTTAATAAATACGGCCGGGAGGTGACTCCCTCCCGCCTTCCAAAAGTTCAAGCCTGTGTCCGACTTCCCATCCTTGGGGATTGTGTTGGGAGGGGGTGACGGGCATCCCGGCCATATAGTCCAGTGTGTGTCCACTTTAATCTTGTCAAGTGGCCTGCCTGCAGAACAGCCTTAAATTTGTTCAAGTAGCATATCAGTGGCATATTTAGTGCTCACATTTTATGCTTAGGAACGTTTTGGTGTCCCTGTAGGTCACACATGTAGTCAGGTGACCCTTTGAGTCAATGCTGGGATCCTGAAGTGAAGGCGAGCAGGTCAGCTATTCATCTTAGCGTTCAGACAGCATGGCTGTCCTGCTCCTCTTCACAGGGGCCCTAGTGATGTGATTTTACACTTTGAGGATCATATCTATACACCGAGTGGCAGCCTGTGGATGGATTAAAAAGCATCTTTGGACACGGCTTGCCCTTCCTAGGTGTGTGCCCCGCCTGTCTAGGGAGACCTTCCTTAAGGGAAGCATGATGCCAGATTACTTTGTGTGTACATTGTTTATTGCCAAATGAAAGGCAAGTGGGGCATGTACCAGATCCACCCCACCCTTACTGACAACATACTCAATTCCTTTCAACACCCAACCACTATTCTTCACTGTCTTGTACAGATATATTATTTCAAGGGTGGCAGAAAATTACACGCCAGATGCAGCAGGAAAGTTCAAGCCAGGTCCATGAAGGTTTTTGCTGCACCATGAAAATTGATGTAAAGGTTTCATTTTCTGAATTATAAATAACAATTCAAATGTTACACTTACAGAGAATGTTACTTTATGCTCCGACACCAACCTGCTAGATGAAGGGGATATTGAGCCAGTCCTGGTTGTGCCCCTACCACACCAAAGATTTCTGCTTGTAAATCTGTTTGTAACGATGGACACAAGAGGTCTGGGATGAGGGTGACAGTAGAAGCGATTTTTTTTCCTTCTGTGTTGGGATGTTGTAATGACCGACTTTTTCGGCCCTCTTTGGAGGGAGAATGATGGAAGATGACTCCAGCCTATTACCCTTTGAGTACAGGGATTAGAACTATAAACAGGAATTATCCATGAGGCACAGTAGTGCATTTTCGTACCCTTTTCTTTAGATCAGGGCTTATAAACTTAAGTTAGGGGATAGATTCATTAGTATTAGTGATGATCCGTCCTTTTGCAAGAGTGTTAGTATACCTTCTATGGAGTTATGCTTATTTCGGGCCTTGTAGGCCTCAAACGGGACAGACTCCATTTTGCTTTCTGCTCGGCAGCTTGAGAGGCTTTCTAGGTCAAGTGTAATGTTTTAGTTTCGAGGTGTTGTTCGCTTGGAGAGAACCGGCTCAGGCTGGCCCTTATCGAAAGACTATATTTTTCTCCACTCCAAAGACACAACTTCAGGCCGGCCGGCTGGGAACGTGTCCTTGGTACGGGGAGGTACAAGAATTTGGTGGGCGGCAGGTTACTGCCCGTAACTTTCCATGAAGGGACAGGCTTCGATATTAGCGAAAGTGTTAGGCAATGAGTCAGTCAGTCCGTAGGCGGCAGCTAGCCGTTAGCATCTATGCCATTAATTATTTCCAGGCAGACAGTCGCCATTTTGAAGTCCGAGAAAGATCATGAAACTGAGACTCTCTGAGAAAGACTGAAGGAGAAGGAGAGGTAGCGCAGAGCGATCAGAGACAGAGAGAGACAGCAGCTAATAACGAGAGAGGTTCCAGTGACTTGGAGGGAAGCAGAGGAGATCGAGCATAGCGGTGCAGACGTGTACTCATGACTGCTAAGGTGTGATTCCGAGACGAGCCAAGACACAGACGAGAAGGGAACCTAGATGACTGCCGAACCCCGACTTCACGTTAATAAGGTGACCTCCGCCCTTTCCCTTATAGAGTGCACATTCTAACCTTTTACTTTTCTTTGCAGAATATATGCTATCGTATAGTATTGTGTTTATAATTTTTGTAATAAAAATACCCCAGTTCTTAGTGAACCGACATGTGCCTTGTATTCTTGTTCAATCAGGGTAACCTGGTCTTCTAGTCAGACATTGTTTGCATGAACAGATGCGAATCCCGATCAGGTAAGGAGTGACTGAGCAATGAGGGAGAGAGGGAACGTTTGATGCCAAGAGCAGAAGGTACATATTTCAATTTGGAAAGCCGTACTAATTTCTATTATTGTAGTTTTATCCTGAGTAGACAATGAGAGATTTCTTCCATAGGTGTTCATAGGAAAGTGATCATCGTTGGTACACGGCGTTAATGAGAGCACCGGGGGGACACGGTGTGGAGATCCGCCGGATTGTGGATCGTGTGTAAGTAAATGAGAGCACCGGGGGGACACGGTGTGGAGGTTCGCCGGATTGTGGACCGGATAAGTAAATGAGAGCACTGGGACTGCAGGCCCGTGTGTAGGCACGCCGGATTGCGTGTCGAGTGAGCACTGAGAGAGATCAGTGTGTAAGGGTACATAATCAGACCTGCCCCAGGGTAGATTAGTCTGGGCCTAAGTGGCCGCAAGACTAGCTGGTATGAATAGGATATTGTAGAAAACTTATGCATGTTTATTGCTATTTTCCCCCATCCTTAGGTACGAGATGTACATACCTATATCTATACCCATTGTAAATATGTTCTAAGGAGGGAGGTGATTACGTTCCGATTGGGTTAGAGGGGCTCCTAGGAGCTGATTCCATCTTGTCCGAAAATCCGGTCGGTACATCTGGCGTCACAAACTGTTTACGAAGCCTGTGTGCGCTGTATTGTTTTGATCTTGTTGGTTTGCGCTCGGCTCGTACGTATTTTCTTTGTTGATAATTGTGTATATATTTTTTGTGTGTCAAAATGTTTTCGAAAAAATCGAAATCTACTTTCAAATTGCCTGTTGAAATTCCCGGCTGGGAATCAACGCCTTACGAGGCCATGGCCCGTGAGTGGGCCGATTCTACTGGTTTGAGTGAGAATTGGACTTCTTGTTTGGAGCAGGCGGAGCCCGCTGATGTGGTTTCTTGCTTGCAAAAAGCTCCAGTAGTGAAGGGTGATGAGCTTCCTATTTTAGGACGCAGAGGTTGGATTGTGCCAACTGCATACAGAATGCTTCATGAGAAGTTTGTTAAATTGCAGAAGCGGTTTGTGGATATGGAGGAAAAGTTTGTTGAAGTGCAGAATGCGCATACTCTTTTGCGATGTCAGAATAAATTGCTTGCCGACAAACTTGAGACCTATCAAACTATAGCCGAAAGGGCTGCGGTGCGCATTGCGAAATATAAATACAGACACCGTCGTGGTCGTGTGTCTACACGGAAAGTGCGTCTGGTCGTGGCGAAAGCCGGACTGGATTGGAACCCCGACGAGTGGGATGGTAATATCTGGGATTCGAATGATTCTGGCTCCTCGGCTGAGGAGGGTGACAAGCGTGAGTCTTCTCGCTCCGTACGTGATTGTAAATCTGCTTCTTGTGACAAAGACGATATTTCTGGCGACCGTGGTCACTCTTCCCGTTCTGATGACGTATCTCGCCCTGATTGTTCTTCTAAATCTAAGGACCGAGCTTCTTCGGAGGCTCTTCCGGAGGTTTCTGCTCACCCTGTGTTTCGACGCAAATTACAACAGGCTCCTGGTATGCCGAATGGTATTCATTTGGATAGTATTGAAGATTTTACTCAACAGGAGGTTAGTGACATTTTACAACGATTTCGACAACGGCCCGGTGAAACTTTGCTTACATGGATGGTGCGCCTTTATGAACTGGGTGCTGCTGGTATCATGCTTGATACTGGTGATTGTTTACGATTTTGCTCTTTGAGTTCCGATTCTACTGTACAAGATCATTTTCGGAATTATAATGGTGCTGGCCAAATTATTTTGCTCCAGCTTGCGAATGATGGCTGTAATCATAAATACCCTACTGAATCTGATTGGCCTGTCAATGACAAGCCGTGGTACACTTTGCGCGATGCGTCGCAACGTTTGAAAGAGGAAGTGATGAAGACTGCGATTTTTCTCAGTACTTCTGACAGGTTGTTGGATGGTCTTTTAACATCTTCTGTATGCAATCGCATTATCCGTTCTTCCCCTGTTGCTTATAAGCAGGTTATGATGACTTTGTTAATTAATCAGACTGGCAATCCTTTGTCTATGGTGCTTGAATCTGTTCATCAGCTTGGTGAGTTGGGTGAATGGTTTAAACCTGAGAGACAATCTCGACCTGAGGGTCGTACTGCTGGTGATTATAAATTCTCTAGACGTGATATGTTTCTCGCACTTTTGGCTGATGGTGTGAAAATGGAGGACATTGACGGCGAACCTATTAATCGCTTATGGGAGATGTTTCGTAAGCGTGGTTTAGATCGGAAGGAGGGTGCCCGTTGTGTGCGAAAGAATGATTGTGACCGTGGTTCCGATGATAGTGGTGATGAGAGGCGTCGTTTGGATGCTGATCGCCGTGATGACCGGCGTTATGAACGTGATGTTTCCCCTTGTCGTGAGAACATAAGGGTGAGAGAGGGGGACAGAGAAAGGGGGAGAGATGATCGTGTTTCCAACAGACACAGAGATGAGAGAGGTTATTCCCCTGAGTTGAGGAGGAGGGAGGATCGTCACAAGCTTTCTGATCGCAATTCACAATACTTTGAAAATGACAAAAATCAATTTCGTAATAGAGATGGATACGAGCAGGACATTCTGATTCCCAAGAAACCTGAGAACATTTATCCTGATTTATCTTGGTTGACAGACCACGGTAAAAATGACTAGGAAATAGGTCAAGCTCCGGTACGCAGGTGGGCTCACAGAGACAACAGACCCTATGTCGATATTGAAATTTTTGGGAAACATCGTAATATCCAAAGGGCCCGAGCATTGGTGGATACTGGAGCGGAGGCCACTTTAATTCATGGTAAATCAAAGAAATTTAAAGGACAATTTTTCACGATTACTGGTTTAGGTGGAAAAGAGACCCCCGCAGTGCAAACTACACTTGAGATGAAAATTGGTAGAATTCCCCGTAAAGAATATTCTGTGTTAGTTGTACCGCTTTTGGAGTATATAATTGGAATTGATATTTTGAAAGGAATGACTTTGCATTTGGATGATGGTTGTTATCAATTTGGAACCAAGCATTACATTTCGTCCAGACCAGTACGGGTTGGCCGTTTACGGATGCCCCCCATAAAGATTCCCCAAGCTACGAAAGTCGTTTCTCAGAAACAATATCGTATTCCAGGTGGCCATGAAGAAATTAGTGCCACAATTCAGGATTTGGTTGACGCAGGAGTTATAACCCCGGTTACTTCTGCTTGGAATAATCCCGTTTGGCCTGTGCGCAAGAGTGATAATTCTTGGCGCATGACTGTTGATTATCGAGAGCTGAACAAACGCACACCTCGTTTGGCTGTTGCAGTCCCAGACATTGTTACTTTAATTCAGAGAATTCAGAAGCATCCAGGTACATGGTATGCGTCCATTGATATTGCAAATGCTTTCTTTTCGATTCCGATTGCCCCAGAGTGTCAGGAACAATTCAGTTTTACCTGGAATGGACGTCAAATGACGTTTAGAAGTCTTCCTCAAGGTTATGTCCATAGTCCTACGATCTGTCACCGGCTGGTGGCGGAACATTTGTCTGAGGTGGCTGTACATCCACAAATTCAAGTGTCTTCATTATATTGATGACATTTTAATTCATGGTGAGAGACACAAGATCAGGTCCAGACCCATTTAGATCAGATTCTTGACTGCTTACGTGCAAAAGGTTGGGAAATTAATCCTGATAAATTACAAGGTCCATCCCAAAATGTTAAATTTTTAGGCATCAATTGGCATGAAGGTCACAGAGAAGTGATCCCGCAAGTGAAACGTAAAATTTTAGACTTTGCAGTTCCGAGGAATAGAAAAGAAGCTCAGAGTTTCATTGGCTTGTTTGGTTTTTGACGTCAACATATTCCTCATTTGAGTCAGATTTTAGCTCCCTTATATCGAGTCACTCGTAAAAAGAATGCGTTTGAATGGGGTGAACCACAACAAAATGCTTTTACTTTAGCGAAAGAAGCGATTCAGTACGCCTTGGATCTGTGGCCTGTGGGCGAGGGTGATGTGGATTTGAATGTGTCTGTGGAAGGTCTGTATGCCAATTGGAGTTTACGGCAAAAGCAGGGCAGACAAAAAGTGCCATTAGGTTTTTCGACTAAAAAGTTACCTGAGGCTGGTGAGCGTTATACACCTTTTGAGAAACAGTTGCTTGCATGTTATTGGGCTCTGGTGGATACCGAACAATTGACCTTAGGTCATGCTGTGATTTTGAGACCTGAAATTCCTATCATGCAGTGGGTTTTGAGTTCGCCGAAATCCCATCGAATTGGACATGCTCATGAGGCGAGCGTGATTAAATGGAAATGGTACATTCAGGACAGGGCACGTGTGGGTCCGAAAGGTGTGGCAGTGTTACATGAGCGAGTGGCGCAGGCGCCATCGAACGAGACTGGAAGTGATTGCTCCGTACCTGTAGTGCAGGAATCTCCTGTCAAGTGGGGTAAGCCATTTGATGATTTGTCCGCGGAGGACAGAAAACATGTGTGGTTTACGGATGGTTCAGCGAAATTCATTGGTGAGAAACGGCATTGGAAAGCTGTGTCCTATAACCCGATCACGCAGAAATTACTGAGTACAACTGGTGATGGAAAGAGTAGTCAATATGCTGAATTGTATGCAGTTTACCAAGTTTTGAAACAGGAACTACCTGGCACATGTCATATTTTCACTGATTCCTGGTCCACTGCTAATGGACTGGCGGTATGGTTACCAACTTGGCATTCTCATACTTGGGAATTGCATTCAAAAGAACTGTGGGGAAAAGAACTATGGCAAGAAATTTGGGAAATGCTCCCACAGAGTACTGTGACAATCTTTCATGTGGATTCTCACACCCCGATAGACTCCCTTGACAAATTCTGTCATAACATTGCAGATGAAAAGTCTAAAATTGCTAAGGCAGTGGTGGACATGCAAGATTCTGATTTGGCGGGATTGGCGAAATGGGTCCACCAGAAAGCAGGACATTTTGGAGAGAGAGCCACTAGCAGGTGGGCTGCTGATCGAGGAATTCATATTCCTTTAAATTACATTAAAGATATCATTCTGCATTGTCCCATCTGTCAACATTCTAGAAAGAGAAAAGTGCCTCATATTGTTAAAGGCCATTTACATCGAGGAAAATTGCCCGCTCAAATTTGGCAAATTGATTATATTGGCCCGCTCCCTATGAGCAAAAATTGTCAGTATATTTGTACAGCTGTTGATACCTATGGTGGCCTTTTGGTTGCTTTCCCTTGCAAACAAGCTACCCAAATCAATACCATTAAAACATTGGAATTACTCATATTATATTATGGTGTTCCATTTCAAATTCAATCTGATAATGCATCCCATTTCCGTGGAAGATTGGTGCAGGAATTCTGTGTGGAGAATAACATTGAATGGGTGTTTCACATTCCATATTATCGGCAGGCTTCGGGCCTCATTGAGAGAATGAATGGTTTGCTAAAGGAACAATTACGAAAGTTAACTGACGAACACTATAAGAACTGGAGGGACTTTCTACTCCAGGCATTGCTAATTCTGAATAATCGTCCCTTGTTGCATGCTGAATCTCCTTTAATGCGTTTGTTTCCTCCAAATGTTGATGCAAAGCCCAACACCATTGGTAATACTGTTATGTATTGGGAAATTACCCCCGGAGCTTTGACTCCATGCAGAGCAACCCCTGGTTCCGCAGGCTTGGACCTGCATGCTATGAATGATACTGTCCTTAAGAGCAGAGACCGAATAATTGTTGAAACAGGCGTTGGTGTCTGTATACCAGCTGGAAGCTTTGGACTGATTGCCCCTACATCGGGCCTTGCCTTAAAAGGTGTTCAAGTACTCGGAGGAGTGATTGACAGTGATTATCAGGGAGAGATTAAGGTTCTCCTGCTGAATAGCAGTGAGATTGATCTATCGATTCAGAAGTCTGACCGTGTTGCTCAGTTGCTAATTATGCCTATTTTCAGTGGTGAGATTAAGAAAGGCGTTGCCCCAACTTTGCTAACAGTACGAGGCCAAAAAGGCTTCGGGTCTTCCGATAATCCGGGAGCGAAAATATGGGTGCAATCGCCTAAACATCCCCCTGAACAAGCTGAAGTCATTGCGACCGGTCATGATAATACCATTTTGGTAATGAGACCAGGGAAAGATAGCTGGGAAGCTGTCCCGGCTGACAAATGTTATTTACGAGAATGAATAATGCCTGTGTTTGATTTTCTTTCAGATCATTCTCTGGACTGCTGCTGCAGGATGTGCCGGCGTTGGACTCCTTTTGGTCTGCTACGCCGGGAGAGGAGAGAACCCACAGACTTCCGTTGATTGGAGAACCCGAGTTCCGCGTTCCTTCGCTGCGTGGGATTCCTCATCGAACTTTTGGATCACCCTTGCTAAGAGGGTTACTAACTCTCCGCACTTCTGCCTTACCCCTATGCGTTCTGTGACTGACATCTTAGCGACCTGCTTGGTTGCCGTCCCTGCCTCCACTGAAACGTTGCGGCACATTTTCAATATATCGAGTGCCCGACCCAATATTATTCTGGGCGATTTCGCGGCCCATGAATTCTGCCCTTTGTGTACTGTTCTTTCAGACTCCATTCCCCCGATTTATTCCCGAATTACTACCTACAATATCACGCAGGGTGATTTATGTTTTATTTTGACTTGTGATCCTAAAGCAATTACTGAATGTGTCAGACTGAAGTTAAATGCTGCCACTTCTTTTTCAGCTCATCAACGTGTGTTATGTTTACAAAGACTCCCGAATTCGTGTATTTCTGTTAAAAATAATATGACATGCAAACGTATATTAGTTGCTCCTAGCCATTACCGTACAATGTTGTTGCCCTCTGGCTGGTTATTTTCCTGCGGGAATTCCTCCTGGCCCTATATTCCTGCAAATATTTCCGGAGGTCCATGTGCCATTACCAGACTGAGTTTATTAATGTTTTCTTCACATCCCACTTCCCATTCCCGTGTGGTCCGCGATTCTATGATGTTACATGAGGACTGTGATTCTTCCCTCCATCTTTATTCTACATCTGAATATCTAAGTTCAGCATTTTCCATTATTGGTGTCCCGGCTTTGGCAGTTTACAACGCCAAATCTATTGGAAAAATGGCCTGTTGGATGGTTAAATCGATTAACCACACCTCTACCATTCTATCTGACATGTTATTAGATGTCCAGGGTGAACGCAGAGCTAGTCTGCAAAACTGCGCAGCAATTGACTACCTCCTGTTAAAACATGGACATGACTGTTCTGACTTTGAAGGCCTTTGCTGCTTCAACCTGTCCGACCACTCTAAATCAATCCAAGCCCATATTGACAAACTTCACGACTTGACTGCAGAAGTTAGAAAACATATTGATCAGGGCTGGTTTGACTGGCTCTTTAATTGGTTACCTGACTTACATTCTCTACGACAGATATTAGGGGGTATTATGATTTCTATCTGTATTTTAGTAGCCATTTGCTGCTTTATTCAGTGCATTCCTTCTCTACTCCAATATTGTAGATTTGGCAGGAGAAATAGATCAGTTAATTTTGTTTCTTATTATTCTTCCACTGATGTTAGTTCCATATAGAACATGGTTAATAGACTGGAGTCAAGGGTGAAGTGTAATGACCGACTTTTTCGGCCCTCTTTGGAGGGAGAATGATGGAAGATGACTCCAGCCTATTACCCTTTGAGTACAGGGATTAGAACTATAAACAGGACTTATCCATGAGGCACAGTAGTGCATTTTCGTACCCTTTTCTTTAGATCAGGGCTTATAAACTTAAGTTAGGGGATAGATTCATTAGTATTAGTGATGATCAGTCCTTTTGCAAGAGTGTTAGTATACCTTCTATGGAGTTATGCTTATTTCGGGCCTTGTAGGCCTCAAACGGGACAGACTCCATTTTGCTTTCTGCTCGGCAGCTTGAGAGGCTTTCTAGGTCAAGTGTAATGTTTTAGTTTCGAGGTGTTGTTCGCTTGGAGAGAACCGGCTCAGGCTGGCTCTTATCGAAAGACTGTATTTTTCTCCACTCCGAAGACACAACTTCAGGCCGGCCGGCTGGGAACGTGTCCTTGGTACGGTGAGGTACAAGAATTTGGTGGGCGGCAGGTTACTGGCCGTAACTTTCCATGAAGGAACAGGCTTCGATATTAGCGAAAGTGTTAGGCAATGAGTCAGTCAGTCCGTAGGCGGCAGCTAGCCGTTAGCATCTATGCCATTAATTATTTCCAGGCAGACAGTCGCCATTTTGAAGTCCGAAAAAGATCATGAAACTGAGACTCTCTGAGAAAGACTGAAGGAGAAGGAGAAGTAGCGCAGAGCGATCAGAGACAGAGAGAGACAGCAGCTAATAACGAGAGAGGTTCCAGTGACTTGGAGGGAAGCAGAGGAGATCGAGCATAGCGGTGCAGACGTGTACTCGTGACTGCTAAGGTGTGATTCCGAGACGAGCCAAGACACAGACGAGAAGGGAACCTAGATGACTGCCGAACCCCGACTTCACGTTAATAAGGTGACCTCCGCCCTTTCCCTTATAGAGTGCACATTCTAACCTTTTACTTTTCTTTGCAGAATATATGCTATCGTATAGTATTGTGTTTATAATTATTGTAATAAAAATACCCCAGTTCTTAGTGAACCGACATGTGCCTTGTATTCTTGTTCAATCAGGGTAACCTGGTCTTCTAGTCAGACATTGTTTGCATGAACGGATGCGAATCCCGATCAGGTAAAGAGTGACTGAGCAATGAGGGAGAGAGGGAACGTTTGATGCCAAGAGCAGAAGGTACATATTTCAATTTGGAAAGCCGTACTAATTTCTATTATCGTAGTTTTATCCTGAGTAGACAATGAGAGATTTCTTCCATAGGTGTTCATAGGAAAGTGATCGTCGTTGGTACACGGCGTTAATGAGAGCACCGGGGGGACACGGTGTGGAGATCCGCCGGATTGTGAATTGTGTAAGTGAATGAGAGCACCGGGGGGACACGGTGTGGAGGTCCGCCGGATTGTGGACCGGATAAGTAAATGAGAGCACTGGGACTGCAGGCCCGTGTGTAGGCACGCCGGATTGCGTGTCGAGTGAGCACTGAGAGAGATCAGTGTTTAAGGGTACATAATCAGACCTGCCCCAGGGTAGATTAGTCTGGGCCTAAGTGGCCGCAAGACTAGCTGGTATGAATAGGATATTGTAGAAAACTTATGCATGTTTATTGCTATTTTCCCCCATCCTTAGGTACGAGATGTACATACCTATATCTATACCCATTGTAAATATGTTCTAAGGAGGGAGGTGATTACGTTCCGATTGGGTTAGAGGGGCTCCTAGGAGCTGATTCCATCTTGTCCGAAAATCCGGTCGGTACAGATGTGATTTAACATTCAAGTGTTTTTCAACTACTGTGAGTGTATATGCTTTGTCACATGGTCTCAATCCCATGTAACCTGCAGACGTCCAGTGACCACATGATCTGCATCACATGTAACCTGAAGGCTTCCGGTCCAGTGAACACATGATCCCAATCACATATAACCTGCAGACGTCCAGTGACCACATGATCTTAATCACATGTACCCTGAAGGCTTCCAGTCCAGTGAACACATGATCCCAATCACATATAACCTGCAGACGTCCATTGACCACATGTTCTCAATCACATGTAACCTGCAGACGTCCTGTGACCACATGGTCTCGATCACATGTAAGCTGCAGACGTCCAGTGACAACATGATCTGAATCACATGTAACCTGAAGGCTTCCGGTCCAGTGAACACATGATCCCAATCACATATAACCTGCAGACGTCCAGTGACCACATGGTGTCGATCACATGTAACCTGCAGATGTCCAGTGACCACATATTCTCAATCACATGTAACCTGCAGATGTCCAGTGACCACATCGTCTCAATCACATGTAACCTGCAGACGTCCTGTGACACCAGGGTCTCGATCACATGTAAGCTGCAGGAGTCCAGTGACCACATGATCTCAATCACATGTAACCTGCAGACGTCCAGTGACCACATGGTCTCAATCACATGTAACCTGCAGGGGTCCAGTCCAGTGAACACATGATACCAATCACATATATACTCTCGGCTTTCTGTGAATATTATCAAAGTTCAGCATGGACTTGTATGGTTTCTGCAGGTCAATCCAACCACAGTGGTGATCACGAGCACCAACCTTTCAACTTCCACTTACTTGCGAATTAAGTGCTGATATGTATAATGAAACATACTTTAAACAGCACCATTCACTGAAAAACCTGTGTCAAGGTGTGTTCTGGTAGAAATGTAAGTAAACTCTAAAAACGCAATGAAATTGACCAGTTATGGTTATCTGCGCCATTTTAACTACAATACACCCCTAGTCACTGTTGAAAAGAAATAACTTTACATTTGGTTTGTCTTTAGCTAAAGCTGGAGAAGACAACCGTAATGTTCATAATGTACATTTTTTGTTTGCACATTTTTATCTTTTTATGTAATGTAAAAGGCGGGTTTTATAATTAAAAGGGAAGACTTGTTTTTGAAGCACACAGCCCCACTTACAAAACATAAAAATTCTCTCCCTTTTTGTCTTTGTTTCTCAGAGAAAGCTAAGTCATGCTCACCCTGTTTTTCCCGTTTAGAATACAAATAATTCACAATAGCTGGCTTTAACAGACAGAAGTTTTTTTTATACCCAGCGTTAGAGGGAGCCTGTTCAACAAGTTCTGTCCCCCCCCCCCTCGATTTTTCCTCAGTGGACACTAAACTGGTTTGACAAGAATGTAAGAAAAATGTTCATGTTTCATCGAGTTCATTGTAAAACCACTCAGTGTTCCTGTAGAAAACAATCTATTCATGTGGAGAAGATTACTTTGACCTACCATTTAGAAGGGTTATTATGTTTTCAGTTTGATAATGGAAATGGTAACTTGTTTGTTGTCAGGTCCCCTGGTATAATACCAAGGTAATGACACTGGTCGTATTGGCCATAAGGTAAGCCTTATTTGCAAAAAGCAAATATAGACAATAATTATCTGAGGACTACCTATTCAGATGCCTAAAACAGAGTCATTATACAGTTTGGGGTTCATTATTAATTTTTGAAAATGTATTTTGCCTGGGAATAAAATTCACTGAAAGGGGTTCGATGGGTTAGCCTAACTTCTATTGCAAAAAAGGCAGTGGCACTTTGGTCCTCTTGCTCGGTACCTAGTTAGCAGCTTTCTCCCACTCTACCCAGAGTCAGCAGCAGTGTCTCAGCAGCTGCACTAGCCTATCAGGTTCTGTGTGTCGAGTGGGGTACTGGGTTGAGGAATCGGATGGCAAAGTGAGGGAGCATGGGGTAAAAGAAGGATGTAAAATATAAGGGTCTCCTTCTTACACTGGTTGTTTCGAGGAACCACAGTTCTCCTGAAGAAGTAGGCTTGGATATCTGGAAGCCCATTCCTCGCCAAGATGATTGCTTCTCCAGTGTTTGTGGTCAGAGATTCCCAATCCAAGATAACTCCAACCTTTTAGCTTTTGATGTCATTTCCTTCTTACATCCTGTATATGAAGACATTGTTCAAAGAAGGATTCAGCATGCCACTTCCGTTCCTTATTTTTCATCATATTCATTGCCCTATTCAATGTTTTTTGTCCCTGATTTCTGCTCCTCTTTTCTGCAGCAATATTCCTTATCAGATTTCCTCTCCTGGAAGACTATATGCTTGGCTCTTTCTCAGCCCTGATGTAGGGTAGCATTATTGCCTTACTTATCTTATCAATTCACCATCTGCAATTTAGAATTACCAACATTAACAGTGAGTTCATTGTACTCCTTTTAGCCTTTTCCTCATAGGCGGGAGAAGCGGAGGATCCCTTGATCATTGCTATAAAACCCTGTTGTCTATTAACACCAAGTGGCCATTTTAGTCCCTGACGTCAAACCACACACTTTGATTGAGATGTGTACCAGCAGAATGTAAACACAGTCTTGTGGGGCTGCTACTTATGAAGTCTTCACTTGCAGCAAGAAACTGCATTAAGAATAGGTGGAACACCAGATGCTCCTTATACGATGCATATAATGACTGGGTCGAGTAGGACTATGAGTAATGAAGACTACCAGTATGTAAATCAGGGCATTACCTCCAAGTCCCTCATCCTCGACCCAGCCATTTACCTATGAGGTATAAAAGGAAAAGGAACGGGCCTTCGAGAAAGATTAAAGTATAATCCTGATCAAGCTATAATACAATACCACCGTGATTTATTAGTTGATATCACCATCAGAACTCAAAGGGAATTAAAAAGCATAATTATTACAAAACTGATTGCAACACTCCTAAATCAAAATTCTTGTGAGTACTTCACATCTCCCTTCATTTGTAATGTTTAACAAATGTATTCTCTCAAGCCCGAGTCACTCTCCAAGCTCTTCGCTCCAGGAATATGGAGCAAAATCTTACAACATTATTGGTCCTGGAAGCAAACAAATCCATATAATGATCCCCAAACCTCCTGCAGATTTCCCTGAAAGTTGAATTGTGCATCCTCATGTTCTGAGAGGAGGGAAATATCTGACTCAAGTGATCTACCTGCGCATTGTTGACACCCTTAATATGGACAGCTGATGAAGACAGCTCAGAGCGCTAGAAAGAAGGCCAACTTGTCTAGAGATTGAGAATGAGTGCTTCCCTGATGATTGATATATGCTTCCGTCACAGTGTTGTCTGATCCTATCAACACATTGCTGTGGCACATTTGTTGCTTGAAATGTAGCACTCCACCCTAACATGCTTGCATCTGTTGTGAGAATGAGAGAAGGGTCTGGGTGCATCAGCAGTGATTGGCATACTGAGGAAGGGGTGGACGTTTCCTGTCAGTTAATACCCCGCCAGAACGTACTACACAGACATCCAATCAAAAAAGTGCATGTCTAAAAGTAAGAAAAAGAGAGTGTCTGCAGTGTAGGAGCCTGCAGTGGAAGGACACTGGCCACTGGAAGCAGTACTTGGTTCAGGCTCCACAGCAGGACGAAAAGGCAGCAGGAAGTGTGGCAGGGATTCCGTTCTCATACAGAACTGTGCATAGAGACTTGGAACCTCAGTGAATTAGGGTGTGCCAAAACTCACCTTAGTACCCAAAATCCCCTACCAGACTAGCTACAGTGTCTCATTGGTTATCACAAACTCCCATTTTGAAATGTTTATTCACTAATGCAGTGTTCTCAAACGCAGTGTCTTAGCTAATACATGCAAACATATTATAAGAAACAAAGTAATCAGCATAGTCACTAGTCCATAGAACACAAACGGTGAAAGCATGGTATTATGCTGATACGAATAGGGTTTAGTAACACCTAATTCTCACCCTTCCTAGCTAGTGTATTATATTATATCTAAGAAGGTCTCTTTGGGTTTTAGCAGGGCGGCCCCATATCTCAAGATCCTAGTGGTAAGGGATCACATTATCTTCCACCAGCTCTCTGCATGCGAAGCACCATCAAGTGTGTGTGTATGCTCTTGTGCAAAGCAATACAAAATGCGCCTAAAGCCAGAACTTGGCCACAGCTGCATGTATGTTATGTCTAGGAACGTGCGAAGATCAGACCTCACAACAACCACTGTTTTGAGATATCCTTGAAGGTTCCAGCACTCACTGTACAGACACAGCTCGCCAAGCAAGGCTGATATCCGCGTAACAACATATTATTCTCGCATGAATCAAAACATTCTACTAGGCTCAAAGCTAAAGCAACAGCTATGTGTCGTGTGCAGAAGCATCAGAAAGGTAAAATGGCGTTTAAACTCCTAATAAGCTCATGCTAACTTAACACAGCATATAGGCAATGTATATCTATATGACACCCTCCCTTGATCCAAGCACGGATAAGATAAGATAAGACAAGATAAGGGACTCGATTTTGAAATGCAGAGTTTAATAAAGTAATCAGTTCAAATTCGAGTAGGTGAGCAAAAATAATTTCGTCCGCCAAAAAATCCAAAATCTCACCAGCATGACAATTTAATGTTCACTGTTATTAAAGCCAATAGGTCCGATATAAAAAACTGTCCATCATAATTTTGAAAACATTTAGAAAAAGCTTCATGATATCAAAGGCCTCGATAGGAATCAGCCTAACACTGAGTATGCAAAATAAGCAGCAACAGCTTCCAAAAGGAAGTCACTGTTATCATCCGAAAATAACTCGGCCATCCAATTCAATAGGGAGAAAGAACATACATGCTCTTCAATTACCGGAGCCTCTAGTACCATCAGAGGACAACTCCGTGGGTTCTCAATGAAGCTGTGTGCCAAGAAATCTTGCGCCACTGCGAATATACTCCAACGACCCACTACTCCATGCATCGCTGCAAAGGCCATAATCCCTCCGTCAGAAAAAAGCAATTCATGAGTAACTAAGGGACTCATGAGATGATTAAAATCCACTTCAGGAGACACCATATTGCAGAGACACAAATCCAGGGCCCAGTCGAAATCGCAGCTCAGGCAATGAAAGACAGGCTGGACACAGGTGAAATAGGAAAATCGAAATGATAATCCATATGCTGCACTTAAGGTGGCGAGTGGCAGTGTACCATAGTATTCAAGCATCCTGTTGCGAAACAGCGCTAACTGCGACTGCTCGTCTTGGAACACAGGACGGGCATCCATTTTGAACAAAACAAAATAGTACCAAAAAGCCAGCAGCCAGCGCCTGTAAAACGGGAAATCCACCAAATAGGCTGGAAAAGATCGAATGGAAGAAAGCAGGAATGACTCCAAATATTTTTTGAAAGGAAGTCACAAGACCACTGCTCACAACTTTAAAAAAGTGTGCCAGCCCCGAAGTGGAGGACGCGTTAAAGATTGTATGAATCAGCTCACCGAAATGTAAAGGCAGGTCAGTATTTAATAAAGCATGCACTTCTGTGCGGGTGTTAGCTACGTGAAGGACAAATGTTTCACGAGCAGATGTCAGGGCAACTTCTTTTTGTGGCAATAAGGCTCTTATTCGACTCATCTTATTGAACTCTGTCTTCAAGGTCGGAATCCTCGGCCAGATGGAAACATCCAAGTTCCCATGCGTGGGTGGATACAACACATTTTTATAGCATACCACACGCTCACTAACTGTAACTACATAAGCTATGCCTTTTAATAACCCACAACAATCTTCATTATTTAAAAGTAAATAACTACTGTTCGCTAATAAAGTGAACGTGGGGATAACTGTGGGCACGGGTGTACCTTTTAAAACACATGCTAAATTAGGCCGTTCCTGATTACAAGAGCCATGCAATTGTATGTGTCTACACATTAATGAGTGATCTGGTGTTTCCGTGCACTCGTCTCCTTTCAGATAAACTTCTTTTCCGTCCCTAAGGCATCTGTAAGTCAAAGGGAGTGACCAGTCTTCATGTAAATAGGAGCTACCAAGAGGCTCGTACCTATCAATGGCAAAATATTTCGTGCAATTTGTAAACTGGAAAAGTGCAAATGGTAAAGTTATTAAACCGTGAATAAGCCACGTAGCAGTAGCGGCCTCTACCACTGAAAATGGTAAAGACTCCAGTCGTTCAATGTGTAACATGGAAAAAGAAGCATCTCTCATTGAAAGCAAACGTTGTTTCTCAGTCAAATTAAAAGGGGCAAATAGAGATGAGACAGTATGTAATTCCAAGGCACTTTTCTGTTTTTCAGTGTCTGCAGGGTCCATGCAAACTGCATAATAGAACGCAATTGATTTTGACCATGGTACAAAACAGACACTTCATCCTGTACAATTTCAACGACAGATGACACAATATTATCCAATGTGTAAATGCGGGAGAAAGTGTGTTAATGCTGTTATCCACTACTGCAAGCACCTTCTCAAAATTAGCTTGATCAATAGCCCTAAGGCGGGTAGCCGCTTCAATCTGTGATGTTTTCCAGAGTTCATTATAAACGGCATATATCCATCTTCTAGACCTACCTCTAGCCGGGCCCTTTATGAAGTCATTCAAATCAACCTCGTCAGTCAGTTTAGACAAATGCAGTTTGACTGATGCCAATGTAGAGTGTTTGAGCCAATTCTGACACAATTTGCCTACTGAATAAGTGGTTACAGAATGGTCACTCTCAAAACGGGGATCTACTCTGACCTGTGTAAAACCATCAGCCAGACCCAAAAAACGATGTTGGCATGAATCTGCACTTCTGTGCCACATCAACCAACCCTTGGGATCCAAACTGGATATGTTAAAGGATGAATTTAGCATAGAGTTTGCAACTCTCTAATCGAAAATTTTGATGAATTTTCCCAACCCAAATATTCTTCCAAATCAGGGAAGGAAGGAGTATTTAATTTTTTAGAAGTAGCCAATCCAAAGCATGTTGTCTGTGAGATGGTAGAATTCAAAAACAACATATGATTTGGGATGAGACATGCACGGTGCAAAGCCTCAGTGCCTTGTACCTGCCAACTTTTAGAACCCCAAACTGATTTAAGGTCAATTCTTTCCTTCCACAACTCGTAGCCTCCAACAGCTAGCTGGTCAAAAAGGACTTCGAGTACAATAACTTAGTATCGGTAAGTCTAACTTTGGACATGGATTTTTCTGTCATTCTAAAATAAAACGAAGTGGGATTGGACTGGTTAAAGTCAGTAAAATAAGTGTACTTTTTAAAAAATGTATTACTGCTGCCTCTTAAAGGAGCTGGGCAATGCTCCCACTGCGTATAGTTTACAGTACTCCTCCTGGAATTAGTTTTATGTAGGTAGTGATTGCCAAAATGTTGGAAGCAAAACAAATCACCATAATTAGCAGATTCTAAATATAAATCTTCATCATCAAAGGCAGCATAATATTTCAAATCAGCAAACAAAGCCTCTACGGCCTGAACATCCCAATCATCAGAACGTATGTTTTGTTTAACCACATCCCCCATGTTAACTCTAAGCACATTAGGAACATTAATAACTTCAGTCGGGCCATGGATTTGAAACTTAACAGCATCCCAGACTATCCCATCGAGGACAGGCCACGCGGTGATGTTAACAAAAGCCAAGTCTCAATTCAATCTGTGGGCAGAATGTGCCGAGGAATGTGGAGCCAATGTTCCACATTCTACAAAGCAAAAGCTACAAATTAAGTAGTCAACTCGACACAGATACTCCCACAGTTTGTCATCCGTGAGATAAATGTCATCCACATACGAACAAGCATCCGGGTCAACTCTCTCCAAGAGAGAGACTTTGTGGGCAGCAAACACTCCAGGACTATTTTAATAGCGCATCGGTAAACGTTTGAAATGTTTTTTGACACCGCCGCAAGTAAAGGAGGTCCAATGGGAACTCAGAGTATCCAAATGGTGGGCATAAAAACCGTTGGAAATGTCAAGCGTGGTTTTAAACTGCTTACCCATGAGACTATCCACTAAAGCAGAGCCGTGAGTATTCTGTACTGCACAGGTACGGCAATACGAGTTTAAATGCCGGTAATCCAATACCAAACGATATGAACCGTCAGGCTTGGACACAGTAAAAAGAGGGTTATTCATTGGTGACACGCAAGTTTCAATCACTCCTTGATATTCCAATTGTTCAAGGATTTCCGCAACGGAAGCCTTAGCTTTGCGCTTTATGGGATATTGAGGTTGAGGCTGAGGCATAGACCACAAAGGTATTTTGTGGTGTGGGGAAAACTTATCCCATCCACAGTGTGTACGGTACAGAGCCGGCGCAAGGTCTTTAGCCCACTCTTCTGCAAAATTCAGCGCATGCTCCTTCGAGACAGTGTGCGCGAAACTAGGGAGGATTACCTCTTCCCCTCTTGGAGCGGCGAGAGCAAAAGGTGGGGGCCAGTCAGCCGCCGCTAACAAAATATCATAGGTAGTCGTAAGAATCTCCCAAAATACCCCCTCTATGGTATGTTGAATGTCTCCTTCACTGAATAGGACTATTTCAAAGAGTCTGTCAGGGGGAGCTACTCTAGTGTCAGCTGTCTCCACAACAACATAACGGTCAGTCTCTGTCACCTTCAGTAGTGGACGCAGGGCCTCTCGCACTATGGTAATCTCCGCCGCGCTGTCCAACAAAGTCAGAGCCCATGTCTGATTCCGAAGCTGGGTTCTCACTATCTGTGGCATATATGTCTGCTGTTATAGCAGCGACTTTCTTTTTCTGAAACTGGGGTCTCTTCGGTGTAGAATCGTCCTGTTTGCCTTTACCGTCTTTCGGGCGGGCTGGTCACGTCCTTGCTGACCACCCCGACCCCTGCCGCCTCCTCCACCACCGGTGGAAAAGGATGATAACTCCTGAAAAGAACGAGGAGAGCGTTGGTCAGAAACCTGAAAACGATCAGGTGATTTTATCATTGCGCGATCGCACAAGTGATAAACACGTTCTGTGGGCGCAGGCAATGGAAATGCAGGACAAGACTCCTGTTTCTGTTGTTGTTGCTTTCCCTGTTTTTGTTTTTTCAGCCAATTCTGTTTTTTGGTCTTGGGCTAGTCGTCAGTTTCCGACTTCTGCCCTTGGGGTTGTTTTTTCTCTTTAGTAGAAAAAGGCGTGAGACCCCTACTATTGCGGCCCCTGGTTTTATAAGCCGCCACAATATCCTCGCCAACTGCCGGGGTTTTTTGGCATCGGGAATCGCCTGCAAAGCATTGGCTACCTGAAACTTCACCGCATTCCCCTTGACATTCGCAAGTATGAGATCGGAAACATCAAAGGTGCCACAGAGGCGCATACCTAATTCAACCGCAGCCTCTGGTCCGTGCTCATCCTGAACACGTTTAAGGACCGTCGGCAGGACAGTCATAGAAGGAGTGCCGTAACACCTCGTGTAGACCACCGCAAATGTCTTACCCCAGGTCTCACAGTCACCAATTTCAGGGGTCAAGTCTTTCGGTAAGCTAATTGTCAAAATCCTGTGTTTTTCACCAGGAGACATGTTAGGAAATACTGCTTAAAGCTGGTCAAACTTCTCGGCAAGCCAGAAAGGAAAATCATCCTTTTCTTGGGGGCGCTTGCCCATGACAGCGTTGACCATAACGGGACTGAGTTTCATTCCGCCCTGTCTTGCAGGAAGCGCCGCACCAACCGGCGAACCGCCCGGGAGATTATGGGTAATGGATTGCACTAACGACCCAATAACGCTAATTGCGACTACATGTAGTCATCTTAACTCAACAACATCACAGGCTCCGTGTTGAGGATGAGGTGTAAATCCAGCCAAAACAGGCCAATTTGCGCCCGGAATGGACAAAGGACCTAACCTCAGAGCTGTTAAAGTATGGGGTAGGGCGCCGTCAAACCAAACTCGATGCTGCCAAGTATCTATAGGAATCTCCTGTGCCCTATATGGGGTATATTCCTGTGGCACAGCCGTGGGAGTGTACGTGTCGAACACATTAGTGTCTGCGTTCACAGCCGGGAAGGTCACACATGAGTAGAAAATCTCATACGGGTAAGCCACCTCTGCACTCACCACCATTATCACTGTCATGCCATCCATGGGAACATTATAATTCTGCAAATGATTGTGCACCGTAATGCTGCTATGTTGCGCAATGTTCACTGCGGCCATAGAGACACAGAAAGAAAGAAGTACAAAGTAAAGTTTGTAACACAACTGGGTAGTAATTCAAGGAAACCGTTTAGAAAGATTCAAGCTTGAAACGACCTATGTAAAAATAGGTGGGTTTGTCCGACACCACCGTTAACCGGAAACAATAGTGAAGGGTTAAGGACTGAATTATGTACTACTCAAGTACCACCAACGATTGGGCGCCATGTCGCAGGGATTCCGTTCTCATACAGAACTGTGCATAGAGACTTGGAACCTCAGTGAATTAGGGTGTGCCAAAACTCACCTTAGTACCCAAAATCCCCTACCAGACTAGCTACAGTGTCTCATTAGTTATCACAAACTCCCAATGCTTAGACAAACCAGAACATGGACTTAGTACACCTCAGGTAACATGGAACACATGAACACTCTTTTGTTATACAATCATTTCAATCCAGAACAAGGAGTAAAAGAGGACATGTGCATATTTGAAATGTTTATTCACTAATGCAGTGTTCTCAAACGCAGTATCTTAGCTTATACAAGCAAACATATTATAAGAAACAAAGTAATCAGCATAGTCACTAGTCCGTAGAACACAAACGGTGAAAGCATGGTATTATGCTGATACAAATAGGGTTTAGTAACACCTAATTCTCACCCTCCCTAGCTAGTATATTATATTATATCTAAGAATGTCTCTTTGGGTTTTAGCAGGGCGGCCCCATACATCAAGATCCTAGTGGTAAGGGACCACATCATCTTCCACCAGCTCTCTGCATGCGAAGCACCATCAAGTGTGTGTGTATGCTCTTGGGCAAAGCAATATAAAACGCGCCTAAAGCCAGAACTTGGCCGCAGCTGCATGTATGTTATGTCTAGGAACGTGCGAAGATCAGACCTCACAACAACCACTGTGTTGAGATATCCTTGAAGGTTTCAGCACTCACTGTACAGACACAGCTCACCAAGCAAGGCTGATATCAGAGTAACACCATATTATTCTCACATGAATCAAAACATTCTACTAGGCTCAAAGCTAAAGCAACAGCTATGTGTCGTGTGCAGAAGCATCAGAAAGGTAAAATGGTGTTTAAACTCCTAATAAGCTCATGCTAACTTAACACAGCATATAGACAATGTACATCTATATGACAGAAGATGAAGGTGAGAAGGTGCTGACCAGTAAGCAAGGAAACAAGAGTGAAGTGGCAGCCAATTGGGAGCCAGTCAATGGTAAAGAAAGTTATGTGGGAGCCACGTGGGAACCAGCCAATGGCCAGCCAATGGTAAGGAAAGGTAAGTAATGAGCATGCTCTACCAGTCTTTTAAGATTTTTTATTAACTACAAGAGATTTTACAATTGTACAAAGTGGAATATGTCTTGGAAAGGTGAGGGTAGCACCAGCTCTACGTAAAAATGAACTATATTTATAGTCACTTTGAAACAGGCAGAATCAGCTTCAAAATTCAGGGTGGGCTAGGCTTGAATGACATATGAAACAGGCAAATGTAGAGGTGTAATTCTTAGTGAAATTCTGGGGGCTCTCTATGCCGACATAGAACATGTAAGCACCTTACGGACATAATTAAGCAACAGTATTGCCTTTGTGCAAAAAAGGGTGTCAACGCAGCAATACACTGTCCTCGATCTTATGTCTACATTGCCCCCCTCGCACAAGTGGCCCACCATCACGACCTCAACATCATCTCCTACGCTGACGACACCCAGCTCATCCTCTCCATCACCAAGGACCCACACACCGCCAAAACCAACCTCCCCGTCGACAAGAGGATCACCTTCAAGCTCCTCACCCATGCACACAAAGCACTCCACAACGCCGGACTAGCCTACCTGAACAGCAGACTCAGCTTCCACACCCCCACCCGCCAGCTCCGCCAGCCTCGCCCTCAACGCTGTCCCCCGCATCCAACGAACGACCTCAGGCGGCGGATCCTTCTCCTACCTCGATGCCAAGACCTGGAACACCCTCCCTACCCACATAAGGCAGACCCAAGACCTACTCACCTTCAGAAGACTCCTCAAGACCTGGCTCTTCGAGCAGTAGCAGCACCCCCCTCCCCTCAGCACCTTGGGACCCTCACGGGTAAGTAGCGTGCTTTACAAGTACTCTGATTGATTGATTGATTGATCTCTCACAGCGTCTCTCTCACCTTTATCTCTACTTCTCATTCTTTCCCCTCCATTTCTACCTCTATCATATTACCCAATCCCCTATTCCTTCACCACTGCATGCCCCTCTCTCTCTCACTAACAGCTCTGCCTCTGTCTGTGTCTCACCTCCACTGCTGTTTCTCAACTCATTCCTTTCAAGCCTTTCAAACATAAGGGCAAGGTCTCTTCTCAAGAGGCCACAGCAGCTTGAACCACACATTGCCCCTCCTATGCTGCCAATGATAGTAACAACACAACAACTAATCCTCACCCTACTACAAGTGTGCCTATTCGGACTATTTAACTGTTATTGTGGTCATCTCTAAATTAGCCTGACAGAGCCACCTTGTGGCAGACTGTTACAAGTGCTGGTATTGACAGGTAAGTGCCGGTGCCGAGCACCGGAACCCACCGGCTCAAATTAAGCACTGATCTCCTCCTCTGTCATTCTCATTATGCTCTTCCTAGTTTTCCTTCTATAGCTTGTCCTGCTCTACTCTGACACTATACGTTTCTCTCTTAACTCTGTTTGTTTCCAGCTGCATCTCCCAATTTACCCTGATACCACACATTTGCCATACCCACACCTCTATTCCATCTTTCCTCTCAAGTCCACGTTTCATTCTCTCATCTCTCATACTCCTATTTCATATTTTTCTGTTCACACATTTCCTACATTCATCTGTATTTATTCAGTTATTCTTCATGCCTACAGCTCGTATTTGATCACTGTGCTTCTCCAAGTTAGCCTCGCACCACCAACTCCAGTGCTCTCTTTATCTCACTTCTAGACTATGCTTTAAGTGAGATGAAAAAGGACCAAGATGCATATCTATGATCCATTTCAAAGAGGTATGGCAAAATACATAGAAACGAGGATAACTGGTGGTAAGGAAAGCGTGTCACAAGGGCACAGAAGGACTTGCCAATAGGACCTACCAATGGAGAAAAGAACAGAGGTGTTTGAACTGCTTTCCATGGTGTCAGAATAATGTAAAGGATATGTCCATGGAACAGAGGTTTACAGAATTGTATAGTTGGTGGGATCTGGCCCTCTTTGCAGGATCAACTCAAATATTTTGCTTTCGCCCTTCCTGTTTTCTGAACCCGTTTTTCTTGGCTTTTAGGACACTGTGCACTTTACCTCTGCTAACCAGTGCTAAAGTGCTTGTGCTCACTTCCTAAAACATTGTAAGATTGGCTTGTACCTGACTTGCAGATTTAATTTTCTTAAAAGTCCCTAGTGTAGTAGTATACCATATAACCAGGGCTGGTAAATTAAATGCTGTTAGTAGGCCTGCAGCACTGATTGTGTCACATACTTACATAGCCCTTAAAGTCTGTTCCAGGTCTGCCATTGCAGCCTGTATGCAGATTCAAACTTCCAATTTGACTTAGTAATATAACCCCATTGCCAAGCCTAAAACTCTCTTTTTATTACATGTAAGTCACCCGTAAGGTAGGCTGAAACAGCCCGTAGGGCAGGGAGCATTTTATATAAAAAGTTGGACTTGTACATTTATGTATTCAATGTCCTGGTAGTGTGCAGCCTGCTTTCCACATAGGATAACATTGGGTTACCTTATTGCATTTAATAAGTGCTAACCTTTGATTGGGAGCAGGTGAGAAAGTCATGTTTTATATATGAGGAATTGTAATTTAAATTCCGCTTTAATGGTAAAGTTGGATTTTATGTAATAGTTCTAAGAATGTCAATTTTAGAAAGTTGACCTTTTTCAGCCCTAATCACACAAAGGACGTTGGTGGGGCCATGTCATTTAGTTCCCGTAAATCTATATAGGATCTGCTCGTTTAGACAACATAAACTATGGGATTGGTGTCCAACTGATTCCAGACACCCCCAAAGGATATGTTCGCCTGTAGACCATCTAGCTCAAAGTGCCACTGTAGGCCCCCATTACAAAGGAGCGTATAGTTTCTGGCAACTATCGAACATGACAACCTGACTCCTCAGGGATCGTGAAACAGTAAAGCACATTTCCCCCAGTCACTCGTGCTCACTTAGTCTAAGAGAGATACAAAAAATAAACAATGAGGACGTTTTTCGATAAGCATTTATTGAACTAGCGTCATTCTAGTATAAAATATGTGCTGCAACAACCATTAGACAGAAACAGATATATAAGGTTGCAAGCACGAACAGAGTAAATAAAAGATTGAACTCTACCATTGTGGTAAAACACTGAATAAATGCAGGCTTATAGATACATAGCAATAATCAAGTGTACTGCTGCAATGGGGACCCTAAGTGTAGGCAAGTACATGGGTGTAAAGCCAAGAATCCCCAAAGGAAAGAACCAACCCCATTACCTAATGGGAGAGAATGAAGGACCCCGTCTTGGTCAGAAGTTGGACACCCCACAAGGGATGCTAGACCACTGCGTGATGGAGTTTCTGCAAGCAGGATTCTCAGCATCTTTTGTCAACATTGAAGTTTCTCATCTAGTTTGCCCTGTGAAGATGCTCTTTTATACCCAAAAAGGTGCCCTCAGGGGTTCTAACTAGATGTGTAATAGTACTGTGGGCCTGTCGTCCAAGGGTGATGATAGCGGTGACTTTTGTACAGAGTAATTATACAGAAGATGGTAAACCTGCTGTGTGATACTAAGAACCCTCATGCATAATAAATAAGGCTACTAACTCCATCACTTCATAGAGTAGAATCTTGAAAGGTTATTAATCTTTCCGTCTGAACTTCCTGTATGGTAGTGAGGAGATCGGCCGCTACCCTGGAGCCCACGCAGCCTGCTTTTCAGTATTGCCCACATAGTGTGGTTTGATAAGATCAATTGAGAAAAATCTCTTTTCTTTGTTGCTGGCAAGAGGAGGAACAAGTACTGTTCTTGTTCCATTGACAACCAGGACAGGTGCAGGCGTTCTGTAATATGGCCCAACATTTTTTTGCCCGCAATCTTTTCTCTGACCAGGTCCCCAACCTTTGGGACGCTAGCAGGTCTTGCCAGAACAACTTTCACTTCCCCAGTGGACGTTGTTTTGTAATGCCTGGAATTCATTGAGTTCCTAGATAGCGACCACAACGCACTGGAATTGGAATACGCCCTTCCTGGCCTAGACGATAGAGGGGCGGTGGCAGGTGCCCCCGCCCAAGGGATAGCACTGACGAACAATAGACGGAGAGTAAGGTGGGAGAAGCTAGCCTCAAATCCAGAGAAGGTCTCAGGGCTCTATGCCCGGGTCATCCCCACACTCAAAAAGGTTTGTGCAATAACGGAGCAACCCAGAACTCAGGGCACAAATAAACAGCTGTGGTTGATGCACGAGGACCGAATCAAGTCTGTGTCCGAAGTTCTCTACTCGACAGGAAAGAGTGGTGGTGGTTGTTACATCCGCCCCACTTGGTATAATGCTGCATGCCGCAACGCTAAATCTGACCTGCTGACTTCGATCAAGGAAGGCAAAGAGAGATCTGAGATTAAGGCCAGGAGAAGGGTCTACAAGCGCCTGATTGCCAATGCTAAGAGTGAATGGGAACAGGAGAAATGGGAAAAACATACTATTTCATTAGCTTGTAGGGATTCTTGCAAATTCTGGCGTATTGTCAATACATGGTCTGAGGAGCTAGCCTCTGCAATTGAACCTAATATCTCAGCCAAGGCTGGGCAAGACCACTTCCATTCCCTGTATAGGGTTGACGATGGGGCCCCAAATAACTCCTCACCGACCACCAGCGTTTTACTAGAAGGGGAGCCCTTCACAGAAATGGAGGTACGAGTAGCCATTGTAGGGTTGACATCAGGCAAGGCTCCTGGTTTGGATGGTCTACCGGGCGACTTATTCAAACAGGAGCCTGATGTATGGGCGCCCTATTTGGTGACGACATTTAACGCATTTCTGAGGGGTATGGAGGTGCCCAGTACTTGGCTGGGCGCAGAGATTGTTCCCATATATAAGAAGAGATCGACTCTGCTCCCAGCCAACTACAGGCCCATCAGCCTCATCGATGTACCTCAAAAAATATTTAGTAGGTTGATACTTGATCGCCTCCAAAGTTGGATTGAGGAATTCGCCACCTTGAGTCCCTACCAGGCTGGGTTCAGAAGGCGGTCTCAACCACGGACCAGATCTTCCGTCTGAATCTTTTGTTCTGGAAGACTGCGGCAATCGAGGGCGGCAGCTTGTACACGGTATTCGTGGACTTGCGAGCAGCCTTCGATTTAGTGCCAAGTAACAGATTATGGACCGTCTTGGCGGATTTTAAGATCCCGGCTGATATTCTGTCAATTCTGATAAGACTACACCAGGGGAACTTCGCTCGGGTCAGGTGTGGCAGAGGCGGAGCACTTACGGGAAGATTCCCCGTTGACAAAGGGGTAAGACAGGGCTGCGTGCTTGCTACGACCGTGTTCTGCCTCTTTGTCAATGGGGTAATCGACCATCTGAATAGGTTGAGTGACATTGACGCTCCCAAACTCAACGGCAGCAGGGTGCCCGCCATTATGTTTGCAGACGACACCCTGCTGCTGTCCAAGTCCCCTATGGGTATACAACGGGTCCTGGACGAGTTTTCGACTTTTTGTGTGGAGCGTGGGCTGGAGATCAATGCCCTAAAAACCAAATATATGATCTTCAACCCTCCCTCCTCAACTCGCCCAAATCCTACCATAGGGCCTCTAAGATTAGAGAGGGTCCTCACTTTCGAATACCTGGGGGTAACCATCAACCAGAATATGACATGGGACTCGCATCGGACCAAGGCCAACATGAAACTGGTTCTGTTAACGGGTGGCATCTGTAGGATGGCAAGCAGGTCGACCTACAAGCTTTTTGGTCCCCTCCTCCAAATCTACAAAATGCAGGCAAGAGGGGCAGTTACCTATGGTGGAGAATTGTGGGGTCACACAATTGCCTAGAACTTGCAGATTAGTGAGAACAACTTCATTAGGCAGCTGGCAGCCCTACCACCTAGCACCCCCCTGCTCCCGCTGAGATTAGACTTGGGTCTCAGACCTATTACAGAAGAGCTGGGACTAAAACCTATAATTTTTTGGCGTAAAATCTGGAGCATGCCAGAACTAATAAACTATAGGGCTGAGCTCGAAGAGATCCTACGCCTACCTAATGTTACACAAATCCCATGGTTGAGATATATCAAACAAACATGCGAGACACTAGGAAGACCAGAACTATGGCTTGATCCAGGAAATGAATGCTGTAGGATACCACGTAAACCTCTTTCGAGGGATTTTTACGAGCAAAAGTTACTTGTCTCAATTGAGAGTACACGCAAGGGGTCTTTAACAAATTTGTTTACTAAATCTAAAGACTCATAGCACCTAGAGCTTGTCCTTGATGGCATCAGCCCTATTTTGACCAGGAAACTATTTATGCAGTGGCGATATGGCACTCTTCCTCTCAGGGCATTTACGGATCGATGGGCCAAGTCCCAGCCCTCAACACAGTGCTCAGCATGCCCACATCCCCAGGAAAATGACCTGCACATTATATTTTTCTGTAAAGCTTACCATAGATCTAGGAAGTACTGGCTTGTCCCACTCCTCAAAAACCTTGGCTTCAGGCACTACCTCCCAGCTTACAGAATACTGAAGACAGGATTATCCCCCCCCAATTGTGTTTGCAGTGGCAACATTTTTAACAGCAATGTGGCATACCCGTAACCGCTGCATTAAGTCAGATACAGATAAATGAATTGTTTTTGATGACTCCTAAATGTATTGTATTGTAACTGTTTTTAAACAGGCTAACTGAATTGCTTTTAAATTCTGTTATACTTGATACTGTTTTAAATTATTTTAAATTGCTGTACTCTTTTATGATCGAAACAGATCGAAAGAAAGATTGAAATGATGATGAGTTCCTGTAAAATATCCAAATGATCATTGATGTCAATCGGTTTTTCATCCACCACTGCACTGCCACAATCGGGGTCAGTTACCCACTTTCTAGTCCCAAAGAGGACTTCAGCTGGAGTACGGCCCCATAGGGAACTTCTTGGCATGTGCCCTCTGGAACCCATATAGGTAATTGACCCGACTGCCATCCGAGCCTAATACCCTTGCTATTTAGGATTGCTTTAAGTCCTGGTTTTTCATCTCCATAATAAAATTTCCCTCTGGATGATATGGAGAGGAGTACCGCAAGAGCACATCCAAACTTCCCATGGCTTCTTTATAAGCCAGAGAGCCAAATGTAAGACCACGGTCGGAATGTAATTTGCCAATTGCATATGTCCCTATAAAAACTCGCAAATCCTTTATAACAGTTTGGGCGTCATACCCAAAGGAATCTAGAGCATGAATTCACTGACCCCGAGATATACTTGTAAGCACCATTTGATTGTAAGGGGCCGCAGTGGTCCATTAGACACCTTCAAACCCTTTATCTGCTGACAGATGTCGCACTTAAGGACAAAGCCCTTGGTCTGTTTAGTGAGACTTGGCCACCAATATCGGTGTTTCAGTAGAGAAACAGTTGCAGTAATGTCTGCGTGAGCTGAACCCAGACCCTTGTGTGCAGCTAGAATTAATCCTAATCTGCGATCCATGTTTGATATTACTCTATCCTCCAATCCTGGAATTTGAGAATAGGGAATGTTTTGTACATCTAACTTGTAGGAGTACTTGAGTAGGGAAACTTTTGGCAAGGTTGAGCTGTTGTTGCGCATAGCGTTTACAGCTATCATTATCTGTTTGTCTATCCTCGTACTAGAATGAGTGATTGCAGCAACGGCAGCAGTTCTCAGTGTCGCCTTGGCGGCTTCATCAGCCAGCACGTTAATGGCTCAATGTGTGAATTACATGAACCTGGTGGAAGCCTTTTTGTCAGCTATGCAACTTGTTCCCACAACAACTTGTGCTTTATTGTGCAACCTTTTGAGCCCCTAAACCCATTCTGTCCCCAATAGTGAACATATTCATTGTATGACTGGGCACAGTAAAACAAATCGTACACAATGAATGTTGGGAATTCTTGATCTGTATTTTTCAGTGCCAGTATCAGTGCTTTTAGTCCTTCCAGCTATGCCATGCAATCTCCTAGAGACTGCATCTGCGTATTGCTAGGACATAACTTGCCATCCCATATACGTCCCTTTACAATCACACATGCTGCACTATATTGCTGTTTACTTCCTACGGCAGGCTGAGGAGATCCGTCAGTGTAAATGATGTATTCATACTGATCTAGAGGCATTATTTAATTCGGGAATGGATATTCATGTTCGCACTGCAGAAATGCTTATGTTTTTAGCTTCGAATTTGTAGTCTACATCTGTTGCAGTGAGAGAATTAGCCCATTGTATCCATCGCAGATGCAATGCTTTTACGTTCAGAATGCTTGCTTTGGTAACAGCCTCTAAGGTTGGCACTGAAATCACAACAGTTATTTGTTTCCCCTGAGCCAGTGCTCTTTTTCTCACTACCAAAAAACAACTAAGGGTTGGCTCTAATCAGTAAGGCTGAGCCAATAACCAAACAACAAGAAGGAAATGCCAATACTGATAACAAGATGTAGTTTACAAATATTGTAACACAGCACATGAAAAATTCATTCAAGACTGGAAGCTCGTTAGTAGCTTTTATTGTTCTTTTAAGACTTTTATCAGAGAGAAAGGGGTTTTTTTCATGTAAAAAATGTTTTTTCGGAAAAACATGAACAACTAATACATGCTAGGGACAGGACTTGGAAGATCATTCATCATATCAAACATATCACAAGCATACAACAGTCAGGCATTCGGAGGTGGTAAGGGATAAATGAGCTAGAAGGAACTACAAAAGTGCATATCATACAATATTTACAATAGAATTGAGAGAGCCACAGTCTGCAAAACAGTTTTCAAAATGGTGTCACTTAGGGAATTATTTGAACAAAAGGTACACTTCTTTGTCAAAAATAAAAGTATTCACAGTGTTTGATCAGGTTGAAAGATAATGTACACAGAGCAGTGATAAGCAGCGTGGAAATTAGTGGATCTGCTTATCACCCAAGCAGACTGTAGTGTGGCTGGGGCCTACGCGTTTCGAATCCCGCTGGTCTCGGGGGATTCTCTTCAGGGCCTCGGTCCTCTCTAAGAAAAAGAAGGGGGGGGGGGGAATTATAAAACACTAAACAAAGGGAATTGATCAACATTCAATAGATCAACATCAGATTCCTCCTTCAGGTCACACCTCCTCCTCAACAGACTTACCAAGAGGCAGATATGCTAACGTTTGGTGAAAACTTCAACGCCTTAGCTGGGGGGATTTTAGTTCTAAAACTAGAACAGTCATGACAGAGAAGGAATTAGTTGACGGACTATATGGAGTGGCTGCAGTGTAGGAATTGTTAAGGCTAGATCTTACCTACCTTAATACTCGATATGGAAGCTTTATGTTTGAATTATAGCCAGAACGTAGAGACTATCAAGCGTTTTACCTGTGGTGTAAGAAACAAGCCGGGGATCAGAATGGGTTCCCTCTTGGTGGTAGAAAAAATAATAATAGGCTATTATACCAGAAACTTACCTAAAAGGTTTCAACCAAAATTTCAAGGAACGCCGCCGCGGGAATATGAATGATCACAAAGAGTCTGTTTAAAAATGGTAAGAGAAGTGGTTCAGTATATAAAGACAGCACAAAATAGCGAGGGTAGCTGAGAGTAAATGTTGCCATTTCTTACCCGAGTAACTGAATGTAAATTGTTTTAGTGCAGTCGCACGAGAAGGTATCTTCGTTGCTTTTTAATGGGTCTGAAATAAACCAGCGGGAGCCCATAAGATTAGAATAGGACTACGGACCATCAGTTATTTAACAAGTCACTAGAAAATGGCAGCGCGGCTTACCGGGAATGGTTCATAAAGGGCGTGGTCCGCGGATTGCCGTTACACAAGAAAAATCAATGGACCTGAAATAACAAAAACCTGAATATTACCGTGGTGAAATTTTAAGCGGGTAGATCGTTCGAGAAGGGCGTTTCTAGGCATCTTACCGTCATAACGGTGATGCACGCTGTAAGCGTGTAAGAGCTTTAATACTGAAAAAAGAAAACACGGTGGAAATTACTTTCAAGGCGAAAGGACGCGACAATTAATTCAAAGAGGAGGGGTCGGCTTAGTGTTACTTACAACAACTTCACTGTCCAAGACCTTCAACCGACGGCGTTCGAACGGGCACTGCACACTGACACATGCGCAATGGCTGGCAAAAAAATTGGCTGCTGCGCCTATATATATAACGGTCACAAGAGGGAGCACGCCTACACTGGAACCAAGTACACTACCTGGAACCAAAACCCGGACTGGATTGGCAGTCCAATTCGTAGGTAAAACAGGTCTTCAAGATGATACTGCACTGGGTTATAGCTTGAAAATTTCACTTAGTTCATTTAGTCCAGATACTGCAGTGTCAAATTTGACTATGAGAAGAGCTTCTCGTTTCGATAATGCCAAATTTTGGTCGCCACCTCGAGAATTTTTTTCAACTTTAGAAATCACTGTCCATTTCAGGTCACTTACTGTATGTTGCATCCGCGTCCAGTGGAGCACCAAAGGAGCGTTTTCGACCTTCCTTTTCAACCTGGATTTATGTTGCGTGATCCGCTGCCGGATCTCCTGATTGGTTTTTCCTATATATAGTAGATGGCACGGGCATGTGATACCATAAACTACGAACTTGCTCTTACAATTACTGAAGGTGTCATGTTTCCAAGATATACCATTATGTTGGAAAAGTGAGCCCTCAGAAGTAGATTCCCAACAGAGACACGTCCCACATTTGTGGTGACCAAGGATGGGAGGAATCCCCATCATTTGAAGTAACGTCACAGGTTTCGGAGTTGGCATGGCCGCTCGAACTATATGGTTGGCGATGTTATTCTCTTTTTTGAAGGCGAATAAAGGCACATTTACAAGGCTTGCATCTAGATCTTTTACTAGATGCCAATTTTGTTTTATGACCTTTTTCAAGTGATTGGCGTTGGGGCAATATGTAGTGACACAAACCTGCCGTTTTAAATCAGATTTGGTTTTGCGTTCCAGGAGTGTTTCACGTGGGGTCCATTGGGCTCTCTTCATACAACTCTTAACGAGTTTCTTGGGGTTGTGATATGTTTGATATGATGAATGATCTTCCAAGTCCTGTCCCTAGCATGTATTAGTTGTTCATGTTTTTCCGAAAAAACATTTTTTACATGAAAAAAACCCCTTTCTCTCTGATAAAAGTCTTAAAAGAACAATAAAAGCTACTAACGAGCTTCCAGTCTTGAATGAATTTTTCATGTGCTGTGTTACAATATTTGTAAACTACGTCTTGTTATCAGTATTGGCACTTCCTTCTTGTTGTTTGGCTTTTTCTCACTACAGCATTCTGTACTGCTGTCAGCATCTTTTCTGTGGATGCAAAACGCATTTCAGCGTTTGAGTACATTGGAGATTTGTATGCAATGGGTACTGTTTCGCCTTCATTGAAGGTTAGGTAAGTATACCCTGATTGACCCGCAACTACACGGATCACCAAGTTTGTAGTGTTTACACGTGTGTGTAAGTGTTTGGAAGCTATCATGTTCTGCCAAAATCTAGAAATCCTAAAATGGATTGTAAACTTTTCAGAGTTTTGGAAAGTTGGAGCAGCGCACATTAAAAAAAAAAATAGCTGCCAGGCTTTAAAGATAGATTTGTAGCCCTCAGCAGTGAACTCCAGAGTTATGTTCTTCACCCTGTGTAAGTGACCTCATAATTCTTTGTCCGTCAGATAAATATCATCTACATAGGACAATGCCTCCTCATCACAATTTTGAAGTGACTCTGATACCTTTTGGGCAGTCTACAGAATTGCCTCTGGGAACCGAGTGCTGAAAATGCTGTCAAATATCTGCTCTCAGGCGCTATATTTTGGCAAAAAATTCCATTTGAGATAATGTAGTATTGTTTTGTATTTTTTCCACACAAGGTTATTCATTAATGAGGCGCTGTGTGCACTCTGTACTGTAGATGTCTTTGTGCATCTGTTCAAGTGCCTATAGTCTAAAACTAGATGGTATGAATTATCAGGTTTCTTTAGGGGAAACAAAGGATTATTCATGGAATATGTGCAATTCTCAATCATACCTTGGTATTCAAGTTGCTCTAAGATCTCCCTGACTTGTTTCCTAGCGTCATGTTTTATAGGCTACTGCCTCTGTGAAGTTGGAGTAGTTTTTACTGGGATTTCACGGTGAGGTGACTCAGCATCTCACCCTACATGATTGCTGTACAATGCGGGGGCTAGCGCTACTTCCCACTCCTGCATGTATGTATGTTTTAGTGACTCTGGAACGAGATCAGAGAAGGCTGGTAATATTACGTCTTCCCCTTTAGGGCATGCCATAATGAACTGAGGCAGCCAATCTTTTTCAGCCAACAGGAAGTCGTATCCATAAGTCAGGTTCTGCCAGAAGACACCTTTCCTCTTCCTTGATAGGTCCCCCTCCATTTGGAGCGTAATCTTGTATGAACGATGTGGGATACTTACCCTTGTATCAGGTGTTTCCACTGTGATATGCTCATTCAACACTGTTGTCACCGGAAATTCCATCAGGTTCTGGCGAGCTATTGTTACATCTGCTGTGCTGTCTAGCATCTTCAGAGTCCATTCCCAGTTCAATAATCGAGTCCTCAGTATCCTGTGCATTTCTAATTTTAAGTCCTGCAACTTTCTTCTTTTTAAATTCAGATTTAGATTTGGGTTTATCTTCTTGTTTGATAATCCAGTTTGTAATGCGATTTGTGTCTTTTGGCTTGACTCGCTCTTCTGATCTGCGTTCAGACCGGCCTTCCCTCTCTGAATATTTGGATGAACCCTGAAAAGAACGAGAGGAAGGTCTATCAGTATCCTTATACCTTTCAGGTTTTTTTTTAAATTCTCACGGTTTCTTCAATTCTATTTTTTACCAAGGGGCTCCTGATGAGGAGACCCACCCCGTGATTGTGATGCATTCTGCTTATTATTTTTTGACTGTTTGTTATACCATTTCTCGTTAGAAGAATCGGGTGCTTGCTTCAAGTTATCCTTCTCAGGATTACCCATTAATTTTGGTTTCACAGATCTAGCTCCCAAATTACCATAGGTATCTTTGATAATTTTAGATAGTTCCTACTCCTGTTGTGCAGGAGTGCATTCCCGCTGGTTTTGGCGTATAGCCACCGCTGCTGCCTCCCCTTTTATGTGAGCTAACATAATTGTGGATACCTGCGCAAAATTGCCTATCAATTTCATCTCCAAATCCAGGGTAGGTGCTGCCTGTACTCATTCTGTATTTGTTTCAGCACCTCTGGAATAACCGCTATTTAGGGGGTACTATGTGTTCTGGTATAAACGGCAGAGAAAACTGTACCCCAAGTGGTACAGTCCTCTGATGGGTACAGTCCTCTGACTCATTGGCAAGCAAATTGTCAGTATTCTGTGTTTGTCTTGCAGCCCTGTGTGGGGAAACGCTGACTCAAACTATGCTATTTTCTGTGCTATCCAGAATGCATTTGCTCACATTTAGTAGGCATGCTTCCCATAATCGCGTTCAGCGTTTGTGGGGTGATTTTTGGTGCAGTCCCTTGTATCCGACCAGCTTCGGTGGCCCTTGTAGGTTGAATTGCAAGTGTTCGCATTACGAACTGTTTAAGATTTCTCTACAGCTTTATTATTTCTTTGTAAACTGGATTCAAGTCTGCTGCTGGCAATGTGTCAATTTCCGGATGCGGTGTAGAAGCAGCTAGGACCGGCCAGTTCGCTCCGTCTCTGCTGAACAGACTGAGTCTCACTTTTTCATTAGTATGTGGGAGGGAGCCTTTAAACAGTTTATACGCACCTGGTAAGCGAATGGGACTTCTGTGTCCTCGTATGGATTGTATTCTTTAGGTGTCTCATCTGGAATATAAGTATGAAACAAATGTGTGTGTGCATCTGCAGGCAGGAATTTAATCCAAGAATAGAATCCCTCTGTCCTGAATGCCTCGTGTGCCTCACTCACAAAGCTAACAGTCCTACCCAATGCTGGTGCTCCAAAATCTACTAACTTCAAAGTAAGTGCCTGTCTGCAGTTTTCTGAAATGTTAAGAGCACATTCCGGCTCAGCTTCCCCTGCATTTGCTGGGCTGTCTTGTTCAGACATTACGAAAGAAATTGTAAGGTAATAGAGATAAGGTTTTGCACAATATGGGGAACTATAATCCTTCAAGCTTGAACAAACCTACAGCCAATACATAGGATATGCTTACTCATCTGTGGAGGATTTTTCCCTTCCCACTCCAGACGTCTCACGGTATATGTGAGTAGAGGTCTCTGAGAAAGCATGACTGAACTACTCAGATTTGACCGATAAATAAAAAACAAACCAACGTTGGTGGGGCCATGCCATTTAGTTCCTATAAATCTGTAAAGGATCTGCGCATTTAGACAACATAAACTATGGGATTGGTATCCAGGCTAATTCCAGACACCCCCAAAGGAAATGTACACCTTTAGACCAGCTAGCTCACAGGGCCACTTTAGGCCCCCTTACCATGGAGCGAATAGTTTCTGGCAACTATCAAACATGACAACCATGACTCATCAGGGATTGTGGAAACAGTACAGCACTTTTCGCTCAGTCACTCGTGCTCACTAAGTCTCGTGGAGATACATAGAGTAAACGATAGGGACATTTTTCAATAAGCATTTATTGAACTAGAGTCATTCTAGTATAAAATATGTGTGCTGCAACAACCATTAAGCAACAAAGAGAAATACCAATACTGATATCTTATTCCAGACCAAAATCTGTCAAAAATGCATAGACCACCATCCAATGCATCTGGATGCTATTTAATAGCTGTTTATTTCAAAAGCATTTATTCGTAAATCATTTGAAATTCAAACACAGTTGTAACAAAATTATGTACAAACAATGGGGATGGACACAAGAAAAAGTGAACAAAAATCACACATATACCTTCATTCATCACAACTCAACCATTTCACAGTCACACCTCACACATTCACCCTACACAGTACTCAATCAAACGGAGATTTAATGCACCAATTGAAAAGCACTAGGTCTGCCAGCAAATAATATTTAGACCATTGGCTGTTTTAGAATACACCCTATCCAATTCCATTAAATAGCTAAATTCATTCAAAAAAGAAACAACATCGTTAGGTGTAATGTTGCCATAAAAATTGCAAAAAAATTAATTTGCAAAAGAGCAACTTGGCAGGCCCGATGGTCTACGCGTTTCGAATCCCTTTAGATCTTGAGATCCTCCTCAGGACCAATCACAATCTGAGAAAAGAAGAAAAAGAAACTATATCTCTCACCATTCTTAGGTCAATTATCTGAAAGCACTACTCTACCAGAAGATGACTCCAGCTTACCAGTATACGGGGATTATATCTTTTCAACCTCTTACAAGAATCTCTGTAACTCCTATGAAAGATTCGGGAGAAGAGAGACAAAGAGAAAGATAGAAAACCATGAGTGTACCTATTGCATAATCATGTACTGTCTGAAACCCTGCGGTTCGTCTGTTCAACAAGTGGGCTTACCTATTTAATTCCCACAGTGTCCTTCAAGGGCTGTTTTCCTATTGCACACGACCCACTGACCCCTCAAAGGGGTAGCAGTAGCCTCCCAACAAAGTGGAAAGAACACAAGAGTTGTGGGTCACCTCTGTTCAAACAGAATATAAACATCCACCTACATACGCCAAATAGCCTATAGTCTACATGAAAACTGATGGCCTCTCTTACCTCCTGACGCCAAACGGCGTGGAGAAGCCTTAGTCTTCCTCCTAGCTAGGCACTCGGAGCTCTGGTCACCAAGCTAAAAGAAGTGGGAAGCGGTAAAACGATAAGACTCGAGCCTCACTGCTGCTCAAATTGCGCTGTGTAGTTTGTGGAAGAAGCAGATCGCACTTACCGGTCTCCAATGTAAACGGGGCCGCTGTGTCATTCAAACGCGAGCCGCAATTGCAGTGGAATGCCGTCTCTGACTCCCGCAGACTTGCTGGGTAATGTAGTGTACTGTGACTAGGTCGTGCATGTGCAAATGCGCTTTAATGCTCCGAATGCAGGAAAGATTAAAAACGTCCAAAACTTAATGCTGAAGCAGCAGGCTAGCACTGTGGCCGAAAAATCGCCAAAGAGGTTTCGTGAAGAAGAACTGTACGGTCCTTCATTACAGCCATAAATATATCTTGCAAATCCATTTGGCATGGAATGGCCCAGGGTGTCTGGGAATTGTAGTTTTGGGCTTGCATTACAGTTGTCTGCTAATTATCATGTGTATCACTAAATACTTCTGCACCTTGGAGCCCGAAGGCGGTTAGTGGTACCGGAGCCTCATGGAATCGGTGGGAAATACTCTGTCAGGAGGGTTACTTATTGGTAATAAGATGGACACTGGCACTTATCGTGGATCAGCCAAACCTGGCTCATTCAGGCCAGACACAGCTGTGTCAAATTTAACAATCAAGAAGGTCTCTCTTTGTGATAATTTTAGCTCCAAATCTCCTCCCTGGGGCTCTCGTTTGAGCTTTGATATTACCGTCCATTTTAGGTCGCTTACTGTATGACTCTATCTCATCCAATGGTTTACTAGTGGTGCTGTCTCAACCTTGTTTTTAATTCGCGATTTATGTTGGGAGGTTCTTTGGCGTACTTCCTGGTTGGTTTTTCCAATATAGAGTTGTCCGCACTGGCATGTTATTCCGTAGATCAAATATTTTGTTTTGCAGTTGCTGAAGGCATCGTGTTTCCAAAAAAATCCTCTGTGTTTAAACACTGAGCCTTCCATCGTGAGGTCACAACAAACACACGTGCCACATTTGTGATGTCTGACAATGGGAGCAAGACCCATCAATTATCTCAATGAGGGTTGCGGATCTTTTTCAATGGCTGATCTTACAATGTGGTTGGAAATGTTGCTTTCTTTTTTTAATGCAAACAGCGGTGGTAACTTCAAACTGGCTTCCAAGTTCTTAACTAGATGCAATAACTTGGTGTCCATCCTGCTCGTTTCATTGCATTTTTGACCAGTTTTTTGGGGTAACCACGCTCACGTAATTTAGTTACCAGATTGCCAGCATGCAAATTATAGTTATCATTGTCAAAGCAATTCCTACGGATTTGTAAAAACTGGCCATAAGGCAAGTTTTCCCGCAAGCTTCTTGGGTGATTGCTTGAGAATAACAGAGCCTTATTTCTGTCCGTTGGTTTAGTGTATAATGTTGTTACCAACCTTCCCTCAGCAGGGTATCCCTCAACATCCAAGAAAGAAATTTTGTTTGCTGTTTGTGAAATACTAAACTGAATGTCTACTGTTCTAGCATTTAACCAATTATAAAAAAGCGTAGGTTGTTCCTCTCCACCTATCCATACCATGAAAATGTCATCTATAAAACGTAGCCACGTTCCGATGTACTGGGAAAAGGGATTGTTATTGTGGATAAAAGTGTCTTCGTACATTGACATACACAGTACTGCGAGCTACGGGGCAAAAGGGCACCCCATCGCCACTCCCTTTATTTGGAAGAAAAATTCCTTACCAAATGTGAAGTAGTTTTTCCTAAGGGCAAAGATGCCAAGTCCAATATGAATTGAGTTGACACTTGTACTGGTCTTGTTCTTTTCTCTAAATAATAGGAGAGCACTGCCACTGCTTCATCTTGAGGAATTTGAGTATAAAGGGAAGTAAGGAGAAATCTTCCCTTGGCAAACTGATTCACGTGATACAACGAGAATGGTTGTTAGAGCCGCCCAAACTATAACCACATAAGGCTTTGTATGTCTCTCCCTTTTGTGTAATTTTTTCAGTTTTTAGCCAATGAATGTTAATATTAATTGATTTGTTTTTTTATCTTTATGTGTACCAAAGTTGTATTTTATGAAATTGCTCATGTGGTTTTATTGTAGGCACGTAATGAGTTGTTTTTAACAAAAACTGTATTTGTAAAGAATATTTTTCTATAAAATAAACAATGAGCTATATTACTGTTGTGTAAGTGTACTAGATAGTAAAGGGATCTAGTGGTTATAGTTTGGGCGGCTCTAACAACCATTCTGGTTGTATCACGTGAATCAGTTTGCCAAGGGAAGATTTCTCCTTACTGTCAAAAGTACCCTATTCCCCTGGCTGTTAAGGGGGTCTCTCTCAAAATTTTAAACATATAAAGGGAAGTGACATCCAATGTTACCATCAAATCTTTCTCTTTATTGAAGCTCACATCATCCAATTTGTTTATGAAATCCGTGGTGTCCTGGAGGTAAGACATGACATGACATGAATTCCTTTAAAAAGCAATCCACATATTTCGTGATTGGTTCTAACAAAGATTCACACCCGGAGACGATAGGTCTTCCGGGCGGATTTGTTTCATTTTTATGAATCTTTGGCAAAATGTAAAACACGGAGTCCTCGGATGTTTATTTTGTAAAAAATCGAATTCCTTGGGACCCAAGAAACCCTGATCGAACCCTTTCTTCAGGATGGCAAATTGTTGATTCTGAAGGTCCAGTGTGGGATCCTTAGAGATTTTTCTTTAACAAGCGCAATCATCCAGTTGTTTCATGATCTCAGTAGTATAATCAGTTGTATCCCATACTACTATTGATCCCCCTTTGTCTGCATGCTTAATTGTCACGGACGGATCCTTCCTTAATGCGGCTAATGCGTCTTTTTGTTCTTTTGAAATGCTATGTTTGACAAAACTTTTATTTTTCTCCATATTTGAGAAGGCAGATAGTACCGTTCTTTCAAAGAAAACATTCTCCTTTGGTACTTTATTTCCTGGCGGATAGAAAGTTAATTTTTTCCGTAAACCTGTTACTTCCAGGGATGTTTTTGATTGATTATCTGCAAAAAACATTGTCAATCTTAATTTCCGGCAGAATTCGATGAACTCAGTTTTCATTTTCACAAAATCAGTTCTTTTAGATGGAACAAATGAAAGCCCTTTTGCGAGAATACTTTCCTCAGCTTCTGTCAGTGGTCTATTATATAAGTTGAAAATAGGAGACATCACTAATTTTTGTAGTGTGGCCTGCGAGTGGTCATCTCCCATGGCTGATTGTTGCCCTTGATCTGGGCTGGCCTCTCCCTAAAAAAGAAGAATTGGGTGTAGAGCCCTGTTGTTGTGGTTGATTCCATTTACGGTTACGGTTGGGCCTACTATCACTATTATCAGTTTCCCCTCCAGAGGACGATGAAGTGTCCGAAAAGGTAATACATTGATTTAGCGATAAGCCCTGATTGTCCATTAAGTATCTCCTTGAGTCTGCTTTCGTATAGAAATCCACCTGTAGAAATGGATAAACGTTCTCTAAAGAGAAATTCTTTTTGTCCTTCTCAAATTGATTAGTTTTTTGGGTAATAGTATAATCCTTAAATTCCTGGATTTCCTTGTCCACCTTATCCAATAAAGTTTTAGAATCTGTTATGGTTTGATTGTTTTTTATCTCTGATTCCAACAAAGCAATCTCTTCAAGTTCTTTTTGCGAAATTCTTTCCGCTGTTTCCACAGTAAGGACCATCAGGTCCCTACTGCATTTTGTTTCAATAAAACTGAATCCTTTTTTAAAGATGGGATCCTCTGTGAAAATTACAGGGATGTTTCGGATTTGGAGGCCTCCTGGGATAGTCCCTTCTTTTAGATGTTGCAATAAAAAGTGACCATGCAAATCTGTTCTGATCTGTTTTTTCTTAAGACGTAATAATTTATCTGATTCGTTCTGGGTAGTTGCTGAAATACTAAGTGAAACTGAAGTAAGGAGTGGCGGTGCGCTTAAAAGTTTCTTAATGTGGTCTTCACTGTAAGCAAATGTGTCCTTCTCTGCCATAATATCAATCCTTTAAAACCAAGCACGTCAATGTTGTCCAAAATTAATAAAAATAATAATAATAATAAGGTGATAAAGACAGAAACAACCACCACCAAAAAGAAAAAGAAGCTGAATTATCATATCTAATAAGAGTCAAAAACAATACCTCGCGGGAATGTGGTTGGACCTGAGGAGAATCTCAAGATCTAAAGGGATTCGAAACGCGTAGACCATCGGGTCTGCCAAGTTGCTCTTTTGCTAATTAATTTTTTTGCAATTTTTATGGCAACATTACACCTAACCATGTTGTTTCTTTTTTGAATTAATTTAACTGTTTAATGGAATTGGATAGGGTGTATTCTAAAACAACCAACGGTCTAAATATTATTTGCTGGCAGACCTAGTGCTTTTCAATTGGTGCATTAAATCCCCGTTTGATTGAGTACTGTGTAGGGTGAATGTGTGAGGTGTGACTGTGAAATGGTTGAGTTGTGATGAATGAAGGTATATGTGTGATTTCTGTTCCCTTTTTCTTGTGTCCATCCCCATTGTTTGTACATAATTTTGTTAAAACTGTGTTTGAATTTCAAATGATTTACAAATAAATGTTTTTGAAATAAACAGCTATTAAATAGCATCCAGATGCATTGTACGGTGGTCTATGCATTTTTGACAGATTTTGGTCTGGAATAAAATATCAGTATTGTCATTTCTCTTTGTTGCTTAACTTAATTAGGCTCAGCCTTACTGATTAGAGCCATACCCACTCTTGTCATCAGCAACAACCATTAGACATAAACAGATATACAAGGTTGCGAACACCAACAGAGTAAATAAAAGGTAGCATTCTACCATGGTGCTAAAACAGCGGAAACTTCCTTTTCAACGCAACTTTTACAACGCACTACCATTACGACACAACTTTTACAACGCAAGTCATTACAACGAATTGCGCTGGAGGGCGCTCTAGGATAGGGAATAGTTTAATTACTATCCAACACCTTCCCTACTATCCACGGGGACTGGAGTTGGAATAGTAAATTAAACTATTCACTATCCAGCGCCCCCAATGCAATTCGTTGTTACGACTTGCGTTGTAAAAGTTGGGTCGTAATGGCATGCGTTGTAAAAGCATGCGTTGTAATGACATACATCCCTAAAACAGTGAATATATGCAGGCATATAGATACATGACAATAATCAGGCGTACTCCTACTATGCAGACCCTATTTAAGTGTACGTAAGTGTACCTAGCATGTATATGGGTGTAATGCCAAGAATCCCCCCTAGGAAAGAACCAACCCCATTACCTGATGGGAGAGAATGAAGAACCCCGTCTTGGTCTCAAGTTGGACACTCCGCAAGGGATGCCAGACCACTGTGTGCTGGAGATTCTGCAAGCAGGAATCTCAGCATCTTGTGTCACCATGGAAGTTTCTCATCTAGTTTGCCCAGTGAAGATGTTCTTTTATATCCAAAAAGGTGCCCTCAGGGGTTCTACCTAGATGTGTAATGGTAGTGTGGGCCTGTCGTCCAAGGGTAACGATAGGGGTACTTTTGTACAGAGTTATTATACAGAATATGGTAATCCTGCTGAGTACTAGGAACTCTCATGCATAATAAATAAGGCTAGTAACTCCTTCACTTCATAGAGTAGAATCTTAAAAGGTTATTCATCTTTCTCTCTGAACTTCCTGTATGGTAGTGAGAGGAGATCGGTGGCTACCCAAGAGCCCACACAGCCTGCTATTCAGTAATGGCCACATAGTGTGGTTGGATAAGATGAACTGAGACAAATCTCTTTTCTTTGTTACTGGCAAGAGGCAGAACAAGTACTGTTCTTGTTCCATCGACAGCCAGGACAGGAGCACGCGTTCTGTAAGATGTCCATAATTTTTTTGCCCGCAATCTTTTCTCTGACCAGGTCCCCAACCTTCGGGACGCTGGCAGGTCTTGCCAGAACAACTTTCACTTCCCCAGTGGACGTTGCTTTGTAATGTCCGAAATTCATTAAGTTCCTGTAAAATAGCCAAACGATCATTGATGTCAATCGGTTTTTCATCCGCCACTGCGCTGCCACAATCGAGGTCAATTACCCACTTTCTAGTCCCAAAGAAGACTTTATCTGGAGTACGGCCCCCATAGGGAACTTCTTGGCATGTGCCCTCTGGAACCCATGTAGGTAATTGACCCAACTGCCATCTGAGCCTAATACCCTTGCTGTTAAGGATTTTTTATCTCCATAATCGAATTTCCCTCCGGATGATATGGAGCGGAGTACTGCAAGAGCATATCCAAACTTCCCATGGCTTCTTTGTAAGCCAGAGAGCCAAATGTAAGACCACGGTCGGAATATAATATGCCAATTGTGTATGTCCCTATAAAGACTCACAAATCATTTATAACAGTTCCGGCGTCAGTCGAGCGCTAAGGCCAAACCCACAGGAATCTAGAGCATGAATCCACTGCCACCAAGATATACTTGTAAGCCCCAACTGATTGTAAGGGGCCGCAGTGGTCCAATTAGACACATGCAAACCCTTTATCTGCTGACAGATGTCGTAATTAAGGACAAAGCCCTTGGTCTGTTTAGTGAAACTTGGCACCAATATCGGTGTTTCAGTAGAGAAACAGTTGCAGTAATGTCTGCGTGAGCTGAACACAGACCCTTGTGTGCAGCTAGAATTAATCCTAATCAGCGATCCATGTTTGGTATTACTCTATCCTCCAATCCTGGAATTTGAGAATAAGGAATGTTTTGTGCATCTAACTTGTAGGAGTACTTGAGTATAGAACCTTTTGGCAAGGTTGAGCTGTTGTTGCGCATAGCATTCACAGCTATCATTATCTGTCTGTCTATCCTCGTACTAGAATGAGTGATTGCAGCAACGGCAGCAGTTCTCACTGTTGCCTTGGTGGCTTCATCAGCCAGCATGTTAATGGCTCAATGTGTGAATTCCATGAGCCTGGCGGAAGCCTTTTTTCAGCTATGCAACTTGTTCCCACAACAACTTGTGCTTTATTGTGCAACCTTTTGAACCCCTAAACCTGTGGTTCCCAAACTGTGTGCTGCAGCGCCCTGGTGCGCCGTTATCAGTAGCCAGGGGCGCCGCGCACTATTTGGGAAAGATAGCGTCTGGCAGTGTGCAGGCAGAAAATATTATGCGTCTTTTTGACGCCCTACCAAGGCCTGAATGCAGGATGAACGTATTGTAACTTATTAAATTGAAATCAACTTATTTTGGCAGGGCTGGTGGTGCTGATAATGCGCTTGTAGTTTTAGAATCTGGCAAGCTGGCCCTCACGCCAGGCAAGGTCTTTAACTACCATGGAGAGGTTGGCAGGCTGGACACTGCAAAGATTTATGACTTCAGAATCTGACAGGGGAACATGTTTTTGCTAGCAGAGGGTGGCTAAAAAAATGTAAAATGATTATCAGGTCTTTATACATGGATACAGTTTAATGATCTGAAGAATATCAGGAATCAGGCAGAGCTATGCAAAAATAATCCGGATGGCAAATAACCTATAACGGTGGGTGTGCCAAGAAATCATACCATCTGACTTGCAGAAATTTCAGGCGACTGTGCTACAAGGCGAAATACAAAATGGAGCCTCGGGAAACACTGAAAGGAATTTGGCATTGTAATGAAACCGCTGTCACGTGCCACACTAGTTAATTGTAGGCTGTATAACAACAATGGACCTGACTCTAATCAGTAAGGCTGAGTCAACTTAAGTAACCAACAACCAAGATGCCAATACTGATAACAATTTAAACAATTAAATGAATGGTGCAAGGATACTGAAACCAGGCAGCCATAAGCTCATAAGTAGCTTTTAATTTTCGAATGTTCAAGAAATTTTTCAGTCAAAAGACATGTTCAGGGAACACAACTATACATACAATTTTTATAAAAATATATACAAAACACCAACAAATATACATCATTTTACAACCTACAGTTAACAATCACTATTCATACAACCACACTATTACATCCATTTAATATAAAATCAAACAATCACCATCCACACCACTAAGTCCTATTGGGCCAATATGATTTGTTCAGTTGGAATAAAGGCCCTTACACCTTCCAAAGAAAGCCTTAATAAATCCCTGTTTCACTGCATGCATGGTGTTATGACATTTAATAATCATCAGACTGTTCCTGAAATTAACATGCCTCACAAGATGTTAAATACAATTGTCTGGTGGTGTAAAAAATTAAAAGGTGTACGCATTTCAAACCCCAGCTACTATTGGGGTTCTCATCAGGACCAAGACACACAAAAGCTTTAGAGGAAAAGCCACCGCCATCTGACAATGGCTGTCGGGAACTACGGCTGACTGAAGCAGCAGGATAAGAAAATATCACGCGTACGAGATTAACAGAGTACAACAAGGGAAACCGAACCGGGAGATTACTATTAGCACAAGCACCGCATTGAGAAGGTGCCCACGCATCGGTTTTTACAGGGAAGTTGTGACTACACGGCATTAAACCAGCATCGACTGTGCGTTATTACAACAAAAATTTGTATAGCAAGTATAATAAATAGGAGGTCCACGGTGGTGGCTTTTCCTTTAAAGCTTTTGTGTGTCTTGGTCCTGATGAGAACCCCAATAGTAGAAACATTTCTTGAACATTCGAAAATAAAAAGCTATTTTTGAGCTTTTGGCTGCTTGGTTTCAGTATCCTTGCACCATTCATTTAATTGTTTAAATTGTTATCAGTATTGGCATCTTGGTTGTTGGTTAATTTAATTTTAGGCAACATTAAGCCGAGCTGTCTCACGAATGATTTAAAATGTTAGCATTATGTAGGTGCTGATTGACAGGCCTTTTGTTATTGTAATACATTTTGGCAACAGCCAAGTCAGTTGTTTTTAACTAGCTAGCACTCGCCACAAGTTCGACAATAATACAAAGTTTACATTTGCATTCAAATACACGGTCTCCAGATGGCATGCTGAAACATATATTTGAGTTTCAAAGATCTCATAATGATTAAGTAGAGGTGTAGATTTTTGATCATGCCCTTGGCCCTGTAAGTGAAAAGTTACTAAACAGAGGCATTGCTTCATTTCAATTTGTTTACAAACTAATATTGATATGGAAATGTCCTCCAAAGAAAAGCAAGGATATTTTTTTCCGTTGTTCCTTTTTTTTTTGCTTTGCAGGACAACATTTTGAGTACAAAGAGCAATTGTCTTATTAGTATTACTCTTGAATCAAACTTCGAATGGATAGCTTATATGTAAAAGATATGGCCTTGTAAGCATGTAATCACACATTAAACAGGGGACTGGAATTAGACTGCATTGCATGGTAGTCTGTATTTTTGAGCAAGATTGTTGATATTCTACAAAGGGTCTGGTGTTTCTGTCTTCGGGCCTTGCTTAGAATTGGCTGGTAAAGGAATATCCTCCAGCATGTGAAGGTATTCCTAATTCAGTAGAACAATTCACAAGTGGAATTTCCTTCAGCAAAGGAAGAGTACATAGAAGGAAAATATACACGTGGATTTTCATTCATTTTGTTCTTCCATAAAAAAGAACCAGATGATAGTTATTTCTCAACCAATTCTGAATCAGGATGTAAAGATTATGTTATCAGATAATTAGCATTGTGATATATGAATGGTGCAACAATCAAAATGGGTTCAAAAAGAATTTTTACAGAAGGTGTGAAAGCATTTTATAAAGCAATAATGTGACTGGCACAAGGTTGCACCCATGTATTAGGTCAAAATGCTGACTCAATCCACTGCCACTTTTTAGGTCAAGCCTATAACGGCAGCACCAATGCGTTGCTCGCTTTGCGATGCATCCAATATTCACTATGGCAGTGGTTCCCAAACTGTGCGCCACGGCGCCCTGGTGCTCCGTTATCAGTAGCCAGGGGCGCCGCGCACGATGTGGGAAAGATAGCGTATGGCAGTGTGTAGGCAGAACGTATTGCAACTTAGCCGGCACAAGATGTGCAATGCACAGGGGAGTTACAAATGCCACCTGCTTAATGCGGGTACAATGGTTTGTGTTTTCACAGACATAGCCCTTGCCAAGTTCTTTTTACTTTTAGACTTTAGGCCCCCTGTTCAGCGATGTCAGAAGTGCAAGCGCCAGAACACCAGAGTAATAGTGCGCTATAAAAACAAACACATGATCACACGCACACTCATGCATGAATAAACACACAAACGCCACGCACAGGCTTCATATCTAACAAGCCAAGCCCCATTTTCTTTTTTTCTTTTCCTACATGGGGAGACCGGAATCAATCAGGTGTCAAAAACATTATGAATCGCCTCGCTGCTTTTATTGAAGTCGACACATCTCCTCATCTGAGCAGAAGAAGGATTATATAATTCTGTTTTATTCGAAGGGCCTTCAATGTTTTATGCAGACCAGTAAAAGTCATATTGTCAGGCGTGTTAATAAAATTTTTTACTGCGTGTATTTGGGATACGTCACAAAATAAAAAGAGAGATTTATGCAAGAAAGATTCTAGACTAGAGAAAGCGATATATAGCAGCGATAAAGGTTAAAAAAACAGAGGAAAGACACAGAAGGAGAGTGTAGGGGGGGCTTAAATTGAGCGGGAAATGACAGAAAAAGTGCAAGAAAGAGTGGAGGAAAGACACAGAGGACACAGGAGAGTGAAAGGGGGAGATTGAGATGAGGGTAAAAAACGGAGGGAAGACACAGAAGGAGAGTGAAGGGGAGCTTGAACTGAGGGGGAAACAACAGAAAAAGTGCAGGCAAGAGTGGAGGATAGACACTGAGGACACAGGAGAGTGAAAGGGGGAGATTGAGATGAGGGTAAAAAACGAGTGAAAAACAAAGGAAAGAAAGAAGGAGAGTGAAGGGGGAGCTTGAAATGAGGGGCAACAACAGAAAAAAGTGCAGGAAAGAGTGGAGGAAAGACACAGAGGACACAGGAGAGTGAACTTTCCATTGCTAGTCCCGCCCCCCTCAGACACATCCCCATCCCCTCTATCCTGTCCGACCCCAACAGGCCGTCTACCCATAACAATAGAGGTATAAACAACAACAACCTTAGTAAAGTCCCAATCATGCAGGACCGCACCACCCCTGCTACTCCCCGACTTAAATGCTCACTTCTGAACTGCAGATCGGCCTCTAAGCACGCAACCGACATAGCAGACCTCATTATCTCCACTGACCTGGGTCTGCTAATCCTCACTGAAACTTGACTTACTGAATCCTCCTCGCCTCTCATCGACATCCTTGTTCCACCTAACTATGACATCATCAGGCTAGACAGGAGTGGCAAGTCAGGAGGTGGAATTGCATGCATCCACCGGAGCAACATCACCGTAAATAGAGCTATATCATTTGCACCCCCCTCTTACGAATACATTTGCCTAGACATCAACAGCAAGGGTAAACTTGTGTGTACGCTACACACCATTTATCACCCTCCTGGAGACAACCCCATCTTCATAGAACACCTCATGGACGTGGTCACCACATACACAGGACGACAAAACACCCAAATTTTCATGGGTGATTTCAACCTTCATTGGAACGACCCCAATGATACTGTGGTCAACAGTCTTAAAAACTTCCTCAACGCCCTTGACCTCAACCAAATTTACATCAAGAAAGATCTCCTCAATGATTTTCTCGCTCACTCCTGTCCACTCACCAATACCCCCCATCTACCCATAAGTGCAACACCTCAATCACCCGCAAAGTATGTTTTAAAAAACAATGCAGCATGGTCTACCTTTCACCTCTACTCTGAAGATGCTATAGGTGAGTTTCTCATGGCCCTGAAGCCTTCCAATCACCTCACCGACCCTCTTCCCGCAAATGCGGTTAAGGAACTTACCCCATTGCTTCTCCCTCTCTGCACCAAAATCATTAACAGCTCACTCCTACAAGGTTGCCTCCCTGACTCCCTTAAGGTTGGGCAGGTCTCTCCCATCCTTAAGAAACCCACAGCGGACCCTTCGGACCTAAACAACTACCGTCCTATCACCAATATTCCCACGCTGTCCAAACTTCTGGCAAAAATGTGTTCAACACCAATTAACTAAACACATTGAACGCTTTAACCTTCCTAATAAACACCAGTCCGGTTTCCGAGCAGGTCACAGCATGGAGACAGCCATGACTCATATCATTAATGATGCTCTCCAGATATGGATCAGAATGGTTCATGCCTGCTTATCCTCCTAGACCTCTCATCAGCCTTCGATACTGTCAAACACAAGAAGCTGCCAGATCTTTTGAGCTCTAGAATGGGCCTGTCTGGATCAGTGCTCAACTGGTTTACCTCTTTTCGTCAAAACCGGACCCAAAAATTCAAGGTCAACAACTCCTTCTCCAAACCCTTGCCAGTCTCGCTCGGCGTGCCACAAGGTTCCTCGCTATCACCAACACTTTTTAATTTATTCATGGAACCACTCACAGATATGCTTCAAACGTCCAACGTGCAATTCCACATGTAGGCTGATGATACCCAACTCTACCTTAAGATCAGCACCCTTCAAGACATCAACCTTCCCAACGCGACACTTAAGACCACCCAAACATGGCTGGCAAAGAATCACCTCAAATTGAATGCCTCTAAAACTGAATTCCTCCTAATTGCCCCTCCTACCAAAGTCCCCATCATGCACGAATGGATCAAACACCTTACGGCATTCAACGTTCCGCCAACTATTGTGGACTCAGCGAAATCACTGGGCATAACACTGGATTGCAACCTCAACATGCAGAAACACATTGGGATCGCCACTAAGGGAGCTAACTTCCAGATTAACACACTGAGGAAAATTAAACCCTTCCTACCGGCCAATGACTTCAAAATGCTCTAGTTCTACCTCGTTTGGACTACGGAAGTGTCTCGCTTTGCGGTCTCCCTGCAGCTACTACTGCCCCCAAGAGCCTCTACCAATGCTGCAGCGAGACTCGTCACTGGCTCAAAAAGAAGGACCCACATCTCCCCTGACCTTAAATCTCTAAACTGGCTGCTATTTGAAGCCAGAATTCACCTGAAAATAGTGTGCATGACGCATAAGGCCATACACCATAAGGCACCCAGCTATCTCACACAGAAACTTACATTATCAGGCGGACTAAGATCCATGAGAAGCTCGGAAAACCTCCTTCTGAAGCCACAAAGATTCTATAAGAAAAAATGTATAAGCGTTCCTTCTCTGGAATGGCGCCCAGGATCTGGGATGCCCTCCCCCCGCAAACAAGGCTGAACACTTCCACTGCAGCTTTCAAACGGGAAGTAAAAGACATTCTCATGGCAAAACTCTCTTAAACACAGACCTTTGCTTCCTTGAGTTCCTATGTACTTGTTATCAATGTATAGCACCTTATCTCTCGTTAGCATGGCTCCACAGCTCGTTTTTATCTGTCATCGTACTAGTCCGCTTTTCTCGGTCCCTTTGATGTTATTCTTGTTCTGATCTACTTACCGCTACTGTTTTAACATCACTCCTGTACTATTTTTGTACTTGTGACGCTATTATCCCCATGTACTATAAAGCGCTCTGATACCCGCAAGGGTCTTGTCCGCGCTCTATAAAACTTTTTAAATAAAAAATAAATAAAATAAAGGGGGAGATTGAGATTAGGGTAAAAAACAGAAGAAAGACACAGAAGGAGAGTGAAGGAGGGAGCGTGAAATGAGGGCGAAACAACCGAAAAAGTGCAAGAAAGAGTGGAGGAAGGACACAGAGGACACAGGAGAGTGAAAGAGAGAGATTGACATGAGGGTAAAAAACGGAGGAAAGATACAGAAGGAGAGTGAAGGAGGGAGCTTGAAATGAGGTGGAAATGACAGAACAAGTGCAAGAAAGAGTGGAGGAAAGACACAGAGGACACATGAGATTGAAAGGGGGAGATTAAGATGAGGGTAAAAAACAATTGAAAACTGAGGAAACACACAGAAGGAGAGTGAAGGGGGAGCTTGAAATGAGGAGAAACGACAGAAACAGTGCAAGAAAGAGTGGAGGAAAGACACAGAGGACACAGGAGAGTGAAAGGGGGAGCTTGAAATGAGGGGGAAACGACAGAAAGTGGTGGAAAGACCCAGAAGTAGAGTGAAGGGGGAGATAGAAGTAAGGATAAAATGAGTGAAAAAGGAGAGAAAAGCAGAGCAAGAGAATGGAGACAGAGGTCCACTGGACCACCAGGGATGAGACGCAGGTGAAACCTGCAGGTGGAGGAGGGCCTCCAACCCCAACACTCAAGAGTGCAGTGGCGTGGGTGGGGAAAGGCCTCACTTAATGGTGGAGCTGGGAGGGAGAGCAATTTCACTGACAAAGAGTCAGTGATCATACCCCCACATCTGTAGCATCCACTGATGCCCCTTGGCTATTGCATTTATTTGTTACAACCAGCAGCCAGGCTCGCCTTTCATGTGTAAAAGTTTGAAAATGATTAGACTAGTGAGCTCTGCCAATATTTATCAGTATTTGGCATGGTCCAGCAGGTAAAATTCAAATCCTGAATAAAACATCAAAAAAGAAACTTGCTGCATTGAGGATAGAAAAACAAAAAGGATTACTTTGACCACAAAATGCATGTATGAAGTACAGATCTGTGTGCTGTGGAGAATTAAAATGATCCCTCCTTCATTCCAATGCACAAACTCCATAATAAAGGGTGAAATGCCAATGGCAAGTCAACCTAACAAATACGTGAACCACTGCAATATTTGAGTACATCCTGTATCTCGCCCTCCCTAATGTGCATCTATAAAAAATATTTTTTTGTGTTTACTTTCGAAATAAAAAAAGTGCTGAAGATGTGCACCCCAGGTCTTGCCAATATGCTACTCATCACCTTTAATTTAAAGAAAAGGTGAAAAATCATCTGTCCAGTGTACCAAAATTTGAATATATGACTTTACCACGAATACAAATACTCCGCATGGCATTACCACGCAAATTTTACTTCGCAAGTGGCTGTACCACGCAGCTTTTTAGAACGCAAGTTCTAAACTCACAGTTCAAAAACGTTACGTTCACCAGCTCTTACTTCCATCCTCCATCGAAATATGCGTTAAAACAAGTCTACCAAAACTAAAAAAGGACGTCAATTGTGACGTACTCGCCACGTCTTCGGTGCGACAATTTTCTTTTTTTTTTTTAATGACACTTTAGTGCGTTTTTTTATTGTATGTAGCCTGCTCGTTTTTTTTTTATGGGGGGGGGGAGACCGCCCCCCAGCCCCCCAAGGCCACGCAGACTTACATGCTGGACGACCAAAAGGAATACCACTTGCGTGGTAAAGACGGTCGTTGAAGGCTCCCTCGTTGAAGAGACGTTTGCGGAGTAAGTGGATCGTTGAAAACGTCATGCGTGGAAAAGACTTCGTTGTAAATGATGTTTCCCCCAAAATTTGCGATGTGATGCTATTCGGGTACTAGTTGTTGTGCTTACAACACCTCTGAGAATGACTAATGGTCGGCTGGTAGTTTGTGAATAGCTAGCTAGCAGCTGCTATCCTTTTTTAGCCCTAATACCTTAATTGCATCCCAATTAATTTAAGGAAGCCAACAGGAAGTATTCCCGAGGTGTTGCTTACATCCCCCCCACCCGCCCACCGGTAAAAAAATTGTGCCAATTAGGTCAAGGGAGCCACTGGTTAAAAACGTTTGGGAACCACTGCCCTAAACCCATTCTGTCCCCAATAGTGAAGATATTCATTGTATGACTGGACACAGTAAAACAAATCGTACACAATGAATGTGGGGAATTCTTGATCTGTATTTTTTAGTGCCAGTATCAGTGCTTTTAGTTCTGCCAGCTGTGCCATGCAATCTCCTAGAAACTGCGTCTGTGTATTGCTAGGACGGAACTTGCCATCCCATTTGCGTCCCTTTACAGTTGCACATACTGCACTGTCTTGCTGTTTACTTCCTACGGGAGGCTGAGGAGATCCGTCAGTGTAAATGATGTATTTATACTGATCTAGAGGCATTATTTAATTCTGGAGAGGATATTCTTGTTCCTACTGCAGAAATGCTTATGTTTTTAGTATAGAATTGAATTTGTAGTCTACATCTGTTGCAGTGAGAGAATTAGCCCATTGTATCCATCACAGATGCAATGCTTTTGAGTTCGGAATGCTTGCTTTGGTAACAGCCTCTAAGGTTGGTACTGGAATCACAACAATTATTCATTTCCCCTGAGCCAGTGCTCTTTTTCTCACTTCAGCAGTACGCTGTAAGAATCTTTTCCGTGGATGCAAGACGTATTTCAGCGTTTGTGTACGTTAGAGATTTGTATGCAATGGGTACTGTTTTGCTTTCATTGAAGGTTAGGTAAGTATACCCTGATTGACTGCTACTACACGGATCACCAAGTTTGTAGTGTTTACACATGTGTGTAAGTGTTTGGAAGGTATCATTTTCTGCCAAAATCTAGAAATCCTAAAATGGATTGTAAACTTTTCAGAGTTTTGGAAGGCGGAGCAGCGCACATTTTTCTAAAGAAATAGCTGCCAGGCTTTAAAGTTAGATTTGTAGCCCTCAGCAGTGAACCCCAGAGTTATGTTGTTCACCCTGTGCAAGTGATCCAATAATTCTTTGTCCGTCAGATAAATATTATTTACATAGGACAATGCCTCCTCATCACAATTTTGAAGTGACTCTGATACCCTTTGGGCAGTCTAAAGAATTGCCTCTGGGAACCGAGTGCTGAAAATGCTGTCAAATATCTGCTCTCAGGCGCTATATTTTGGCAAAAAATTCCATTTGAGATATCTAGTATTGTTTTGTATTTTTTCCACACAATGTTATTCATTAATGAGGCGCTGTGTGCACTCTGTACTGTAAATGTCTTTGTGCATTTGTTGAAATGCCTATAGTCTAAAACTAGATGGTATGAATGCTGTACAATGCTGGGGCTAGTGCTACATCCCACTCATGCACGAATGTATGTTTTAGTGACTCTGGAACGAGATCAGAGAAGGCTGGTAATATTACGTCTTCCCCTTCAGGGCATGCCATAATGAACTTAGGCAGCCAATCTTTTTCAGCCAACAGGAAGTCGTATCCATATGTCAGGTTCTTCCAGAAGACACCTTTACCTTTCCTTGGTAGGTCCCCCTCCATTTGGAGCGTAATCTTGTATGAACGATGTGGGGCACTTACCCTTCTATCAGGTGTTTCAACTGTGATATGCTCATTCAACACTGTTGTCACAGGAAATTCCATCACGTTCTGCCAAGCTATTGTTACATCTGCTGCGCTGTCTAGCATCTTCAGAATCCATTCCCAGTTCAATAATCGAGTCCTCAGTATCCTGGGCATTTCTAATTTTAAGTCCTGCAACTTTCTTCTTTTTAAATTGAGATTTAGATTTTGGTTTATCTTCTTGTTTGATAATGTAGTCTGTAATGCGATTTGTGTCTCTTCGCTTGACTCGCTCTTCTGATCTGCGTTCAGACCGTCCTTCCCTCTCTGAATTTTTGGATGAACCCTGAAAAGAACGAAAGGAAGGTGTATCAGTATCCTGATACCTTTCAGGTTTTTTTTAATTGTCACGGTTTCTTAAATTCTATTTTTTACCAGAGGGCTCCTGATGAGGAGACTCACCCCGTGATTGTGATGCAGTCTGCTTATTATTTTTTTACTGTTTTTATCCCATTTCTCGTTAGAAGAATCGGGGCTTGCTGCAAGTTATCCTTCTCAGGATTACCCATTAATTTTGGTTTCACAGATCTAGCTCCCAAATTATCTCTAAGCAAACCATAGGTATCTTTGATAATTTTAGGTAGTTCCAACTCCTGTTGTGCAGGAGTGCATTCCCTCAGGTGTTGGCGTATAGCCACCACTGCTGCCTCCCCTTTTATGTAAGCTAACATAATTGTGGATACCTGCGCAAAATTACCTATCAATTTCATCTCCAAATCCAGGGTAGGGGCTGCCCGTACTCATTCTGTATTTGTTTCAACACCTCTGGAATAACCGCTATTTAGGGGGTAGTAGGTGTTCTGGTATAAACGGCAGCAAAAACTGTACCCCAAGTGGTACAGTCCTCAGTCGGGGAATCTAAACTCATTGGCAAGCAAATTGTCAGTATTCTGTGTTTGTCTTGCAGGCCTGTGTGGGGAAACGCTGCCTCAAGCTGTGCTATTTTCTGTGTTATCCAGAATGCATTTGCTCACATTTAGTGGGCATACTTCCTATAATCGCGTTCACCGTTTGTGGGGTGATTTTTGTTGCATTCCCTTGTATCTGACCAGCTTGGGTGACCCTTGTAGGTTGAATTGCAAGTGTTCGCATTACGAACTGTTTAAGATTTCTGTATAGCTTTATTATTTCTTTGTAAACTGGATTCAAGTCTGCTGCTGGCAATGTGTCAATTTCCGGATGCGGTGTGTAAGCAGCTAGGACCGGCCAGTTCACTCCATCTCTGCTGAGCGGACGGAGTCTCACGTTTTCATTGGTATGTGGGAGGAGCCTTTAATCCAGTTTATATGCTCCTGGAAAGCTATTGGGACTTCTGTGTCCTCGTATGGATTGTATTCTTTAGGTGTCTCATCTGGAATAAAAGTATGAAACAAATGTGTGTGTGCATCTGCAGGCAGGAATTTAATCCAAGAATAGAATCCCTCTGTCCTAAATGCCTCGTGTGCCTCACTCATGAAGCTAACACTCCTACCCAATGCTGGGGCTCCAAAATCTACTAATTTCAAAGTAAGTGCATGTCTGCAATTTTCTGAAATGTTAAGAGCACATTCCTGTTCAGCTTCCCCTGCATTTGCAGGACTGTCTTGGTCAGACATTGCAAAAGGAATTGTAAGGTAATAGAGATAAGGTTTTGCACAATATGGGGAACTATAATCCTTCAAGCTTGAACAAACCTACAGCCAATACATAGAATATGCTTACTCATATGTGGAGGATTTTTCCCTTCCCACTCCAGAAGTCTCGCGGTATATGTGAGTAGGGGTCTTGGAGAAAGCATGACTGAACTACTCAGATTTGACTGATTAATAAAAAACAAACCAACGTTGGCGGCACCATGTCATTTAGTTCCTATAAATCTGTATAGGATCTGGGCATTTAGACAACATAAACTATGGCATTGGTGTCCAGGCTGATTCCAGACACCCCCAAAGGATATATTCACCTTTAGACCAGCTAGCTCACAGTGCCACTTTAGGCCCCCCTTACCAAGGAGCGAATATTTTCTGGCAACTATCAAACATGACAACCATGACTCCTCAGGGATGGTGTAAACAGTACAGCACTTTTCGCTCAGTCACTCGTGCTCAGTTAGTCTCAGAGAGATACATAGAGTAAAAGATAGGGAAATTTTTCAATAAGCATTTATTGAGTCATTCTAGTATAAAATATGTGTGCTGCAACAACCATTAGACATAAACAGATATATAAGGTTGCGAGAACCAACAGAGTAAATAAAAGGTAGCATTCTACCATGGTGCTAAAACAGTGAATATATGCAGGCATATAGATACATGACAATAATCAGGCGTACTCCTATGCAGACCCTATTTAAGTGTACGTAAGTGTACCTAGCATGTATAGGGGTGTAATGCCATGAATCCCCCCTAGGAAAGAACCAACCCCATTACCTGATGAGAGAGAATGAAGGACCCCATTTTGGTCTCGAATCGGACACCTGTGAATGGGACACGCCCCCTACCTCGCCTAAATCGCCACTTCCCTCAAGGTCCCGGGCATCGCCAACCGATTCTCCGGCCTCCCTAGCAACCCGGACTCCACCCTTCTCTCCTTCTTTGCAGGATCCAATCACGACGAGCGGAACACCGGAAGGACTCCTGAGTAACCCCGGAAGTCCCTCCCCCTACTTGGAGGCAGAACACGGAAAAGCCGGAAACGAAGACGGCAGTTCGTTCAAGGAGTTGGACTTGTGGCAGGAGACGGCTTGCGGTGAACCTGAGAAGAAGGTTGGTGAATACGAAGAAGACGAGGAAGTCTGGACCGAGGACTGGTGGAGTCCGGTGGAGGACGCTGGAGAGCGGCCGCAACTCGCGGCCGCTCTCCAGCACGTGAGTAACGATCCCTTTGTATATTAAGAGTGTAATATAGCAGTAGCGTAAACAGTCACGACCTCACCTTTGCACTTAACACTGTATATATTGTATAGTACCCGTTCTCAGTCACGGACACAACTGTAAAGAGTCCCCGCACTTGTTCACCTCAGCATCACCCCTTTGCCCTCATACTCTTCCTCTTTTCCCCTCTTGACCCTTCCCCTACCCTCCTCACGGTCTGTTCATATCCCGCACACCTGGTGACGGTATACAGTACCAACGCATCTTAAACCAGTCAGACTAACGGCCCTTTCTCTTTCTCTCCTTCCCATACCTCCGAGGAACCATCATCCCGGTGACCGGCCAACTAGACCGGGTGGACGAAGCCCAACCGACGTCCGACCAAGAATCAGCCCTCTTCGAGGAACCACTGTTTCGACCTCCGGCCAAGCATCGCATGAAAGAACATTTCTTCTCAGACGGAGCTACCCCTGTCCTTTCCTCTCACAAACTGTTAAAATCTCTGTACAATAAGAATAAAAACTGGCTCAGAAATAGCCCACTATATAAGGCCTCCACGCCTGTTATTCCGGTCCGCACACACCCCACGATCACAACACCCCACAAGGGATACCAGACCACTGCTTGCTGGAGTTTCTGCGAGCAGGGATCGTACCGTCTTGTGTCAGCATGGAAGTTTCGCCTCTTGTTTGCCCAGTGAAAATATAGTTCTTTTATACCCAAAAAGGTGCCCTCAGGGGTTCTACCTAGATGCATAATGGTACTGTGGGCCTGTTGTTCAAGTATGACGATAGTGGTGATGTTTGTACAGAGTTATTATGCAGAAGATGGTAATCCTGCTATGTGATACTAAGAATCCTCATGCATAATAAATGAGGTTAGTTTTCCAAGAAAACCACATGTCATTTATTCCGCACATAACTAGGAAAAATGTAAGCTCCAGAGCCAGTTTGTAGAGCAAGGCAGGACAAATATAGTTAAAAGGTTGAATAGCTACCTAGGCCTATATTGGTGTTAATTGGGGCTCATAATGGGGAGATGTAAAGACCAGCAGGGATTCCCTTGCCAATGTACCACAATGAAGCACAAGAGAACTCCTGGGTCTATAGTGAAGGCAGATCTAGAGAGAACATGAAAAAGAATGACCTAGCTCAGATGGAGTATTCCTTTTAAAGGACGATTTCCTTCACCCACCATAGGTGGCATGCTTTATCATCGGAAATCTCCTCCCACCATGATACCTAGTCATGGTGCAGACTACAACCCCTTAACTGAGAGGAGTAGCTCTATGGATGTTTTTTGAGAGGTATGATAAATACCCTATGATGAGCTCAGGGTGGTGAGGGCAGCAGAGCATAAACTCTGGCCACGGTGTTCTGTACCATTTGCAGTTTGCAAAGTAGGGACTTGTTGATGCCGGTGTAGAGTGCGTTGTCATAGTCGAGTTTGCTGGTGATGTGTGCGTGGGTGACTGTTTTCCTCGATTCGGGGGGATCCATTTGAAGGTCTTTTGGAGAATGCAGAGGGTGTTGAAGCAGCTGGAGGTGACGGCGTTGACCGGTCGGTTCATGGTGAGTGATGAGTCGAGTATGATGCCAAGGTTCTTGGCGTGTTCTGAGGGGGTAGGTGGGCTTACGAGGGCAGTGGGCCACCAGATGTTGTCCCATGCTGATGGAGTGGTACCAAGGACGAAGACTTCTGTATTCTCGGCGTTACATTTTAGGCAGCTGTTGTTCATCCAGACTGCCACTCTGGAAATTGAGTTTAGCGGTGGTGGGGTCTTTGGTGAGGGAGAGGATGAGCTGGGTGTCGTCCGCGTAGGATACAATGTTGAGGGCGTGTTGTTGGACGATGTCTGCGAGGGGGGCCATGTAGACATTGAAGAGGGTTAGGCTTAGAGAAGACCCCTGTGGTACTCCGCAGGTGATGTTGGGGCGGCCGGGAGGGGGGACAGAAAGGAAGGGCAGTAGTCTGATCTTTTGGCTTCTTCCGCTGAGGAATGAGTGGATCCAGTCTAGGTCAGTTCCTTGTCTGCCGACCTCGCGTAGTCTGGTGATAAGTGTGCGATGAGAGTTGGTGTCGAAGGCTACAGACAGGTTGAGGAGGTTGAGGGCTCCGAATTGGCCCTGGTCCAGGAGGGTGCGGATGTCGTCTGTGGCTTCGAGTAGGGTGGTCTTGGTGCTGTGGTTAGCTCAGAATCTGGATTGGGATGGGTCGAGGAAGGCGTGTTCTTTGATGAATCGTGTCAGTTCCCTGTTGACTGCTTTTTCTGCCACTTTGGCTGCGAATGGGAGAAGCGAGATGGGCCGGTAGTTTTTGAGGTCGGTGGGGTCCACCATGGGTTTCGCGCGCTTCCAGTCATCTGGGAAGGTGCCTGTTTTGAAGGTGGTGTTGATGGTGTGTTGCAGTTGGGGTGCGATGGTGTCCGCAGCTCTGTGGTCGATGTGAGAGGGGCAGGGGTCGGTGGGGACCCCGAGTGGATGCCTTCCATAGCTCACGGCGGTGTTCATGGTCGTTATCGGTGTCGAGTTGGAGATGGTGGGATGCCTGGTGTCTTGGCGAGGCGAGGGGTTGGCTGAGATGTCATGTGGGTGGTCGGTGAAGTTGTCATTGAGGGTTCTGATCTTGAGGTGGAAGAAGGATCCAAGCTTGTCTCAGAGGTGCTGGGAAGGGGTGATGTCTGTGGTTTGGCTGTGTGGGTTGGTGAATTATTGGATCATGTTGAAGAATTCCTTGGAGTTGGCAGAGTTGGTGAGGATTTTGTTGTAGATAAAGTTCCTTTTAGTAGTTCTGATTTGACTGTGGTAGTCCGTCATGGCATTCTTGTAGGTGGTGTAGCTGTCGGTATTCCTCCAGTTCCTTTCCAGGCATCTGCAGGTGACTCTGGCTTCTTGGAGGGTGGTGGTGAACTAGGCTGCTTTTCTGGGGCATTTTTTGCCGGGGTTGCGTAGTGGGGCGAGCTCGTCTGCGCAGTTGGCGATCCACGTGTGCAGTTCTCTGTTTCGGTGTTTGCGTTGGATGCCCAGATGTGGTTGTCTCGGGAGAGGGTGGAGTTCAGTTGTTCGTCGGTGATCTTGCTCCAGTTCCTGTGTGGCGGGCGAGGGGCTGGTTTAGGTGCTGTGAGTTTCTCGACGGGGAAGTGGACGCAGTGGTGGTCGGTCCAAGGAGGTAGCGTTGTGTGGCTAAAGCGGACGCTGTTTCCCACAGTGGAGATGGGGTACAGGGTGTGCCCTGCCCTGTGTGTTGGTGTGTTGACGAGTTGGTTGAGTCTCATGTTGGTGACGTTGTTGCGGAGGATGGTGGAGTTGGGGTTGCTGGGGTTGTCGAGGTGGAAGTTGAGGTCTCCAATGAGTATGTAGTTCATTGACACTATGGCATGGAGTGCATTGAAGTCAGTGATGGTAAATGTAAATTGATACTTGTTTAGCGTTCTACTCACCCGCAAGGGTCTCAAGGCGCTTGTACGAATACCGCTGTGGAACCCATCTTGGCTTTCCCTGTGAGGCGTCCACTCCTGGGCACCCCAAGGTGGAGGCCAGGCATCCTTAGCGTTGTGGGGGCCGTTGTGGAGATTAGGCAAGCTATTGCCCAGAAATGCAGAGTGGGACTCCATGATTGGAATAGGCACCGAGGCGAGAATTATCAGGTCCGTGGAATTTTTGAGCCCAAGACCCGCCGAGGCGGGGAATTGAACCCTGGTCCCGGGCTAGACCTCTGCATCAGGGTCTGCCGCTCTAATCATTGAGCCACACTTCTCCACGAAGGTTGTCTGAGGGGTCTGTAGATGAGTGTTCAACAGAATGTGGTCTTGGGGCTGGTCTTCATTTGGAAGTGCAGGTGTTCGGCGGAGGGGAGGTTCTCGCTGGAGATGGTTAGGCGGAGAGTGTTTTTGTGGACTATAGCGAGGCCTCCTCCCGGGTGGTTGGGCGGTCCTTCCTCTGGATCTTGTAGCCGTCCGGGATGGCAGTTGCGTATTTCTCAGCTGTTTTGGACCCTGTTGCAAAGGCTTTGCCAGGATGTCTGAAAGCAGTGGCAGCAACCAGTGTAAGTCTGGAGCAGAGTGTGGATTTGTGATGGGATTTCCTGTGAGAGTTTATGTATCTCATTCAGTGGAGATTCTCCTCACAAGAGCAAAGACCCAATATATGACCAACAGCAGAATGACCCGTTATGAAAAGGTAATTTTGGGAGCTGAAAATGTGACAATTGCCAGATGTGTGAATGTTAATCATTCTACATTACTACCTGACACTATTGAAGCAGAAGAGAAAGGTGAACTTGATCATAAATGTTTGGATGTTCTTGAGTACTGCACAAAACCTAGGCCAGACATTAGGGATGAGCCATTACCTGAATCAGATTATGTGATGTTTGTAGATAGATCGTGTCTAAGAACAGAAAGTGGTATTTTGAGTGCTGCTTATGCCATTTGCACGGTAGCAGAAGTGTTGGAAGCATTTTGTTTGAAAGGAATTCATTCTGCTCAAGTAGCAGAGTTGATTGCTTTAATACGAGCATGTGAACTAGGAAAAGAGGTGAAAGTAACCATAGTGACCGATAGCCAGTATGGTTATGGAGTTGTTTATGATTATGGACAGCTTTGGTCTCAAAGAGGTTACTTAACTTCTGCGGGAACACCCATTCGAAATGCTGAATTTGTGAAAATACTGATTGATGGTATTCAGTTACCTGCAAAAATTGCTGTGGTAAAATGTGCAGCACATAAAAAGAATGAGGATTATATTTCTAAAGGAAATAATTATGCGGATGCCATTGCTAAACATTGCGCAAAGAACCAAATTTCAATCAATCGAGACAAAACAAAAGAACATGTTCCGAGTCCTTTAATGCTAACCACTGTAGTTGAGACATGGCAGGAAGTGAAGCAGATGCAAGAGGAGGCAGAATCAGAAGAAAAAGATATTTGGTTAAAGGCAGGATGTAGACAGCGAGAAAAAGATGAAATCTGGGTTTACAAAGATGAAAGACCAGTAATGCCTGATAGCATGATTTCAGACATGGCACGAATGTACCATGGTCAGGCCCATATTGGAAGGGATGCCATGATTCGTCTTTTTAGACAAACTTGGTATAACCCTAAATTCAGAATGATTGCTGAACGTTTGTGCCAAAGGTGCCTAGTGTGCCAACAATTCAATCCAAACAGAAGAACTGTTGTGAGTTTGGGAACCATAGGACGGGAGGGTGGTCCATTCACAAGAGTACAGATGGATTTTGTGGAATTTCCCCCATGTAATAGGCTTAGATATGTGCTTGTGATAATCTGTTTGTTTTCTCGGTGGGTTGAAGCTTTTCCCACTAGAAGGAATGATGGAATAACTGTAGCCAAATTGTTCTTACGAGAGATCATACCACGATTTGGTTTCCCGATAACCATTGAATCGGTCCGCGGACCACATTTTCAAAATGAGTTGATGCAGATGATTTGTGAGGCTCTGGATATTCGCCAGAAACTGCATTGTGCTTACCGACCTGAGGCTTCAGGGGTAGTAAAGCAGGTAAATGGAACGATTAAAAACAGAATTGCAAAGATGTGTTTGGCAACATGACTTAAGTGGCCAGATGCCTTGCCACTTGTTTTGATGACACTGAGAAGTATTCCTGACAGGAAAACTGGATTAAGTCCCCATGAAATCTTGATGGGCAGGGTTATGAGACAAGCTTATGTACCTGTTAACAAATTGCTGACAATAAATGATGATATCATATTGGACTACTGCAAAAATCTGTCTGATGTAGTGACTTCTGTGCTCCACCAGGTGGGAACTGAATCAAACCCTAAAGAGAAAAATCCATCTCATGATCTAGTCCCTAGAGACTGGGTTTGAGTGAAAGTACATAACAGAGGAAACTGTTTGGTACCTCGGTGACAAAAGCCATGACAGGTAATCCTGGTCAGTACTACTGCAGTGAAGTGTGCTGGATTAAAGAGGTGGGTACATGCTAGCCACACCATCCGTGTGCCTGCACCTGAATACCCATACGACGGTGAAAGTACAACTGACTCTGATTCTGAAGCTGAATCAGAAGAGAATCCAGATACTGAAGATCGACAGGAACGTCCACATCTGGAAGTATCAGAAGCGTCTGAAGGTGAAGGTGAAAGGGAGAGTGTGGAGATACCAGATTTCAAAGATCAACTTGAAGGTCAAGAATTGGTAAAGACAGACACCAGTAAAGACGCGAGAGCAAGCAGAGATAAAGTCATTGAAGAAGAAGGAGCTGAGGAGAATTCTGAACACTCTGAAGGCAGGAACGAAAATCCTGAGACTGGGGAAGAGGAAGTGACTCACGAAAAAGACGAGATTCCGAGTACCAGTTATAAAGGTGTTCCTAACAGAGTAACAGAAAAGAAGGTTGAATCAGATGAAGATGAAGACATTGTGAAAATCATAATCAATGACACAGCCGAGGATACAGAAAGTGAAACAGATGACAGTTCAGATGAAATTGTGTTAAGAAAGAGTCCAAGAAAAAGAGCTTGGAGAGTGGAGCATAACACAATAGAGCCAAAGACCAAGAGATTCCGCAAAGGAGACAATTGGCCTAAAGAAACTGGTGGATTAAGATTCAAGCTTGTAAACAAAACAAAAGAGATAGAAGAGCAGGTGAATGAGATTACCAGTCAGAAAGAAACATTGGATAAGAATATAGAGGTTGTTCAAAGGCCAAAGAGAGTAAGACGGCCAAACCAAAAATACAAATCGCCTGAGTGGACTTATATAGTTCTACCATTCATTGCCGAGGTTAATAGTAGTCAAGAAGATTTGTACTGCCCAAAAGCTATTGGGAAAAGTGAGTAGAAAGGTCAGCATAAGAGAAAATTATTGGTATTCAAAGTATATGATATTAAGCAAAAGCCTGTAGTCCTGTGAAACGGATATTGTAAGTATAGAAGAGGTCGGAGTTGACATTAGGTCGAAGAAAACTTGTTAGAGAAATAACTTATAATATAGATTAGAATAGGTGACACAAGGTCGAAGAAACACTGTTAGTTAACTAATATTGTAAGAATTATAGGTGACACAAGGTAGAAGAAACATTTTTAAAGAAAATGCCGACAAATAATCATAAAACAAAGTGTTCTATTTTTAGAAAATGGTGTAGATGTTGCTCGATTTGTATAGGACTACTGATGATATTATGGATAATTTTAGCTATTGTGATTCCTTTCCAGGATAATTTGACAAAATTAAAATCAAATGTAAGTTTGAATATACCAAGTGAGAAAGTGGAGGTTCATGAGACTCATGTGTATAAACCAGAGTTGCATCAGGATAAGTCTATTAGTGACTATTCGCAGAATACGTTTTCAAGGTTATTGCTTGAATATATTCACACTATGAATGTTGACGACTGTTATGTTTGTGTAAAATTGCCTGCATCAGTGTCAGAAGGTGTGACGTATCATCACCTTCCTCTTACATATGGAGTAACTTGTAGTGTAATTGCAAGCCTGTTTTATCAGATTGGAATATCATTATTCAAACACAGATGAGATTTTTGCTAAGTTAAAGATTGATAATACATTGAACAAAAAGAGACCTGGAAAAGTTATGGGAGAATATTTTTTGCAAATGGAAGAATTATCTCATGAGTTTGCTTTTAAACATAATTTGACATGTAAATTAAGAACAGAGGAAAGGGCTTTCCTAGCTATGGTTGAAGAGAGGAGAGTGGCTTATAAGAGAAGTGAAAAAGTTAAACATGAAAAATCAAAATATTGGACATTTAATGATGAAAACCTGAATGATAAAAATGTAAATGTAGCCATAAATATAGATACACCGATGTTAGGGAAATTTTGTATAAGGAGAGACAATACTGTGTATGATAATTATTTTGTGGGTGCAAGTCAATGCAAAGATACCTATAGAATTATAGGAGGTTGGGGATTTAAAGGAGGAAAAGATCCTGTTTTCCCGGGTGTTTCTTTTTATTTGTGGGAATAGAGCTTACTATAAGCTGCCCGACCACTGGTATGGAACTTGCTATGTGGGTTTGGTCTTTCCCAAAAATGTTCATGTAGATAGAGGTACTAATGATAAACATGAGATAGGCAAGTTTCTTATTAGAAAGAAAAGAGAGACTGTATTAGAGATAATATGTGATGTTTTTGGAGCATTGATACCAGCAGTGGGAATTTCATTCAATGCAAACAGAATTCGAAAATTGTCTACAATAGTTGATCGATTGTCAACAGACACAGCAGGAGGTTTCCTGATGGTTGATACGGAAGTGGTTGCCATGAGAGCAATTGTAATGCAAAATCGACTTGCCCTTGATATACTTTTAGCAAAAGAGTGAGGAGTCTGTGGGATATTGAAAGTGCAACATTGTTGTACTTATATCCCAGATGAAAGTCAAAATTTAGAAAGGTATATTACAAATATTACAAATTTACATAAAGAGATTGAACCACTGGAGGTTGAAGGTGACCTTGAGAAATTAGGTAGAAGTCTTACAGCAATTAAACATTGGTTTCAATAAATAGGTAGTTCTATAGTAGGTAAAATACTAATACCAATAACAGTAATAGTAATAGTGATTTTTCTGATAAGGTTATGTTGTATATGCAAAAGTAAAAGAGACTTTAGAAAGTCAATAAAGAAGACAATTCAAGAAAGAAAAGCTAGAGAAAGAGAAAAGAATGAAATAGAAATGGAAGAAGTTAGAGAGACAATTTTTAAAGAGATAAAGGAGAAAGATACTAGAGTATAGGTCATACTAATATGAAGCGCTTGAAACATGTTCTGCTAAATTTTTCGAAATTTTGAGAGAGTATTTGGTGATAGGATCACCAGATGAGGGAATTGATGGAGCGAGGTGGAAAAACACAAAATTTTGTGTACCCCTCGTGATATTAATGTCCCATAACATAACATTCACTAATAGTGTGATGTGTTTGATTAATCGACTTTAGAGTAAAATGCATTCACAAACATGGGGAGTATTAATCTTGCTTGCATGGAGTGAAATAATTAATTATTATATGTTGTCATTGTGATGTGAATTAATGCGCAGCTTAAGTTTAAATAAAACGCAATTTAAATGTGCTTATTGTAAAACGTTTTGTGCTGAAAAGGTCGATTATGTAAGTATAAAACGCATTCATGTGGCTTAATTGCTAAGTAACAACTAATGGGAAATATTTGAATGGTAGGAGGTAAACAGAATGGGTTTCATTACTATAATTAATATGGATTTTTGTTTGTTTCTATGCTAGTTCCAAGTGTGGCCTGTGAGGCCTAGTGAGAAAATGGCCGCTCTGAGCTACTGCGAGTGGGTACTGGTCTGCGCAGGCGTGTCAAAGATTTCTGCCAGCACGAGTGAGCTGACTATGCTTGAGGGAGAGTTCAAGGCTACCTCACCCGGAACCTAGGATGGGTGCCAAGCATGAAAGATCGGATGCCCAAACCATGGGAAGAAAAGGCAATGTTGCTAAAAGTGTGATGCGCCTAGGTCACAAACTGTCTTAACAAAAGACTCTTATATTGTTGCTGAGTCATGTGAAAAACAAATGTGGTAATGGTGAGGAAGTGCTCATCTACCCCAAATTTTGTCCAATCGGAGTTCAGATTGGAGATGTTAGTTACTTTTTAGATAGATCAAGTTAGGGATTTAGTGTATAAAAACCCCTGATTTTGGCTAGAAGGGGTCGCCTTTTCGATTTCCTCTGGAGATGCTGCCAGGCTGAATATCGATTGCTTGGAACGTAAGAACTTTAACTTGTGACTGGTTGTTTTTTTTCTTTGCAGGTCTGTTAGGATAAGATGAGGGTGTTAGCTAGGGATGATAAGAGAGAATGAACTTGGAACTATCTGTTCTTTGCTAAACTCATGCTAAACTTTTAAATAAATGTCTATTTTTTGAGGTTTAAAATAAATGATCATTTTGAAAATAAAGTTAAAGAATTCTTCTTGAATAAATAAATAAATAAATGCTAAATGTCTGACATACTAAGGCTTGCCTTGAATGCAAATTAGATAAATGAAGAATATGAAAGCTGGTCTTTGATTCTTCCTACGCCTAATTTTCGTTCTAGCATATCCATTGCCATTATGGTGGTGTGTCTGAATAAATAGTGTTTAAAATGGAACCATGGTAAAATGCTTTATATTGCAGGTGTAAATAAAAATAGTTTAATAGGTTTAGACACTCCGCCAATGTTATAGTAGGACTCCTGGGTTGTTGGCCAGATCTTTGAAGCTGAATTATATGAACAGAGTAAGTATGCAGTGCAATGGGCCCCACTGTTGAATGTTATGTGTGTTTCGGAGGTATTAGAGAAATTGCCATGGCAATTTAGAGTTTATTTCTGGAGTCCCGCTGTAGCAAAGTCCTATTGTAGCTCACAATGAAACTATTTTAATGGTCTTTGCTTGAAAAATAAACATTTCTCTGCAAAATATCTGTAATAGACTCTACCACATAACCCACGTTAAAAATAAGTTAAAAGAAATGGTATTTAAAATAATCTATATTCAAGTTCATTAGGGCAAGCCTCTGCAGAACAGCCAGCCCCCCCCCATAAAGTCTGGGGCCGTGGTCCAGAGCCCAATCTGCCCACGCCTTAAAACGTCTTTGGGACCAGAATCCCTAGGTAAAATGTGGACCAGGTACCTCCATCTGAGCTGCAACCACGACCTTACATTAGGGCAGTCTTGAGCCAAGAGACACATAACTTGCCTCTGCAGTTTGTCCACTTTGTCATTTGGACACAGTTCATCATCAAGAAACAGATATGGGTTCACGGATTCAGTCAGTGCTGTTCTACAAGCCATTACAGCTCCACCATCATCATCAGCTAGTATCTCAAATCACATCCCTTGCTCACCTACTGTCTGAACGTCTTTTTTTTCAAGTAATAACCATTAGCGGCTTGGAAAAAATAATAAGACGCCATTGAAACACTGAAAACTCTGTTTTTTTTACATGATTAATTATAAAAAGAAAACGTATGAAACAATCGCACATAAAGACAGTTTTGTACCTTTTAAATAATTTTTTACAGGGCTTATTTAAACGCAAGTGATACATATATCATGCATGTTTCTTAATGAAAGTATTTTTGCAACGTAATAATAAAACTTGCTCGTATATATTCACAGTATTCCAGCTGATATGAACTTTCTGTTCTAAATAGTTATTGCTGAGATGTGAACAAAATCTCATGAAAAATAGGATTTCTTGTTTATTAATATTATTATTAATTGAGGAGGACAATTTCACACACTGAAAATGGTAAAAAGGGTATCAGGGCTCTTTCCGGTAATTGTTTATTCTGAAAGATTCAATAATGACAGAATAAGGTTACATACGTTGGGAACAGAGTGAGAAAGGCTAGAGAGGAACTTCAATGGGAGGCATGTCCAGCCTTTGTTTGCTGGGCTTATCAGCCTGCCTTCTAAAGCAGAGAATAACAGGCAACACTGCTGTACTGAACAATGTTTACATTGTTCAAAACAGATATTTTTTAAATTTCTTTTAAAAAGAACAGCTGATGAACATAATACTGGACAATTTAGACAAAAACACAAACCCAACAACGGATGACCAAAGGTTCAGCACTTCAATCCCTGTTTTAGAAAAATTAATGTTCTGTGCAATCACTTCCAGAGCCTGCTGCAGTTAGGCTCTTCTGGGATCCAGAAAAATATTTTCGTGAGAAAGGTAGGTGCACCAGGAAAGAAATCAAAATCATCCAAATGAGTCCAGCAGTTTTCTTTATTTGTATTCAAAATCTTAAAATGGCCTTCAGCCGATGCGTTTCGTTCCTACAGAGGAACAGAGGAACCTCATCAGGGCTGACACGATCGCATAAGACATAACATATGTCAATACATAAGAGAAATATTTTTTTTACCACCAATACAATTCCGACACTTAAAAGACCATCCATAGAAATATAACAATGACGCACATGAATAGTAAATGACAAATACATACATTGACATTTCAGACGGCCCACCTACAGCACTAAACATATAATATACATCTAAATAGATGCTGCAGCGGCGTCCCTGCTGTGAGGCCACATGGTGTTCACATTAGCGGGAAGGTGGTCAGCGCCAAGGGAGTTACGAGCAGCAGGGTGTTTGTATGGACTTACACCAACCCACTGAGGTGTTTTAATTTGAAAAAGACAATGTTTGGCAAGCGGACTCACTGGAGTTTTATTTTTGCTTTGAAGGACAACTACAAATACCAGAGGGCCTCGGGAGAGGCTGCGCCCACTGGGGAGATATTTTGGAAATAAGTTGCCCTTTACGAAGCCTGCCTCACACTCAGCTGCCATTGAAGAAAGGAAACGATATCCCGAAACGCGTCTTGCATCTACGCTGGTGAACTTCATCACAACTCTCCTGTTTGCACCCTTGCGATTAAAGACAAGTATTACCTACCTAGTTGTGGCTCCTTCCGCATGAAGTGCTTGTGTTTGTTGGATTTTAGCGGTCTGCTTTGGCTGCGAAAGAAGCCCCGCTGCTGAAGCGGCGTTCCTGCTGTTGTAGTGTAGTTCTTATATTCCCAATAGGCTCTGCGCATTGGAATAATATATCCTACAGATTTGACGTAGGACTGAGGTCTACTAGGTCTCTATCGAATATACTAGACTCAATTGTGAGTGCCAGCTAGCTCAGAGGTCACTAGAAACTTTCTCGAATAAACAAGAAGGGATTAGTTTCTGACGACCGCATAAACATGACAACTTTGTTTCCCAAGAATAAGAAATCAATCTCTAGAGTCGCGGAAACAATAGATAGTTATTTCACTCAGTCAATCGTGCATGCTTCGTTTCACCAGAGGTGCAGAGAAATAGAGAGACAGGCGTTTTCAATAAAAGGGTATTTATAGAACAGTCTTCTTTCTCAAGCATAAGAAATGAACTGCTACAATCGTAATACTGGTTATAAAGTACAATGCGTACAGTACGAAGAGTATTATAAAATAATACTGTAAAAGCATAATATGGTTTCTAAGCCATAAAATACATACACTAATACATAAAGACTAAAAGTACTCGACTGGTGCTTCTATAATACGCCTACCCTGGTGTACCTAACCTAGGTCTAGTACAAGGGAAGAAGTAAGTGAGGTGTAGCTTAGTTTTAGTATTCTTTTCGGCTGCGAAAGAAGCCCCGCTGCTGAAGCGGCGTCCCTGCTGTTGTAGTGTAGTTCTTATATTCCCAATAGGCTCTGCGCATTGGAATAATATATCCTACAGATTTGACGTAGGACTGAGGTCTACTAGGTCTCTATCGAATATACTAGACTTAATTGTGAGTGCCAGCTAGCTCAGAGGTCACTAGAAACTTTCTCGAATAAACAAGAAGGGATTAGTTTCTGACAACCGCATAAACATGACAACTTTATTTCCCAAGAATAAGAAATCAATCTCTAGAGTCGCGGAAACAATAGATAGTTATTTCACTCAGTCAATCGTGCATGCTTCGTTTCACCAGAGGTGCAGAGAAATAGAGAGAGACGGCATTTTCAATAAAAGGGTATTTATTGAACAGTCTTCTTTCTCAAGCATAAGAAATGAACTGCTACAATCGTAATACTGGTTATAAAGTACAATGCGTACAGTACGAAGAGTATTATAAAATAATACTGTAAAAGCATGATATGGTTTCTAAGCCATACAATACATACACTAATACATAAAGACTAAAAATACTCGACTGGTGCTTCTAAAATAGGCCTACCCCGGTGTACCTAACCTAGATCTAGTACAAGGGAAGAAGTAAGTGAGGTGTAGCTTAGTTTTAGTATTCTTTGCAAAGAATCTATTCTAAGAATTCTCTAAGGGTCTAATCAGCTCTGTACCTTGGTTTAGAATGAAGGAGGTCTTGTACTCTCTCTCTCAGGACTCGATTTCCCAGCAACCCGCAAGGGTAGCCTGGAAACACTGGAGCTGGATTTCTCGGCAAGAGAAAAGACAGCGTCTCTCTCAGTGCGTCAGCTGGAAGGTCGGCTTCCTTCAGCACTTGCTACAGCAGGGCGTCGGGCAAGTAGATAGTCGAACTGCTCCAAACTACCGTGTGTTTGTCTGGGCAAATGTGGGCATATTTATACCTTGAAGGTGCTGAGAATGACGTACGGTTGGACATAATAACGTCATCAAAGACTCAGTTCTTTGAAAACTCCTTGAGTTCTTGGATAAATCAATATTCAAGCAGGGGGAAGTCCCTGACTGCTGAAGGCGGGTTTTTCCAAGAAATCGTTTTGGATTTTCGGAACTAGTGGAAATAGCCATGCCGTATTTGGGCTGCATAGGCTAAGTCAAAATATGGTTATGATTTCTATGCCTATATAAGGATAGGGTGATTTATACCTATATATGGGCATGAATCTGGAAAATTACACTAGGGTCCTAAAACGCTACATAACACCCACTCCACTTTGATATGTTCAACATTTCCTAATATGTAAGCAACTAAACATATCTAATGCATGTGTTTACAATCCCACCCAATATACATGAAATGCACTTGAAATGATTGCTCATGAAAAATGAGCCTTTCTACAGTACGCTTTTAAGGAAATGATGTCATTCTAAGCATAAAGTATGATTTCGGTAATGCAAAATGGCTCTTAAGTACAGAAAAAAATTCGAGACCATCCCATAGCATAATGTATAAACTTCTTTGGTTTTGATGACAAGGCTAAATATTGTCTCTAGGAAGTATTCAAATGAGTTCCTGTTCTTTAAGAATAGTTCAACTTTAAGCAGATTACTCTGTGCCATAATTAGTTCTAATTTGGAAAAGAGTTCAAATTGAATCGTAGAAAAATAGAGTTCCCAATTTAGAATGTTTATTTTGAAAAAGCGAAGGTCGGATTTCAGAGTTCATGGAACGCTATGTTCAAGATTCAAAAGTTATTCTCAGTGTCAGGAGAAAACATCAGATCGTCTAGGCTGGCAAAGAAACCGTCTACCATAGTAGGCGAAAGTGGAACTACTTCATCAAGTAGATCAAATGTGCACAGATGAGAAACATCGCCGTCAGCGCCAGGTGCCACGTTAGCAATGTTCATATCAGATGGTACCTGTGTGCCTGTTGATCCTCATATCTCAACCTCAGTTAGACTTACTGGTGAGACCTCAATGAATGCCGTCATCAGGATTGGTATCCTTTGGGGGCAACACAATGCATGAGTCGTTACCGGACCTAGTAAGGCGTCAACATCCGATGGCAGTACTGATCAAAGTGTAAGACAGATGTTCAACACGCATTCTTCTCCGCAAAGCAGGCATCGTAGAACAGGTAAGATGCAATCTTGCCAGATTGGTCTGAATGAAAGAAACCAAGTGGTATTCAGATCTCTTAAACGAGCCAAGCCAAGAATCTGTGTAATCCTTTCACGATATTACATGGCTAGGAGGGCTTGTTCGATGGTAGTCTGGGTATCGTTGGTGACTGGACTTGCCATATCGGAGCAGAAGGAATAAAAATAGAATTCCTGCTACGAGTCCCAAAATGAGAGGCAGGCCGCCCAACACAGAGTGCAGGAAATTTGGAAAAATGCAGAGGACTGCTTCAAAGGGTGCTAACAGTCCAGAAAAAATCATCTTAAATACTGCTGGTATCAGACATGTTTAAGATCTGACTTAACATTTCTGCGAAATGTACTGGACAGTTTGTTGATTATAATGCATGTATCTCTGCAGAAGTCCTTGCAACTTGCAGATCATACGTTTCTCTAGACGAGGTCAGTGGCATAGTTTTTTGCAAAAGAATGGCTTTCATTCTGCTCAAAGTATCAATTCGTATAGAAGAGATATTCAGTGAAGGCCATAACGCCGACTCCCTGTCTGTCTTGCTTTTTGGATACAATACTCGCATACAACAAGTGACCCTGGCTGACACACTAACTAGATACGCTTTGCCTGGCAACATGACACAACAGCTGTGATCATTGAGCATAACGTAGCTGCCATTGTATAGCTGCCTGAAAATTGGTTCTATCATTGCTGCTGGTGAACCGTGCAGGTGGCAAGAACGGTTATTTGAAGAACCTTCGCAGGCTCCGTGTAAATTAATACTTTGACACAAAAGTGTACCACTTAAGACATCTTACAATTTTTACCACAAAGAAATACTTCCTTTCCCTCACTCCAACATTTGTGTGTGTATGGTAAAGTCCAGGTCGACTTAATGTATCCTTTACCCAACCTTTCATACAGGCCTGCTGGTATATGCTGTAGACAATACTGAAATTGGAAAATCGTCACTGGTATCGTGATGGTGCCATGTATTATCCATTCCAAGACAGGTTTCTCAGAAACGGTTAATGGTAATCTTTCCAGTTTTTCTATGCTCAGCACTGTATAGTCTGCTCCTCTTTGTGCCAACGAGATTTGCTTATCTGTAAGGTTAAACATAGTAAACAATGACGTGGTATTGATTAGACACCATGGCACATAGCCTGAACGCAGATTTTGTAACGTCCAGCTTAGCAGCATTATAGAACTTAATTGAGACTGGCCATGTTGTGACATTAGCAAGTCCTGCTCTATTATGTCAATGGCAGAAGATACAATGCTGTCCAAAGAATAAATTCTGGAGGACAGAGTTGTTAACCCATTGTCCACTACAGAGAGAGATTTCTCTAAATTAATACAATCAATTTCTCGTATTCTTTCTGCAGTTTCCATTTGCGTAATTTTCCATGCTTCATTGTAAGCAGCGTTAAATACCGGCGTATATGAAATGTTTTTGACGTTGTTTACGAGATCCAAGTAAGAAGTCTCGTAAGTCAACGCCTTCTTTTAGTAAAGTTAAGTGTTGTTTTATTTCTGGAAGTGTGAATTTCTGAAGCCACTCAAGGCATAGTTTTCCTACACTGTATGTTGTTACTATGAGTGGATGTTGTTTCTGGCAATATCTTGGATCTGGCCTGCTCATTTTGAACCCCTGTGTTTTGTTCAGGAATCTGTCTTGACAGTTATTCGTGTCTACGGGCCCGATTATCCATTTTTTCCAATCAGGATTAGTTCTGTTATGTTGTAAAATATAATTTACGTCTACCTCCTCATCTGAAGTTAAATTACTGTCAGGTGTGGCTCTAGGTAAGGACGGTTTGTTTAAATCTGTCATCTTAGCTAAGCCAAGACAAGATGTTTGTTGGATAGTGTCCTTTAAAAACATTATTTGCTCTGGGATAATGCAGGCTCTGAATAAGGCTTCTGGCACCTGGCAGTCTTTTGTGCCCCAGACTGTTTTTGTCTCAATGTTGTCTTTCCAAAAGTTAAAACCTAATGTAGGCAGCTGAGCATAAAAGTTTGCAGAATAAATCTGTTTAGTATTGGTCAACATGTTTTTCATTCCTGTCTTATTCATATTTTTGAAATAAAATGTTTCTGGATTTGTGACACTATAACCTGAGAAGTATGGAAACTTTTCATAAAATGTTTTTGAGCTGCCCTTTGGCGGTGTTGGACAATGTTCCCATTGATTATAAGTAAAACATTTCTAGGGTCTGCAGATTTGTGTAAATAATGGTGACCATAATGATGAAAGCAATACATTTCTTCATAATCTGATGAACCTTCTAAGTATTCATGTTCTGTGAATCTAGCAGACATTTCTAAATCTGACATCATATTGTTAACATTTTCAAAGTCCCAATCATCAGAAAACGTGCTTGGTGCGACAAAGTCACTCAAAGAAACCTTAAACTGGTGTGGAATCTTCAACAGTTCCACCGGGCCATAAATATCATAACCAGTTGTGTCCCATGCTATACCACCAGGTATAGGAACGGCTGTGATGTTCACTGATGACAGGTCTCTTCGCTCACGATGAGATGATTTGTAAGGTTGCAGGAGCAAGTTGATGTTCTTACTTGCTGTGTCCATTGTACTATATTTTCCATCTATCATTGTTCCCAAACTTAAACAAGAATTAGCCAGAGCAGGAGAAAAGGTACACCTAAAACAATCCAAAATTCAACCCATGGTGAAATCAGATATGTTTTTTCAAGGTGATGAAAGAGTTCTGTTATTCTTTTGTTGAAAGTTTTATTGACTGGCGTTGTTTCAGGTTCACGGGGATCCTCAGAAAAATTATCGAAGTTGATAAAATAGCCAGAGGCAGTTCTGTCAATTGTTGGGATTGCATCCGTATTTTCCGAATCACTGGAGCTATTTCTTCTTTTGACATATTTGTATAGTCAGATGCTACATCGTTTTAGACAGGTGTTTCTTGACGTTCTGTTATTTGGGTTTCAAGAGGCACAAGTTCCATGGCTTTGTTGCATAGTCCTTCTTTTCTCACTGCAGGTTTATCAAAGGTGATTAGTCTTTCAGTTTGAACCTCTTGGATTGTAGCAAGATTTGGTTGTCTGCTACATCTTTGGAGTCCACTGGGCCTACTACTTATTATCGGCCACATGATGTGGTTTTACCAGGTCGATGGATACTGTTCTATTCTCCCTTTTACCAGCAAGCGGCGGTAGTAACACTGATCTTGTTCCAAGAATTGCCAAGACAGGCACTGGTTTTCTGTAAGAAGGCCCAAATTCCTTCTTCACTGGGATCTTTTCCCTGACTAGATCCCCAATCTTTGGAATCCAGACAGGTCTTGCTGGGACAGGTGGTTTTTCTGCAGTGGTCGTTGGCTTTTCTGTTGTCTTACTCAGACTTCTTCTTGTTCCATTTAAGTCCTCTAAAACAGTCAAACGGTCTTTGATATCAAAGGGTTTTTGTTCCACCACTGAAGTTTAACAATCAAGATCCTGGATGAGCATTCTAGTATCAAATAGTAGTTCATATGGAGTGATTCCCCCCAGAGAATTTCTTGGCAGGTTAATAAGACTACGTTGGACACTTATTAGATGTTTGACCCATCCGTCACCCGAACCTAATACCCTAGCTGTTATAGATTGCTTTATGTCACGTTTTTTTCACTCCACTACCGCATTTCCCTCAGGATGGAATGGACTTGAGTACCGAAATGCAACGCCCAAGCTGGCCATGGCCTCCTTGTAAGCCCGAGAGCTAAACGCAGGACCCGGGTAGGAATGTAGAGTGCCGATTGCGTATGTGCCGATAAAGACTCGCAAATCTTTTATAACAGTTCGGCGTCAGCCGAGGGCTGAGGCCACATCCAAATGAATCTTGTGCAGGAATCCACTGCGACCATGATATATTTATAGTTACCATCCCTTTGTAAGGGACCACAGTGGTCCAGGTAAACGCACGCTAATAGTTTATCTGAGATTAGAAGGGGCTTCTGTGCAGGTCATTTCATGGTTGAGACTTTCATCTTCTGGCAGATTTCACATTCTAGAACATAGTTTCTAGTTTGTTTCCTCATGCGCGGCCATCAATATCTCTGTTTTAGTAAAGATACTGTGGTGGAAACACCTGCATGTGCAGAGGCGAGCCCTTTATGTGCTGCTAAGATTAGTCCTGACCTATGTTCCATGTTTGGGATTGCCTTATCCCCCACTCCAGGAATTCGAGGAAAAGGAATATTATTTGCATCCATACTAATATAATAAAGAGAGAGCCCAAACCTTTGAGGCGGGTAATCTCATGAACCACAGCACCAATCACAACACCCAATACAGCGTTGGAAAGGGCAGTTGCAGCAGAAGGACATAGGCTATGCAGACGCCCATCATATACATTTAAAAGGTAAAAGAACTGTGCCAGCAAAGTTATCCCTTGTGGGCGTGTCTGCATTGTGCTGTGGGCGTGTGCTGGGGGCATGACAAACGCTGGGGGCGTGTGGTACGTTCCGCCCTTCATGCCATGTCTCATATCGTATGGTAATCCCACCCTGCTCCCTTTAAATACCCCTTAACCCCATAATCATAACCCACCCTTACTCCTTAAAATACCCCAACACCCTTAAACACTAACCCATCTTAACCCTATAAATATACCCTGTACCCCAAATCCCAATCCTATCCCTAAACCCTAAAAATACCCCTGTACCCCAAAACCCAAACCTAGCCCTGAACCCTATAAATACCCATGTACCTCAAAACCCAAACCTAGCCCTGAACCCTAAAAATAACCCTGTACCCCAAGACTCAAACCTACCCCTGAACCCTAAAATACCCCTGTACCCCAAAACCCAAACCTATCCCTAAACCCTAAAAATACCCCTGCACCCCAAAACCCAAACCTAGCACTGAACCTTATAAATACCCCTGTACCTCAAACCCAAACCTACCCCAGAACCCTAAAAATACCACTGTACCCCAAAACCCAAACCTAGCCCTGAACCCTAAAATTAACCATGTACCCCAAAACCCAAACTTACCCCTGAACCCTAAAAATACCCCTATACCCCAAAACCCAAACCTAGCCCTAAACCCTAAAACTACCCTTGTACCCCATAACCCAAAGCTATATCTGAACCCTTAAAATACCCAAACACCCCAAAACATATACCCCAGTACTCCAAAACATATATCCCTATACCAATACTTACCTTATCCAAACATTAAAAAAAACATGCTTTTACCATTCATGCATTTACAACGAATTTCGTTGTAAATGTATGCGTGGTAAAAGCATATAAAATGTAATGCCATGCGTTATAATGGTATTGCGGAGTCATGGTACTTTCGTAATGAAAGTATGCGGAGTGATGGTAGGCGAAAGAAAGTTGCGGAATAATGGGCGTTTACCCTCCCCCGGTAAGTACATTGGTGGCACGGCTGCCCACATCTCCAGCAACATACTCATATTTTTTCACCACCCATTTGAAAAATGCACAAGTCTCTTTCATTGATGGCCAGCACCGACATACACTTTTAGACACACCTCCCGCCACAAGTTCTAGAATTGTGAACTTTAGAGCTGGGGAGCTACGTTCGAATCTCAGCTCAACATCCTTTGATTCCAGGCAAATCGCTTTGGCTCCCCGTGCCTACCACAAATGAATGTGTTCTTCTGTAATGTAAATTGTGCTCATGCCATGTTGTCGAGTTCGCACTATATAATATTGCAAGGAAAAATAAAGTAGGGAAACTCGAGTTTACACACTACTGAACGCGCACTCTTGAGTGCATCAGCAGTGCACTGTGAATCGGAGCATTTCATAGGCCTGTCACAGATAAGAAATGCTATCAAAACAAAATCCTACAAAACAATATACTACTGGCCGGCAGCAATTCATACCCGGACAACGTCGGGCGGGCTGCTAGTCAGTTATATATGAGTACTTTACTGGAAAGCCTTTTGGGAGTGTTTTACCACTGTCTTTTACAGAAGCGGTGACAGCCTGCATTATTTCGCTGTCTATTTTCGTTTTTGAGTGATTGCAGCTACGGAAGCCGTTTGTACAGCTGCCTTCGCGGCTTCATCAGCCAATGAATTCCCTGCAACATGAACGCCATCACGCTGATGACTCAGTGTATGAATCACATGAGTCTTTTGTAGTTCTTTCTGTAATAGAACTATTTGTTCCCAAAGAGTTTTATGCTTAATTGTGCCACCTTTTGCATCTTTGAAACCATTTTGAACCCAGTTCTGCAGATATTCATTGTAAGACTGGATGCAGTAATTCGAATCGCACACTATGAGTGTGGGGAATTCTCAATCGGTATTTTCAATTGCCATCTTCAAAGCTTGGAGTTCAGCTCGCTGAGCTGTACAGTCTCTGAGTGATTGAGTTTTTGTGACCATCGGCCTAAATTTAGCTTTGCGCCAGCGACCTTTAACAATCGCACATGCAGCAGTATAGGATTGTTTACCCCCAATTGCGGGTTGTGCTGAACCCTCTGTATAAATTATACAGCCGTAATGTTCTAGAGGCAGAAATTCAGTCGGCACAGGACATTCTTGTTCGTATTGGAGAAATTCTTGTGTCTTCAAGTATGAGTCAAAAACGTATTCAACGTCTGTTGCAGCAAGAGAGTTAACTCATTGTATCCGTCTCGGATGTAAAGCCTTAGCATTGGGAATGCTTGCTTTTGTTACTGCCTCTAAGGCAGGTATAGGTGTACCGATCATTATGCGTTTACCCTGCGCAAGAGCTCTCTCTTTTGCTACTGCAGTTTGAACCGCTGTCAGAATTTTTTCTGTAGAAGTGAATTTCATTTCAGCTTGTGTGTACAATTATGATTTGTATGCTATTGGTACCTTTTCACCTTCATTAAAGGTTAGGTAAGTGAATCCGCATCTTCCTGGGATGATTCGGATCACAAGGTTGCGCACGTTGTTGCGTGTCTGTAATTGTGTTTTTTGCAAGCATGTCTGTTTGCACTGAACCCAAAATGTCTGTGTGATTTTGAGTCCAATTAGTTGGTTTGAAATCAGGTTTGATTAGTTCGTAGAAAGGTTGAACCCTTTCAGCGTAGTTTAGAACATAAGTTCTTCCAAAATTCAGGAAACCTAGAATTGACTGTAAGTTTTTCAGCGTCTTTGGAGGTTGCAACAGCGCACATTTCTCTAGAAAGTTTGCTGCCAGGCTTTTGCCTTCACTTGAGAGTTCATATTCCAAGAATAGGACGTTGAGGTGGGCAATTCGTGATTTCTTAAAATTGAATTTGTACCCTTCAGAAGGGAACGCCAGTATTATGGTGTTCACTCTTTTCAAGTGCACGTTCAAATCGTCGTCTGTGAGATAGATGTCATCGACATAAGACAATGCCTCATCATCGTACGTTTGTAGTAACTCTGTTACTCTTGCTGAAAATAACCCTTGGCTATTCTTGAATCCCTGGGGGAGACGGCAACATTGTCGCTGTGTCCCCAAAATTGAGAAAGCGGTCAAGTACCTGCTTTCTGGTGCAATGTTTTGACAGAAAAACCCATTTGAAATGTATAATGTGGAATTTATATTTCTTACGCACTATGTTATTCATCAGTGCTGCACTGTGTGCATTTTGCACTGAAAAAGTTTTGCAACAAGAGTTTAAGTGTCTGTAGTCCAAAACTAAACGATATGAATTGTCTGGTTTGGAGACATGAAACAAAGGATTGTTCATAGATGAGGTGCAAGTTTCAATCACCCCTTGGTATTCAAGTTGATCTAAGATCTCCCTGACCTATTATTTTTTAGCTTCTTGCTTAACTGGATACTGCCTTTGTGCAGTACGCTGGTTTGCTACTGCCCATTTTCTGGCAATTGTGTATTTTTTGTGAATTGAAATATGATTTGAGAAGGCTGGCATAATTATCTCTTCGCCATGTGGGCACTCCCTGACAAATTCAGGTGGCCAGTCTTCTTCAGCTAGAAGAATGTCATAATCTTTAGAAAGCTTTTCCCAAACGAGTGCTTTTATTTTCCTCGGTATGTTCCCCTCCATTTGGAGTGTTATTTCATATAACTTGTGGGGTACACTATCCCTGGTGTTGGCAGTTTCCACTTGAATGCATTCATTCAAGTCCACTGTTTCCAGATGATCCATCAAGATCTTGCGAGCTATGGTTACCTCTGCTGCGCTGTCTAGCATTGTCGGGGCCCACTCCCCATTCTTGAGTTGTGTCCTCAAGATCCTCAGCATGTCTTATCTTTACACTTGCTACTTTCTTCTTGGTGAATTGAGTTTTCTTATTTTTTGGAACGTGATATTCATCTTTGGACTTCACACGTTCTTCTTTCTGTTCTGATCGTCATCTTCTTTCGGATTTCTGTGAGAAAGTCTGAAAGGTACGAGAGGAACGTGTATCAATGTCTTGATATCTATCAGGTTTTCTCAAATTATCCCTATTTCTAAGGTTATATCTCTTTTCAGAGGGCTCACGTTGTGGAGACCTACCTCCCCGTTGGGGAGATCTTCTTCTAGACTGCGAACGCTTCTCTTTAGGAAGTGTCTGTTTAGTATTTTCCAACTTCTTTTTAGGAGTGGAGATATTATTTAAAAAAAAACTTTTTCAGGATTTTCTGTTAGTTGGGGTTTTAATGGTTTCCCACCCAAACTATCTCTACCTAGTTCTTCATAGGATTTTTCAATAGTTCTGGCAAGTTCATATGGTTGCTCAGTAATATCTGTTTCTTTTAGCTTCTGGCGGATCGCCACGAATGCTGCTTCACCTTTAATGTTAGCTAATAATATAGCTGAGACCTGTTTGAAATCTTTTAATAATTTCATACCAAGATTCAAGGCCGGTTCTGGACCGTATTCATTTTGAATCTGTCTTACAACATCTGATATTACTGCCACAGACAGAACACCATGTGTTTTTGTGTAGATCGAAGCAAAGACTGTACCCCAAGTGTCACAGTCCTCCATATGTGGTGCTATCCTCATTGGTAAACAGATTGTCAGAATTCTGTGTTTCTCATGAGGTGTACTATCAGGGAATACTGCCTCTATTTGAGTAGTTTTTTGTGCTAACCAGAACTGAATTTGTTCCCGTTTTGCGGGCAATTTACCAATGACTGACTGTATAGTCTGTGGTGTTATTTTGTTTGTCTTCCCCTGATGAGGGTTGTGCTGTGGAATCCTTACAGCTGGTTGGACTGTTAAAGTCTGCATGACATATTGAACCAATTGTCTGTGTAATTTAATTAACTTTTTTAACTGTGCTAACAGTTCTGGACCTGTCATGTTTTCAATGTCAGGATGTGGTGTATAGCTGACTAGTACCGGCCATGTTGCTCCTGGTCTACCTAGTGGACCGAGCCTGGTAATGTGATTTTAATGTTGTAGGGCGCCTTTAAACCAGAGCTGATGCTCTTGGTAAGTTAGTGGAATTTCAACGTCCTCGAAAGGAACGTATTCCGCTGGAGGTTGCTCTACTTTGTAGTAGTGTAACTCGTGTGTTACTGGATTTGCTGCTGGAAACAGAATCCATGAATAGAATACCTCTGTCTGCCGATATTCATGTGCCTCTATTACGAAGATTACTTTACCACCTCTCGATGATACTCCATTTTCTATAAGTTTTATAGTTATGGTTTTCCTTATATTTGCCGGGATGATTATTGCATTCGGGTCATTTTGTTGGAAATTTGTGTCATCTAACACTGCCTGAGCTGCTGCTGCAGCTCTCTCCCTCTCGTTGTCACTCATTTTGTTGACCGAGAGTTTTGCAGAGCACTTTTCAAGGAAACAAAGATTAGGTGCACAATATTTTGGAACACTGTATCCTTCAACGATGAACAAACCAAAAACTAATACATAGGATTTTCAGTTTTGGTGGATATTATATCCTTTAACCCACTCCAGGTGTCTATTGGAGTTTTTTATGGGAAAAAGGGGTCTGTGTGAAAAGCACGACTGAGTTACTCTAGCATCTAGCGTTAAATTATCGCCTTACCAAACGTTGGGCTCCATGTAGTGTAGTTCCTATATTCCCAATAGGCTCTGCGCATTAGAATAATATATCCTATAGATTTGACGTAGGACTGATGTCTACTAGGTCTCTATCGAATATACTAGACTTAATTGTGAGTGCCAGCTAGCTCAGAGGTCACTAGAAATGTTCTCGAATAAACAAGAAGGGATTAGTTTCTGACAACCGCATAAACATGACAACTTTGTTTCCCAAGAATAAGAAATCAATCTCTAGAGTAGCGGAAACAATAGATAGTCAGTCAATTGTGCATGCTTCGTTTCACCAGTGGTGCAGAGAAATAGAGAGACGAAGTTTTCAATAAAAGGGTATTTAATGAACAGTCTTCTTTCTCAAGCATAAGAAATGAACTGCTACAATCGTAATACTGGTTATAAAGTACAATGCGTACAGTACGAAGAGTATTATAAAATAATACTGTAAAAGCATGGTATTACTAAAAGTACTTGACTGGTGCTTCTAAAATACGCCTACCCCGATGTACCTAACCTAGGTCTAGTACAAGGGAAGAAGTAAGTGAGGTGTAGCTTAGTTTTAGTATTCTTTGCCAAGAATCTATTCCAAGAATTCTCTATGGGTCTAATCAGCTCTGTACCTTGGTTTAGAATGAAGGAGGTCTTGTATCTCTCTCTCAGGACACGATTTCCCAGCAACCCGCAAGGGTAGCCTGGCTGGAAACACTGGAGCTGGTTTTCTCGGCAAGAGAAAAGGCAGCGTCTCTCTCAGTGCGTCAGCTAGAGGGTCGGCTTCCTTCGGCACTTGCTACAGCAGGGCGTCGGGCAAGTAGATAGTCGAACTGCTCCAAACCACTGTGTGTTTGTCTGGGCAATTGTGGGCATATTAATACCTTAAAGGTGCCGAGATTGACGTAAGGTTGGACATAATAACGTCATCAAAGACTCAGTTCTTTGAAAACTCCTTGAGTTCTTGAATAAATCAATATTCAAGCAAGGGGAAGTCCCTGACCGCTGAAGGCGGGTTTTTCCAAGAAATCGTTGTGGATTTTCGGAACTAGTGGAAGTAGCCATGCCATATTTGGGCAGCATAGGCTAAGTCTAAATATGGTTATGATTTCTATGCCTTTATAAGGATAGGATTTATACATATATGGGCATGGATTGGGAAAATTACACTAGGGTCCTAAAACGCTACATAACACTGTGAGGCCACATGGTGTTCCCATTAGCGGGAAGGTGGTCAGCGCTAAGGGAGTTACGAGCAGCAGGGTGTTTGTATGGACTTACACCAACCCAAACAACAACAATTTGAAAAAGACAATGTTTGGCAAGCGGACTCACTGGAGTTTTATTTTTGCTTTGAAGGACAACTACAAATACCAGAGGGCCTCGGGAGAGGCCGCGCCCACTGGGGAGATATTTTGGAAATAAGTTGCCCTTCACGAAGCCTGCCTCACACTCGGCTGCCATTGAAGAAGGGAAACGATATACCGAAACGCGTCTGGCATCTATGCTGGTGAACTTCATCACAACTCTCCTGTTTGCACCCTTGCGATTAAAGACAAGTATTACCTACCTAGTTGTGGCTCCTTCTACATGAAGTGCTCATGTTCGTTGAATCTAAATACATATATACACATAAATGGAATAGTAATTGGTTAAAGGAATATATAATTAATATATACCAATTCCTGTGTCTGCACACAATATCACATAAATACATATATCACAAAAATTCGACTATTCACTATTAAAAAAGGGTGAGAGACAATTGCCATTACGACATGCCTGTAAAACCCAAATTCAATAAGAAATTACTTTAAAGAATGGGAAACAGCTGGCATTGAACCATAAATATCAGTACCCATAGGAGCTGAAAAGAAACCGAAAGAATGAGACAAGGGTGAGGTGAAAAGATCCCAAAGGGAAAGAAGAGAGATAATGGTGAAGTAAGATGTAATAAATAAAGGTAGTAGATAAAGAATAGACACCATCCCAAAATGAGGACTCATCCAAGGTGATTAGCATAAACTCACCTCAGATTACAACATGAAGAATAGCATCACTGTATTCATATTCTTACTAATACCCGGGCTCCAGCATTTTACAGGCATACAATGCTCGATTTTTTGGCACAGGCATTGGAAACGTTTGTACTATGACATTGTTGTGCAGTAATTGGGTCAGTTATGACAATTATGAGATCATTTTTGCATATTAGGTATATTCTTGTAGTTTGATGTACCTCGTTTTATGATATAATTTCGGGGCGTTTGTTATGTGGTGTTTCTAGACAAGATCCCTGTTACGCACGGCCGTTATGGGGACATTTCCTCATGCTTTGAATAGACATGTGTTTCTATGTATTACATCATACAATACAATTTATTCAGCATGTATATTCAACTGACATGGTTATACATATATATCTTTCCTGTATTAGGAGAGCTTGGCCATGGGTGGGGGCTGCTGAGAATGGGTATGCCAATTCCCCCACCATTCCCCCCCCCAAAAAGCCAATATACTTTCTGCCCCCCCCCCCCAGGAGGCAGATGGGGCAATAGCCCCTGATCTGCCTGCCAAGGGGGGGGGGGCAAAAAGCCCACTAGCCAGCAGGGATTTTATTTTTAATACATAGTGGTGGGGGCTGCCCAGAATGGGCCTGCCAATGCCCCATCCCAAAAAAATGCTAGTCTTTCTGCCCCCTCCCCCCACCCCCGGAGGCAGATGGGGGAATAGTACCAATGCCCCCACCCCAAAACAAAATTGCCACTGTCTTTCTGACCCCCCTCACCCCCGGGTGGCAGAAGGCCACTATGCACTGACCTTTTTTGGCAATGTGCCTAGCCGTGGATTTTGGGCCCAAGAGCAGCCCTAGCAAACCTGTGCATTTTTTTAAACTAGACACCAAGGGAAATCCAGGATGGAGTGACTTGTGTGCCTCTCACCAGATCTGGTTACCCAGAATCCCTTGCAAACCTCAAACTTATTAAAAAAATAAACATTTTCCTCACATTTCTGTGATGGAAAGTTTTGGAATCTAAGGGGAGCAGCAAACTTCCAACAACCCAGCATTCCCCAGTCTATCGATAAAAATGGTACCTCCCTTGTGTGGGTAGGCCTAGTACCTGTGACAGGAAAAGGCCCAAAACACAACGTGGACACATCAACTTTTTCCAGTGAAAACTGACCCTTTTTTCAATGTGCTTAGCTGTGGATTTTGTACCCTAGCTCTGCCAGCAACCTAAGCAAACCTAGAAAACCTATACATTTTTGAAAACTAGACACACAGGGTATTCCAGGATGTGGTGACTTGTGTGGCTCTCACCAGGTTCTGTTAGCCAGAATCCCTTGCAAACCTCAAACATTGTTATAACAAATACATTTTCCTCACATTTCTGTGATGGAAAGTTCTGGAATCTGCAAAGTATCCACAAACTCCCACCCACCCTGCATTCCCCAAAGTCTCCCAATACAATGGTACCTCACTTGTGGGTGTAGGCCTAGTGCCCGCGACAGGAAACTGGCCAAAACACAACATGGCCACATCACATTTTTAAAGTGAAAACTGACCTTTTTTTTCAAAGTGCCCAGCTGTGGATTTTGAACCGTAGCTCTGCTGGCACCTAGGAAGACCTAGCAAACCTATATATTTTTTAAAACTAGACACCCCGGGAAATCCAGGAGCGGGTAACTTGTGTGGCTCTTACCAGGTTCTGTTAATTAGAATCCCTTGCAAACCTCAAACGTTGCAACAGAAAAAAACACATTACCCCCCCATTTTTGTCATGGAAAGTTGTGGAATCTGCGTGGGTCCACAAACTTCCACCCAGCCTACATTCTCCAAGGTCTCCCATTAAAAATGGTACCTCGCTTGTGTGGGTGGGCCAAGTGCCCACGGCAGGGAAGGACCTAAAACGTAATACAAAGACATCAACATTTCCTATCACAAAACAATCTGGTTTTGCAAGGGGGGGCACCTGGGCTTTTGGTCCCGGCACTCAGCCGCCATCTAGAGAAACCTACCAAACCCAGACATTTCTGAAAACTAGACACCCAGGGGACTCCAAGGAGATGTGGCTTGCGTGGATCCCCAAATGCTTTCCTACCCAGAATCCTCTTCAAACCTCAAATTTATATGGGAAAAAATCTAATTTATCTCACATTTCTGCATGGGAAATTTGTGGGATCACCAGGCTGACATATATTTCCTAACACCCAGCGTTCCCCCAGGTCTCCTGATAAAAATGGTACCTCACTCATGCAGGTGAACCAAGTACCTGCGACAGACAAGGGCCCAAAACGTATTGTGGAGACATCAAAATAACCTACCACAAAACAACCTGGTTTAACAAGGGGGTACCTTGGTTTTTGGCCCCAAGCTCGGCAGCCATCTAAAGAAACCTACCAAACCCACACATTTCTGAAAACTAGACCCCCGGGGGAGTCCAGGAAGGTCTGGCTTGCATGGATCCCCCAACGTTTCCCTACCTAGAATCCCCTGCAAACCTCAAATTTAGCTGAAAAAAATACCTTTTCCACACATTTTTCTGTGGGGTCACTGGGCTGGCACAAATTTCCTACCACCCAGTGTTCCCCTTGTTCTCCAAAGTAAAATGATACCTCACTGTGCCGGCAGAGCTACAGCTCAAAATCCACAGCTAGGCACTTTCAAAAAAAGGGTCAGTTTTAACTGTAAAAATATGGTGTGGCCACGTTGCGTTTTGGCCAGTTTCCTGTCGCGGGCACTAGGCTACCCACACAAGTGAGGTACCATTTTTATCAGGAGACTTAGGAGAATACAGTATTGTAGAGCAACTGTTATTACCTATTGACCTTCTATGCATTTCTGCCTTCCAAATGTAAGACAATGTGTAAGAAAGAAGTCACTTTGAAAAATGTCCTATAATTCACATGCTAGTATAGGTTACCCACAATTTCAGAGATGTGCAAATAGCTGCTGTTTCTAAACTCTATATTTTGTTCCCATTTCGGAAATACATAGGTTTCTTTGATACCTATTTTCAACTCTTTATATTTTACCAAATGAATTGCTATATGCCCGGTACACAATAAAAAACCATTGCAAGACGCTGCTCAGTTATTGGCTCTAGGTTCCTCAGCTTCTTGGTGAACCTACAAGTCCTATATATTCCCACAACCAGAAGGCTCCAGCGGATGTAATGGCATATTGCTTTAAAACATCTGTCATACCTAGAAGAAGTTACAGGTAAAAACATTGGCACAAATGGCTGTTTGTTCCAACTCATTTTCAATTGTTCTTATTTTCAACTGTTAATTTCTATTGAAAAAAACTCGAAGATCTACACAAATGACCCCTTGCTGAAATCAGAATTTTGTCTACTTTTCAGTAATTTATATGTTTCAGGGAACCGTTATTGCTTTCTCACCAATTTCTACCATTAACTGGAAGGAGGTTGAAAGCACAAAAAGTAGCAAAACTAGGCTATGTCACAGTAAAATACCAAAACTGTGTAAAACATTTTGGTTTTCTGACAAAAGTCTGCCTGTCCCTGAAAGCTGGGAAGATGTTGATACCATATGCAGGGGAAAAATAGACACTTTCTTCTGCAGCACGTTTTCCCCCATTAAAAAAGATATATATATATATATATTTAGCTGTATTTTGGCTAATTTCTGAGTCCCCTCCAGGGGAATCCACAAACCCTGGGTACCTTTAGAATTCTCAGGGTGTTGGAAAAAAAGGGGCAATTTTGGCATTGATACCTTATGTGGACAAAACGTTACAGGGGCCTAAGAGCCAACTACCCCAAAAAGCCACAAAAAGGCTTGGTATGGGGAGGCCTATCAGTGAAGGGGATAGACATGGGATAATAGGCAAGCTTTAGCCAAGGCACTTGGAGATAACGTTTAATCTTGGATTTTCCACTTGGCCAAAATATGCTGATTAACCTGTGAACTTTGTATTTACAGTATGGACGGCTTCTGCATTTCATTCGTGAGAGTGATCCCAGTTTGGAACCACTCACACCCCAGCTGTTGTAATGAGCAAGATGGAAACTATTGAGCCAGAAGACATGCTTTTATTAGTATCATCCTACCTTTGTGACAAATTGTGAGCTCTTGGGTAATTATCTACTGAGCATACTTTTTTCTCCTTTTTAACAGAGATAGGAAAATGTTAAACCAAACTAAACACTGGCAGTAAGTATATAATAAGAAAACAAGACTACACTTAACAATCATTTGATTTTACCCATGCAGGAGAGAACACCCAACCTCACTGTTCACTCACTAAAATATAGTGTAGTGAGAAAGTTATGAATATTAAAACAAGAAGTCCTGCTCTGTGGTGTTGGTATCCTGCTTCACCAAATTGTTGAAGATAGTCAAAGCAAATTTTTCCTATGAACTTTTCCCCCTTAACTGCAATTATGTGATAAAGGTGAGTGAGCCACTAAAAGATCCGTCCGTACTTGAGGTGGATGCCTGGTTCTGGCTCAGTTTAAGGTTGTCTTGGAAACATGAGCCTGATGGAGCGGGTGAATGAACAATATTTTGTTCAGGCTTGTGAAGTCAGACTTCCATAATGTTTTAATAAAACTAATATGTTTGCTGCATGTTATTAAATCAACCTAGAATAAACTGTGCAACATGAACATATGGAACTAACATTATGCTTATTTGTGCAAAATGCAAAAGAAATAATACAATAATTATTGTCTATTGTCTTTGTCATATACTAACTGCTGCTGTCAAAAATAATAGCATGTGCTTTTTAAATGTGCTTCTGTTTTGTCTTTTCTGTGACAAATGCAGTTCCAGATCGGATTGGTACATCAAAGGTAATATATGCTGCTTAAATGTGCTTTTGCTAGGTAACATAATTATTGGGTTAACGTTTAGCAAAGGGGGTGGGTAACAGAACAAATGTCAATTCTTTCATTAATTGATGTTTTATGTTTGTTTAAATAATAGTTTTACAAAAGAAGCATAGAGTTGGCTGCAGATAAATAATGCATTCAGAAAAAGTGACACAAGCTAAAAGTGGCGCAGTGACACAAGCTAAAGTGGCGCAGAAAATTGACGCTTTCTGAAAAGAGGCCTGCTGATGAAAAGCCACAAGAGAAAAACTTATTTTGAAAAAGATGAGAAGCCTATAAACTTTATTGTGAAAAGTTTTTGAAAAGATCTGGAAAAGGCGACTCTGTGGAGAGGTTTGTTATTGTGCCACGAGAAGCTCAGAACGGACAGGCTCAAGGCCAGGATGTGAGTCGAGGCATTTTTGTGCACTACATGAACATCTTTGCTACAAAATGTAGCAGCCTAGGGAAGTGCTGCCAGGACTCTGTGCATGAACAATGGCTTTGAGTAAAAGCCCGGACCTGAGGTGGAAGATGTCACAATTTACTGTGCAATGAGGTGGTTCAGCCAATTGGGAGCCAGAATCCAGCTGTTGGAATGTGAAAATAGTTAGTTTAGCCTTAGTTTTAGGGTATAAGAATTAGCTCAAGGAGCAGACTTTGGCCTACGCTTCTTGATTCCAGAGGGTCGTGTTCTGCTGACTGACGAACGCACGTAAGGAAAGGAGACTTTTAAAAGACTTTGTTTTCAGGCGATGATGGTAGAGACAGGGAATTAGTTAGGGTTTGGAAATGCTCTTTTTCACTTATTTCTGTTAATGAATAATAATATTTCTTGAATCAAGCTCTCTTTATAAATGCTGAATAAACTTCTCTTTATGACATTTTCTAATACTTGTTTAATAAAGTTCCAAAGCCTATGTTTTCATGAATATGTTTGAATAAACTTACTAAATGACAAGCTGGTCTTGTTTATTGTAGATAGTTAAAACAACATATTAGATTCATTCGCCTCATGATTCAGCTGCTCTGTTATTTTCATGGGCCTGGTATTGATTAGTAAGTATGGTGGTAGATAGTGACATCATTTATGCAGAATTTTGGTAGGAGCGCTGGATCAAGCCCAAACTGGGGTCCTTCCCCGATCTCAGCTTCCTCAGTCTCCAGACGCTGGATGTCAGACATTCCTGCTCAGCTCCTCCACCAATTGGTAATTGTTTACAACAGTTCTCTTGACACATTGAGTCAGGGCAACGTCAATAGGTCTATTGTGGCCCGGCCCCTTCCAGACACACAGGAGTAACTCACTCTGGCCCTCACACAGGCATAAGCTCTAACTTTACAATGGCACTGGTCCCCTTGTTTGCACACAGGAGGTCAACTGACTTGGCACACACTCAGGCGACAACCCGAATTTCACAGTGGCCCCTAGCACATGGGGTGAGAGGTGAACCAACTTGGCCCACTGTGGGAGTGGGAGGGGTGGTTGTAGCGTGCTCCGTTACAGAAAGAGGCTGGGAACCAGAGTATCTTTTCAAACTGGGTTTTATTTTTATAGTGCGCCTGGTCCGAAAGGTCAGTCTTTCCCTTGCAAACTCCAAGTTGTTCGTGGTGGCGGAGTCCTCGGGTGATGGGTCTCTTGACGGATGTCTGCTGACTCTGCTCCGCTACTCCCTCTCCGGACCACCAAGGGAAAAGGAGACCAACAGAGGGAGCCGTTAGTTAATATTCTGATACCGGCGTACCCTATTTGGGACCGAGTGATAGTGAGGGAACACCCGTGCTTTTTAAAGTCTGGACGTGCTCGTGTTCGGGGAGGTAGGTTGTGAGGAACACGGGAAGGGCAAGGAGGGAGGACGGGGTATGGGAATAGACACTGGAAAGGCACACACAGGTTATTTACACTATCTACACAGGGGCGCTCTTCTTCCCCACCCAGGCTGCCCAACGCCGCCATACCTGAGAAAGCCACACTCCTCCCTCGGGAGTGTGGCACAGCGGAACACGGGGTCGTTGGCCTCCTGGCTCTCCTCCGCTCTCGTTTCTCTCGTCCTCTCCGTCTTCTACACGCTTCGTCTCCGGCTCCGCTTCTCCGCTTCCAACCTCCGGGGTGATGACACACCTCCCGTACAGGACTTCCTGCCCTTTGACCAGTCCAGAGCCTCTGACGTCAGAGGGGGGCGGAGTCGCGTCCTGCTCGTCGCAGTCCCACTTAAAGGCGCCGGGTCCAATTTCACCGTCCCGATCTGAAAGGCTGTCCCAATCTGCCCTCGGCGAATCAGTCTGTAGGGAAGTTAGGGACAGGGGTCCACCAGTTCGTAGGGTCCCTCACCCCGACCCCATTACACCCACACAAGGGTGACAGCCTGAATTTTACAGAATCCTTTTCCTGCACACAGGAGTCACCAGCTTGGCAGAATCTGGAGGAAGGCCCGCACTTCTACAATGGGCCCAACTGGACCAAACGTCTCACCTATTGCTCACTTGGATCCACTTAACTCCCTCCGGATGCTCTTATTTTTATCACAGGGCCTACTGGTCTTGATAGGCAGGCAAACTGTAGCTGCTCTCCTCCTGACAAGGTACTCTAGTCCTGGTAGCACAGGCAGGCAGAAGGCTGGTGCTCCAGGCTCAAGGCAAGTAGTCTGGACTTCCTGGATGATGGGCCCTCGCCCAGCAGGTAGACCAGCATACCTTGGTACCTAGCCCTAGTTTAAGCAGCCAGCAGTCTTGTTTATCTTCCCTCGTCTCATGAGACTGTGCTGTACAACAAAGCATGGTCTCATGCTCCCACCTTTATAGTCCAAATGCAGACATGTGTGATTTAGTGTCTTGCTTTTGACATTTGTATTAGGGGTGTCAGCTCCTTTAAAGTTCTCTCTCCTCCGTACTGTCCTTTGCCAAATGGGCAATCTGCCACAACAGGAATGGCTCCAATTCTGACTAACCCCCAGCACAGGCCAAATAAGTAAACGAGGATCACATCTGGCAGTCAGCTTCTGCTAAAATATGCCCCACAAAGAGTCAAAGGCCGAGTCCTTCCCCTCTATCAAGTTCCTCTGGTCCACAGTCCTACCACCTCCCTGACAATGAACCTAGACCCACTGACAAATAACTCTTCGTGGAATCATAGAGACCTCTGAGGTGGACAGAGAAGACTCTGTTCCTCACCCTTCAGTGTGCGTGTCTCACCCCAGAAATACATATCTTCTCAACCCTCTCGTGGCCCTATGCTTCCAAAATGGAAAATACAGACCTCCATGGTATTTAACACAGGCAGGCACACATATGCATCCCATCAAGCGCTGTCTGGTGCTACACACAATCCATGTTGGGCATCCATGTGGCTCAATGGTTAGAGCGGCAGACCCTGATGCAGAGGTCTGGCCTGGGACCAGGGTTCAATTCCACGCCTCGGCGGGTCTTGGGCTCAAAATTCCACGGACCTGATAATTCTCGCCTCGGTGCCTATTCTAATCATAGAGTCCCACTCTGCAACTCTGGGCAATAGCTTGCTTAATCTCCACAACGGCCCCCATAACGCTAAGGATGCCTGGCCTTCACCCTGGGGGGTGCCCAGGAGTGGACGCCTCACAGGGAAAGCCAGGACGGGTTCCACAGCGGTATTCGTACAAGCGTCTTGAGACCCTTGCGGGTGAGTAGTGCGCTATACAGACTGACTGACTGAGAGTGACTGTGATGGAATTGTGGTCAAAGTGTGTATGAAGCTATGCAATGCCTCTTAAGATTTCTATTGTCTGCTAATAAAAATGTATTATCAAAATGTTCTCTTTGTAGTTACATCTGATTTTGAAATACAGCATTGTCGCATTGTCTAATGTTTTGGAACGGGTGTGATTTTTTTTTACTCTGACCCTACCCTTACCGCTGCCCTCGGCCACAAATCACACTGTCATTTTGGCCCCTGACAGAAAGTTTGTGAGTACCCATAATCTAGGGCATGTCTTAAGTAAAAGGAAACGTCATCTGAAACATGCTCAAATGGGAACCACTCAGTGGAATTCAAGTGATGAATTAATATGGGGTCGAACAAGGGTTTGACTAAATGATCCAGAAGATCATTGGACACTGGGTGAGAAATGCTACCATCAGGAGGAGAAATTTTACAACTTTTCTCCAGAGGTCCATGAGAAGAAAGGTCAGAAATTATATCAAAATTGGGATTAGCAACACCCAAGACGTCATCGTCATCATCATCATCAGTGTCCTGTAAATTAGTGATATTGAGTGAAGAGGAAGGGAGCTACTAAAAAGAAACCTCTCAGTGGGGGGGACAAGTTTTTTTTATAGAAAAATGTATTGGTTTCTTAAAAACTCACAATAGGCCCAACGGCATGAGGCAATATATCTTAGACCACAGGTACTCATAGTACGGCCGCGGGCCGTCAGCGGCCCAGCAAGCCTTCCTTGGCGGCACGCGGACCTTGCAGGCATTGTACCGGTGCTTTAAAAAAAAAATGTAAAGAGTCTCTGCAAACACTGCCGGGTGCAGCAGCGGGACTCACAGACTCTGCTGCTCTGTGGGGGGCGGGCGATTCCAATGAAAGTCAGAGTGGAGCTGCATGGGCCTAAGAAGAGTTGAAATACAACAAAAACCTCATTAACATGCAACTGGTCTGTTAAAGACCTGTGAAGTGCTCGGGTGCGGCTCTGTTTGTGTGTGCCCGGGAAGCTGTCTCAGCCCGGGCACAAACAGGCAGGGTGAGATGACAGAGAGTGACAGAGGGAGGGAGAGGGAGGGAGACAGAGGGTGAAACAGAGGGAGACAGAGGGAATGAGACACAGGGACGGAGACAGAGGGAGGAAGACAGAGGGACTTAGACGGAGGGAGACAGACAGAGGGAGGGAGACAGACAGAGGGAGGGAGACAGAGGGAGGGGGTGACAGAGGGAGGAGGGCGTCAGAGGGAGGAGTGCGACAGAAGAAGAAGAGCGACAGAGGGTAGGAGACAGATAGAGGGAGACAGAGGGAGGGAGACAGAGGGAGGGAGACAGAGGAGGGAGACAGAGGGGCGGAGACAGAAGGAGACAGACAGAGGGAGGGAGACAGACAGAGGGAGGTAGACTGACAGAGGGAGGAGGGCGACAGAGGGAGGAGGGTGACAGAAGAAGGAGGGGGACAGAGGGTGGGAGACAGACAGAGGGAGGAGGGCGACAGAGGGAGGAGGGCGACAGAAGAAGGAGGGGGACAGAGGGTGGGAGACAGATAGAGGGAGACAGATAGAGGGAGACAGAGGGAGGGAGGGAGACAGACAGAAGGAGACAGAATGAGGGAGACAGAATGAGGGCGCCAGAATGAGGGAGACAGAGTGAGGGAGACAGAGTGAGGGAGAGGAAAGGAGAGAGAGAGACAGAATGAGGGAGGGGGAAGGAGAGAGAGGGAGAGGGAGAGAGAGAGACAGAGTGAGACAGAGAGAGAGAGAGAAAGAGAACAGGGAGAGAGAGGGAGTGAGCCAGTCAGAGTGAGTGAGACAGAGGGAGACGGAGAGAGAGAGGGAGAAAGAGGGAGAGAGAGGGGGAGTGAGAGTGAGAGGGAGTGAGACAGTGAGGGAGACAGAGGGAGACAGGGAGAGATAGGGAGGGAGAGAGAGAGGGATAGAGAGAGGAAGGGAGGGAGACAGAGAGAGAGAGAGAGAGAGAGAGAAAAAGAGAAAGAAATGTGTGTATGCCGGGTCTGGTGGCTCAGTAGATGAAGGCATCCGCTGCAGGGATCTGTGTTCAACCTCATGGTCACAGTTTTTCGGTCTTGAGCGAGATTATAGTAAGCAGTCTGAAATGTCTACCTAGCCTGCGGATCGCCTACAGTTCATGTGAGGCAGGCGTGTGAGGCAGGCGCGTGCACATCAAACACCATCGGCCTCGGCATCAGACTTCAAAGGAAGCCGCTCGCACACCACCATTTGTCTGAGCCTCGGCATCAGACTTCAATGGAATCCGCTCCCAAGCCGCTCCCTCCCCAATCAGACTTCAAAGGAATGCTCTCCCGGTCCCCCGCCCCTCCCCCCGCCACAGCAATGCCGAGAGGTTGTTTTTTTTGCATCCATTTCGCGGGGAAGCCGTGTTTTGTTTGGCGTTCTCTGCACCTTTCTCGGTTTTTTTTCTGGACGAAAGTGAAAGCCTACCGTGCTTGTTTTCATTAGCCTTGCTCCTCAAATGCTGTTGCTGTGTTGTCATCTCTCTAGGGACACTCAGCTTGAAAACACTCAACTTGCTAGCTGCAATGTTACATCCGCTATGCTTTGCCTCTAGACACGTTGATCCCTCGCAGACTGTGCTGACTGTGCCCCTCCTGATTCTGAAACTGACCCACGCAGTCTCTTCTCTCTGTCTTATGATGTCTGCCTTGCCACCATTTACTTCGGACCCTCACCCTCACACCTCCTCACCCTCACACACCCACACCCTCACTCACCCTCACACCCTCACCCACCCTCACTCACCCTCACCCTCACCCTCACACCCTCACCCTCACAACCCTCTCACCCTCACTCACACTCTCACCCTCACTCACCCTCACCCCCTCACACCCCCATACACCCTCACCCTCAAACCCCCTCACCCTCACACCCCCTCACCCTCACACACCTCCTCACCCTCACACCCCCTCACCCTCACACCCCCTCACCCTCACACCCCCTCACCCTCACCCTCCCTCACACACCCTCTCACCCTCACACACCCTATCACCCTCACACACCCTCTCACCCTCACACACCCTCACCCTCACATCCCCTCACCATCACATCCCCTCACCCTCCCTCACACCCTCACCCTCCCCCTCACCCTCACACACCCTTACCCTCACACACCCCCTCACTCACCCTCACACACCCCCTCACTCACCCTCACCCACCCTCTCACCCTCACCCACCCTCTCACCCTCTCACCCTCACACACCCTTTCACCCTCACACACCCTCTCACCCCCTCTCACCCTCTCACCCACCCTCACCCTCACACCCCCTCACACACCCTCAAACACTCAATCTCACACACAGCCCCACCCTCACACCCCTCACCCTCACACACCCTCACCACACCCACTCACACCCTCACCCTCACACACCCCCTCACACCCCCTCACTCTCACACCTCCTCACCCTTACCCTCACACACCCTCACCCTCACACACCCTCACCCTCACACACCCACACCCTCACACACCCTCTCACCCCCTCTTACCCTCAAACACCCTCTCACCCTCACACACCCTCTCACCCCCTCACCCTCACACCCCCTCACCGTCACACCCCCTCACCCTCACACCCCCTCACCCTCTCACCCTCACACGCCCTCTAACCCTCACACACCCTCTCATCCTCACACCCCCTCACCCTCACACCCTCACCCTTACACCCCCTCACACCCTCACCCTTACTCCCCCTAACACCCTCACCCCTGTCATCCTCACCCCGTCATCCTCCCCCTCCTTCCCCCTCACACCCCCTCACCCTCACCCCCTCACAATCCCACACCCTCACAACCCCACACCCTCCCCCTCACACACCCTCACCCTCTCACCCCCTCATCCTCTTACCCCTCGCCCTCACACACCCACTCACCCTCACACACCCTCACCTCACACACCCTCACCCTCACACCCCCTCACCCTCACACCCCCTCACCCTCACACACCCTCACTCACCCTCACACCCCCGCACCCTCACCCTCAAACACCCTCTCTCACCCTCACACCCCCTCTCCCTCACACCCCCTCACCCTCACACCCCCTCACCCCCTCACACCCCCTCACCCCCTCACCCTCACACACCCCCTCACTCACCCTCACACCCTCACACATCCACACCCCCTCACCTACACCCCCTCACCCTCACATACCCTCGCATACCCTCACACCCCCTCACACCCCCTCACCCTCACACCCCCTCACTCACCATCACTCACCCTCACACACACTTACACACCCTCACCAGCATAGCCTAACAAATAATAGCATAGCATAGCAAAACACAACAAAGCATAGCAGAGCATAACAAACACAACAAAACATAGCATAACAAAACAAAGCATAGCATAACATAACATAACAAAGCATAGCAAAACAAAACATAGCATTGTATAACAAAACATAGCATAGCATAACAAAACCCAACAAAACATAGCAGAACAAAATATAGAATAACATAACAAAACATAGCATAACATAACATAAAACAAAGCATAGCATAACAAAACATAGCATAACAAAACATAGCAAAACACAACAAACCATAGCATAGCATAACAAAACAAAGCATAGGATAGCAAAACTAAATATAGCATAGCATAACAAAACAAAGCATAGGATAGCAAAACTAAACATAGCCTAGCATAACAAAACATAGCATAACATAACAAAACATAGCATAACAAAACACAACAACACATAGCAAAACAAAACATAGCAAAACACAACAAAACATAGCATAGCAAAACAAAACATATAATAGCATAGCGAAACATAGCATCTCAAACACAACAAAACATAGCATAGCATAACAAAACATAGCATAGCAAAACAAAGCATAGCATAATAAAACACAACAAAACATAGCATAGCATAACAAAACATAGCATAGCATAACAAAGCATAGCATAGCAAAACAGAGCATAGCATAACAAAACATAGCATAGCATAACAAAACATAGCATAGCATAGCATAACAATTCAAAGCATAGGATAGCAAAACATAGCATAGCATAGCATAACAAAACAAAACATAGGATAGCAAAACAAAACATAGCATAGCATACAGCATCACTCCGCACCACCACAGCATCACTCAGGGGCACCACAACATCACTATGCGCTACCACAGCATCACTGAACGCCACAGCATCACTCGTTAGCCATCACAACATCACTCAGCACCACCACAGCATCAATCTGTACAGCCATTCAACAACACCTACCTGGTTCAAATGTGTTCTCTCAATGTTTCAAGCTTTATTACAAATGTAACGAAAAGATTTTAATATTTCACTTCTGTTCTTGGATTTTCGTCACAATAAAATACACTGAATATAATCTTCACAAAAGGTATTTACAAAACTTTAAGCTATTGCCATTATAAATTACAATAACTTTTATTTAAGTATTAATTATTGAAAAAAAATTAAAAGCCATTGTTATTTGTAATATCAATACATGTTAGTCACGTAAATACAACACATATTGCATTACAAAGGCTATAGGTGTCACATTTGCGAAAGTTATAACTATTGGCATTGTAAATGACAAAGCTATAAATTTTGCTATTTTCAAAAGTAAAAACATAAATAAAAAATGTGTCATTTACAATACCAATAGCTCAAACTTTCCTAATGCGTAACCTATTGCATTGCAAATGCTTGTTTTTGTTGCTCTAGCCTCGCCACCTCCCCCACTGATCCCTCCCCCTCTGACCCCGCCCCCACCGGTGCGGCCCTCAGACACAAACCACATTGTAAATTTGGCCCCCGAGAGAAAGTTTGTGAGTACCCATGTCTTAGACAAAGCATATCACAGTACAGACATTGCTCTACATTCCTCTATAGACAATCTGTTAAAAGGCCCATTACAATAGAATTTTTTTTTGATTATTCTAACTCCAACATTGCACGGCTTCTGCTAATAATAAAGAATGAGTCTCGCACATCACCAAGTATGTCTATGTTTCTACCCAAACGTTTTAATCTCTATATCCAATTGACTTTCTGCGGCATCATGTGTTCTATGGGGAATATTTCTATAGGTGGTCCACCTTGCCCATACATTGGTGTGTTTCTGTTGACATCCTCGGGCAATAAACACCGGGAGCTCTATCTCCCTAATGAGGTCTAGGCCTATCTTCCATTTCGAAACCCAGGTAGGGGCCTCAGCCTTCCACATCTTGGCTATATCCTCCTTTCCTACTGTGAGACCCAGAAATAACACGTGTCTTTTGTACCCGTTACCCCTGAGACCTCGGTATGTCCCATGCCAATACTTCTGTCAGACAGGTGAGTACTGTGCGCCAGAACCTATCTAGGGCTGGGCAGGACCAGGTCGTGTGAATGAAAGTGCCTTCCTCCGATGCATCATAGGCAGAGTGGGGATGCATTCAATCCCATTTTCCATTGTCTGAGTCGGTGTAGTACATCCTATGTAAGTATTTAAATTGAGTAAGGCGTAGTCGAGAGAAAATTGCTGCATCATGTGGTAATCGTAGAGCTTCAGTCCAATTGTCCTTGTCAATTGGTCCTACATCTGCATCCCAAAAGGTCCTTAGAGTATATAAGGTTGTTAGGCTATTAGTAACTAGGGCTTCATAGATCTTGGATATCTTATGTTCTTCAAGATCACCCATGAGTAGCTTGTCCTCCAAAGGGCTGAATTCTGGGAGATTGGTCAGCTTTTTAATATAAGGGGTAAGAGCATGTCGCAGTTGCAGGAATTGATAGAATTGGAAATGAGGCATGAAAAAGTCTTTTTGGAGGTCTTCGAAAGATTTGAGGACCGTTCTTTTCATGACTCCCCCCGTGTTGAGATTCCTATGTGGACGCAGTTACCGAAGTCCTGCAGGTAGGCTAATTGCAGAAGCAGACAGTTCCGCCACAAGGGGATCTTGCATTAGGTGTCCCCACCAGCCAACTCTACAGAGAGTCTGTTGCCAAGCCAGGATCACAACCCATGTTGCAGGAGGAAGATCCTTGGGTTTGGCCCTGCTATGTAAGAACAAGTGAACTGTGGGATCCCCCATTATCCACTGTTCATGTCAGTAAGCGGGGTCATCTCTAGACCCATACCACCATTCATTCAGAACTTGCAGTTGTGCAGCGGCGTGATATACTTGTATGTCTGCGGCAGCAATGTCCCCACAGTAGGTAGATTGTGTACATGAGCGTAGGGCCACACTGGTGGTGCCCCCCCCTCACCATCACCCCAATAAGTGTCCCAGTATGGCATTAATTTGGCAGAACCATGACAAGGGAGTAGGATCGAGGTGGGATTGTAAATGGTAAAGCAGTTTGGGCAGGAAGACCATCTTGAAACTGGCTGAATGTTCACATAGGGGCAGGGGAAGTGCCAACCAATTTTTAACTGCTGCTTTCACCCTTTAAGTTGTTACTTCCAAGAAACACTTTGCGTGTCCGATAAGTAGACTCCCTAATATGTCAGCCCCTGTGACACTATTGTAAGTCCCTCCGCCCATCGGCCATTCCTCAATGACCCTTGTAGCGGCCAGATCAGCGATTTAGAGGTATTCATGTAGAGATCTGAGGTCTCACCAAAGATGCGCTTGATCTGCAATATTCTGGGGCTTGATCGGTGAGGATCAGTTAGAAAGAATAATATGTTGTCCGCATAGAGTGCAATATGATCAGAAATGTCCAGGGTCCACTCAAAGCAACAACATAGTGCGTCTATGCGTACCCATACTGTGAGAGGCTCTATGGCAAGGGCGAACAGCAGAGGGGGGAGGGATTATGCTTGTCGGGTTCCCTGCTGTATTGGAAAATGAGTTGATGTGGCTCTTGCCAGCCGGACTGAGGCTGTTAGGGCAGTGTATAACAGTCTAATCAATGCTAAGTATCGGGGACCCTTATTCAAGTGTCGCAGTAATATGAACATATAGGTCCAGCTGACCGAATCAAATACTTTGTCCATATCTACAACCATTTTTATATGAAGAAAGAAAACAAAAAAGAATATAAATAAAAAAATAAACAGATTTGATCAAAGAAACTGTTGACTGAAAAAGTGGTTTTTGGAAGTGAGTGATTCTGACCTCAATTCCTTTGTTATGTGTTAAATTGGTTGCACAGTACTGGCATTCAGTTTGTTCATTCATATCTACAATAGGGCAGCTGGTCTTTCTAAATTATCTATTGCTGCTATAGCATTATGCACTCTGCATATGTTGTGTCTGGTCGCGCGTTAGGACATAAAGCCTACCTGATCCGTGTGGATCAGGGTTTGAAGATGAGGGAGCAATCTATTTGCCAATATCTTGGCGAGTATCTTAGCTTCAGTGTTGAGAAGAGATATTGGCCGATAGGTTGTACAGAGTTCAGGTGCACGTCCCGGCTTGGGAAAGACCACCGGACAGATTGGAGGAAATGCCTGCCTCCAATCAGGAGGTAGGCATTTGTTCTCAAGGGCTTCATTAAGGGTTGCAAGGTACTGGGGTCCCAGTATCGTAATATTCAATTTGAAGAATTCACTTGGGAACCCATTGGGACCCGGTGATTTGCCAGATGCTATTTCTGAGGCCGTCTAGGTCAACTCCTCCAGTGAGATGTGAACCTCCAGTGAGTCTCGTGCACTGGTGGTAGGTGCTCTGGGTGGCAGATCTCGAAAAAAATATTTAATCTGTTCTTCTGACAGGATTTTGCATTTAGTATATGATGCTTGGAAACAGTCGGCAAAGGATTAGGCCAAGTGCCCCGGATTGGTGATCATTTCACCTGTGTGTGACTTAATGATTGGGAGTGGTGGCTCTCGTGGAAGAACGCTAGGACGAGCGGGCAGAGCAAGCAGAGCAAGTCGGACAGAGCAGGGCGAGCGGAGCCGGACCACCCGACTGCCTGACCCCCAGCCCGCCAGCCTGCTGAGGAGTGCCCCGATCTGTGGCCGGACGGGCCGCGAGTCTGTGAGCACGCAAAGCTGTGGCGAGGCTGTGGCGGCCGGCTTTTGAAACGCTGGGCTGGGTGGAGCTCTAGTGTGGAGCCCAGGACGCGGCGAAGAACCACGGAACCCGCGACCCGCAGCTTCATAGCGCGGGTCATCTGCAGAGTAGCGCGGTGCGGCGGAGGGCGCTGGCGCTCCTTGTGCAGCCGGGAATTGCCTGAGATCGAGCCGCAGGTCCATAGGCTCTCTTGGTGACGGAGTGGCAGTAGAGCAGTATCGGTGGAGTACCGGTGGAGTGCTCACATGGGCTGGGGCTGGAATCCTTGCATTACCCACTTTTCTTTTCAAGCGGCAGGACCCCTTGCATTACCTTCAAACCATCTCTGTCTTGTGCCAGCTCAGAGTTTGGTTAGGGTGGAGGGAAGAGCAAGAGGCTGGAGGCTCAGAGACAAGGGGTGAGTCGGGGGAAATTGACTTAAGTACTTATGCTGATTCCGCAGTGGCGGGAGCCGCTCGGCAGAAGGACAAGGGGCTGATTCAACACCCAGCGGGACTGCGAGGACCAGCAACCCATGGGTGCAACGCTGTGTGCTCTTCCCGCCCCCTCTTCACGTGTGCTATATATCTACGCATATCCTCTGCTACAAGGGACCTGTTCGAGACCGCTTGAGGCCAGGCCATCCCTCCTTGGCCTACAATTCCAGGTGAGCATCTGTATGAGAAACATCTTGAACTGTGCTCCTCTGTGGGAATCTACCTGGTTGCTGGACTGTGTGCTGCTTAGATAAAGCATGGCAGGACGGGATTTGAGGAATAAAACCATGGCTGCTAGTGGCAAGATTACAGGTACCCTGGATCATTTTATAATAAGGGCGAACTCGGTGATCGACCAAGGGATAATCTTGATGGAGCGGCGTGTTTCGCAAGATTTAGCCATGGCGAAACGCTCCTCTATGGGCGAATTTGCTAATGCCCGCACTGCAGACCACGAACAATTACCGGGAGCAACGCTAGTCACAGCTGCTACACACACCCTGCCGGTGCTCCTTGTGGAGGAACTTACCTTGTCATATTCCCCTCTGCAACCTTTGAACACTTCTCTAGCTTTGGACACTTCTGGGTCCGTGGATATTTCAGACTTGGCCGACCTCCTTGACGCTCACCTTCTTGCTGTGTGTCGGGGCTGGGCAGCTGACCTTGGACCCTCGCACTTGCCCTTTCCTGCGGACTTTTGAGAACAGCGCTGCAGCTCGCCGCACCCGCTTCGCGGGTGCCGCTTCGCGCTAAGGACCAAGGGCTCAGGCGGCAGGACTGTGCCTGCGACTGTGTGGAGAGAGTTGGAGTGTGGCAGTAAACTCATGGGTGGTGCGCGGCAGGGACTCTGTTTCTCAGGAGTCCCTGCACACGCAGGATCATCGTGGACGCGCCCCCTGATAGCCACGCCCCCTGCCTGTCCAGGTGATTAAAGTTAGGCTCTCCTTGTGAGCCTGTGGGACGCTCACCTTCTTGCTGTGTGTCGGGGCTGGGCAGCTGATCTTGGACTCTCACACTTGCCCTTTCCTGCGGACTTTTGAGAACAGCGCTGCAGCTCGCCGCACCCACTTCGCGGGTGCCGCTTCGCGCTAAGGACCGAGGGCTCAGGCGGCAGGACTGTGCCTGCGACTGTGTGGAGAGAGTTGGAGAGTGGCAGTAAACTCAGGGGTGGTGCTCGGCAGGGACTCTGTTTCCCAGGAATCCCTGCACACCCAGGATCATCGTGGACGCGCCCCCTGATAGCCACGCCCCCTACCTGCAACGCCCCTTACTTCACCAGCTCGTCTAACGTCTCGCGGGATGCGAGCGGGACGCTGTGCAAAGCCAGAGCAAAGGGCGGGCAGTCTGTGGCAGTCAGGGGCTGTCAGTGGCTGGGCTGGGCCACCCCCCTGTCATCTGTCACCCCAGGTTCCGAAGGTATTAGAACACTGGCTGAGGGTTCAGCTACCCCGATGTCTACTCGGTCGGGGAAAATACTACGGGGTGGGTACAATGGACGATTGGTACAATGGACAAATTCATCACCAGAGTAGCTGCTGTAAAAGAGAAAGAGATTGTGATGACGGAGCGACGCCTCTCACAGGATCTTCTACCGGCCAGACGCTCCTCGCTTGGTGCAATAGCGCAGGCCCAGTCGCCTTCCATTATCCCCTCTCCTTCTCCTCTCCCCGCGGCCTTCGTTGAGGAACCACGGGTGGCTGCTATAAGAGCAAGCATTGATAGGTTGAAGAGTTTGGTAGCACAATCCCTCACTGGTAGTCCTGCGGGCTTGGGCCCATGTCCCCCTGATCCCCGTGCCTTTCCATCGGCCAAGATTTCGCTCTGCCACACCAAGGCCCCCCCAGGCTCCGACTTTGCAGTGTTTAGTCCATGACCCCCCAGTTTCGAGGAAAAGGAAAAGGGTTGTGAGTTCTCGGAAGGGTAGCCTTAGCACACTGCACAAGCGCCCTAGGAAGCACGTCCCAAGGGGTTTAGGCTCTAAATTAGGTAACAGCTTAGCCTTAACGAACCCTGAGATGGGAGGAGGGTATGTTCCTTCAGGCACTACTTTAGAGGTTGTGCAGACACATTCCAACTCCCCTGATAAAGCAGCAACACTGTATGACCCTGCTTCCCTCAAACAAATGGAGGACGTGATCAGTTCCATATTAGTCCCGCTCATTGAACAAGTTAAGGGCCTGGGGGAAAGGTTAGACAGGTTTGAGCAGACTACACTGGACAATTTTTTCTCACTGAAAACCCTTATTAAACTCCAGTCAAGAGCAAGGGAGGATAGCACAGGCGGGAATATGGGTAAGCGGGCGTCCGTTGATGCAGTACAGGCTGCACCCATTACAACGACTACACCGACTGCTGCAGTTTGTAAGGATTCAGCCACTGCTTCTGCAGCTCCCACTGTGGCTAAACCCGGGACCATCATCCATACTGCCCAGGTCCATTCAGGCTCCCTTAAGACAGCAAAAGCTTCAAACACGAAACCCGGCCATGCCAAGCTGCCAGCTGGTGGGAATGTGGCTAAGTCTAAAGGATTGGGTCAGGTAGCGGCCAACGGCAGGGGTGTCGGACAAGCTCACCTTGTTAAACCCGCTGCGAACCGCCCGGGAGTTTGCTCTACAGCGGCTATACCGCTAAAAGCGACTCCAAAGAGGCCACCAGTAAATCTCCCCCCAGAGTGCCACCCATATGTTGCCGTTCTTGTAAATGTCCCCCCCCCCCTGAAGGATGATTATCTTGAAACCCACCAGGCCTTAAAGAATACAACTATGCACTGGTTGAAATCCAACAAACCGCTACCAAGGGTTCTGGATGGGCAGATACTCGGAGTACGTAGGGTAGGCTGGATAGGACAGGGCAAGAAACGCCTAGAAGGAGATTGTGAGGTAGTCAACTTTAAAGACAACAGAGTTGCACACACAATCTGTAACCATACCCAAGTAGCGGGCGGCCCAGGCATCGATGTGGTGGATTTAACTTATTTCTACCCGCGGCCTGTTAGGAATTGTATCGGCCTACCCCATGCTGTAACACAACACAGAAACAACGGCGGTCTAGAGTACCCGGTGGCACCACAGTTCCACCTACAGGCAGCTTGGTCAGAGTTGAACTGGGGGTCTACAGGTTATTGACTTGATGATGTCTGTGGGGTAGCCTCGGGGAATTATGAAGCGGGCGGGACTGCCCATTCTACTGCACTGTTGACCAGCCCATCCACTCCATCAACAAATCTTATAACCCCATCTGTCACCTGGGAACCTGGTGGGGGGCAGGATAGCAATGGAGAGGGTAGTGGACCTCTCGTCCCGGCTAGGGCGGGTGTCCGCTGCGATGTCGTGCCTAGCCGCGTCCCAGTTGTAACGGATCCAATTCTTAGGATTTTCAGCTGGAACGTGGCTGGAATCGACAGGAAGCTGGCCCTGCCGGACTGGAATGCCCTTGTGGAAGAGTATTCCATTTGTATCTTCCAGGAGACATGGAGTAGGGAGCCTGCCCACAAGGTGGGCTATTCTTCCTACTCTATTTCTGCTATCTGGCATCGGGGAGGGGACGTCCTTCGGGTGGCCTCCTCATCTGGGTGGCAACATCTCTAAATCGTAGAGTAGAGGAGCACCAGACCAATTGCCCGGATCTTCTTAACATTACCCTAAAAGATGCCCGGGGTCGTGCCATCTTGAACATTTATAACATCTATGCTCGGGGTACAAAGGTAGGTAGACAGTCGCCCACTATTGCTCTCCTGGAGGGCTTGTTAATGTCATCTCCATTTAAATCTTGTACCCTGGTTGCGGGCGATCTAAACTGTACGTTCGAGCCCTTGGGCTCGGACGACACTTTGGATCTGGAGGAGGGGGATCGAAGGAGGGGGATTCCGACTTTAGAGCTTACCTCGATTAAGAGGTGGACTGAAGTTGCACTCCAGATAAACACCCTTAGCATGGAATTCGATCTGAGGGCTCTCAATGGGAGGTCAAACTCTGATAGGGTGGGAGCCCATACGTATAACAGGCCTAACCACACGTCAAGAATTGACTACATCTTGCTTGACGTGTACTTATGGGGTTCGGTGAGGGACATGGAAATGATCACGTCCGTTGAGAGCGATCACAACCTGCTCTCTCTCGCTTTGACTCCTTGGTGGTCGAAGGGTAAAGGGGGCTCTTTGTCCCGTGCCACTGCTATACAGGGGGAAACATTTGTTTCAAACTGTGGTAGGTGGCTGAAGTGGGCAAAACTCACCCTATCCGAGGAGAAGGTTGCAGTTATAACACTACTTCTGGCCACAGCCCAAGGTAATTTGGACTGTCCTGAGGGTGGGTCGGAGGAGGTGTTTGGGACCTTTTGTGATTTGACCACGGCCATAAGCAACTTGTTTATTGTCCCAACTAGACATACTGGGGCTAACACACGGCCCTTTGAAAAGACAGGGCTGGTATACACATAAATGCGGGGCTAGCAAGAAAGCACTGGTGGAAGCAGTAAAGCTAAAGTCCCAAACTAGGATCAGGTCGGCTAGGAAGATCTACACCCAAGCCATAAAAATAGCGAAAAAGGAGTGGGAGGAAAATTTTTGGGCGGACCTCCTAGTCGCTAGTCAAGGAAAGGATGCTAGGGGCTTTTGGAATTTGGTGGGATCCAGGGATAGACCCGATGATACGCTGAGGACTTGCACCATCCCGGCCCAGACATGGTTTAACCACTTCAGGGCGTTATACTCACCGGTAGAAGGGTCCCTCAATGAGCCATTTTCTCCTGCTCTTTCGGCTGAGGTTAGCCTTCCCGATTCCTTCACTCCACGGGAGGTTGTAAATGTAATTAAGTCCTTGGTACCCTTGAAGGCAGCCGGTCCTGACGGCCTTCCAGGGGACCTATTCCGGGCCTACCCGACTGAATGGGGCAAATTGGTATCCGCTCTTCTGAATGCCATCTTGGAGGGGGGACCTGTTCCTGAATCTTGGAAAGGGGCGGAGGTTGTTCTCATATTTAAAAAGGGTTGTCGGGACAATCCGGGGAACTACAGGCCGATAAGCCTGATTGACTCGACTCAAAAGGTGGCGGGGAAGGCGATTTTGGGGAGGATTCTCCACTGGGTGGACGAAAACCATATCCTGTCTGACTTTCAGGCGGGATTCCGCTCAGGAACGGGGACCATTGAACAGGTCTTTAGACTGATGTTATTGCATTGGAGGGTGGTGGTGCTGGGCAAAGGCAGTCTTTATGTGGCCTTCATTGACTTGAAGACTGCCTTTGACCTGGTTCCTAGGGAGGAACTCTGGAGGGTTCTGCAGGGTCTTGGGTTGCCCACTTACATTCTGTCCCTCCTGATCAAACTCCATACAGACAACTATGCCCAGGTGCGTTGGGGCCAGAATGGGGAAAAGACTGACAGGATCCCGGTCTGCAGGGGCGTGCGACAGGGATGTGTACTAGCTCCCACACTATTTTCCTTGTACGTAAATGGCGTGGTAGAGCACCTGCTTCAAGAACCAGCAGACGCACCCTCCCTGGGGGGTGTACGGATCCCCACCCTGCTGTTTGCAGACAACACCCTCCTCATCGCCAAGACTCCTCAGGGCCTCCAGAAGCTTTTAAATCGTTTCCAGGAATTTTGCTCAGCAAGGGGCTTGGTGATCAATGTGGAAAAGACAAAATATTTGATCATGCACCCACCACTGAAATTAGGACGTGCTCCAGTCTTGAACTCTGTCCCTCTTGAGAAAGTTTCCGAGTTTGACTATCTGGGAATTCGCTTGAGCGATGTTGTGAGCTGGACGCCCCACATTAACAAGATGGTTCTTAGTCACAAAAGGGTGGGGGGTGCGCTGCTAAGGGAGTATCGCGCCTCATCCAAACAGTCCGTGGCACCTGCAATTGACATCTACAAAGCAAGAGGAGTCACTGCAGCGTTATATGGGGCGGAGCTATGGGGCCTTTGCAACCTGGAGGCTCTATCCAAGTCGGAGAGCAAATTTTTGAAAGACCTACTGGCTCTCCCCTTGAGCACCCCCACAGTTCCGGTGCTCTTGGACGTGGGCTGCAAATCGATCAAGGACCAGGCGCGCCTCCGGCCGCTGCTCTTATGGGCCCGCTTATGGAGGGTCCCCGAACTGAAATCATATGCTGATGAGCTGTCTGAGGTGATGGGAATAGGGGGCTGGCACAAGATCCAATGTTTAAGGGATGTCAAAAACCTGTTGGAGGAACTGGGTCTGGGGGCTTTTTGGGTCACAAAATCTGCACCACCTAAGGCTACCCTGAAAAAACTGTATTGGGAATGGGTCTCCTCTCAACTTATCGGTAATCCCCGTCACTGCAATTCCACCGCAGCTTTTTTAAGAATCAAGGAAGTGGTGGCCTACGAACCCTATCTGCACTTGATTACCATGCCAATGGATAGGGCTCTGTACTTTAAGTTTAGAGTGGGCACTCTCCCGATAGGGGATCTTCTTTCAAGATGGAAAATGCCCATGCAGTTATCGCCTTTTTGTGCCCTCTGCTCCACAAGGCCCGAGACGGTGGCACATATTCTTTCCGAGTGCCCTGATTATTCCCGACCAAGGAGGTGTTGGCTCAAACCTGTATTTAGACTATTAGGGACACGCCAGCACATGATGGCATTACGTATCTTATTAACCGACACTTCCCCCCCTATAGTTTGTGCTGTCTCAAAATTTTTAAAATGGGCATGGTTGATTCGCTCCAAAAGACTGACTATTTCAATTTAATTCACTTTTAATTAATTTATTGTATGTACCAAATGGCATTTTTTACTGTTTTGATCCCTGAATGTATTTTTAAACTGATGATCTACAGTTTTATACATGTATGTAATGCTTTTAAGATATATCTGCATATCGAAATAAAGCTATCAACCAACCAACCTTGAAAAATCTCCTTCCTATGTGCGGGGGCCTAGTAAGAAGGGGGCTACCTAGAAAAGGAAGCGTGCAGTTACATCTCTGACCGGCAGAAGGAAACCAAAGCGAGCTAAACCTGTGTCTGATAGTCATATTACCCGTGGACGGCGGGGGCTGTGCCGGGGCTGTCCCGATCTCTCAAGGAGTTGACTTACCGAATCAACCAGATGCGGAGCAATGTTCTTGGGCTGCGGACCAGATTGTTGTGGGCACCAAGGTGGCTGATGACTGTGTAATAACTAAAATAGGAGATTTACTCAAAACCCTACTTGGACCTTTAGAAGTTAGGCTACGGTGTATTGAGCAGAGGCTCACCCAAATTGAACAGGCCACAAGGGGTTCTATGTCAAAAAAGTAAAACTAAGATACCAGATCAGGGAAATGCAGCAGCAAGCACCAGCTGCTTGGGCGTCTCGGTGCACAAATCGCCCACGCCAACAGAGACTGGTAATGTTAGCAACACTAATAATGTACCCTTGGTTCAAATCTCAGTTCCTAGCGCTAATACTCATGCAAACCCAAGTAAATGTAATCCCTCTGGGGTGGTTAACCAAATGGAGAGTGGGCAGTCCTTATCATTGGAAGCACCTAGAGCACTTAGGGCTGTTCCAAATATTGATTTACCTCCGGAATCCAGTCCGTACCTGGTGGTTCTGACTGGTATTCCTGAGCTAAACAACACGCAAAAGTAAAGTCTCTCACTGGTTAAATACAAATAGACCCCTACCCTCCCATGTTACTAGTGAACTAATGATGGTGCGTAGGGCCCCATGGGTGGGACGTAGCCATAAGACTACTGCAGGAGACTGCGTCCTGGTCAATTTCAGAGATCCATGTACTGTGGAGCACATTTGTAACTGGATTAATAATAGCACTAGTTCAACAATCCGGCCCTATCCTTTATCATTTTTCTATCCACCAGCTAATTATCAAGACAGGACAGGTGGATGGTCCCTAGTGAAAAACCAACGGGGGTTCAGACCAGAAAAGGCTAGGTGCGATCATATGTTTGGGCAGAGCTACCCAGCGCTGCAGAATAGGTTCACTGGTTTAGATGCGGTAGATTGACTGCACCGCATTGGGAAGGGCAAAGAAAAGGTGATTCAATCCGGCAATGAAGCGGGAGAAGGTAGGGCCATAGAGATGGTGCAGAATGGTTTCTCTAGTGCTCAGATTAACCCTAATAACACCCTAGGACCTGTCCAGGTACAGGATCTGGAGGTTCAGGCTGGACCAGTCTCTACAGAAGGGGTGCTCTCCACTAAGTTAAATCATAAAGAGGGAGCACATAAGGGGGTTATGGTCACTCAAGTCCTAAAGAGGATGACCTTACTATATTGGAATGTTGCAGGTTTAGCAAATAAAATTAACTGCCTAGAGTGGAGTTCCCTTGTGGATAACCATGGCATCTGTCTTTTCCAAGAGACTTGGGCCAGGGGGGAATACCACAGGGAGGGCTTTGATACCTTTTATGTCTCGGCCAGGTGGGGGGGGAAGGGACGGCCGTCTGGCGTCCTTGCAATTTGGGTGGCAACCCATTTGGGTTGTATCGCAGAGAATATTCTTACGTACTCAGATGATGTACAGTGCATACTGCTCAAGTGGCCCAATGCCTACAAATTGGCGGTTGTAAACGTATATTCACGCCCAGTTAGCCTGTCCTCAGAATCCCCCCCCATAGATGAATTATCTCACTTCTTAGGATCATTGCCAGGTGACTGTAAGCTTATAGTGGCCGGAGATGTTAATTGCCACTTCGAGCCGCTTCTGGGACCAAAGGAGGGTGCTCTCATGGGAGAGGATGACTTTTGGGGGATTCCACCGTGCCAATCGCCCAGCCCAAAATCATGGTCTCCCTTGGCGATTCAGATCATGTCTCTTACCCTGAACAATGCACTGAGGGCCTGTAATGGGCGGACACCGTCCGACAGCCCTTCGAGATGCACTTTTAATAAAAAGGTTCAGGAATCACGCTTAGATTATGTTTTTGTGGAGACAAGTATGTGGTCCGAGGTTCTTGATTTCAGTGTAATTACAAGGGCCGATAGTGACCATAATGCCCTTCATCTAGAAACAGTCTTCCCGGGGCCATCGGAAGGTGTCTCCCCAGAATCGAATGACATGGCCACGGGGACGTTATTACTATCAAATAATAGGCGACGGGTAAAATGGGGGATTTAGTGAACTTCCCAGATACTATAGCGAAAATCTACGATCTGGCCCTCCCCCGACTTATCGAGTTGGACATTTTAATTAACCAATCCAAACCAGGAGATTTTAATGAGAAACTAGGGCACATTCATGCAGACTTACTCCGCGGATTGGGAGATGTTTTTAACCCGGTGTCTAAGCCTCGGAAAAAAAGGACACAAACGATAGCCTGGTATAACTCTGCCTGTAGAAAGGCCAAGGCTGAGCTGATCTCAGCGGTTAAGTCAGGCTCCAATAAACACAAAATGCATGAGCTTAGGAGGCAATATAAAGAAACAACGGTCCATGCAAGGAGCGAATGGGACTGGAATAGATGGCACAATTCATCATCATCCCTGGATGCCAGAGATGCACGCAGGTTTTGGTCCCTAGTAACAACAGGCACGGGGGACCTGAGAGAGGCCGTAGAACCAAATATTGCTGCCTCAGTATGGGAAGCCCACTTCAAAGCACTATATAGTGACGGACCAATTGCATGTATTGAGGCGGGTTTCCTAACTCCAGTCGAACGACATGACCCATTGGAGATTACGTTGGGGGAAGTACTAAATGCAATAGGGCGACTTGCTTTGGGGAAGGCCCCTGGCCTTGACAAACTCCCTGGTGACCTATTTAGCGCCAACCTGAGATCTGGGCCCCCTACCTGCTAATTATATTTAATGCGATCCTAGCGGGCATGGAGATCCCCTGTACTTGGCTGGGAGCAGAGATAGTGCCGATTTTTAAGAAAGGTTCTCCCCTGCTCCCAGTCAACTACAGGCCGATCAGTTTAATTGATGTCCCCCAGAAACTCTTTGCTCGCCTTGTGCTGGATCACCTCCAGGGTTGGATGGAGGACCACAAGATCCTAAGTCCCTTCCAGGCGAGATTTAGAAGGAACACATCCACCATGGACCAGATCTTTCGCCTTATCCTCCTTTATTGGAAGACGGGAAAGATTGAGGGTGGCAGCCTCTACATGGTGTTTGTGGACTTCAAGTCCGCTTTTGATCTGGTGCTGCGGAAGAAACTATGGGGGGTTCTCAAGGAATTGGGTGTGCCGCCCCAAATACTAGATATACTGGTGAGGCTCAATGATGGCAACTTTGCCCAGGTCAGATGTGGAAGGGATGGGGCATTGTCTTCTAGGTTTCCCGTTGGCAGGGGGGTGAGACAGGGTTGTGTCTTAGCGCCGACCCTGTTTTGCCTCTATGTCAATGGTGTTATTTCACATCTTGACAGTGTCCCAAATAATGATGCCCCAAGGTTGGCAGGCCGAAGGGTTCCGGCAATTATGTTTGCCGATGATACCCTTCTGCTCTCCAAATCCCCAATGGGGATCCAACGGACATTGGATGGGTTCTGGGAATTCTGTAGAAATCATGGCCTTGAGATAAATGCCAACAAAACAAAGTTTATGATACTTAACCCCTGGGCATCTACCCGACCTAATCCAACTTTAGGGTCGGTAAGGCTGGAAAGGGTCATGACGTTCCAATACCTGGGAATAACCTTGCATGAAAATCTTTCCTGGGAGCCGCTGCAAGTAAAAGCCCACATGAAGCTCACGCAACTGGTGAGAGGCATTATGAAGGTCTCAAACTCCTCAACCTTTAAGCCAGTAAGTCCAGCACTGGAAATGTACAAAACACAAGCCAGAGCAGCAGCTCTATATGGTGGAGAGTTGTGGGGGCACAGCGGCAGAATTGAATTCACTAAAGTGGAATCAAACTTTATTAGACGGTTGTTAGCGTTACCACAAGGCACCCCTCTTCTCCCCCTAAGATTAGATCTGGGACTTTCATCTATAGGAGATGAGCTAAAGCTGAAGCCACTCAGGTTTTGGCACAGGCTGTGGTCAACCGAGGAACTGTTGTATTATAGGCAAGAATTGAAGCAAGTTTTGAGCCTTACCAATTCGCATAAAATACCCTGGTTGGCCTTTGTTAAACGTGAATTTTTGAGAGTGGGCCTGGCTGATATGTGGGAGGATCCAGAAAGGGCCTGTTCTGAGATTTCACGTAAAACATTAACAAGGGCTTTCAAGGACAAAAGCTTAAGTACAGCTGTGAGTGCCCTTAATCTCGGCTCCCTAACTGAACAATTTCTGATGTGCAAAAGTTCCTATATGTTTGAGGATTTTATGGACATTGTCTTTCCTATCAGTGCAAGAAAATTCTTTATTCAGTGGAGGTATGGTACCCTGCCCTTAAAAGTTTTTACAAGTAAATGGACTGCTACAGAGGATAAATTATGCCCAGGTTGCAGCGGGAGTTCTGAGGAGAATGAAATGCATGTGCTTTTCTTCTGGCCCGCTTATAGCAGACCTAGGAAGTATTGGTTGGCACCACTCTGTAGAAACCTTGGTTTTAAAAACTGTTTACACTCTTTTAGAATTTTAAAGACCAGTACGCTAAGTTTTATCGTATTTGCAGTTTCTAAGTACCTATTAGCCATGTGGACAAGCAGGCGGAAACTACTACGTATTAAAACTTGAACACTGAAATAGGGGGATGAATCAGTACTACAATTCATACTGTAAATACAGATTTTACTTATATAACGTAATTAGTGTTTTAATGGGCCTGTACATACCTCCTGTAAATGAAATGATTTTATGTTTGTACGTTTTTACTGTATCATTTATGGTCTTGAGGGCCGAAATAAATAATTTTTGGATTGGATTGGATTGGATTGGATTGGGAGTAGTATCGGTTTAAGGGAGTATTTGCATAGCCTGTGTAAGAGTTTCTCTGATTTGTCCTCTAACTGATAAATCCTGCTTTGTGTGGCCCGCCAGATGTGTTTGGCCTCATCTAACTGGATGCCTTGATATTTCTTCTGCAGTATGCCTAACTGTTGGGGAGCACTATTTCCGTCTCTGTCTAGTGCTCTATTTGTATAATCTGTACTTCTAGCTGTATCAGGGCTTGCCTCTTCTGCCGCTTAGCAGCGGTACAGTGACCAATGTCAAAGCCTCAAATATTGGGTTTCATGACTTCCCACAATCTGGTGGCATGGTCCACTGTTCCCTTGCTGGGATGCCCTTGGGTAGCCATGCACTATACAAGTGCGTATTCATTCATTCATTCTTTCAGGGCTCTATGTAGTGAGTTCAATACTCGGATTGTGCAGATGCCAAGGTGACATCTGCCAGTGAAACTGAGTGCGTCTGGGACCCTGCTCTAACCACAGTTGAACGGGGGAGTGATCTGATAAGCCTCTGGGTAATATATCCGCCTGGATCAGACGATGCATGTGCTCCCTGGTGATAAATATATAAAATTAGGTGATCTGGGTGGAAATCAGCAATTTATTAGTATCTCCCAGTCCCTAAGGCTAAAAGACAAGTGCAAGTGCAGGTTTGAAATAATAACCGCACTCAGTAGTGGTCAACATGTTTCTGCATATAAAGAAAAAGTTTCAATGCATTCATCAGGATCTGTTCTTTCCAAACTACTGCTTTTTGTGAAAATTAATTAAAAAAGATATCACCTGAGAATCACAGGTTGTATGCTCAACCATGTACCATAAACGATGGTTGAGGAGCTTCACCCCACCTGGCTGCGGCTCAGGTCTGAGGAGCACCGCTCTTTCCGTCGGTGTCTCCCGACAGTCTTCTGAGCTGTCTGGGGGGGCCCCAGTGCGGTTATTATTTCAAACCTGCACTTGCACTTGTCTTTTAGCCTTAGGGACTGGGAGATACTAATAAATTGCTGATTTCCACCCAGTTCACCTAATTTTATATACCCTCACTATTTCACTCCTATCACTTCACACTGCTTTTTCTCAGTTGCCACCCTAACATTTGAGAAATACTTCCCTTTCACATCCTTTTCGGTTACGGTTACATCTGACCGGCCGTGGTATTTTGTCTCCTGGGCAAGGAGAAACCCAAATGATGCAAAATAGGGCGGTACAGAGTGGCTTCTGATGGGTACTTTTTCCATACGTCTTTGAGCCCTTACATGGCCGACACCACATAGAAATTTGTTGCATGGTGTGTTCCCACGGGTGTTATGTGTACGGTATTTTGTCTTGTGATCCATGGTGAATAACTTCTCTTGACTACTAGGTACAATATTGTGTTTTGATATTGAGTCTGGGGCATGTACCTGGGTAGTCATTAAGCCTGCCCTTGGACCCTCCTTCTAATCTTTGTTGTGTATGCAAAACAATGATTCCCCATAGATCCCATCCCTGGGGAATGTCTCTGAGATCTGAGATGACTAGTTCAGTAGAGTAGCCCTGTCCAGGGCCGGTAAGCAAAATCTCGGTAAAGGATCATTTCCCCTGCCCTCCCCCATGTGGGCCATATAGTCTAGAAAAGGCGACCCATGTAGGGTCATGTATTACTTATCTTGTGTCCTGGCTTGCTTGTTGCCCCGTGATCCGGAGCGCCAGGAGGACCTTGATCGGCGTCGCCATTTATCTGTATGGTTTGTGATGGCGTGGGTCTCCTGATGTGCAATACAAGTCCTGAGGCGGCGGTGAATGAGGCTTAACCGGGCGAGGTTCTTCCACCCATTGAAAGACTTCCTCTGGAGTACTGAAGAACATGGTACTGTCTTTGTAGCTAACACAAAGACGGGCAGGGAAGAGCAGCATATATGGAATCTGTAGTTCCCGAACACGTGACTTCGCAACTATGAAGGATTGCCTCTGCTATTGAACCAGTTTTGTGTAGTCTGGAAAAATCATTACTGGTTGGGATGCGTAATTGAGGGATTTTTGTACTTGGGTTTGTTTCAGGAGGGTTTCTCGTTGTGGGAGTTTAGGATCTGTGCTATTACTGGTCAGGGCCGAGCGCCCAGGGGAGGCCTCACTGCAAGGGCGCGCTCCAATATAAAGCAGGGGGACAGACTGCCCTCAGGGATCCATGTTTTGAGCCACTGCTCTAGGAAAGCGCACATGTCGGAGCCCTCGCATCCTTCTGGAAATCCTACGAATCTTAAATTATTACGTCGGGCCTTCCCCTCCACATCCTCTACTTGCGTGGCTAGACCCTTGAAAAGCTTCTCGAGGGTGGCGACCTTTCCTTTTAAGATGGTGATATAATCTTCTGCCCCCGAAATTCCGTTTTTTGTCTGTGTGATATGTTCTCCGGCGTTGCGCAGGTCTTGGCGCAACAACATGACACCTGCTCCGACTGCGCCAATTTTAGCATTTGATCGCAGCTCGGATCATGGCGGTGGCCATTCAAGTTGTGGCAGCATCGTCAGAGGTAGTGTTGCTGGTGCCTCCACTTGTATATTTGTACACAGTGTTCTGTTTCACAGTGGAGCCTGCTGAGTGACCCTTAGACATGACGATGACGATGAACCTATAGTCAGGGGGCCAGCGAGGGTAACTGTATGGTCTGTGGTGAAGCACAGGAACTCTATGCCTCTAGAGGTAGGTGGGTGGGTATCTCAACCCTGGCGCTTGGGGGGTCCGGCACAATGTGGGGTCATCCACATCCACAAGCCACACCATGACCTAGCCCGGTCGTCACCGCAGACGCGACGACCCCCCAACCACTAATGGGTGCACCCCTTAGTCACTTCTAGTGTGCTGTGCAGCTTTGGGGGGTTAGTAGGTGTGTGCTTCAAGTTTAATTCAGCTGCCTAGTCGTTCTTTGCTAGCCAGAGATCCAAAGCTTCCGCAGCCCTATGTGCAAATTGGGCCTACAGGCTGATCTTAAAGGGCTCTCTGAATTGTACATGATGTCAGCTGTGTAGTGTGTCTATCCAAGGCTGCCCAAGTCTCCACATGGGGGCCAGGCAGATGAATGCGTGTTGTTCACTGCCACTGAGCCCGGGAACCAGGGCCCGTCAATGATCCACCGGGGTCGGAGTCTGCGTGAGTAGGAGCCCTCCCACTCTCCAAGTACCTATTACTAGTTGAATCCCCAGGCCATCAGCTCCCGATGTGTCTTGGGAGATACCTGGAGGGGGGTCCGCAGTTCTCGCCGCTCCTCCTCCCGGCACCAGATGTCACGATGCAGACCCGGCTGCAGCCCGGAGCACGCCACCTCGGGTCCCCGCTCAGGCCGTCCAATATAAAAACTGGCGCAGAGGATCAGCTCCTAGTCATCTCTAGGCCATGGGCGCCGGTGCCCTGCCCGATCATATGGCCACCAGGCACGGTCATACCAAGGCTCGGGCAAAGCGAATCCACGGATCAGCTCCTCTACAGGGCACGCCTCCAGATGCCGCTCGCACTCAGGGCTCGAGTTGGGGTACCACGCGGGTGGACGGCATCCCCCCACTTATTTTACCAGGAGCTTGATTAGTGGAGCAAATGGTGCCACACACTCACTCTTTGGCCTCTCTGGGGCGAGATGGGCGCTCATTTAGAACCCTGCTTACGCGCTGGCTTCCAGGGCTCGAGTCGGGGTACCACGCGGGTGGACGGCGTCTCCCCACTTATTTTACCAGGAGCTCGATTACTGGAGCAAATGGAGCCACACATTCACTCTTTGGCCTCTCTGGGGCGAGATCGGAGCTCATTCAGATCGCTGCTCACGCGCTGGCTTCTCTGATGCAATCGCATCTAAGGGGTGAGCGAGGGGAGGCAATGAGTCTGATTGTGCAAGCCACCTTTTGTGACATCACTTCCTGTCGTGACGTCAGCGTCCCCACACTTCTTTTTTAGGACATGTACCCTGGGAAGGGCCTACTCAATGGAGGTGTGTTAGGAGGCGGGCTGCATGACTTGGAAAGGAGAAAACTCACCAGCTACAACCAGAGTGCAGCGAGAGAGGAAAGATGCTCACACGATGCAGAAAGGAATGGAGAAATCCCTGTGGGCGTCAGAAGAGGAGCGCAGTCTGCTGAGGTGAAACGAGTGACAGCTAGAGAAAGTCGGGGGCCTGAACATTCCAAGCAAGTGTTGCATAAAATAACGAGTGCGCACTCATGAAGCCTTTAGCCTAAATCCAATAACAGTAACAATAGTAACGGTCATTAAAATAAAACAATAATGAATAATAAAATTTCGAACAGAGTACTTATCTTGACTACGAGCAGCAACAAAAGAGGATTTGTTGCTCTCAGTCAGGATAATTATGAAAGTGTTCGCTGTCCTATTGGTTTTTCTATTATGATGTAATGTTAGTAGTTCTTTTCCCAGGGTTTCTTGGTAATGTAGTTTGTGTCTTCTCTGGGCTGCTGTTAATAAAGGCAAGAAAAAATAAGCATAATTTGAGCCTTTGGTCTTGTAATAACATTTGACATTTGCAGGACATTCTTCGTAAGAAAAAACATAGAGGGATCCATGCAAGGCACACTACCAGGGAGTCTGGTGGCTTTTCAGTTTTCAAAAAGGTCTACGATTGGTAGGTACCCTGGGTGCCTGCCAACTCCAAGCCCATGTAGCAAAGCTACCGATATCATCAGAATAACTGAAATTTAAACAGAAATTCAAATGTATCCACTTGCATTTTGGGGCATTTCCTTCCCTGGAATATAGGCCCACCCACACAGTGATGTACTTTTTTATAGGGAGATGTGTGGGAAGGCTGAATGGAAGGTCTTCATTGTCCACAACGTTTTGTCACAGAAATATGGGAAATTAGGTGTTGTTAGCGAAAGTTTGGCATTTACCAAGCATTTTAGATAAGACAAAGTAGTGGGACCCATACCAGCGTCACCACCTGGGTTTCCGTCCATATCAATACCATACATGCCAACCCTTCTGTTTCAGACAGGAGACTACAGATTTCAAAGCTAGTCTCCTGCCCCCAGATTCCTGCATCCAAAAGCCTGACTCCTCAGAGGGCTTTAGCCGGGACTGGACTAGTCATTTACTGCCAGTAACCTGCTCCTGCAGTGCCAGTGCACATTTTTGTCATGCAATATAGCACTTTCTACTTGCTCCTGACAGGTAAGGGAAAAATATTTCTTTGCATTTCTGATATTCGATCCTGTAGCAGCACACTTTCAAGTCCCATACATGATAATAGACCCGATTCAGGCCTTGATATATGTCATTAGGAGAAAAACAATCTCCTAAATATTAGGTCTCGCCTATTCTATCCCACAGAGATCAATAGGCGAGATTATAGTAAGCGGAAAAGAAAAGTCTACCTAGCTGCGGATTGCGTACAGTTCATGTGAGCTATGCGCGTGCACATCATCGCCAGCCACATCATACACCACCATTTGTCTGTGCCTCGGCATCAGACTTCAAAGGCTGCGGCTCCCCCTCCCCCCCATCAGACTTGAAAGGAATGCACTCCCCGCCACAGCAATGCCAAGAGCTTTTTTTTTTTCTAGATGGCTTGTTACTTATTTCCTGTCTTTCTCTGGCTCACATTTTACTTTCTTCTCTGACTCATGCTTTTTTCTTCGAGGTCTCTTGCTAATACTCATCAATTTCTCCCTCTCGCTATTGTGTTTTTTTTCTCCCTGTCTGCCTAATTCCTTTAACCTCATTCTCTGGCTCATGCTTTTTAGGTCGAGCTTGTTTGACTTTTAGTAAAAGGGGATCTTAAAAGTGCAACCCAGCCTTTGCTTGCTGGCTACAAGCTTGAGTGCACGCGCGACCATCTGCCTTTTTTCTTTTGTCATGGGTAATAGACACAACTTAACTTTTCCAGAATCACCATAATTTAAAATAAGACTTATTAAATATGCTGTTTGTGTGTGTGCATTTGTTTCCTGTTTTTTTTTCTGCTTGTGTAACAGGAATTTAGCAAATGATATTCACTCCTGGGCAAAGCACAAGCTGCGTCAGTTTATAAAATAATAAAATATATAATTAATAGGATATGAGGCAAAACGTTTTTTTTAATGCACCATTAGAAATATTCTATTATGTATCCTGTAATTGACCTTTGCCTGATGACATTTTACCAGCCTTTTATTTTTAATTTAAAGTGAGAACTGTCAGTATCTACAGCTTTTGCGCAGATCATGATACCTCATTGCATTTCCGCCTGCGCTATAGACAGCTAACGCCACCCCCCTCTCTGTGGGCTCGTGAACTTTTCATCCCACTGAAAGCACTACCTCTTAGGATTGCAAAAGAGACTCTTTTCTTCAGACACTGCGCTTTGACAGCACCGGTGCTTGTGCTATAAAATCTATGTATGTATAGGTTTCAAAGCTAGCATTTTGTGTTTTTTCATGTCAGCTGATGCATTTGAAATGATTAGTTGGTGGCGTAGACTGGAGCTACTGTGTTTTCTCTTTCCCATAACACTTTATTTTAAAAGTTCGGAACAGGCTCTTGTGACTTGGGGCCCAGCATAGTTAATTAAGGAAGTGCAATGAATAAGTCATCTTAGATAAAGGACCTCCTTAACTCTCTCTACACCCCTCTCTTTACCCCCCTCTCTCTACACCCCTCTCTCTCTATACCCCACTCTCTATACCCCTCTCTCTACACCCTCCTCTCTCTACACCCCTTCTATCTACACCCCTCTCTCTCTACACCTCCCACTCTACACACCCTCTCTCTACACCCCTCTCTCTACACCCTCCTCTCTCTACACCCCCTCTCTCTACACCCCCCTCTCTCTACACCCTCCTCTCTACACCGTCTCTCTACACCCCATCTCTCTACACCCGTCTCTCTCTCTCTACACCCCTTTCTCTACACCCCCCCTCTCTACACCCCCTCCCTCTACACCCCCTCTATACACCCCCTCTCTCTACACCCCCCTCTCTCTATACCCCCCTCTCTCTACATCCCCCTCTCTCTACAATACTCTCTCTACACCCCCCTCTCTCTACACCCCTCTCTACACCCCTCGCTCTCTACACCCCCATCTCTACACCCTCTCTCTACACCCCTCTCTCTCTACACCCCTCTCTCTCTACACCCCTCTCTCTCTACACCCCTCCCTCTACACCCCCTCTCTCTACACCCCACTCTCTCTACACCCCCTCTCTATACACCCCCTCTCTCTACACCCCCTCTCTCTACACCCCCCTCTCTCTACACCCCCTCTCTCTACACCCCCTCTCTCTACACCCCTCTCTCTCTACACCCCACTCTCTATACCCCTCTCTCTCCACCCTCCTCTCTCTACACCCCCTTCTATCTACACCCCTCTCTCTCTACACCCCCTCTCTACACCCCTCTCTATCTATCGCCCTCACTCTGTCTATCTATCATCTTCACTCAATCTGTCTATCTAACGCACTCTATCTATCTATCGCCCTCACTCTATCTATCGCCCTCACTCTATCTATCTGTCTATCTATCTATCGCCCTCACCCTATCTATCACCCTCACTCTATCTATCCATCGGCCTCACTCTATCTATCTATCGCCCTCATTCTATCTATCTGTCTATCTATCTATCACCCTCACTCTATCTGTATATCGCACTCACTCTTTCGCCATCACTCTATCTATCTATCGATCGACCACACTCTATCTATCGCCCTCACTCTATCTGTCTATCTATCTATTGCCCTCACTCTATCCATCGCCCTCACTCTATCTATCTGTCTCTCTATCCATCGCTCTCACTCTATCTGTCTATCTATCGCACTCACTCTATCGCCCTCACTCTATCTATCTATGGCCCTCACTCTATCGGTCTATCTATCTATCTCCCTCACTCTATCTATCTGTCTATCTATCGCCCTCACTCTATCGCTATCACTCTATCTATTAATCGATCGCCCTCACTTTATCTGTCGCCCTCACTCTATCTATCTGTCTATCTATCTATCGCCCTCACTCTACCCGTCTATCGCCCCCACTCTATCTATTGCCCTCACTCTATCTATCACCCTCCCTCTATCTATCTATCGCCCTCACTCTGTCTATCTATCACCCTCACTCTGTCTATCGCCCTCACTCTGTCTAGCTATCTATTTATCGCCTTCACTCTGTCTAGCTATCTATCTATCGCCCTCACTCTATCTATCGCCCTCACTCTATCTCCCTCACTCACTCTATCTATCGCCCTCACTCTGTCTATAGCCCTCACTCTATCTGTCTATAGCCCTTACTCTATCTGTCTATCACCCTCACTCTATCTATCGCCCTCACTCTATCTATCTATTGCCCTCACTCTATCTACCAATTGCCCTCACTCTATCTATCTATCTATCGCCCTCACTCTATCTATCACCCTCACTCTATCTATCGCCCTCACTCTATCTATCGCCCTCACTCTATCTATTTATCACACTCACTCTTGCTATTTATCACCCTCACTCTATCTATCACCCTCACTCCATCTATCCATCGCACTCACTCTATCTATCTATCTATCGCCCTCACTCATTCTATCAATCGCCCTCACTCTATCTGTCTGTCTATCTATCTATCACCCTCACTCTATCTATCTATCTATCTCCCTCACTCTATCTATCTATCTATCTATCGCCCTCACTCTGTCTAGCTATCTATCTATCGCCCTCATTGTCTATCTATCTATCGCCCTCACTCTATCTGTCTATCCAGCGCACTCTATCTATCTATCACCCTCTATCTATCGCCCTCACTCTATCTCTCTGTCTATTTATCTATCGCCCTCACTCTGTCTATCTATCTATCGCCCTCACTCTGTCTATCTATCGCACTCTATCTCTCGCCCTCACTCTATCTATCTATCTATCGCCCTCACTCTATCTATCTGTCTATCTATCTATAGCCCTCACTCTATCTATCGCCCTCACTCTATCTATCGCCCTCACTCTATCTATCTATCTCCCTCAATCACTCTATCTATCGCCCCCACTCTGTCTACAGCCAACACTCTATCTGTCTATAGCCCTTACTCTATCTGTCTATCGCCCTCACTCTATCTATCACCCTCACTCTATCTATCGCCCTCACTCTATCTACCTATCGCCCTCACTCTACCTACCTATTGCCCTCACTCTATCTATCGCCCTCACTCTATCGCCCTCACTCTATCTCTCGCCCTCACTCTATCTCTCGCCCTCACTCTATCTATCGCCCCCACTCTATCGCCCTCACTCTATCTATCTATCGCACTCACTCTTTCTATTTATTGCACTCACTCTTTCTATTTATCGCCCTTACTCTATCACCCACACTCTATCTATCCATCGCACTCACTCTATCTATCTATCGTCCTCACTCACTCTATCTATCGCCCTCACTCTATCTGTCTATCTATCGCCCTCACTCTATCTATCTATCTATCTATTGCCCTCACTCTATCTATCTATCGCCCTCACTCTGTCTATCTATCGCCCTCACTCTATCTATCTATCTATCGCCCTCACTCTGTCTATCTATCTATCGCCCTAACTCTATCTGTCTATCTATCGAACTCTATCTATCGCCCTCACTCTATCTATCCATCGCCCTCACTCTATCTGTCTATCTATCTATCGCCCTCACTCTATCTATCCATCGCCCTCACTCTATCTATCTATCGCCCTTACTCTATCTATCGCCCTCTTTCTATCTATCTGTCACCCTCACTCTATCTATCGCCCTCACTCTATCTATCTATCGCTCTCACACTATCTATCTATCTATCGCCCTCACTCTATTTATCGCACTCTATCTATCTATCGCACTCTATCTATCTATCGCACTCACTCTATCTATCTATTGCCCTCACTCTATCTATCTATCGCCCTCACTCTATCTATCACCCTCACTCTATCTATCGCCCTCACTCTATCTATCGCCCTCACTCTATCTATCTATCTATCTATCTATCTATCTATCTATCTATCTATCTATCTATCTATCTATCTATCTATCTATCTATCTATCTATCTATCTATCTATCTATCTATCCATCTATCTATCTATCGCCCTCACTCTATCTCTCTATAGCCCTCACTCTATCTGTCTATAGCCCTCACTCTATCTGTCTATCGCCCTCCCTCACTCTAACGCCCTCCCTCTATCTATCTATCGCCCTCTATCTAACGCCCTCCCTCTATCTATCGCCCTGCCTCTATCTATCGCCCTCCCTCTATCTATCGCCCTCCCTCTATCTATTGCATCACCACAGCATCACTCAGCACCACCACAACATCACCATGTGCTACCACAGCATCACTGAACGCCAAAGCATCACTCATCGCCACCACACCACTCAGCACCACCACAGCATCAATCTGTGCAACCATTCAACAACAACTGGTTCAAATATGTTCTCTCAATTCACCTATTCACAAAATCATCCCAAAGAAAGTAAGAAAATAGAAAATTGTACTGAACTTCAATCTGGAACAATTAAAAATTTGCTAACATTCGTGCCAAGAATTTTCAATTCTATTAAGGACAGGAGGCGAGGATTATGCTTTTCTCTATTTCTTTACTGAAAAGACAGCAGCCAATCAGCACACAGTAAAGAAAAAAGGAACTACAATGGGCAACCATAGAGTACACCACACTATAAAACGGGTCATAGAGGTTAGAACTTCCTCTTTCTTTGTCCATAACAGTCAATAAGGTAAAGTCAATTGAAAAACCAGAGGATCCATGCAGAACATCATGAGGAAAAGGTCATCAACAGGCCAAAGTGAAGAGGCAAGATCCGAAGTCCTCCGGAACAACCATAGACCAGCAATTGGAGAACGCGGAGCCAAGCTTCATTTAAGATCTGAGCCTGAAAAGAGGAAAAAGAGACATAATATTCACACCCTCAATGGAGGAACAGATAAAAACCATAATAGGGCGGGAACATTGCATAGAACAATCAGAAACATGGCATATCATAACTGCATAGAAGCAAATGCAATGAACAGTTAGAAAACAAGGGTGGGATAATCCTTAATAGAATTTAAAATTCTTGGCACGAATGTTAGCAAATTTTTAATTCTATTGCAGGACGGAGGCTCCGATTATGCTTGTTCAAAGGTTAGCCACCAACACTGAAGCAACATCCACAATAGATTTAAAATAGAAAGTCTTAAACACAGATTTAGAAGAACAATCAGCGGCCTTCATGATATCATGAAGACTAACACCCATGGAAAAAGCTTTGGAAGCCATAGCCCCTCGTTTCAAATAGGCACCAAAGAGGGAAACATCAATGCCAGCTTCCAAAATAAGCCAGCGCAACCAACATGCTAGGGTAGCAGGAGTGACAGGCTTGAAAGGTTTCTGCAGAGCAATCAACAATCGACCCTGTAAATTGTGTTGAAAAGGTGCAGTGCTTACCTCGTAATCCTTGATGCATTGAACCACACAGAGTTTCGGATTGTGGGGAAAAGAAGGATAGGTGACGAAAGAAGTATTACATTTAGTCCGTTTAGAAATAACTAAAGTGACGCCTTCTGGGGAGAAAGTGCGACCTGCAAGGTCCAAAGCCCGCACATCTGAAACCCGTTTGCAGGAAATCAAACACAATAAAATGGTCAGTTTAGCTGAAAGTTGTTTGCGGGCCAATAAAGAATTGGAAGGCCAGGAATCCAAGAAGCGCAAAACAACCGACACATCCCATAAGGCAACGTACTTAGGACAAGGAGGTTTTACCATCCCAATGCCTCTCAGCAGTTTGGAAATCAAGGGATGTTCCCCAACGGGTTTGCCATCAATGGATACATGACCTGCGGTGATAGCAGAAGGAAAATTGTTAACAGTTCTATAAGCTAGCCCTGACGAGGCCATGGAAGCCAGGAAATTGAGAATCAGAGCGAGATCCGCTGAAGCAGGATCCACCGACTGTTGTGAGCACCAACCACACCATTGTTTCCAAGCTGACGCATAACGTATGTCTGTGTTGGGAGCCCAAGCTTCACCGATAAATCGGGCATCGTCTCCAGATAGACCTGGGACTTTCCAGCGTCTCCCGAAATCCTCCATGCCACCAGCCGGAGTCGACCCGACAGAACCAGAGGGCGTGGGGCGCGAAGAGGATCCAGCAACAGGTTCCATTTGTGGGGAAGAAGGAGCGGCGTTGAGCTGCTCATCTCCAGAAGAACCGGAAACCAAGCCTGAGCCCTCCAAAGAGGAGTGATCAGAATGAGCTCCGAGAGAAACTGCCTCGCGCAGGCCAGAACCCGGGGAATCATCATGAACGGTGGAAATGCATAACAGAGGAGAGGAGGCCAAGATTGGAGAATCGCATCCGTGACCAGGGCCTCTGGATCCGGACGCCAACTGTAAAACCGGGGAATTTGTGCGTTGAGGCCAGTGGTCGAAGTGGGGAAAAAAAAGTAGGGGAACTGTGGGTGGAGAATCAGGGGGCGGGAATAACCGAAGATTGGATCAGTGGGCGGACTCAGGGGTGTGGCTAGAAATAGCAAAACATTCCAATTTTTTGTACGTTTAGCATTTCACTGACCAGTTACAGCTTATAACGTTATTTAATTCAAACAATGGATAAACATGTTTATTTTAGGTTTAATTCAGGAAAAAGCAAACACTCTTAGAGAATTCAGGTTTATGTAAAGTGTGTAACATATGCAAATCAGTCTTGATCCTGCGCTCAATGGGAGCAGTCCAGCCCAAACTGCCAGGCCAGGTCCTCCCTGGACTGGAAACAAGCATCTTAGGACTGGTTTCGGGCTTTCAGCCCTCATCAGCCAGGATAGCTTGATTCCAGTGGCATGGAGAGCACAAGACCCACGTCTGGGCATACCCATCCCACTTGGGGTGACAAAAGCAAAAAGAACAACTGATGGACAGAATGCAGAACAATGTCATACATTCACCCCAGTACAGAGATCTGGGCCTAAATCCGATGTTTCTTTGCTCACCTTGCCATTCCAGTTTGGACCCAGCCATATGCAGATCAGTCTTGATCCTACACCCAATGGGAACAATCCAGCCCGAACTGCCAGGCCAGGTCCTCCCTGGAATGGAAGCAAGCATCCTAGGACCGGTTTCGGGCTTTCAGCCCTCATCAGCCAGGATAGCTTGATTCCAGTGGCATGGAGAGCACGGGACCCACGTCTGGACATACCCGTCCCACTCGGGATGACAAAAGCAAAAAGAACAAGATGGACAGAATGCAGAACAATGTCATACATTCACCCCAGTACAGGGATCTGGACCTAAATCCATTGTTTTTTGCTCACCATGCCATTCCAGTTTGGACCCAGCCATATGCAAATCAGTCTTGATCCTGCACCCAATGGGACCAGTCCAGCCCAAACTGCCAGGTCATATGTATTCAAGTGTACTTTCATTCGAGAAGTGAACACAAAGCAGTACCCACTGAACTATGCACATAAAATATTGCTCTTTGATATGCATGGTACACGTTCTTTGCAGCAGGCATATTACCCCTCTGCGCTACCTTAGATGAGTAAAACAGCCACTAGACAAAACACACTCCCATCTCTCTCAAGCAGGTACATTGATCACCAAAGTTATCTTGGCACTTGTATTGTTGACCAAAACCTGTTGAATAAACAAAGAACTTTGCTGTGTTTTTAAAACTCCTGCACTTGTACAAAACCGGTCCCCCCAAACTAAACTGGCCCCTACCCTTCCAGTAGCCCTGGGAAACGCCTGATGCCTGGAACGGCCAGTCCGGCATAGTTACCTTTTTCAATGCAATACTGCAGATATGTATACTTATTAGATATAAACGTCATGGATCACTGTTAGTGTAAGATACAGATTCTTCCTGAATATCCTTTGAATTGGGTTCCTGCCTGAATGACACACATGAGCATGTTTGGTACACAAAAGAAGGTATCTGGGTAGACCTCTGAGGTAAGCACATTAATGTTATTCATAAGGACCCTCACACAGGACCACTTACCCTTTTGATCTTCCTGTACAATTCCTGCCTGTGCTTAACTATGCATAATCTTTTGGCAGATGTTTTAAAGTTTGCACCTTTAACATAATCTTTCTAACAAGCCTTATAATGTTTTTTAACTTCTAGCCAATTTTATACATTTTTTAGGGCCATGCCGAACAGAACAGAAGTAAAGGCAGAATGCATTCATGGCATCTGCAGTCCTGTGACTTTGAGTTGAAGAGAAGTTGTATTGTGCAGAGATGGGTTTTGGTCCAGGCCGGGTAAACTCCAGCCGAACCCTTACTGAGGCAGAGGTTCCTGTGTTGTGCCAGAGGCTAGCTCTCCTCTTGCTGGTTCAGAGACACGCTTGCCATAAGTGGATTGGAAGCAGCGTGACCTAGACGGTGCTTTGTCAAGGCAGAGGATCACCCAGCTCTTTAGAATAGAAGCCATGTGTTGTGCCTCTTCATGGCCTTTCTACTAGTCCCAGATTTGGCGGCAAAGTCTAATCCCAAGTCTCTTGTGTTATTCAATGTGTTTCCAGTTTAGGGTGCACAGGTACTTAGTTCAGTGTAGCCAGTTTGTTAAAATAAACTAGTTTATGTGCCTGTAGATAGAAGGGAAGGGGAGGAGGTTGTGGGCACTCCAGACTAGGGTGGCCAACTGGCATGGGTGCAAATTCAGGATGGTTGTGAAAGGTAGGGCCGATTTCGACCGATAAACCTTAAGTATTGCCCGGCGTTAGCCGCCTCTCATACCATTCGAGATTATCAAACAAAGAGGCAGGCGCTGGAGACTGGAAGGCAGGAAACAGAAGTTTATTCCGACGGAGCAGAACACATCAAATCAGACAACAGGGTATCTTCTTGAGGTGCTCTAACCGCATCTCTGAGGCCTGGCCTCTTATACACAGGTTTATGGCTTTATTACATGAAACACGTCTTTGTCAACCCTTTGATGTACGGAAAGACATCCTCAGAATCCCCGCTTTAAGCCTGTTCCCACACACATTTACAGTAGAAGTCCCCACCCCACCCCGATCTCAGTAGGTGATGACTGTCGCGCAGCTGGACATTCCGCCAGTTCCCGGAATGTGTGCGGCTGATCGGATCTCATGGGGTGGGGGCTTTGATCAGTTGTAGATCCTTTGAAGAGGGCAGCTTCCTACTGTATGGGGGCAATAAACTGCATCTGCAGGGCCAGGTGGTGGCCTGGGATCGAGCCGGACAATCGGGCACAGAGGAAAGGGGGTTTATCAAAGGATGCGTGATCATGAAAAGAGATGGAGGGAGGTGTTAACCGGGTACGGGATGTGGCTCCGAGGCAGGGTCGCGCTGAAGGGGAGGTTTATGGCCCAAGCATGTGAGTGCGGGGGCTGTCAGTGCGCGGGGGATGCTTGCGAGGTCAGAGAGAGAGAGAGATGCGCTGGCTATCGACAGTGGGCAGAGAGGCCATGGCCTTCAAAATGGCTGCTACTTACGCACACATATGAGCCTGAAAAGGGACAAGATGGCGCCGATAATGTTGATGTCGCAAACTAGATTTTGACAGTCCTCCCTTTTCAACATATCTAGCCAGCTTGTCAATCTATGTCTATCCCCATTATATTTCGGATTTCTACTCCATACAAAGCTTACATGCGTTCAGCTTCAAAGTCCAGAGTCTTAGAGCAAATACAGTTTGCAAAGTTTGAGCACAGGGGTGGCAAGCATTGAATACCCAGGAAGAATCCACATATTATGACAATCGGTATCAGTATGATCATAAACAACCTCCACCCCCAGTCCTTTACAGCACTCCAGAACCAACTCCCAAGCGACCATTCTTCTTGTTCCTGATGAACTTCCGAGGAAAGTCTGTGGAGGTGTTCAATGGCTTTATAAACTGAGGGCGAATTGTCCGGTATGTAGGTGCAACAGCTGGACCCAATGATACGGCATGCTCCTCCACGATCCGCTAGAACCACATCTAGAACAAGGCGGTTCTGAAGAGCCACCAGGCGGACCGCCTGAAGCTCGGCTGTATTGTTCGTGAGGATGCCAGCTGTAATGTTCATTGTTGTTTCAACTGCCTGGGTCAAATGTCGGATGGCACGACTGTTCGCTATCGGGCCCCAGAGTGGAACAAGTCCCTTCATTGCGTCCAGGAACTGTGCTCCGGTGGAGTCGGCTTGCTCAATGTCTTTTGCCCGCTTCTGCCGGTGATGGTTTGCTGGAGCCACATAGGTCGGAGGAAGGATGAAGGCAATGTAACAGGTACCCCCCCAGCCTTTGGGGAGCCAGGTGTAGGCTTTCGTACCACAAACAAAGTGCATGTTCGGAGAGGTGACAAAGGAGGGTGGATCAGTTGAGTCCAAGGTTCTGGTGATGTGACAAGCGCTGTGGCCTACCAGCTGTGTCCCAAGGCCTTCGATGCATACAAGGCCCGAGACATTGACGACAGATAGGGCCACAGTCAGGGTGGCAGCTGTTCGCTTCCGGAGGTAGGAAAAAGTGGGTCTGGCTGGGTTGTTGAACATCTGCATTTCAATCCGTTCTTTGGCAGGGATGTCCATATGAATAGAGGCATTGGATGTCAGAGGGCAAAAGGGAGCAGCAGTTGTTCCAGTTTTGTTCTGCCAGACCCCTTGATAAAAGTGTGCCACAGTTCTGCTGGAAGTGGCATTGTCCCTGTAACTCTCTTGCAGGAGGATCAGCCAAGCAAGGCAGGAACCATGAACGGAGAAAGGTGAAGGGATGAAGGGGATGGAATGTCCAGTGGCATGTGGTAACAACCCACAGATCCAGTAATTTGTGGCATTGGCGGCAAGGTTGTGTTGGTGCAGCAACTGCACGAAGGAGTTGTTCCAGAACTCCTTACGTCTTTCTCGGAGTTGTGGTGAAAGAGAGACCAGGTAGTGTTCTTTGATGGTGGTAGGTTGCGCAGTAGTTAGAAATGCCTCATGAGCTGGTGCGCTCTCTTCCACGATCCAGAGGGTGGTCATGAGGAGGAGGCAAAAGAGAAGGGCGATAAAGAGAGCAATAGTCTTTGAGCTGTGTATTTTGTCAGTCTTTGGGTTTCTGTAGTGGGTCTTTGGATGTCTGGTTGCTTCCATCACCTTCGCGTCGGGTGCTTCCATCATCTTCAAATCGGGCGCTTCCATCATCTTCAAGGGGCAGGGTAGCGGGCAGAACCACAAACTTCGTTTGGCTTCTCTCCTGGCAGCCTTAGTAGTGTTAGGCCACCGCTCAGAGAATTGTAACATAGTCAGTGGTCTGCTTAGCCGAAGCTCCCTCCTTTCGTCGCAGGTTATACCCTTCTCTGGATGGCACAGTGGGATCGGGGAATTCTGCCAGTTCAAGTGTCTCTTTATCAGGGTAACAGCTCAGGGATGGTCGATCTTTGTTCAGGAGCTCTCCTTGGGTGTCCACGTCTTCGGTCGTCGTCAGGGCTGAGGAGATCTTCTTACAGTGGTGTGCATGCAGCCAGTTCTTCTTCTCTTCCACTCGAAGAGCTGCTCGGTGGTGATCAAGACTTGCCAGGGGCCCGTCCACCGGGGTTCCAGACTCCGTGCATGCTGGAAGTTGCGTATCAGCACAAAATCTCCGGGTTGGATGTTGTGTCCAGGGCCCCTGGAAGCATGAGGGATGGCCTGCAGCACCTGTTGATGGATAACAGACAGTGTCTTAGTCAGATTGTACAAATAGTCAGACATTAGGACGTCCAGGACGTCGTGAATGGATGTCGGTTTCGGTGCAGACCAGATGCTCATAGGTCGGCCAAAAACTACTTCGTAAGGGGTCAAATGATGTTTGGTGGGGGTGGAACGCATTGATAGCAATGCCAGTGGGAGAGCGTCTGGCCATTTCAGTCCTGTGGTAGCCACTATCTTAGCTAGTTTGAGCTTCAGCATAGCATTATGTCGCTCAACCAGTCCAGCAGATTGGGGGTGGAAGACTGCGTGGAATTTCTGTTTTACACCCAACCCCTTCAAGATGAGTTGGATAACCTCGGCTATGAAGTGGGGGCCATTGTCGCTCCACAAAATTCGACAAAGGCCGTAGCGAGGGAAGAATTCTTTCAGAAGTACCTTTGCAGTGGCAATGGCAGTGTTATCGCGGGTTGGATAGGCTTCCACCCATTTGCTAAATGCGCACACGACAACAAGTACATATTTCAGACCTTGGCATCTTTCTAGTTGGATGTAGTCCATCTGCAGGACTTCAAATAGATTAGCTGAGTCTGTAATCTTGTCATTGTGCCAAACTTTGGAGACGAGTTCGGCCATAGGGGCAGATCCAATGTGTTCAGGGGAGTGTGCCATGGTCAGTATGGGGATCAGGTATGAATTGGGTAGCAGCCATTTGTTCGTGTCCTTTGTCCGCCAGCAGCCTTCATCGTCTTTCAATCCCACCAGTGCCCATTCAGTCAATTCGTGTGGTGAGCTGGCCATCTGGATGTCCCTAATAGTTTCCCTAGCGTCCGTCCATTTCTCTGCTTGTGACCTGGTCACATACATGCATGTCGTTGTCCTATTCTCGGCCGTGGTTCGGGCAGTGATGTCGGCCAGTGCATTCCCCTTCCCAATGATGTCTGTCACCTTTTTGTGTGCCTGGCATTTGATAACTGCAAGTTGCTTGGGAAGGAGGACCGCTTCAGTCAGGGCGGAGACTAGATCTCCTTGTAGGATGGGGATGCCGTGTGAGGTCAAGAATCCCCTCTCCTTCTACAAGAGCCCGAAATGATGAACCACCCCGAAGGCGTACTGGCTGTCGGTGTAAATGTTTGCTGTTGTTCCTGCTGCTAGGATGCATGCTCGTGTGAGGGCAATCAGTTCTGCTGCCTGTGCAGATCGTTGTGTGATGCGGGCTGTCTCTACTACAGTTCGGGCTGTGGTAACTGCATAGGCAGCTGAGGTGGTGCCGTCGGGGAGTTTGATGCAAGAGCCATCCAACAACAGCTCTTCGTCAGGGTCTGGGAAGGCAGTGTCTCGGAGGTCAACCCTACTCCTAGTCTGTTCATCCGTGAGGGTCACACAGTCATGTATAGGGGAAGCATTGGGGTTGTTTTCAGGTAGGGGCAACAGAGTGGCTGGATTCAGTGTGGTGCATCTTTTCAGTGTGATGTGGGGTGCAAGCAGAGTCAGTTCATACCCAGTCAGTCCTGCACTAGTCAGATGTTGCGTCTTAGTCTGGTTCAGGAGAGTGTCGACCGCATGGGGTACTAACACTGTGAGGGGGTTCGAGAGCACGATTCCCTCACTTTGTCGGATAGAGATAGCAGCGGCAGCTACAGCTCGAAGGCAGGCAGGCAAAGCTCTGGCTATGGGGTCAAGAGTGGCAGAGAAGTAGGCACATGGGCGCTGCTTGGGGCCAATGGACTGAGTCAGGACAGACAAAGCGCACCCCTCCCTTTCGTGAGTGTAGAGGGAGAAGGGCTTTGTGTAATCAGGGGTTCCTAGGACGGGGGCTGAGCAGAGGGCATCCCGTAGTTCTTTGAAGGAGGATTGGCATTCAGGGGTCCAAGGGAGCGGGAAGGGGACATCTTTAGCCAGCAGGGAAAGTAGTGGTTTCACAATGAGGCTGACATTTGGCAACCACTGTCGGCAGAAGGAGGTGAGGCCTACCAGGGAGCGGACTTGTTTCTGGGTCTTGGGGACAGGGGTTTCTAGAATGGTCTGAATTCGATCGGGTGTAAGCTTTCTCCCGTCTTTGGACGAGAGGTGGCCTAGATAAGTGACCTGGGGTTGGCAGAATTGCAACTTCTTCTTGGAGACCTTGTGGCCATTTTCCGCGAGGAAGTGCAGGAGTTGGATGGTGGCTGTGACTGCAAGTGGAGTGGTGTCGGCCGCCAAAAGGATATCATCGACGTACTGTATCAACACAACTCCATCGGGTAGCTGGACTGCGTCCAGTTGTCTCTTGAGGGCCTGACTATAGATGTTGGGACTTTCAGTGTAGCCTTGGGGTGCTCTACAGAATCTATATGGACGGGCATTTAAGGTGAAGCCGAAGCGATATCGGCTGTCTGGGTGGATGGGGATAGAGAAGAATGCGTTCTTGAGGTCGATTACAGTGAAGGTGGTGGCAGTGGAAGGAATCAGAGTCAGAATGGTGGTGATGTCTGAGACTACGGAGTACTGAGGTACAACTACTTTGTTGACTTCTCGTAGGTCGATGATGAAGCGGTACGCTTTCTCATCTCCCTCACCTTGCTTCTTTACGATGGGTAGGATAGGGCTGTTGCAAACATTGCTAACTACTTCCTCTACCACTCCTGCATCTATCAGGGACTGGATAATCTTTACCAATGCCTTCTCGCCCTCTGGCGATATCCGATATTGTGGAAGTTTTGGGAGTATTGCGTCCTGTCGAACAGTTATGTGCACTGGGTCAATCATCATGCGTCCTACGTCCGAGCCCGTTTTGGCCCACAAATGCAGAGGTAGAGTGTCGAGCAGGGACAAGTCAGCATCAGAGATGGAAAACATGCGTCGGGTGGGACAAAGTCTGAGCAGAGTCGGGTTGTCGTACAAAAAGACTCGAACTCCGTCTTGTGAGCACCTAATAGTAGCTCGGAAATGCTTTAATAAGTCAAGTCCCATAATGGCATCGGGGGTGTTGGATGAAAGCAAAAACGTTGTGTTAGTGGTGTTATTTTCCAAGTCAAAGGAGATCGGTGTGGACAAGGGATTAGTGGAAGGCGTTCCATCAAAACCTATTGATGTTACGTGTGAGCCAGACAAGGGTGCCCTTGGAATCAATCGTTTAGATAACGCACTACGTGTTGCGCCAGTGTCTACCAGAAATGGAGACTTTGTACCCAGGACCTTAGCGGTGACATAAGGACCTTGCTGGTCAACATAGAGCTCGACTGGATCCCTCCCTTGCCCTTGGCAGTCCTATGCGAAGTCGTGGGTGTCGTCGCAGTCAGACTGTTGGTACTGGTTCTGTCGGGGACGGTCAAATGTGTTCGGTCTGCCTGGCCTATCATTGTTGGTGTCGTTCGTGTACCCTCGTCCCTGTCCTCTATTTCTTGGCCCACCCGCTACATCTCTTGTGTCCCTATTTTTGTTCATTTCTAACAGGACCGGACAATGGGACTTCCAATGACCAAATCCTTTGCAAAACGCACACTGGTTCTCGTCGATGTCTTTACGTCCAGCGTAGGGTGCGGGTGTACGGTCTTTAGGGGGTGGATTTCTAGGAGTATTCGACTGGTAATTTCCTTTGTACTGCTCCCTTCCTATAGTCACTCCCTGCAACTATGCGATCATCAACCTTTCCTTCAGGTCCTTTTTCTTTTTCTCTGTTGCCCTATCATTCTCGTTCTTCTGATGCTCATAATACAGGGCCATCTGAAGGATAGCCGCAGGTTTGGAGGCCGCCCAACTACTCTCGCTAGTCTGTAGTTTCTGTGAGACCTCCTGTGACAGACCTTTGACATAATTCTGGAAAACAGATGATGTCCGGTTGCAGTGGTCATGTCCTGGCCACTGTAATCGGAAAACACCGTCTCAAACCGGGAGAAGTATTCTGATACGTCTTCCTGGGGTTTCTGGCGGCAGGTCGTTACTATCGACCAGTCCACCTTCTTTTCTGGGATCAGGGTCTTCAATTTCTGGACAATCTTGTCTGGGAGTTCTAAAATGGATTTCAAAGGTTTCTGCCCCGGCTCTCGTTGTCTGTCTATGCCATCGAGTTGTGACCAGGTATGTCCGAACAGCTCAAGGTGGTTGACTTTCCAGATTTGTTTCCACACATCAGCTGGCAGACATAACCCGAAAAACAAATCAATGTCAGCTAGGGTCATAATCGTTGAACCTAAGGCTATAACTAATTCAGTGTAGAAGGCAGTGGGGTTCTTCAGTAAATCGTGCAGGGATTTTCGGAACGTCAGGATATCTTGTCGATCCCATGGTTGGTAGACCCAGTTATAAACTACCCTCCCTCTCGCATCTTGATGGTTAATGTCATCATGCGTTCCCTGACCTCGTGGGGGAACCCAGTAGGGAGCGGCCTCCTTTATAGGCATCATTGTGTCCGTTTTTTCTGTTCGGGGTTCGGTCGCTACAGGAGTCGTAGTTTTAGCTTCGAACCTCTGTTCAGTGAGGTGGCGGAAAACTTCAAGCGTACACGTGAAGAGGTCCGTCACGTCACACTCGCCTTCATCCCCTATGTCAACTTTCCTATACAGAGTCGTTAGGCTCTCAGGGCCTTTGTCTTGGTATCGGTCCTCATAGGTGTTGGACCTCAAGGTTTAATTACATTATGTGATAGGGTATTAAATGGTACTCAGGAGAGAACAAGGAAGTATGTGATGTGAGGACAACCTCCACCCACCACCAGGAGTAAATTTGGAAACACAAAATTTTAATCAGGGAGTCTGCTTGGAGAAAACTCCAGGTGTAGGCCTATGGAGTACACTAGGTTACTATAGAGTGGACTCAAGCACAGTTCTCATCCCACCGCTGGACACCAATTATGTTGGACCTGGGGTCACCAGTCCACATAGGGTAGCCTGGCTCAGAGTAGGAAGGTCTAATCTAAAGGCATTTACTAAGTTAAGCTTGCGACACACCCTTACAATAACTCAGTGCCCATCCATTCAAAAACGACACTACACCAGTTTAGAAAAATACGGGCTGTTTTATCAAATCACTGCGTTGTTCTTTTTTTACTTCTTAGCAGTGTTTCATAGTAAAGCTCTACTTTAGTTCATTAGCAAATGCACAATAACATTTTTGGCATTAAAATCAGCAAAGTGTAGTACACAACTCTTGTTGAGGTAATTAGTAAACATGGAGGTTCCTTGTAACGATACACGACGGGGCTTTACCCCAGAGGGTTCAATGTTTTCCTTGGAAGGAAAATACAGATTTCAGTTACTTTTCCACAATAAGCTCACTAGAATTACAACAAATTAAAGAAATTGGCATGGTCCTTGGATGGTCAAAGGCTGGACCAAGTTACCAACTATAAATACCTTGGCGTACTTCTAGACAGTAGAGGCCCGTTCAAACCCCAGCTAGAGGCTACAGCACGGAAGGGAACTACCTTTCAATTCACAATGAAGCCGCTACAAAAAGTTCTCCCTGAACGATCATTTGGCCCCCTCCTACAGGTGATTAATGCACGCCTCCAGCCTATGCTCACATACGGTAGCGAACCCATGCAAGGGAAGGACGCTAATGCCCTAGACAAAATAATCAGCAGAGCATACAGGGCAATCTTCCGTCTGCCAAACTATGTCTCCCCTGCCCAAATACGTCCCGAATTTGGCATCCAAAAACAAACGGTAGAGAGAAGAGGCGCCTATATAAAATGCTGGCGCAAAATCAAAGGCTCGGAACGGGGAACCCTAAACGCTCACCTATGGACAGAACTGTCAATACGATCAAACTCACCCGCTAAGAAATACCTTTTAAACTCTTTGGAATATCTGGACCTAATCAGCCTTTGGGAGTCATCAGCTGACAACAACAGCTTCAAAAAGGTGGTAACAAAAGCTACTAAATTAATATCATCTATCGAAGATAAAGAAACCCTGGCCAAGAGGGCACACGGGTGGGTCGTGCTGAAAGATTATAATTCCCTGAAACCGCATAAATATCTGAAAATGGGCCTCACGCGGAAGACAAAAGATACATTTCTAAACCTGCGCTTTGGAATTCTATCAATTCTACCTCACTTGGCACCATGGAAAAGGAGGGCAGATGAACATCTTTGCCGTCTTTGCAAATCAGGGAATGAGGATTTAATCCACATAATCTGTATTTGCCCTATCCTGATAGACATAAGGCGCGCTTTATTTCGACCACTTTGGAATCAAAAAGGTGTAAAAAGCTGCAGGCAAGCCGTGATGATATGCTTCAACCCAGAAGAGGTCCAATTAAATTGCAGACTGACGAAGTTTTTTGACATTGTATCCACAAGACTTGCTCAACTACACCGCACAGTGATCAACAGCATCTAATAACTCGCCAATCAAGAAACAGTCTGCCAAGGTCCAGCCAAGCCAAAGCAAGCTGAGAAGATTGACTCATACTTTTAATTTTCACAAGCGGGCTAGAGACACTGTAATCGAGAACGATAACTCAATATGGTTTTTTATATACCTTTTTTCCTTTAATAATACACGCGTTTTAAGCTTACAACGATTTTAATGATGTACGTTTTATATTGTGAGTTTTAATTAATTGTACAATAAAGTAAACTAAACTAAAAAAAAAAAAAAAAAAAAAAAACAATAAGCTCACTAGAACTGGGATTCACAGAGGGGCATCTGGACTTAAACAATCAAGGTATTTCAATAACTCATCCAGCCTTAAAGCTGGAACTACACCTCCAATGTGTTTACAGTTTATTCCAATGACCTTCCAGGGAGTTTAAACGACTTCTGAGGGAAAGAATCCCTTCTCAACTCAGGTTTTCCTTTTCCCAATACAGCTCTGCGATCTTGGCAGCAAAACAATCTCCCACCGTAATGGCTTTAAAATCAGATAACCTCACTATAAAGAATCAGTCTCGAAGGCCCTCAGTTGCGCTTCTTCTGAAGTAATGCCAGAAGCGCTGGATGAAAAACGGAGATTGACCCAGGCCTTACTGTCAGTTTCAAGCCATCAATCCCGGTCAGTTAGGTTATTCGGTCTCACCCCTGCCGCTCCCCTCTTGAGGCAGCCACAAGGCCCACTTAGCCCCAGGGCCTCCTTCTTCACTTCTCAGTCTTACCGGGTTCCTACCAGATCGTCCCGGTCAGCTCTCTCGTCAGCGCGACCTTCACTGATCACGTCGCAGCTGTTCGCAGGAGTTTCCCGACCCCGACACGGCAGATTCCTCTCAACGCACCAGGCCGGGATTTCCTCGCCTCTCTCCCGTCACTTCCCACAGCTCTGTCGGAAGAGAGGGAGGGTGCTTTCGCGGGACAGCCTCTTCCGGACCCCGCCCCCTCCTCAGCTCTCACGCGTCAGCTCCGACTGGCTTCCGCGGCTCCGTCCTTGATATTAGGCTGCTCAGCTGATGATCTCCAGGCCCGCCCCAAGGATTCTCCTCAGTGGGGGCCCGCAACTAGAGGGCCGGAAATCCCAAAGCCGTTTTCTCGGCTAGCAGGTGGGTCTCGCTTCGTGGACCCTTTTGCCTCGGACTATTCTCGGGTTCCGCAACAGAGTCTTCACTAGTTCCCTTCCCGCCTCTTCCTGGCTCAATGAAGGTTTCACCGGAGGGGACACAAGGTAAAGGGGTCTCCCAGTCAGACCCACAGTTTTCTGCTAGCGCTTTAGGAATATTCCTCGCAGGCAATGCGAAGTTTAGGGAATTAGTGGCAAATCCCCCAGGGTAGGGCTTAGTCGACAGGTGGGGGGCACGTCAACCAATAGCGCAGCCGGCCCAAAGGACGATCTATTCACTAATAGTGCGCCTTCCTCCCCACACTAACGCTTCACTACTCACCAAGTCCTCTCAAGTTCTCTGGTCACTACTAAAATGGCCGCCCTACAGTTGGCCTATTTATACCCCTAGTTCCAAGTGTCCAGAACAGGCCAGAAGGTTCTAAATTCCCCATATAAATCTATGGGCCAGTCCCTGAGGTAATCAGTTGTGGCAGTTATTAGCCACCATTTTGTGTGCCCCATAGTTTTAGTCAGGAAAGGCACCTAAGGCAGGGAAAAAATCTACAGGGGCAAAGAGCACCTAACCCCTCGGTCAACACCTGAAAAATTCCAGTGGACATAAAAAACAAAGAGATTGAGGAGTAAAAAGGGGACAAAAATAAATAAATAAATAGGAGGGACCACCCAAAGGGTTGACAGGTCTAACAATAGGCATTGAGAGTGTGATAACAAAATCGCACAACAAAGTGTCGTCTGTGGCTATCGGCATGCGAATTGTACATATCTGTTACGTATTCCTCGCTCTCCTTCCGTTCCACCAGTGTCCTTACTATCTTATCGATCCCTGCTCGTTCATCCTTGCTCAATCGGTTCATTCTAGTGGAATCTATCTTTCGGGTCTCAGGGTTGTCTAATGTTGCCGCTTGCGCTGCGTTGAGTACGAGGGGTTCGGCCGGCGCGGAGGCCGAGAGGACCGAGGCCCTGGCACTATTCTCACCTGTGCTTGGGGGCTGCGGGTGCTGTACTAAGGGTTGGGAAGAGGCGTATGGAGGGGGCATGTAGATGATTGGAGGACCCAGTAATAAATCATCATTCACTCGTCGTTTCGAGGGTAACTCAGGGTAGAGCGTAGAGGGTGTTCTAACGGGGCACTGGCCTGAAGTTTCGGACTCTTGCTTCAGCTTGGCTTCCTCTCTCTCCTTTATCTCTTCCTCTAACTTTTTGGCAGCTAGGTGAGCTGCTTTTCATAGCTCTTTCTCTAGTCTGGCTTCGTTTCTCTTTTTCCGTTGTTCTGCTTCTTTGCGCCACATGCCGAGACTATCAAGCATAGTGGGCGTTGTCTTATTGTTACGAAGTGCTGTTTCCAGCCCGTTTATTTTATCGTCAGCGAAGGATCCTATCAGTGGCCACTGACTTTCCTGATCCTTTCTTGTATATTTGTGCCATAGCTTGCTATAGGCTACAGCGACTAGTCCATACTTGGTGAACATGTCCTTATTAGGGGTGCCTTCCAGTGGAGCTGGATAGTTCACCTCTAATAAGCGGTCCGGGCTGAGCCAACTACCAATCAGTGGGGAGAAGATAGGCATGACAGATTACAATGGGGGACAAAGGTCCGAACTACCTATCCTTCACTACTTGCAAAGACTAGACAGAATATTTCTATTCTACGTTATTTGCAAACAGAGAATATCTCAAAAAGAACCAACTTCGAACAATCAATGTTCGGACAATCAATCAATCAGTGGGGAGAAAAATAGGCACAACAGATTACAACGGGGGACAAAGGTCCGCGTTACCTACCCTTCACTATCTGAAAAGGAAGAGAGAATATTCCTATTCTTCCCCGTTTGCAGGCAGAGAATATCTCGAAAACAATCAATGAGCAATACTAGTATTTTCAAACAATCAAACAATCGTTTCGCAATTTGTCGTGTTACACGACCTTACCCGGACCGCATGGACAGTTTCTCGTCTTCCGCTTCCAGCGCCCGATCATCCTCTATTTTCCGTGATTGCCGCGGCACTCCTGATGGTTCCCAGTCAGAACTGCAGATCACTCGAGAGAGGTCTGCTCGGAACCGGTGAAGTTCGGATGATCGGCTGCCAGACGAGGGTCTATCGGGCAGGTGCACTCCCGATCGTTGCAGTCGTTCACTCTGTCGTCAGGACCTCTCCCACTGGATCCACGTGTCGCTGATGGGCCCCACGTTTGGGACGCCAATTGTGAAAGGTAGGGCCGATTTCGACCGATAAACCTTAAGTATTGCCCGGCGTTAGCCGCCTCTCATACCATTCGAGATGATCAAACAAAGAGGCAGGCGCTGGAGACTGGAAGGCAGGAAACAGAAGTTTAATCCGATGGAGCAGAACACATCAAATCAGACAACAGGGTATCTTCTCGAGGTGTTCTAACCGCATCTCTGAGGCCTGGCCTCTTATACACAGGTTTATGGCTTTATTACATGAAACACGTCTTTGTCAACCCTTTGATGAACGGAAAGACATCCTCAGAATCCCCGCTTTTAGCCTGTTCCCACACACATTTACAGTAGAAGTCCCCACCCCGATCTCAGTAGGTGATGACTGTTGCGCAGCTGGACATTCCGCCGGTTCCCCGAATGTGTGCGGCTGATCGGATCTCATGGGGTGGGGGCTTTGATCGGTTGTAGATCCTTTGAAGAGGGCAGCTTCCTACTGTATGGGGGCAATAAACTGCATCCGCAGGGCCAGGTGGTGGCCTGGGATCGAGCCGGACAATCGGGCACAGAGGAAAGGGGGTTTATCAAAGGATGCGTGATCATGAAAAAGATGGGACGGGATGTGGCTCCGAGGCAGGGTCGCGCTGAAGGGGAGGTTTATGGCCCAAGCATGTGAGAGCGGGGGCTGTCAGTGCGCGGGGGATGCTTGCGAGGTCAGAGGGAGAGAGAGAGAGACGCGCTGGCTATCGACAGTGGGCAGAGAGGCCATGGCATTCAAAATGGCTGCTACTTACGCGCACATATGAGCCTGAAAAGGGACAAGATGGCGCCGATAATGTTGATGTCGCAAACTAGATTTTAACATGGTGAGTGTAAGAGTTCAGGACAAGAGGTCAAAATTCAGGTCAAACATTTGGGGCAACAGGTATGCTTTGCAGACACATCAGTAGATGCAATAGTATATAAATAAATAGGCAAGTCACTTCTCCTGCCCTGTCACTTATTCCTGCCCAGTCACCTCTTCTTTCCCATCACTGATCCTGCCCAGTTCACTCTGTGTACAACATTGACAAATTACACAAGGTGGCAAGTTCCCCACAGTACTCTGCTTGCGGAAAGCTCTGTAATCACTAACTAGGATTGTATTTATTTTTATTATTTTGAGTTTTATATAGCGCTGGCTAGACCCGGAGGTATCAGAGCGCTTTACATAAGGTTCCACAAAATTACATCAGTTACAAATTACATCAGTTACAAGAAAACATTTCAAGAGCGTCAGTTATCAGAAGTATCTAGGACGGCATGAATCACATGCTTGCCTGCGTCTCGTCAGCAATGATTCGTCTGAGAAAGAGAGGTCCTAAGGTTTTCCAGGACCCCCAGTAAGATTCCAATGGCCATGTCCCAGAGAACATGCGTGTAGCGACCTTATAACCAAACAACATTGACTGATATCAATCCCTGGCTAGCAGAAGATAACATATGCGCACATTTTATGACACGTGCACTCACAGAGGCTTACACTGTAGCCCCTTCGATGTACACTGGTGTCATGGCACACTCACATCGGCTTGTTCTGGAGCATCTTAGATTTCCCAAACTTCCCAGCACACTCACATGGGCTTGGGCTGGAGTACCTCTGGTGTACACGAGTCTTATGGCACACTCACATAGACTTGCAATGCAGCACTTCAGATTTACACAAATCTTATGGCATACTAGTGCTAAATTTGAGCCGGTGGTTGTCGGTGGGGAGCACAGCACTTATTTTTGGGCACCAAAGAGCAAGAGACTGAAAAACGAACAAAGCAGAAAGACGGAGAAAGATAATAACGAAAAACCCACCATAAAGGGGGAAAGCAGGAGTGTGTAAGGATGAGATAAAGGGACAGTTAGTGCCTGGCAGCAGAATAAAGAGGCCTGAGGCTGTTTCAAGACCACCATCCTTGGCATTCAGTACGCTGATATTTAATTGCACCGGCCGCGGGGTTCAGAGCAAAGTTTTGGGCACGGGCACTTATTCTACTACAAATTAAGCACTGTGGCACACCCAGGGGGCTTGAACTGGAGCTTTTCGAAATGAAATAGATGTTATGTCTCACTCGCAGAGACTTGCAACAGAGCACCTCAAATGTACACGCATTCCATGGAGAACCCACCAAGGTTTGCACTGGTAAAACTCTTATTTACATGGGTATTATGGCATGCTCTTGCCGACTTGCACTGTGGCGCCTCAGATTTACACAGATCGCATACCACAACACTTATACTGGAGCATCCCCAATTTGCATGGATCGTATGGCAGACTCACAGAGATTTATACTGGGGCATCTCTAGACTGCACTGACTCTGTGGCAGACTCACAGAGATTTATTCTGGAGCATCCCCAGATTGTACAGATCGTATGGCCGACTCACAATTTACTATGGAGCATCCCCAGTTTGCACGGATCGTATGGCCGACTCACAGAGATTTACTAGGGAGCATCACCAGTTTGCACGGATCGTATAGCAGATTCATAGAGATTTACTATGGAGCATCCCCAGTTTGCACGGATCATATGGCTGACTTACAGAGATTTACTATGGAGCATCCCCAGTTTGCACGGATCATATGGCACACTCACAGAGATTTACACTGGGGCATCTCTAGATTGCACGGACCCTATGGCCCACTGAGAGAGACGTGCACTGTCCAGAGCACTTCATATTTACACAACTCTAATGGAGAACTCACCAGACTTGCACTGGTGCAACTCGGTTTTACACAGCTCGTATGGCACACTCACACTCGGGCATCCACTGGCGCTACTCAGGAGATATCTATTGTCTCGTGGGTGCAACAATTACATGACTATGGTAAAAGCAAGCTGAGCACCTTCTTAAAGTTCGAGAATAATTTATCACAAAAATGAACTCTATTTCAGAAATGTTGCAGTGAGAAAACAAAGGGATCCCGATAAAAGTCAACAAAGAGCTCAGAAGCCCTAGAGAGCAGTCCCCTCCGATAACTTCTGTGCGAAGTCCAGAGGTACACCCCTGTAGCACACTCTCTGTTACTGTGTTTGAGCAGGACTTTAACTTCAGGTTTAGACATTTGAAGTGGGATAAAACATAAAGGAGAGCTGGATTACTGTTGCGGCTGTCGATCACTTTTGCGCATTTTCACCAATGCAATTACCACCAGCAAAAGTCTGGGGTAGTGGTTGACGATTGTATGCACTTTTCACCAAAGGGAGCTCAATTGGCTCACAGTGAGAGACAGTGAAGATGTTGATACTTCTCCAAGCCATAAAGCAGCTAAAAACTATTCAGTTCCAAGAGCAGCGCTATACGAGTGCAAGTTCATTCCACACTTCATCATTTATTTATTCATAAGAGGGACGCGAGACGTCTGGGGGCGGAGGCACACATACATAGGTCGAATTAAATGAAGATTAAGAGGTAGCCATAGAGAGGGGCAGTGCGAGAGAGAAGCAGAAGAGAGGGAGAGAAAGAAAAGAAAAGAGAGAGGGAATAACAGGAGTTCTAAAGCTACAGGGGCGGAACGGGGGAGAGCGCTATGTGATAATAAAGAAACTCAAAAAGAACGACAGAGATAATTAAACAATGAAAGAAAGAGACGTGGAGAGGGAAGAAGGAGACGGAGAGAACGACTGATGGAAAGAAAAAGACAGAGTCCGAAAAACGATTCAAGAAATAGGGTTTAGTTGTCTATAAACAGGGACACTTGCAATTATGTGGCTAAAGAAGACCAAACTTGGCCACAGGCGGCATATTCTATGTCAGTATTATTTACAGCATTATCCTTTTCAAGGCAGTAATACTATGTGAGCAAAGGGTGCGCTTTATTTGTACCAGCTCAGCACTTGTATGGAGGGATTCACAGTTGAAAGTTGAGCAGTCAACCCTACCACACGTTTTCATCCTTTTGAGGTAGAAACATTTTTCTCTGAAAAGTGCTAATTATGCAGCAAATTGTGCGTCATGTGACAAGTGTGGCAAACAGATAATTAAGCGGGAAAACACCATGGTCATGGAATCACTCATTCTAGTGGCCTGTGGTAAAAGAGACAGAGGCAGCAGCTAAAATCGCCCAATAATTGCAGAGACAGACAGGAAGTCTGCGAGAGTGAGCTTGACAGAGAGGACGTATAGCAGATTCTATAGACAGAGTGACAGACAAGAGAGAGCGCAAAGGGGGAAGATGGCTTAAGCAGAAGATACTATAAACAGAGACAAGCTGACCTAGAGAGAGCTTCCGGGTCCTCGGACTGCGCCAGGGCCGGGTGGGCACAGAGCAGTCCAAGCGCCTGAACCCTCTGACCACTACTCCAGCCTCCTAGGCTTGCAGACTCACCTGACCTGAGGGCTGGGCCTGGCCAGCAGCTAAGTTTCAGAGGTCGGTAGGCGCGAGCTGGCCGGCCGGGCAGGCAGCAGAAGCAGAAACAGAAGGCAGGAGAAGGTCAGGGCACGGCAAGGGGTGGGGGGAGTGAGGGGGGGTGCACCCAGATAGCAGAGACACCTCATGCAGATCGCACTGGCATATGCTAACGGCAGGCAGCGGGCGGGAGCATTGTCATTCCAAAGGAGATAAACAGCCTCAATCAGCCTCAATCGGAATGACAATGGGCCTGCTCGCAGTCTGTGCTAGCTCAGCGAGGGGCTGCTGCAGCCTCTGGAGTTCAACAGAGAAGTGCGAGCAGCCCCTGGAAGCTGAAAAAAGTTATCGGTTTAAGTAGGACTATTTTTGCCGTCCCGGGATGCTTTTTTAAAAGAAAGAAGTAGGGGAACGGACTGAAATAATTTTTAGAAGTAGGGGCACGCCGTGCCCTTCCGTCCCCGCCCACTTCTACCGCTGGTTGAGGCAAGAGGCAAACAAGTCGAGATGAAAACGCCCTCAAATCCGGGACAACATCCGAAAAACTCGAGGATGAAGCCTCCAATCGCTGTAATCCCTCAGATGGCGAGAATTCCAATCTGCAATTCGATTGTCGCGACCCGGCAGATACTCTGCAATAACAATGATCTGACGTTGCAGACAAAGATGCCAGAAATCTTTCGCAATCTCCGCTAGAAGCTTGGACCTGGTACCCCCTAGTTTGTTGACATACCTCACCGCTGAGATATTGTCCATTCGGAGGAGGATGCAACAATTCGTCTGTTGAGGAGACAGACAATGAATTGCAAAGGAGCCCGCCAGAAGCTCCAAGCAATTGATGTGAAGAGACAACTCCTCCTGGGACCAACGGCCCCCCGTTGTCACCGGACCACACCGGGCTCCCCAACCCCAAAGGCTGGTGTCGGATTCGATCACCACATCCGGTGTCTTCCCGAACAGCGCACGGCCGTTCAAAGCTTCCATGTGGTTCAACCACCACAACATCTCCGCACTGGCATCCTCCGTCTGAGGGACGTGATCCGAATACCGAAGACCCTTCTGCAGGTGTTTGATTTTGAGACGCTGAAGCGCATGGTAATGCAATGGGCCCGGAAAGATCGCTTGAATCGAAGAGGACAGGAGACCTATTATCCGAGCCACCGATCTCAGCGAGACAGTCTGCTGAGACAAGACCAACTTCAAGTCCCTCTTGATGGACCTGATCTTCTGACCGGGCAAGAGGAGCTGACAGGAGACTGAGTCTATCCAAAACCCAAGCAAGTCCATCGACTGAGAGGGAATGAAGTCGGACTTCTGAGGGTTCACAAGAAAACCCAGAGATTGTAATAGATCTATACATTTGACCAATGTAAATGAGCCGTCAAAAGAAGAGGGCATTGCGCCAGGATGAGAATATCATTGAGATAAACTATCAGGCAAACCCCACGAGACCGTAACGACTCCATCACTGGACGACGCAGCTTCGTGAAGCACCACGGAGCTGATGAGAGGCCGAATGGAAGCACCGCATACTCGTACCAAGTCCCTAGCCACTGAAACTGAAGGAAGCGCCGATGCGGGCCGCAAATCGGCACCGACAGATAGGCATCCTTCAGATCCAGTCGGACCTTCCAGTCGCCTTCTTGAAGGAGGTCCCTCAGAAGATGGATGCCCTCCATCTTGAAATGGCGGTAAACCACTCCGCCGTTGAACTCTCTTAGATTGAGGACCAAACGTGCACCGCCTCCCCTTTTATGCACAAGAAAAACATTGCTGACGAACCTCTGTGGATGAAGGCTCGTATGAACAATGGCCCATTTGGCCAGAAGAGAAGCGACCTCCGCGGAAATGAGATCCTGATCTTGTAGGGAAAAAAAAAGAGGAAGAGGCAGATGATGTTGGTGAGGGTGACTGTACAATTCTATGTTGTAACCCTGCACCGTCTCCAACACCCAGGCATCGTTTGAGATCAATTGCCAATTTGGGAGAAAAAACTGCAATCTGCCCCCTAGAACCACTTCTGAAGCGAGACTCAAGCTCACCTGAGGTGGAGGAGTCCTGACGTCCTCCTTGGTTACCGTTGTAACCGCCTTTCTTGTATTGTCCTCTTCCTTTTCGAGAGGGATAGAAATTGGACTTGCCGTTGTTGTAATCCTGGCCACCACCCCTTTGGGACTTGAAACCACGCTGAGATGGTTGAGCGGAGCCACGGCCGAACGAGCGTCCCCGTCGTCCGGCCTTTGCAAAAACTGGGCGAAACGCCCGACGTAGGTTAGACTGGGCCTTGTCCAGCCCACTAAAAGTGGCTACAAATTTGGTGAGCTCCTTTAGGAAGGGTGAGCCAAACAACAAACCCTGGGCCAGAGGCCCAGACTCAGAGGAAGCTAAGTCCGTGAGTTTGGGATCCAATTTTAGCAAAATCGAGCGCCTCCGCTCACTGGAAAGAGCACAGTTTGCATTCCCTAAAATGCAAATGGCCCTCTGCGACCAACCTACCAGTTTATCTGGGTCAATGAGTGCGCCTGACGCCTTGGCCCGAAAGCCCAAGTCAAGAATTTTAGTCAGGGGCCCCAGGAGGTCAATCAATCAATCAATCAATCATGAGACTTGTATAGCGCACTACTCACCCGGAAGGGTCTCAAGGCGCTTGGGGGAAGGGGTCCGCTACTGCTCAAACAGCCAGGTCTTGAGTTGTCTCCTGAAGGTGAGATGGTCCTGGGTCAGCCAAAGGTGGATGGGGAGGGAGTTCCATGTCTTGGCCGCCAGGTAAGAGAAGGATCTGCCTCCTGCGGTTGCTCTTTGGATGCGTGGTACGGTGGCGAGGGTGAGGCTAGTAGACCGTAGCTGGCGGGTGGGCGTGTAGAAGGTCAGGCGGTCGTTGAGGTACTTGGGGCCCAGGTCGTGGAGAGACTTGTGTGCGTGGGTGAGGAGTCTGAACGTGATCCTCTTGTTGACGGGGAGCCAGTGCAGGTTCCTCAGGTGGCCGGAGATGTGGCTACGTCGGGGGATGTCAAGGATGAGTCGGGCGGAGGCGTTCTGGATGCGTTGGGAGTCTTTTCTGTAGCTTGGCTGTGGTTCCGGCATAGAGGGTGTTTCCGTAGTCCAATCGGCTGGTGACGAGGGCCTGGGTGACCGTCTTCCTGGTTTCGGTTGGTATCCATCGGAAGATCTTGCGAAGCATGCGTAGGGTGTGAAAGCATGATGAGGAGACGGCGTGGACTTGTCTGGTCAACGAGAGGGAGGAGTCCAGGATGAAGCCCAGGTTGCGTGCGTGGTCTGTTGGCTTGGGAGCGGTGCCCAGGGCTGGGGGCCACCAGGAGTCGTCCCAGACGGAGGGCGATGGTCCCAGGATGAGGACTTCCGTCTGGTCTGAGTTCAGTTTCAGGCGGCTGTTCTTCATCCACTCGGCGACGTCTTTCATCCCTTCGTGTAAGCTGGTTCTGGCGGTGTCGGGGTCTCTGGTGAGGGAGAGGATCAGCTGGGTGTCGATGATGTTGAGGTTGTGTTGGCGTGCGATGGCTGCAAGAGGTCTCATGTAGACGTTGAAGAGGGTTGGACTGAGTGAAGAGCCTTGTGGTATGCCGCAGATGACTTCGGTGGCCTCGGATCGAAACGGGGGGAGGCGGACTCTCTGTGTTCTTCCGGCGAGGAACGATACGATCCACTCCAGTGCCTTCTCTTGGATGCCGATGTTGCTGAGGCGCTGTATTAGGGTGCGGTGGCAGGCAGTGTCGAACGCTGCGGAGGGGTCCAGGAGGATGAGTGCCGCTGTTTCCCCGTTGTTGAGCAGGGCTCTGATGTCGTCGGAGGCTGCGATGAGGGCGGTCTCGGTGCTGTGGTTGGCTCTGAAACCGGACTGCGAGGGGTCGAGGGATCCGTTTGTCTCGAGGAAGGCGGCAATCTGTCTGTTGACGATCTTCTCGATGACTTTGGCAGGAAAAGGAAGGAGCGAGATGGGGCGGAAGTTTTTGAGGTCGGTGGGGTCCGCTGTTGGTTTCTTCAGTAGGGCGGCATGCTTCCAGCTCTCCGGGAAGGTGGCGGTGTCGAAGGAGGTGTTGATGACGTCTCGGAGTTGGGGTGCGATGGTGGAGTCGGCCTTGTTGAAGACGTGGTGGGGGCAGGGGTCAGTCAGAGATCCGGAGTGGATGGTGTTCATCGTGCGGGCTGTGTCTTCGGTGGTCACCGTGGTCCAGGTGCGGAGGGTGGCGGTGGGGGGCGTTGGTTCGATGGTTGGGTGCGTGGGTGGAGCGCCGAAACTGTTGTGGATATCGTCAATCTTGCAGTGGAAGAACGAGGCGAGAGAGTCGCAGAGATCTTGTGAGGGAGTGATGTCGTTGTTGCCGGTGCTGGGGTTGGAGAACTCCTTGACGATGGTGAAGAGTTCCTTGCTGTCGTCGGCGTTGTTGTCCAGTCGTTCCTTCAGTGATTTCTTCTTGGTGGTGCGGATGAGCTGGTGGTGCTTGCGGGTGGCGTGTTTGAGGGCGGTCATGTTGTCGGTGGTCTGGTCGAGGAGCCAGGCTTTCTCAAGGGTGCGGCAGGTCTTCTTGGAGTCCTTGAGTTTGTCGGTGAACCAGGAGGCCTTCTTGCTTCTGGGTCTGCTGGGGGGGTTCTTCAGTGGTGCGAGTTTGTCGGCGCAGGCGGTCAGCCACTGAGTGAAGTTGAGGGCTGCTTTGTTGGGGTCCGTTGTGCTGGCGGGTGGGTTCTGGCTGAGGGAGGTGGTGGCTGGTCGGCGGTGATCTTGCTCCAGCTTCTGTGAGGAACCTGTTGCGGGTGGTGGTGGGTTGTGTTTCTTCTGAAGCTGAAGTGGACGCAGCTGTGGTCGGTCCAGTGGAGTCCAGTGGAGTGGCTAAAGGTGATGTGCTTGCTGGATGAGAAGATGGGATCAAGCTTGTGGCCGGCGTAGTGGGTGGGGGTGCTGACCAGTTGCTTGAGTCCGAGGTTGGCGAGGTTGTCCAGCAGGGCGGCGGTGTTGCGGTCCTTGTTGTTCTCCAGGTGGAAGTTGAGGTCCCCTAGGAGGATGTAGTCTGCGGAGGGGAGGGCGTGTGGGCTGATGAAGTCTGTGATGTCTTCGCTGAATTGTGTGCGGGGTCCCGGGGGTCTGTAGATGAGGGTGCCTCTGAGGGTTATCTTTAGGTCGGTGTGAATCTGGAAGTGGAGGTGCTCGGCGGCGGCGAAGGTGTCGTTGGAGTCGGTCGTGATGCGGATGGTGTCCGTGTGGATGATGGCGATGCCTCCTCCGGTCTGGTTGACGCGGTCCCTCCTGATGATTTTGTACCCGTCCGGGATGTCGGGGGCTGAGATGGCGTTCATCCAGGTTTCCGCGAGGAAGGCGACGTCTGGTGATGTTGTGTCGAGCAGATTCCAGAGTTCCACGGCGTGCCTGTGGACGGAGCGGGTGTTGAGCAGGATGCACTTGAGGTTGCTGCTGGTGCTTGTCTTAGCGGGTGAGGTGCAGGTTCGGAGGCAGGTGAACTTGCAGGCTCTGCAGGTGAAGGGTCCGTGAATGCGTTTCGGGGCGGCCCGGCAGCAAGCGGGGTTCCGGCCGGCATTGAGTGCGTTGAGGGTGGCGGCGTCGTAGGTCTGTCGGCTCGCCTTGCATCGGTGGGGGCCAGGGGTCCTGGCACTGGGCGCGGTCCAGGCGCGGACGGGCACAGACGGGCTTACCTTTGGCGCGCCCGCTGCGCGTCGACGCTGCGCGTACGCATGCACTCTGCCATAAATGGAGAGTGGAGGGGGCGGGGCGAGGGAGGAGCAGCTGGGAGGCGGGAGCGGGGTGGCGAGGGGGGGGAGCGTGCAGGGATGCCGGAGGGAGCGGGGTGGGGCCGCGGGGGAGCAGCGGCAGGGAGCGGGGTAGGGCAGGCAGCAACGAGGGACAACTAAAGGACACACACGAGAACGGCAGCAAGAAGGTACAGTTACAGAACGGAAGGCAAAACGATTAAAACGGGCACAGGCGCGTCAGCAGGAAAGTACAGATACAGAATAAAAAGCAAAATGATTAAAAACGATTAAAAACAGGTACAGGCACGGCAGCAAGAAGGTACAGTTACAGAACGAGGGGCCAGCCAGGACAGGGGCAGTCTTGAGCTCGGCAGCGGCGGCAGCAGCGGGAGGAGAGCGGGCACACTCGGGGTGCCCACGTGGCAGGAGGAGCGACCGGGCCGACCAGGTCAGGTCAGGTCAGGTCCAACATCTTGTCCTGACTGGACCGCCAGGACCAGTCCAAACCCTTCTTGGGGTCCTTAGCGTACTTCTTCATGTAAGTGACCATGGTAGGGTCCACTTCCGGAGTCTCAGCAAGTTTATCAGCGAGGTCCGGAAACGGACATTCTGAGCGCAAACGGGCCCGTACATCCTTTTCAAAGGGTTGGCGAATATGGCATTGAATATACTTCGCCACCTCAGGAGAGGGAAACCAGGAAGAAGAATTCGGGTGTATAATATCAGCCGGGTCGAAAGTTAACAACTGGGGAGTGGAAGGAGCATCTACAAAATGTTCTTTGCGTGCCTTCTTCGAAGGAGGAGGATTTGCTGGACTAGAGAAGGACGAAGAAGAGGTGTCATCATCAGAAGAACTGGGGGAGGAACGCCCAGACTTAGAGGCCGTCTTGGAAGGAGGTTCAGAAAAGAGTGATTTGGCCAGCTTCGCAAAATCAGATTGATGAGGATTTTTTGGAGATTTCTTAGTGCGCCCAGAGGACGGAGGCAACCAGCCCTGTTGAGCGGCGTACTCAGATAAATGGCGTTTTAAAGGGCAATGGCCTGAAACAAAGCTTGACCCATGAATTCGTCCACAGAGCCAGAAGGCTCCTCTTCGTCATAGTAGTAACCTTCCTCGTCGTAATAGTCTCCCAAGGCGACAAAGTGTGCCAATAAAATGCCCACTTGAGGAGGAAACAGAATATCAACAGGCAAGGCCAATTCAGCGGGAGTGGAACCCCAATGCAAGCCAACAAATGTGCAGGTAAAGAACTTGACTCAAATACGCAAATTAAAAGAGGAGGGAGGGCTTGCAGCAAGAAAACCCACTCTAGGCAGAGCCTATGCACTATTTTACAACCCCAAAAATTAATTAGAAGGGGCGTGGGCGAAGGCAAACAGGTGACAGGCAGTGGGCAGCAGCTGAGAGAAAACGCAGCAATTCAAGCAATGCTCTGTGACGAACACGGAGCGAAATGACAACAAAGGCTGTCGCGGATGCGCGCTGACAGCCGCCTGTACTGAAGAGGGACGCGTGAGCGCAGCGCGCGGTCCCTCCGCCTTCAGAAACTCCCGCTCCACAGACCGAGCGGCGCAGCACACAGCGCGCTGGTAACCGGGAAGTGACTCACGCTCCCACAACTGCACAAGGCAAATGTAAAGCGGCTGAAGCCGGCAACACACGAAAGAATGCAAGTAAGCAACGAAGCGTAATGCGCGGAACAACACACAGGCAAAGCGCAAGTAATACAATTCTACCAGTAAACAGTTAAGAATAAGGAATAATGTGCTCTTAACTGGCTGCGGCAGCAGCAAAGAAAGAGGAAGTTCTAACCTCTATGACCCGTTTTATAGTGTGGTGTACTCTATGATTGCCCAGATTCATGGGTATTGTAGTTCCTTTTTTCTTTACTGTGTGCTGATTGGCTGCTGTCTTTTCAGTAAAGAAATAGAGAAAAGCATAATCGGAGCCACCGTCCTGCCATAGAATTTCAATCTGGCATTCGAGTATATTAATGGACGTAAACCAGGAACAGGCAGATTTGGAAGAGGATTTGGATAACGGCCAGAGCTGCCCACTTTGGCACTGGGATACCAGGTTCGAGTCTCGGCGAATCTCGACAACGTTTTGTGATTCTGGGCAAATCCATTAATCTCCCTCAGTCCTGCCAAGTGTCACGCACCAGGAGTGACACTAACGCATTTCAGTGTAGTACTCCGCATTACCGCACTGAAATGCATTGTCACGCATATGTATAGTATCTGACTCTGAGCTATGACACTCACTGAAGGAGCTGATTAACTGTTAAGTATGGCAGCGCGCAGCCCGTGGCGGGTGCTGCTCCGTACTCAGTGTAACACTTGTATCTTGTGATTCCTCAAGGCGTGGCGCCTGACGTCATTGAAGGCCCAGTCATGTTGTATCCATGCCGGCGCTGCGGGGATGTCACATCCTGTTGCTATTGAAGGCGGCTTGCAGCTATTGGTTTGCGGGCGCTGCTGCAAATTCAATCAGGCTGTTAATTACCACCCGCCGAATTCACTTATTTAGGAAGCCAAGGGAGACCGCGTAGATGGAGAGGAGTTAGGGACCCGGGTTGCACTGGCTGCCAGAACAGTCTGTCAATGGATGGTCGGGCCCCACTTAGCACTCTCCCCGGACAGCCTGGGCGAATCTCACTGGAGGCGGGTCGGGCGACAAACCTGAATTGATGAGGCCCACGGCCTGAGCCTGCCTGTAACCAGCCTCGTGTGTGAATGGCGGCCTGCAATTATTGAAGCGCCACCGTCCTCCGGACTCTCAGCCGCGGATCAGGTAACGTAGCAGCCTGTATATTCATATGACACAAATGGTAATGGCAGCGCACGATCAGACAGCTGCGGCGCCTCCCAGTGTTAGTTACTCTCAGATGACTGTCAGTTGCCAAGCCCATTCAGTTTACAGAGCGATAAAGGTGATTGGAGTTGCCGATAATAATGCCTTGTATTTTATCTGCTGCGTCATACCACACATCTTTATTTTCTGGGAGCCTCAATTTTTTTTTTCCAAGACCTTTATTGTAGCAAAGTCATAACATTACACAACCAGCAGCCTACAACCCTGGGGCCGGCTGCAAAGGTGGAATCCACAATTATAGCGCATTTTACATAAATACATAGTCACAAACAGTCGGAGCGGCAATGTAAAGCATACAGTCGGGTCTTGTAACGGTATTTGTGTTTTTTTGTTGGAACAATAGGCCGTAACCAACAGACCTAGGTACAACATTGAACTGGAGACCATTACCCCTGCAGTAAAAAGAAAAGATGAGTGCAATTCAAGAAACAGCGGCACACGCCGGTAACCAGCGCTCACATGAATGATGGCAATTGTTAAAGACATATCACCCAGGCGGTAGCTCAGGGACCCCCTGATCCTCCTCATCAGACTGACCTGCAGCCAGGAAGTCAGTGAGATAACACCAAAAGTCCTTAGGTCTGGACTTCGCCTGGAGGTCCTCCTCATAGGTCCTGAGCCTATCTCTGCAGCTGGCCATGTCCCCTAGCCATCTGGCTATAGTTGGTTTCTTGGAGCTATTCCAGCATTGAGCTACTTGTCTCTTGGCCAGAAGCAGCGCAATAACACAGAACTTACGTTTAACAGCCTTAAATTGGGTCGTTATTCCCAGAAGACCCATTCGTATAGAGCATAGCAAGTCGGAGCTCAGCATGGCAGACAAAGCATTGAAAACCTCACTCCAGTAGTTCCGAATCGCTGCGCATGACCAGGCCAGGTGCAGGAAGTCAGCCCCCTCCCTCCCGCATCGTTTACACTGGTCAACATCTAACAATCTATATTTGTGCATGCAACCCGGGGTATAGTAAGCTTGGTGTAAGAATTTGAAATGTATAATACGTTGATTGCCATTGGGGGTAAGGATCTGGGTTAGCGCGCATGTCTGCTGCCATTCCTGTTCCGTGAGCGGATCGTCAAGTACCATGTCCCAGCGCCCCTTGGCTTTGGCCGTAGAGTAAGGCAAGTCTGCCTGAGCTGAGGAGTACATTTTATTGAAACAAGGGGAACCCAACGGATAGCTAAGAGCCATGGGTATAACTTTGTTATAAGAAAACAATGGAACCTAGCTTATTCAACAAATACAAAATATAGTATAGAAACTCAATGGAAGCTATACAATTCAGGTTGTCCTGACCCAGCCGGGGCAGGAGTTTATTACCTACAAACAATGTTAGATATGCAATACAATTTTTCAAGACACAAGCCTGTGCCGTACTGACAAAAAGGAAGGAAAAAGATATAGGGTGAGAAAGAGGGTGATTTTCAGGCAATGAAAGAGAGCAAAGACAGGGCACTGCAAAGAATGCAAGGATTGCTGGCAGTGTCGCCTGGAGTGGAATGTACACCAAATTTTTGAGAATATTACAAGTGTCAACCCACTCTTGGGTGTCGACGTTTCGATCCCTAAAAGCTCTAATAGATGCACGGGATCATCATCAGGACTTATTTAAGTAGCAAAACATGCCTGAGTGAGCAAAGCCATGTGGTTGAGGTTACACACACGTTTAAAAGGAGTTCAATGGTTGTCCTAATATGGTCGTTTTAAAACTTCAAAGTCCCTCTGTGGGTGGCTGCACTTTAAGTCTTGTGCTAGCGTCGGAACCTGAAGCATGGAAGCATCAATGGTGCCATACTTATGTGTCAGTATTTCCAACTTTTATTCTTTTGAAGTTACAGTATTCTGGCTTGCCTCGCCCTGGGCTTCAGCAATGTGGATACCGGGCGTTGGTCAGGATATGCCAACAGCCTCTCCCAGGGGTGCTCGGTCGATGCCGGATTCAGCATCGACCGAGCACCCCTGGGAGAGGCTGTTGGCATATCCTGACCAACGCCCGGTATCCACATTGCTGAAGCCCAGGGCGAGGCAAGCCAGAATACTGTAACTTCAAAAGAATAAAAGTTGGAAATACTGACACATAAGTATGGCACCATTGATGCTTCCATGCTTCAGGTTCCGACGCTAGCACGAGACTTAAAGTGCAGCCACCCACAGAGGGACTTTGAAGTTTTAAAACGACCATATTAGGACAACCATTGAACTCCTTTTAAACGTGTGTGTAACCTCAACCACATGGCTTTGCTCACTCAGGCATGTTTTGCTACTTAAATAAGTCCTGATGATGATCCCGTGCATCTATTAGAGCTTTTAGGGATCGAAACGTCGACACCCAAGAGTGGGTTGACACTTGTAATATTCTCAAAAATTTGGTGTACATTCCACTCCAGGCGACACTGCCAGCAATCCTTGCATTCTTTGCAGTGCCCTGTCTTTGCTCTCTTTCATTGCCTGAAAATCACCCTCTTTCTCACCCTATATCTTTTTCCTTCCTTTTTGTCAGTACGGCACAGGCTTGTGTCTTGAAAAATTGTATTGCATATCTAACATTGTTTGTAGGTAATAAACTCCTGCCCCGGCTGGGTCAGGACAACCTGAATTGTATAGCTTCCATTGAGTTTCTATACTATATTTTGTATTTGTTGAATAAGCTAGGTTCCATTGTTTTCTTATAACTGAGCTGAGGAGTACAGCCGTGATACCATATGGGAGGTGTTTGGGGATGTAATTATCAGTTGTAGGGGAGACAGAGAATCTGGTTCCTGTGGGAAAGTGGGGTAGTGTTCCCTTAACGCCCGTTTCAGCCTGTAGTATGTAAATGTGAACAACGGGGACTTATTCTGTACATACGTCAAATCGGCTATTTCTATAAATTCCCCCTCACCGAATAGATCGCCTAGCGTGGATATGCCCACCTGTTGCAGCAAAGACATGCCCACCGATTCCCCAGTGACCGATAGGGCCTGATGATGTGCCAACGGTAGGGATGGGGCAAACAATGGTGTTTTATGTGTTAAATGACTCAATTTGTTCCAAGCTTTGATGGTAGTATCCACCGGGTTGATATCCTGGGAGTGAAGGGGCGGGCGCTTATGGGTGAGCATGGACGTGAGGGGTATTGGCACTGCATCATCTTTTTCAATAGCTGTGTGCGTGAGGTAGGGAGGGAGCCTCAATTCTACCTCCGGAGGAAGTATGGAAGGGTAGGCATGACTCTGTGATGCTTGCGGTAAGTGTTATTATGTGTTCCAGAATGATTCCCAGTTACGTGTGTGTCATAGAAATACAAACGCACATGAACTGTACATTTGCATACACGGGCACTCTTAACCAGCTAGGGAAGTTCTCTCTAATATTATCGTTCCAGACAAATCAGCCTGGTGAGGTGTATCCAGGGGACCCCGCAGACCCTCTGCTGGGGATGAGAAAGACCACGTGGCCTTTACAGTGGCATGAAATGAGCGAATTCTGCCGACTCTGACTCCCCCCTCGCGTCTGCTCAGACTTGCTGCAGCGCTCAAGCGAAATGAGTCACATTTCTGGACGTGCCCTCTTTGGTGGCCTGAAGATTTTTGATTGGATATCAATAAGCTTTTGCTTTTTGTACAAATAACCCCAAAAATAGCATCTCACCAGCAACACGAGCATGGCCACTAGCAGCATCCATAGCAGCCACTACATCCAGGGCAGATAGTCCATGCCAAGTGGGTAGCCTTAATACCGGTACCCACAAGATGCATCTAATCTGGATCTTGGAACTAGACGTGATCAAAGTAGAAACAAAAAAATAAGAAAAGTTGCAGGTTTTTGCAAAAATGTATGTTAAACTAAGTTAGTGGTATCTCTGATGAACAAGCATTGGTAATGCATCGCTTTCACCTATGTGATTAATAATAAGCTGTTCTTTGGTATAAGTTGAAAAAAAGTCATAACGCTTAAACTTAGTTTTTCTAACATACTGCACAACTGCTCACTAAGCTACAAAGTACAACAAAAACAGCTCATTATTAATCACATAGGCGAAACCGATGAAGTACCAAAGCCTGTTAGGATATGGATACAGACTTGTTTTTGATAAATTGGTCTTTCATCACACTAGTTTATTTGCTGCACACATGTAGTTGGTTAATTTGTCATGATGTCAAACACCAGATGTCCATGGTTGAGTTTGATTTCATGCAGGACTGAGAGGGGGCGTTACTAGTCACATTAGTAATAAAAGTGCGTGAAAAGAAAAAGGAAACTAATGTGAGATGTCTTGCAAGGTTGGCACGCTCACTCATCCATCCTGCAGTGCCCTTAGTTCCCTGGTGCTTTGCAGCAGTTTAAAATCATTTTAGAGTTTCTTGTTGCTCAAATGGTTAGAATTTCTGATATTTATATGTTTCCCTCGTCTTCATTGCTTGATTTTGGTCTCGAGAAAGTGTCACTCAAAGTCGTTGAATGTCACTCATAATTACCTTGAAATTATGGAAATGTCACTCATAAGCAATCTCAAACCTTGGCAGCTATGCTCCCAGTGTTTACAAAAGTGAATGTCTCCTTGTGTAATTTTATTGTTACTCACGAAAAGAGCTCCAATGCCTTCTGGTCGAGTTCGAGCAATATAAATACATTTTTAAAAACTACATTTAAGCTAAAATAAAAGCGCTGCCGTCAGCTGTTTGCAGCCATCTTGTAAATCATCAGCATATGGTTTACATAGCGTTAAAAAGAGCTAGAGCGCTGAACGCATTTAAGACTCTGCCAGCACCGGGCGCCATGCTGCTCGGCAAAACACATTTAGAATCGTTTCTGCTGTGCAGCAAGCAAAGTTCGCGCGGACAACTGTAACTATCTAGGTTGGTATTGGATATATGAATAGGGACTGTCCCATTATGCCCTGTGCATCACCAGTACGTTAGCCATAAATATTTCAAGCTGCAAAAACTACTTTAAGTCGTTTTCGCTTCAACTTAATTTCTGCACCATGATATCACAAATAAGAAAATGTGATTTTGTTAAGGAAATTTCAGTCTACTACTCAGAACGTTTTACACACTGAGTGTAGCATGAAAAGTGGCATACATGTGTGAACGAAATACAGTGTTATTAACACCTGTAAGAGACAAAGTAAGCACATACTGCATTCTTTATTGTTTAGGTATTTCACGGTGTACAGCAAAGTTCAACCTATGCTAAGTAACTCAGTAAACAAATAGAACATTCCATATGCCCTTGCTTATTGTCATTCGAAATGTCATAAACATCTACACAGTACAGTAAATCGATAAAAAAATGGACTCGCTCCAATGCATCCATTCTATGTACAGAGATTGAAATGGAAGGAACCAATAAGAGGAAATCAGACATGAAAAGCGTAAAAGCGAAATACCTTCGAAAGACACACTGTCATTTTACCCAAGCATATAGCTAGCAGTTGTCCATGTTTTCGGATTTAAAATCCTGAGTTGTCAGAAACTGTTGTGAGTGTGAAAAACCACCAGTGGCAAGAGAACATTTGACCATTACATATCAATTAGATAACTCTAGGTTTTTAAGCTACTTCTTTTGTAATTATTCTTAAACGTAGATGTTTGTGAAATCCTAAAAACAATTCTGATAATCCTCCAACGGGCAGTCGCCACCTCTACTCTCGGCCTGCCGATTTCAATATGAATAAAAATACATTATGCTAAAAACGTACATTTCACGCCTAAAATAAATAAATAAATATAATCCCGCCCCATCCTCATCTTTCATCCTAACAGCGTACCGTGCACGTTTCTGCTGACGTCTGATCTGTCACAAGTACATACTCTACTTTCGTAGGAAAACATTGTGATTCACTTTGCTGTTTTGTCCTTCTTTTTTTTCTTCGTCTGGTCTACTACGGCGCTGACGTCAGTACGCCCAGGGCGCGTGCTCGGGCGGGGCCTAGGTGTTCCTGGGGCTGACGTTGAGGTGGAAGCAGACTTGGGAGGTTTGAGCTCCGGGCAGAGTTCAGCCGATAGAGCGGCTCTGGGTACGGGGGAGGCCCGGCCATGGTGGAGAACGCGAGCACCGCCCGTGGAGCTCTGGTGAGAACGGGAGCGGAGCTGGTGGGGGAAACCGTACCTAAGGAAGGGTGACTGGGATCCTACGGACCGGGCACAGAGCCCTGGGCATGGCAAACAGTTTGAACGCAGGCTTGTGAACCTGCGGACGGGGCAGGAGCTCAGCGCCTTGCTTCAGGAGGGACGTTCGTTTATAAAAGGAGATACGAGAGTTCACCCGAGCACTCTTCCACCTCCTAAAGAGAGGAACACCGGCGAATCCAAAGTTGGGTCGGTGTCACAGGGAGAGAGCCCGGGCTTCATCGGGGCAAGGTGGCCGGTGACCAGTTTATGCTTCTGGCCTCAGGCTGGACAGGGTTTCCGTGATCTCCGAGACTGTGGATGTTAGAGCTTGTCACTGCGAGGCGGTAAGCGCCGCGGGGCAGGTGGTTGTGTTAGTGTTGAAGCTTTGCTGGTTGTGAGATGTTTTGTGAAGCCGATCACCGCAGCAGGGCGGGGTAATATCAGCAGGCGATAATGACGGGAGGGCAGATGTTGGGCGTGTCATGACGAGAGTAACTGATGTGTGGACAGAAGTCGCCATATGGGATGTGTAGGTTGCTCGGAAGTACCCACTGCGCGCGGGTGACGATAACGTAAGTAATTCATTGGGTGATGTGTAAGTCGTTTTCGAATATTAGGAGATTGATCAGCAGGCGCATGTTGTGTGGGAGGGAAGAACTGGATCTCACGAGGCCGAAATCGCGCTTTGCTTATCTTTGCACGTGCAGGTCCTGCTTGGAAAGTGTCCGTACCTGTGGCAGAACGCGCGCAGTACTAGAGCCTATAACGCGTGGACGATATGACAAATGTACAGTTATGCCTTTCTGCACGTATGCGTTTGTTACGAGATACCCACCACCATATATTATACCAATATAATGACTTGTACTTAGTACTGCATAGGTAGAAATTGGCGGCGCGTTCTTTGCCTAAATCTGGTCATTATCCCCTGAATTCTCGCCGTATTCGGATTTTCAATCAATTCAGAAACGGGCTATCCGCCTTTAATTCGGATAAATGCCGTTGGGGTGTTAACAGTACTTTTGAGGATCAGCACTGGTATCGACCAAATATAAGGAAACTCTAGAGTTGAATTTGCCCGTATTCCAATTTGCTTGAAGGCTAAGCAACCTACCCGGAGTTGGTATTTTATGTGCATTTGTGTAGTGTCTCGTAATACTCCCTGCGAGGCGCGAAACACTCGTGGAAAGGTAGCGTGATGTAAATGCTCTCGTGTTTTGTTGTTGCCCCTTGGTTCCGTATAAGTGACAATCAATCAATAAATTTATAGAGCGCACTACTCACTGTGAGGGTCACAAGGCGCTAAAGGGAGGGGTGTTGTCATTGCTCGAATAGCCAGGTCTTGAGGTACTTCCTGAAGGTGAGGTGGTCCTGGGTCAGTCGAAGGTGTGCAGGGAGTGAGTTTCATGTCTTTGCGGCCAGGTAGGAGAAAGACCTTCCTCCAGCGGTGGTTCTGTGGATCCGTGGAACGAGGGCGAGGCTGGCTGAGCGGAGCTGGCGGGTGGGGGTGTAGAACGAGAGGCGGTCGTTGGGGTATGCGGGTCCTTTGTCGTGGAGCGCTTTGTGTGCGTAGGTGAGGAGCCTGAACGTGATCCTCTTGTTGACGGGGAGCAAGTGCAAGTTTCTTAGGTGGGCGGATATGTGGCTGTGGCGGGGGATGTCAAGGATGAGTCTGGCGGAGGCGTATTGTATGCGCTGAAGCTGTTTCTGGAGTTTGGCTGTGGTTTCTGCGTAGAGGGCGTTTCCGTAGTCCAGTCGGCTGGTGTCGAGGGCCTGGGTGACGGTCTGTCTGGTTTCTGTGGGATCTACCTGAAGATTTTTCGGAGCATGCGCAGGGTGTTGAAGCAGGATGAGGATACGGCGTTGACTTGCCTGGCCAACGAGAGGGAGGAGTCCAGTATGAATCCTAGGTTACGTGCGTGGTCCGTGGGAGTCGGCGCGGGGCCCAGCGCTGTGGGCCACCAGGTGTTGTCCCAGGCGGAGAGGGATTGTCCAAGGATGAGGACCTCCGTCTTGTTTGAGTTCAGCTTCAGGCGACTGAGCTTCATCCATTCTGCAACGTATTTCATTCCTTCCTGGAGGTTGGTTTTGGCGGTGGCTGGGTCCTTGGTGAGGGAGAGTTTGAGTTGGGTGTCTTCAGCGTAGAAGATGATGTTGTGTTTGCGAGCAATGGCGGCGAGGGGGATCATGTAGATATTGAAGAGGGTTGGGCTGAGTGAGGAGCCCTGGGGTACACCGCAGATGATCTTGGTGGCTGCAGAGCGGAAGGGAGGAAGGCGGACTCTCTGGGTTCTGTCGGAGAGGTATGATGTAATCCAGTCCAGGGCCTTTCCTTGGATCCCAGTGTTGTATAGGCGGGTTATTAGGGTGCGGTGGCAGACGGTGTCAAAGGCTGCCGAGAGGTCTAGGAGAATGAGGGCGGTTGTTTCTCCGTTATCCATCATTGTCCTGATGTCGTCGGTGGCTGCGATGAGAGTGGTTTCGGTGATGTGGTTTGCTCGGAATCCGGACTGGGATGGGTCGAGTGTGTTCGTCTCGAGGAAAGCGGTCAGCTGTTTATTGACGGTCTTCTCGATGACTTTGGCCGGGAAGGGAAGAAGCAAGATGGGGCAGAAGTTCTTGAGGTCTTTGGGATCCTCCGTGGGTTTTTTCAGTAGGGCGTTGATCTCTGTGTGTTTCCAGCTCTCCGGGAAGGTGGCTGACGTGGGCATAGAGCGGATAATAAAGCATTAGATCTTATTGTATTGGTTAATAATGCGTGAATTCCTTTTGACCTGCGTGGGAGTTGCTTTGATGTGTATGTATCGCACACTGCTTATATGGTGTCGCAGCAAACGCGCAGTTGCCCTTTAGGCCTGCAAAGTCACCTGAAACGAGCATGAGCCGTCTTTCCATAGTGGACAATTATTATACCCACCTCATTCCTCCTCACTTCATATGGATGGTTCAATCTTGGATTTGTCTAAAGTTGTGTTATGCATATTTTTAGGACATGTGGTGAGTGTTGCGCATGTGCTTATAATGTTACTTGAGATCACTGCAAAAATATGTATCTGCTTGCGACACCAGTTACTATGCAGTGCTATCATGTAATGACAAGACAGGAGGCTAGCACAGTCTTGACTCAAAACACAGAAGCAATGATGATCTCAAAACAATATGAATGTCCTCCTCAATGGTTAACTAAGTCTTTCTATTGTGCTTCTGAAAAACACCGTTTATGAAGAGGGCGAGAGTAAAACCTCCGGTCATTTGGCTTGATGAAACATTTTACCTCTCTTGCAATGCCAAGAGATGCTTTGGCTCCACATTGAGGACGGTACAACCTTTAAACAAAAGTTCAGCCTCCACAAAAAGTTTCCTTCACCGTCTGAAACATTGTGGATAAATATTTAGCATAGAAACGACTATATTGCTAGGAGCCTCTTTTAGAATAAGAACATTCTAGTAATTTCCACATAGCAGCCTCGGCTGGAAAGCACATTTTTTCAGTAAGACTGCTATACTATTGTATCTTCCTCCAATTCTGCAAAATATTAAAGGCCTTGAATCTGCTCATGGACCAGTGGCTGTTGTATCTGCTCATATAAATTGAAATATTACTATTTTACTCAGCAGCTGAAATTCCTTTTCCTCTCCAGCTTTGCATTCTGCTCATTAAATCATCTATTTGTGATACTATGTTTGTAATTCATAATTCTCTATTTACTCCATTCCCATGAGCACCCTAGCAATTTTAAGAAATTTTGATGTGATCGATGCTTTTTGCGTCATTTCAAAGCTTGTTGGCCATACTTAACAAAGGACTAATCATTATTTTCTCTTGGACTAGTGAGCCCATGGACGGAACCTCCCTGACATGTAAAGCAACTAGAATTAGACGTGCTTTGTTCACCTTATAGTTTTGTGCATAACTTTACAAGGTTCATCCACAAATGTCACTAAGCATTTAATTTAATATCAGAAATTCAGATGTCTCGAACCTCATTAATGCAATTGATTTATTCTGCCCTGTTCAAGCATAATTTAACAAGTGTCCACGTCCTAGCATTATCATTTTTTACATTTTTATTGGTGCACCTTTCTAACCGTTATGGATTGTTAAATAATGCTGTGGGGGTGAATGTTGTTTTTACACATGATCTTGGGGTAGTTAATACTCAATGATCGTTATAAACTGATAGTTAATTCCTTTGTAGAGGTGTGTTTCGGGTTTGCTGAGGGTGAGGTGCTTTACTGCCTTTTAGGTAATGAGATTTCTGTTAGAGGAAATAAATATCTTGTCGAGTTCTGTCATCACCATAATAGTGACATTTTTTTAAGCCAGGAAGGGAGAGACTGTTTCAGATTCAAGGCTGTCCGTATTGCGAAAAATTAGGTAACTCTCGTGCACATCTTCAGTCTCAAGCACACACCAGTCAACTTGTGACGGGCCTCAGGCGTTCGTCCAAGGTTGATAGAATCAGATCAGTGATGTACTGCTCACTTAGACGCATACTCGAGCACATTACATTTTGGTCTGCTTTTGAAAGTCAGCGTCAGCCTCATCCTAGAAAGCATGGAAATAGCGAACTTGGTCCTTGTGTGAGTTAACAGGCTTTATTTTTGTATTAAAATGGCATATACCTGAATGTATTTGTAGCCAAGGTATGGCCTTGGCCCTCGTTTCTAACTTATGTTTTCTTACAGACTGTAGGTAAATCAAGGGAAAACGCTCTTGCACCGACACACACTTCTTTTTCGGTGGCTGAACGCATACGATCAGGCAAAATACTGCCACCCACATTACAAGACAGCCAGTTGATAGTGGCTGTTACATTGCTCCTTTGTGTGTACTAACATTACTTTCTATTTTTTTTATTGAAAGCATGAGGCTGGTGAGGCAACTAGAGCAGGCTCATGCCCCGACATAGTGTGTTGGATGTAAGGAAAATGTGACTGCCACTTGAACAGCCTATGCCAGATCTAAAACAACATCTACCATTGTGAGGTGTAACGTCTGTGGATTTTTATGGTTCGATAGTTAAACATGGACCATCTAATATGTGCTTGGAATTTAAAGAGTTGTAAATTCTACTCGGGGTCGTTCCCTTATGCAGAAATACTGGCCCTTGTTGAGGGAACGAACACATATACAGTAAGTCTGATTTAATCTGTGGGCCTGTCCGAGATCTGAAATATTACAGAAAACCGCTGCTGTCGTGTCACAGGCAAAACGAAATGCTGTCTAAAAATAGTCAGTGAACCTAATATGCTGATTGGTGCGCATGCAGAATACTTTGGTGGCGGTGTTGCCATATTAATATAAAGTAGGCTTTCAGACTTAATGGATTTAGGGCTTGTTTGGTTGCTGTAGGCAGTAGTAATAAAAATGGCCGGGTGGGTAGTGGCATGTTGAGAATTAACTCATTTATCGAGCGGCTCAAAGGATAACCTGACCGTCTGTTGTAGGAGGAGGGGGGTTCGAAATAGTAAAGTAGAATCGTGGAAGCGGGTGGGTGAAGTGTACTAGATTATGAAAGCAGTAGTGGTGGTGAGGGCAGGCGGGTATGTGGATCATTGAAACGTCAGCATTGTGTAAACCTAAATGGGACAGAATTAGAGGTAAAGTTAAACTGTTAGACAAAGATAATCCATTTATTGAGTTTCAGGCCATTTTTTTTAGGGCATGTCCATGCTGCCTTTGGTTTCAAAAACAAAAAAATTGACCATCCCAGCCTTTCTTTTCCTTCTATTTTTGTTGTCTTTTTCCCACCTTTATTATGTCTGCTTTTGGACGGGACCCTCTTCTTTACTTTGCAAATGATACAGCAATTCCCAACGGAGGAAAAATACTCTATCAGAGTAGCTCACAACTTTTTTAAATTCGTAAAAATAAGCTTAATGTCTGACCCAGATTTCAAATGTCAACATTGTCATGAACTGATTGTTTTGTTTTCTTGTTTCAGCCATCGTTGATCTCAGACAGTGGAAATCCAGTGTTATCGAGTGGCACTCCCCTGCGTCAGCCCCCCAAGCAAGGCATGAAGTTGGAAGCTGTAATGGAGCAGCTACAGAAGCAACAGCAACAACTGGCTCCACAAGCCATGGAGATGCGGGCGCGGCAGATAAGGGAGGCTCAGAGACTGTATGCACAACAGCTGGCGGCCCAGCAGGCCTCTCTAGCTGCTACGTCTGTCAAAGCAACTGGTAGCCCAATGATGGGCCAGCTGAGCCGTGCTCACCCTGCAGCTGGAGTATCTCGGGGCTTTCACCAAGATAGTGTTAATTCTGAATCTGAAGAGGACGAGGAGGAAGAAGAGGATGAAGACGATGATGAGAGCTTGTTGGATGAGGAAACGGAACATGGGGACCTGCATGACAGCATGGATGTGACTGACAGGGCATTGATGGTGTCCACAAAGCACTTTCACGTGGTGCAGCCGGACCATAGGAAAGAATCTACCTCGGAATCACTGCTCCCTCAGGGGCCACTTCCAGTGGAAATAAAGGAGGAGCAGGAAGACCCTTCAGACGACCTTTCAGGCTCGCCTCGAAGTCATCCCAGCTGGGGAATGGATGACCAGCTAAAGCAGGTAATGAACGTATGCCTGCCTTGTGCGCCGCTGCTGTTATAAGATACCTTCAGAGTACACTATGATCATTTATAGAAGCGCTCTGACGCACAGTCCATTTCAATGCAGTGTGACTCGTGGCCTCCATATCAACTGTACAGCACTTGCTCTGTATCACAAATTTCAGGTATTGTTACCGTGTTGAGGAAGTGGTCTCTCATAAATAACATGTTTCTGTTTATAGTTGCCTTGCGTAGATGCCTGCAACAGGCAGAGTAATTGCTGGGTTCCTTTACATTTCTTCCATTCCTGAGAATTTAATTAAATCTTTATAGGAGACCTGCTTGGTGGTGTAATGGTAGCAGGCTCGTGACACTGTAGATTTTACTTCTTATTCCTTTTATGGTAGTCCAACATAATCAAAGTATGGCTGTCTCTTACTTAGTTTTCCCTAGGCCTTAAAATGCACAGATTGGGGTTCTAGAATCGATGCTGCTTATGCTTTGCATATGGTCACCTGGACCATGGTGTTATTTTTCAGTACACTATTGCCTTTAGAGTTCGAAAACTCATGTGGGAAGCAAACCTTTTGCCATATTTAACTGATGTGCCTAAGTTATTTTTTCACCTTCACATCGTCTTTTGCTATGATAGTGTAATCAGACTTTAAAAGAGGCCTTGAGTTTAAAAAGCAGAACTGCTACACGGGATCTCAATCGAGCCATTGAACTGCGCAGTATATTAATCATGTTTTTCATTCTTAAATTTGAAGGCATCCAACGTTCCACGTAGTGCTGTTATCAAAACCACTTCAGGTCTTCGCTGTCCTTTTTAAAGGTTCCTTTTGGTAACCAAAGTCTCTTTTCATTTCCAGAGTAACAGCCCAGTATTATCGTGCCTCTTCTAGCCTTTATTTAAAACCTCTCTGAAACTTATTTTTTACGTTCTCCTTCTTTACTTACCTTGTAAATCTTATTTCATCTCTCCTCACCCTTTCTACCTGCCCCCTACACCTTCTCGTTATTTGAAGCAGTGACACTACATAAAAATAAATTCAATGGTCATTTTATAACATTTGCTCTTTTTCATTTTAAAAACCAATTCCTGGGTTTTAGCATTGCTTAAGGGCAGCTTTGTATTTTAATATGTATTGTTCAACCCTGTGATTTGATCATATCCTGCACAGTTTAGTCTTTCTGTGTTAAAGCTTTGCAGTACATGTGTGGTGTAATGGGTGTTAACACGGGGAACATTCCTGCAGCCTTGTCTTTGTTCAAGCTGTCTTCATTTTTTAGCATTACCTGACTAAGAAGTAGAACAATACTGGTTTGCAGCTAGCAATGGGACATCATGAAAAAAATACCCAGACTCTAAATGTATATCCGTTCATAAAATTCACTTTTATATGTGGGGGTGCCAATACTACTTCCTGTCTAATACTGTTCCTCCTAAGAAAGTGTGGATAGTGGTAGATATGTGCTGTTCTATTTTGAATGATTAGAGGAGGGTTAACAAGGTTGTAATGGTAGTAGGAGTTAAAGAACTGTGGTCGTTGTCTTCTTTTTTTTATTAACTCCCTTTAGTGTTCTTAAAATGGTTATGCTTCTCTTTAATGTAGGATACTTATTGGGAGTACAGCTGCTTTTACGTTTTAGTCTACCGTTAATAATTGATGCTGACATGGTTCACTATTGGAAATCCCCCTTGTTACTATTGCACTATACCCAGTGCTTTTTAGCATGTGTTTATCTAATTGTGATAGCAATGCTCAGGTGCTTTGCCATAATCTGTACCTCTCTTGCTCATACTCTGATGCACTGGTGAGCGTAGGAGATGCTTTTCATTAGTCTATGGGTTCTGGGAGGGACATATGTTACCTTACAGTGGAGATCAGTTTGGCTCAGTCTTAGGGAGGATCATGAGAGCCCCCGCAACTCCCCCTCTCTCCCGCACTCCACACAGACACCCTAGCACGCACCATGCATACCACAGAAATCGCATCACACCCATACCCCTAAGACACAGAGAATAGAACTTTTCTACCGTACATACCTATGCACACTGTTTTTCAGTCTTCTAGTGGAAACGTGTCTAATTTTCCGTGAACACCTAAAAGAATAGCGGCCTTTATTTATTTATTTATTTATTTATTTGAAACATTTGTAAAGCGCGAACGAAGGCCCGAGGGCATCTCGGCGCTAAAAAACTGCTATGTTTAACCCAGAGAGCCAGAAAGTACGAAGGTTAAAAAGGATCAGAGGTTAAAAAGCCAGGTTTTAAGATTTTTTCGAAAGGACCTGAGAGAGGTGCTGGCCTTAATTGAATATGGAAGTGTATTCCACAATTTCGGTGCGGCTACTAGGAACCGCCTATCACCCCAATTGACAGTTTTGGTTCGGGGTACCGCCAGATCAGAAGAATTGGAGGAGCGCAGTGTTCTTGATGGGCAGTAGGGAATTAAATTTTGAGTGAAGAACACTGGTCCGACATTATGTAAGGCCTTGTATGTCAAACATAGTGCCTTGAACTTTATCCTCTTTTTCACTGGGAGCCAGTGAAGTCGTCTTAAAGTTGGTGAGACCGATTGGTATTTAGTGATACGCCCTAGGAGCCTTGCCGCGGCATTCTGGATGGCCTGCATTTTAGCTAGCACTCTCTCCTGGGCACCTAGAAACAGGGCGTTACAGTAATCTAGGGTGGAGAGAACCAGGGCGCTTACCAATGTTTTGGCATGATGCTCAGGTAAAAAGGGCAGAATTTTTTTTATGAGCCGGAGTTTGTAAAAGGCAGAGGAAGAGATCTGGTTAGCATGAGGCAGGAAGTTCAGACGGTTGTCAAACAGTACACCCAAATTCCTGACCTTGTCGACCGGATCTGGAGGCTGGCCCATAGACGACGGCCACCATAAGGGGGACCAGTCTGGGGAAAGATTGCCGAAAATTACAACCTCTGATTTTTCAGAGTTCAATTTCAGGCAATTATGGCCCATCCAGCTGCCTATTGCCTGCATACCTTGGTTAAGCATGTTCGCTTTTTGTGGCCCATCGTTCTTAACAGCTAGGATCAATTGGGTGTCATCTGCGTAGGACGTTAGGCTCATCCCAAATGCCCTGATGACTTTGGCAAGGTCCGACACATAGATGTTAAAAAGTGTCGGACTAAGGGATGAGCCCTGAGGAACTCCACATGGTAAAGACAGTGGGGAAGACTCGAAAGGTCCCACAGTGACAACCTGGGTCCTATTAGCCAGGAAGGAGGCAATCAGATTTTTTGCGTTGCCTCTAAAACCTATGCTCTCGACGCGGTCGACCAAGGTGGTATGGTCGACCGTGTCGAAGGCCGCCGATAGGTCCAGTAGAATCAGGATGGCAGAGCCCCCTGCATCCCGGATAGATCTAATATCATCTGCCGCCTTGACCAGAGCGGTCTCTGTCCCATGGCATCGGCGGAAACCAAACTGCGATTCGTCGAGCCTTTTGTTCTCCTCGATAAAGAGGGAGAGTTGGGTGTTCATGATTTTTTCCACCACTTTCGCTAAAAATGGCAGACTGGCAATGGGCCGGTAGCTTTTAAGTTCCTCTTTATCGAGGGAAGGTTTCTTCAGAAGCGGTTTTATGAGTGTTTTCTTTAGGGTGTCCGGGTAGATGCCTGTGGAAAACATGGAGTTACAGATCTCGGTTATGGATGGGAGAACTGTGTCCATCATAGGCCGCAGAACCTTCAGAGGACATGGGTCCAAAGCTGACCCAGATTTAATAGAGGATATGATGTTGAGTACCTGAAGGCAGGTCACCTCTCTGAACTGCTGAAAAATTGGTCCTTCAGGCTGGGTAAAGGCCTCATGGGCGCTAATTGCTGTGTTAGCAAAGTTTCGATAAATGTCATCCACTTTGCTGAAAAAAAAACTAGACAATGCGTCACAGAGGGTTTGGGAAGGGGGGGGTGTAAGATCCACAGAAGAGCCAGCTAACTGTCTGGTAGTCTCAAATAGACATTTATTTGAGTTCTGTGCATTTTCTATTCTGTAACAATAATATCTTTTCTTGGCGTCTGTAATAAGATTTTTGTATATTGTTACCGACTCTTTGTAGAGAGATTTGGACTCCTGGGAATAATCCTTACGCCAGTGTCTCTCTCTGTTCCGGCACTGTTGTTTTTGGGTGCGTAGTTCATCCGTGTACCATGGGGCCGAGGGGGTCGCTCTATTGCGTGACCGCTGTTTGACTTGAACCAGATCTCTGGCTGCTGAACTGACCCAGTGGTAAAATTGAGAGGTGGCGGTATTAGGGTCAGTGGATAACAAAGGAGTTGTATCTGTGAGCAGATTTTTTAAGCTGCATTCATCTATGTTATCCCAAGCCAAGTATGTTTGATGAGGGTTACCGTTAGATTTATTAATCGGGAGATCATAAATTTGTAGCGATGAAAGAATAAGATGGTGGTCAGACCATGTTAGAGGCAGTATTTTTGTAACTTGAAAGCCAGTGGCATTTGAAAAAATGCCATCTAACATATGACCTCCTTCATGCGTGGGGGCATGAACCAAAGTGGCCAAGCCAAAGGTAGATAAGTCTGCTAATAGAGAGGCTGTGTCAGGATTATCAAGGGCATCAAAATGAAAGTTAAAATCGCCTAGAATGGTAAAAGGGGTATCTAATGCAGATACTTCCAAAAATGACCTGAAGGCGCCAATGAAGTCACCTCTAGGCCCAGGAGGGCGGTAAAGAAGAATCCCTTTAAAAGTGTAAGATGGGGACATTTTAATAAAAAACTCAATGGCTTCACACGAGGTCTGCACAATAGTGGTAAACCTTACAGTGTAGGTGTCACGGGCGATAATGGCAATGCCACCTCCCTTTTTCTTGGTTTGCCTATCTAATCTATGGGTGGTATACCCCATCGGGACTGCTATGACCAAATCCGGGTCGGATGCTGGGCCCATCCATGTTTCAGTCATGAACAGGAGATCTATTTTGTGGTCATGGATCAACTCATGAATGTCTTGGCTATGCTTGCCAAGTGAGCGGACATTTGTGAGTGCTATCGTGTATGTTTCCGTAGTACGCAGTTTACTTTGCGGGGGTTTATGGATAGCGGGGATCATGGTATGACAGCCCGAGCAATGAGTTACAGGGCTAGTGAGCAGGGAGATCGGATGGAAGATACAACAGGTTTCACTAGTCGTGGGGCGACAACGCATAAGCTGGGCGGCCGAGTAATGAATACGAGGGGGCTGGTCAAGTGGGCCAGGGGGGGTGGCCCTAGGCCCGGGCCAGGCGCGGACGGGCGCAGACGGGCTTGCCTTAGGCGCGCCTTCGGCGCGCCGTCGGCGCGCCCGCTGCGCCCGCCCGCTGCGCGGACGGGATGGCCCAGTACTTTTAAGCATTGTTCGGGGAGGCGGAGGAGGGCGAGAGGGAGGAGCAACTCGACCAGCAGCCTTCCCCAACCAAAGATGGCGGCCAATCTGGATCGAGCCAAGAGTTCCCAGTGCCTAGCAGCAGCAGCGCTGACTCAATGTTGCTCCAGAGTGGCCTCGGAGCGAAGTAATCTCGCGCCGAGGTGAGCAAAGAATTAAAAATTCACAAGCTAAAATATTCACAAACTTTTTAAAAAACGGGATATTTGTTGCTAAATAGCAGGATTATCGTTCTAGTCAGCAGAGACAGCAAGAACCCCCGGCTTCCGCCTCAGGGGAGAAATAAGCAGCTCGAGGATGCAGGAAACACCCTCTAAAGTAACCTGGGAGGGCGGGAGGGAGGAGCAACTCGACCAGCAGCCTTCCCCAACCAAAGATGGCGGCCAATCTGGATCGAGCCAAGAGTTCCCAGCGCCTAGCAGCAGCAGCGCTGACTCAATGTTGCTCCAGAGTGGCCTCGGAGCGAAGTAATCTCGCGCCGAGGTGAGCAAAGAATTAAAAATTCACAAGCTAAAATATTCACAAACTTTTTAAAAAACGGGATATTTGTTGCTAAATAGCAGGATTATCGTTCTAGTCAGCAGAGACAGCAAGAACCCCCGGCTTCCGCCTCAGGGGAGAAATAAGCAGCTCGAGGATGCAGGAAACACCCTCTAAAGTAACCTGGGAGGGCGGGAGGGAGGAGCAACTCGACCAGCAGCCTTCCCCAACCAAAGATGGCGGCCAATCTGGATCGAGCCAAGAGTTCCCAGCGCCTAGCAGCAGCAGCGCTGACTCAATGTTGCTCCAGAGTGGCCTCGGAGCGAAGTAATCTCGCGCCGAGGTGAGCAAAGAATTAAAAATTCACAAGCTAAAATATTCACAAACTTTTTAAAAAACGGGATATTTGTTGCTAAATAGCAGGATTATCGTTCTAGTCAGCAGAGACAGCAAGAACCCCCGGCTTCCGCCTCAGGGGAGAAAGTGCCAGCTTTTCAGTTTTGAATAAATCCGTGCAAAAAGATTCAATCCTACGACCAGATAAGTTGACAACTCTAGTTTATATTGCGTGAGCTGATCTATCTGGGTGGACCCAGATTAAAACAAAGTCGCGTTGTCTCTGTATGAATGTCAGGCGTTCACCAGTTGCCCGACTTGTTTAATGTGGCATAATAAGAAGAATAGAGCTGCATTTATCGAGTCATCCATTTATTATAGTTCACCATCATACAAGCTAACGTTTAAGAAGAAGAAAGCGGGGATAACAAAAAAAATCGGAATATATTCCCTAAATTGAATTAATTTTAAGAGGCAATTTCAGGCGCAAGAAAGCCAACATGAAGTCAGTTTTGTCTTTAAAGATCGGGAGTCTCCCACCCAAATCGGGTCTCTTGGCGTGTATGCACTCTGGTTTAGTAGATGCTAAAAATAGCATATTTTCCACAGAATTTAGGATCGAAAATCTGTTATTCTGGGCCAACCCCGTGTTTAAATAGCCGTCTGATCTACTTGTGTCTGCGTTGACTGGGTTCAGCCATGCACTCGCCTGCACGTCTCACGATTTTGGCACATTCCGTTTCAATTCATTGTCCACGTATGCTTTCGGTTGAGTTTAATACTTGAACACACACTGGAAATGTGTACTATTGGAATGCTTTTTAGGACGCACTGAAGTAAGCATTTTAAACTAGGCTTTTGAACCGGTCTGCGGTGTTAATTGATCAAATAAGTTTGGGGGAGGGGCTTTCAAAATAAGGAAATCCCTTCGTACCCCTGAACTGAGCGCAGTGGAGCAGCAGCCAACGACACTGCCAGTGCTTGCTTGCTGTGCCGCCGTGTCCCCAGGGGACTCTTGTTAACGTTAGAATCGCAGGGGAGAGCGGTTTAACCCCCTCGCCTCGAGCCCTCTGCCGCCGAGTTTTTGAAGGGGCAGATGGATGTTATTTAGTCAGTCTTCCAGAACCCGGCCTGCTCTTCATTGACAAGGCAGCGAGGACGGCTTTCCCGCCACTCCCTCGCCGCCGCCGACTGAAAGGAGCACCTCTGTGTGCAGAGTCAATAATTGTCGGACATGAGGGCTGACAAAAGAGCGGGGCTGGGCCCCTGACACAGGGCGGCGGGCTCTGTTGACCACCATGGTCTGGGGATTGGCCTGTGCGTCCCCGCAGGACGGGGAGGGGGCAGACCTCCCGTGATGGCAACACCACAGCGCCACGTCACGACGGGTACAATCGGCTCTCCCCGGACAACTCGATTAACAGATGTGAGCAGCTAGCTACCTTGGATCGCGGCACATATGCCACATAAATAGCTTTAGGGCAGTAGCAGATGGGGTGAGCGGGAGGTGGGTGGTTCAGCCTTTGATGTAAACGGGAGCGGTTCGGAAGCTAGCGCTGCTGGAAGCCTGCTCGTGCAGAAGTTTCGTCCCCTGCAGGGAATGATGGTGGAATACAGTTCTGTGGAATTATTCGGGAAAAGTATGTTTGCTTGCCAGTATATTATATTGACCATACATGCTGATAAGAATCCAAAGTCGCCGGTTTCCCTGGAATGTACGGGGACTAATGTATCTATTGTTACTGCAGGCCCTTGAATGAAGGGCCAAGTCCCCAGGGTGGACACCAGGCTGAAAGACGCTGCGACCAGTGAGAGGTGTGCGACAGATTACGCAGAATTGCAAGTCCCGCACGTGCTACAGCGAGGCATTCGTGGCTTGCACCAAAACGATATTTACCATGAGGGGCAGTGGACAGGATGATGAATAAATTATATATTTAGAAGTAGATGTAAATGATATAACTGCAATGTGCCTTGGGGTGTGTAGACTGCAGCAATTTGGTCTGTTTTCATATGTAGGGACATTTGAACCTGCAAAATTGGATAGGGTGGAGGAGACTGAATCGCTGATATCATGTTGTAATGGAATCATTGCTCGTACAGGTTGTAAATATGTACTTCACCCATATGAATGCGAACAGTAGATGCAGTTTGCCTCCGAATGGGATCGTTTGTTTGCTTGACTTACTAAAATTCAATAAAAAGTACAGTAGAAAAATCCCCCAAAAGCCATTAAACTCACGAAAAAACTTCTGTTGTATTTCATGAAGGCCTTCCTAGATATTTTTTATCCCGAATACTTGGTTTGCCAGCACATTCCCTCAATGTTGTGGGCCCCAATAAACTTGTCCATTCTTGAATTCACTTTAATAACACACAAAGTGATTAGGTGGGCGTTAAAGAAGCCTCTTTGTGATTGAAGTTTTAGTCTTTAACTAGCTCACCGTGTACTGACTGGTAGCAGATTCATTTATGGTAGGACCTTTCTGCTTCTGCTCCTTCTGTTTTGTCTTGTTTTTATGGATACGGTCGGCCCGCTGTACTGTCTGCACAGGTTTATGTGTCTCAAAGGTACCCCAGGCATGAATGGGGCACTCTTAAAAGGTTGGGGTTGCGCTATTCTGAGTCCACAAGGGCACATTATCATACCATGAGTTTGTGGTGTAGTGTTTCCTACCTGTAACAGCAAAGCCTCATTTGGTAGTAAAGGGCCTTGTTGGTTTTGTGGCATTTGCCTATGTTGGGTAATTTGTTAACAGGAACATCCCTCCCAGCCACTCTTGTGTGCTGGTGGTGTAGTGCCAGAGACTTGGGCTAGTCACCTGCCGTGACAGAAGGCAACTGAATGCACCCTCAAGTCGTGCAGTGGTCTGAGGCAACCAGCATGTTATGTTAATATAATTTATACAGTGCATGAATCGCCCCAGAGGGCTATCTCAGCGCTTGGCCAAGCAAGGGATTACTGTTCTAAAAGAGCACTGTCTTCAATTGATTTCTAAATTGAGGATGATCCGTTCACATACGAATGTGCAGAGGTAACCTATTCCAATACAGAGGGACAAGATACGAAAAGGCCCTGCCTTCTTTGAGTCCTTACATGGACCGGCAACAGCGCTTTGTCACTAAATCTCAGCAGTCTAGAAGGCAGTAATGAACGAGCCTGGGCAATAGATAGCTGGGTCTCTTTTCCAAGTAAGGAATTGTATCAAACTACAGATTTTAAAGCTAATTCTTTTGCTGACTGGTAGCTAATGAAGAGAGCTCTGAAGAGGGGAAGAACAGTTTCAGTTGGAGCATTGCACATGGCATGGGCAGCAGTGTTTTGCACCACTTGGAGTTTAGAAAGCAGCGTCTCATTTGCAGAGGCCAGAAGTGTATTGCCATAGTTCAAAAGTCTGAAGACCAACACCTGAACAAGGGTTCACCTCACCGAGAGAGGGAGGAGGGTAAAAACTCTTATCAGCAGGCGCATTGTCTAGACTCGTATGCCAATGGTAGTTCATACCTGATCCTTCATGGAGAGAGTTTAGTCCAGTTTGACGCCCAGATGTTTGACCAGTGGTTTAGGACTTGGAACAATGCCAAGTTGCGAATGCCACCAAGCGGATGACCAACGCTGTTGGGCCCTACCAAACAGCATGATTTCAGTTTTGCCAGCATTCAACTGAAGGATGCCAACTGTCATTAAATCATGATTTGCTATCATCCCGACTGAAAAAATTTCTTCAATTTTAGACCGCCATCACAGGAGATACTTGACTCTTTTTTCATCTGCATAAAATGTTACCTAGAATCCGAAGGTTTTGATGCTCTTAGCAGGGGGTTGGGGGCACAGAGATGTTAAATAAGTTTGGGCTAAGACAGGAGCCCTGTTGCACCCCTTTGTCCATTGGCCAACGGCACGATGCAGGATTTAGAAGAACCAATAGAAATAGTTTGGGTAGGGTTGAAAAGAAATTTTTTAGGTACCTTAATGCCAAGCCCTGTATCTCCTGCATCCTATGAGTTAGCCTGATATGAGAGACTGTATCAAATTCTTTCGATAACTCCAACAGCACGAGGATGGAAGGGAAATTTGCATCTAGGGAGCATATGATCTGGTCAGTCGCAGCTTACCAGGGCTGACTCTGTACTGTGAGTGCGACGAAAACCCAAATTGTGATGGGTACAAGATTGACCTCAAGATATTCTGTGAGTTGCCTGTTTATTTGCTTCCTACAGTTTACCCAATACGGGGAGCAGAAAAATTGGGTGATAATTTGAAAGAATCAAGGGAGACTGGTTTGCCGCCTTCTGAAGCATCTGAATGACCTGTACCTCTTTCCAAGCCCACGGATTCTTGCATGTATTAACTGATTGAATATGGAGCATATGGCCGGAGCAAGTTGTCTGGACAGGATAGCTGTAATCCTTGGGGTGCAGATATCCAAGAGTGACCCGGATTTAGATGTGACAAGTGCTTTCTGAAATTCCCCTAATGTAAAGTTGTTAAACTTGCCCAAATTGGCATGGTATAGTGTGGAATTGTGCAATCCTTATATTTGTGACCGGAAAAAATACAATATGCCGGAGTATAAACTGCATTTATTTCCTTCATTTAGAGTAGTGAAGTAAAAAAGTTTGTCTGTACATTCATAATTTTTTTGCCAAATTCTCTTGTTTAGGAGACTCCGGTTTTTATTATGGGCCTCGATGGGGAATCCATGCACAGTAAGTCAAAGCAATATGTATATGGAGAATGATAACATTTAGAACTATGGATAAATGGAAACAGGAAAAAAGAGACGGATGTGATGGGGAATAGGGTAGGAAGTCAGGCAATAATTGATATGAAATGCACAGTAAGACATGGACGTTATTATCCGGGTCATTGGAATATGCAATACTGCAGCCACGGAGATTTTTCACTTAATTATGGATTTGCCGCATTTGCACACTTAATCATCTGCTGCATAATCTGCATATTTTAAAAAACAAATTGTTTTTAGCTCGGTTGGATCAAAAATAACCAGTTTCTTTCCACCAGAAGACTTTTCTTAAAGGTTGGCTGGGCATCCTTCGGTTGCTCATTGCTGTATTTGGATGTTGAATTGCTACTAATTAAGGCGAACTCTTCTCACGCTGTTACCCAGTGAAAAAACGTCAAAATAATGAAGTGCTACTATTAAAAATTGTGCTCAATAATGCTGCATAATTTAGCCGACTCTGGCACAAAATTTGGTCCTTCTGCCGCATCATTTCAGTGGCCCGAACTAATATTAGGAAGGTTACCCCGGTCATCTTGGGAGGAGACTTAAATTGTAATTTCGAACCTGTCCCGGGCATCTCTGATGTGTTTGAAGACGAGGACCAAGCGTATAACATTCCCCAGCTTGAAACCACCAAATCTGTTAAATATTCTACATTGGCCAGCCAACTATTAAGACTTACCGCAGATCACGGCCTCAGAGCAGGCAATGGCCGTCTCCCATCGGACTTGCAAAAACAACCAACCTTCTCTAAAGCTAATAGTAATCTAGACTTTGTACTCGTTTCTCTTAGCATCTGGCACTTTTTGATTGATCTGAAAGTAGTAGGCAGGGGGGAAAGTGATCACTATCCTTTGGAACTTTACATCAACATGAACATGGTTAGTGACACCATCACAACATCGACTGAATCTACCCATGTCAGCATATGTGAGGACGTCCATATAAACAACAACAGACGCGCAGTAAGATGGCCACGTGTTCTGGCGGATGGTAAGGCCATAGCGTTGGTGTATTCTCTCTTTGAGCAAATGTTTGCACATATAGCTGACCATGCCTTCTTACCTGAACACTTTGATCATTTTGTCGATCTACACAGTCTTCTTTTCAGAACTAAAAACGTATCTATCAAAAATGCCGAGAAAGAAGCAACAAAACACAAGAGTGGCCAATCACGGAAAGTTATGGTATGACCACTCGTGTAGGATTGCTAAAAGAACCTTATTGCTTGCCATTAAAAATAAGGCAAAAGAAGAAGTTAAACTTGCAAGGGTGGAATACAAACGTACATTAAAAACATCCCAAAAACTTTGGGAGGAATCAATTTGGGCTGAAATGCTAGCTGCTGCAAAAACTAATGACAATGTTGGCTTCTGGAGGCTAGTGGCTAATGGGGGGCATGCTGGGAGAGCTGTGAAAGATGTATTCCTGGATGAGATGACCTGGGTAACTCACTTTACAAATCTCTACAAACAATACGATGGTGACAGCCAAGGGAGCTTATGGTCCTCCCCCCCTATTGAACCCCTCAACTTTACATTGGAAGAGACAGTAAGGGCGATCAACGAACTTAAAAACACCAAAGCCCCTGGTCCGGATAAAATACCGGGGGATCTTTACAAACACGAAGTTGACGTCTGGGCCCCCTATGTGAACCGTCTGTTCAATGTCTTATCCTAAAACTGCAACTTTCCAGACAGTTGGCGGGCAGCGGAGGTTGTGTTAATATTTAAAAAGGGGGATAGACTGATACCCTCTAATTACAGACCAATTAGTCTGATGGACACGCTCCAAAAATTATATGCTAAACACTTGCTATTCAGGATCAACGACTGGCTGGAAGATTCGAACATAATTTCCAAATTCCAAGCTGGTTTCAGGAGTAAGACCAGCACTATAGACCAAATTTTTCGTTTTTGTTGTTTGATTTGGAAGTATGTGCAACTCAAAAAAGGTCATCTGTATGTAGCCTTCGTTGACCTGAGGGCCTCATTCGATCTTGTGCCACGCAGTCTACTTTGGAAAACTTTAAGAGAAATAGGTTTACCGGGATGCCTCCTGGCCCAAATAGTCGAGCTGCATGCTGACAATTTCGCAAACATCAGGTGGGGCCCTAATGGCGAGTTGACACGCAATATTCCCATCGACCGCGGGGGGCGCCAGGGATGTGTCCTGGCCCCTACCTTGTTCTCTCTGTTTATTAATGATGTCCCTGAATATTTGAATGCTTGTGTTAATGATTCGCCGCAGCTCAATGGTGTAAGGGTGCCTGCGTTGCTCTTCGCAGACGATACAATACTTATATCTCAAACAAAAAAGGGCCTCCAGGCACTCCTTAATTCCTTCAGCTGCTATTGCCTGACAAAGGGCTTGGAAATTAATGCTAATAAAACAAAATGCATGTCATTAAATCCCAGTATGCCAGATAGAGGGCTTCTGACCTTGAATAGCCAAAAACTAGGTACTGTGGATAACTTTTCCTATTTGGGTGTTGTACTCGATTCCAAGCAAAGTTGGAAACCCCAAATCGAGAAAAGCAAGATAACATATGCCCAAAACGTCAAACCAATTTTATGCAAAATGAATACTAGCACAAGCAAAAGTGTAACCCCGGTTTTAGAACTTTTAAAATTTAAAATACAGTCTGCTGTGCTATATGGAGCAGAGATATGGGGCCCGTGGGCAAAGAATAGTTTTCAAATTCTGGACAATAAATTCATGCGTGCATCTGTAAGGGTTCCTAATAGTACACCCCTTTTACCTCTCCAACTTGACCTGAACTTCAGGAGAACAGACCATCTAGTTATCCTAAGGCCATTATTATTCTGGGTTAGGCTTTGGACTACTCCAGAGCTGATAGAATATAGAAATGGCCTGCAAGAACTGATGACTCTTGATTCTTTTAACTCCATCCATTGGCTAGTGCATATTAAAAAATGGTTTACACTCTTGGGCTTATATTCAATGTGGGAGACTCCAGACAAAATGCCCACATTTTCCAAACTAGTAGTTAAGCGAGCCTTCTGGACCCACATGAGTGGAAAATTAGTGGATGGTAGTAGTGTTGGTTCCGCAGTCCAGGCCTTCTTATCATTTAAGGATGAATTCCGTTTTGAAACATTCTTGGACGAGATTGAGCCACCCATTGCAAAAACCCTTTACTTAAAGTTCAGATACGGGATACTTATGCTGAATTACAATACCGAAAGATGGGCACAAAAAAGACTGGGAGAATCGAATGTTAAAACTGGGTGTTGCCCTATGTGTTCCAATGTCTGTCCTGAGAACGAGGTTCACATGTTTTTTGTTTGTAGCGCATACATGAATGCTAGAAAGAAATGGCTAAAACCAATGTGTAACCTCTTGGGAACCAGGTCCTGCTCAATAGCCTTTAGGATCATGAAAAGTAATTCGACCCAGTACATTGTATTTAGCATAAGTAAATTTCTATATTCTGTTTACATAACCCGTAAAAAACAAGGACATGTACTTTGAGTTGGAAAGGTGTATATGTTTACACAACCCTTACATTTTTAACATTTTTATATATTTTTAAATTTGAAATGAAATATATTGCGTGTTTGTTTTTAAAAAATGAATTGTAAAAGCTATTCTTTTTCCATGTACCATTTTCTTAATTACTGCCATGCTTACTGCTTAATTTTCTATGTATTTATGTGACTTTTATGGCCAAATTGGCCGAAATAAAGTAATAATAATAATAATAATATTAGGAAGGATATGTGTAAACTTGAGGCAAGAATACACTGGCTGTTACAAAAGATATGCAGTTTCAACACAAATGGGGCTGCTCCAAGTCTAGTGACCGAGATGCTCTAAGACTAAATTGTGAGTGTGGAAATCTCACAACAACAAAGGGGCTCTGTTCTTACCAACTTTGTGGTGAGAAGATACCACTTGGTGAGGTGACCTATGTCACACTCCACTGTAGAATGGCCCATGTTAAGCCCTAGGACAAGAACCTACAAGCCCCATGGGAGGAGGAGGATGGAAGGAAGAACCCTGTAGTCTGACTTGCCTCAAGATGCGTCTCCCGTGAGTGCACCTATCCTCCTGTCCTCCCCAGATATTCACACATTGAGTTGAAACAACCCACATCCAATGAATTGTTTTACTCTGGACATGCATCAACTACATACAGATTGGGATACCTGTATCTACTGAACACACTAGCACCTAGCTTCCACAGATACTTAGTCTTGGAGATACCCAAAGTGATCAGAAATGATGTGTCCAGGGGGGGGTGGGGGCATAACACTAACACTGATAGACCAGGCACAGAGTGCCATTTATGAAGTGCAGTATGAAAGCAGGGTTCCTCCTTGGGACAGGAAGGCACAGCCGCTTGGACAGACCATGTGTGGACAATTAGGCATGCAAAAAATTACTATGTGGCAAGAAGAGAAACCCACTAGGACAGGGAAACTTATTGGACTTGAACATTTACACTTCAAACATACACTTACAGAGACAGGCAATGCATTGGTCCAGAGCCCATTGCCACTTTTATGGTTTAATTCTTTTTATTGAAAGCCGTAGAGAGAGAAAAACACAATACACAACAATCACCTTCTAGTCGCATACTGGTAAAGTGACATATAAGCAAATGGGGCGCAGTGTAATTATGGTGCGGTCTCCAAAATACAGCCTGATAAAACCCTCAGCCCCTGAAATGTTTAGTTACGTTATAACAACAAAGTGAAGAACTTCCCGCCCCATCCCCCCCTCACCCAGTGCTCATAACCACCCCATTTCCCACCGCTACTCCTGTCCACTGTGTCTCTCCATCAGCATCTCCCTTAAGGATCAGCCTTCTTTGATTCCGTGAGCCTCAGCAGCCTAAGGTACCTGGGACAAGTGAATTCTCTGAATTCGGTGATTAAGAGTGACCGAAATGGTTGCCAAAGCTCCCCATATTGATCTCCTTCCTCCGCCATAGTGAGCGATCATTTTTCCATGCCTAGTACATGCCACAGCCTGTGCAGCCAACCAGTAATGGAGGGGGTTGTGGTGGTGTGCCAGGGTGCGAGGATGTTTTGCACCGCGGAGCCCAGTGCAATGGCTATTTGGCGTCCCCTGCGGGAGCGTAAGAAATATGTTAATGGGTTAGGAGGTCCTAATAATACATATGCTGGGAAACGTGGAAGCTCTATTTGGAAGTGTTTGTCCACATCGTCTTGCACCTGTGTCCAGTAAGATTGGAGATGGGCACAATCCCACAATAGGAGCACCAGGTTGCCAACTTGGCCACAGCCCCGCCAACAGGATTTCTCTTTACTATGATCCATCTCGTGCAAACGTTCTGGAGTGTAGTACCAATATGTTAATATTTTCGTGATTGTCTCTGTGAGCCCGATGTGGTACGCAGAGGGACCTGCTCTGTAGGATATCTTCTCCCTTGCTTTATGGCTAAGAACCCTGCCCAATTCTCTTTCCCATCGGTCCATGCCTGTGTTATAAATGTGTCTGCGGTGTCTGCAATATCTTGTAAAGGTCAGATATGAGTTTAGAGTTTGAGGTGCGGGTTGGGAGCCATTGTTCGTATGGAAGGAATAGTCTGTCTGTCTGTGTCCGTCCTCACTTGTGGTTGGAGCGCCCAGTGTCTGACTTGAAGGTAACGCATCCGTTCCGTCTCCGTAAAGCCATACTCTTGTTTGAAATGTGTGAAGGGGATTACTCCCTCTGGGCTATAGATGTGATGTAGGAAGCGGCAACCCGCAGGTCTCCAGTGTGTGATTACTCCCTCTGGGCTATAGATGTGATATAGGAAGCGGCAACCCGCAGGTCTCCAGTGTGTGAAATTCAGTCTCCCTGTGCCCGGGGTAAAGTCTGGGTTATCTACCAGCCGGGTGAGCGGGGATGGGAAAGTCGTAAGGCCATGGGTAAGGCTAGTGGCATCCCACACCTCCAATGGTACCCGCGTGATGTACGAGGCGAATAAGTTAGAAGGCCTGTGGGCCTTCTGGAGAGATGGGATTTCCTGTAATGGGCGGCCTGCCACGACTTGGTCTTGGGAAGAGCCAGTGTTTCTCCGACTCCCATTTGCTCCATTCCACCGGGTTGCGCAGTTGCACCGCCTGATAGTATTTGTGCAAGTCAAGTATCCCCAGGTCCCCGGATTCCAGGGCTAGTGTCCTCAAGGCCCTCCACATCCTAGGCATCCGGCCCTGCCAGATAAATTGGCCAAGTTCAGCTTGTGTTTGCCGTATCCATCCGGCAGGAGGTTGCAAGGGTAGGGCTCGGAAAAAATAGAGGATTTGGGGTAAGATGGTCATCTTGACCGCTGCAATCCTGCCTAACCAGGAGAGCGGGTAGTGTCGCCAGCGACTTATTTCCTCCCTAATCTTCTCAAGGAGTGACTTGTGGTTAGCCTCTGCCATGACGGTGAGTGAGGGGGCCAGCTGGATCCCCAGATATGGAACCATGCCCGATGTCAATTAATTAGAACAACATGAAAGGGTAGTTCCCGACAATGTAAAGAACTAATGAGTTCCAAAAATATAAAATGCCAAGTGCCCACAGAAAAAGCTACTGATGTTTTAAATTATTTTATTTTCATTTATATTTATAGAAAAATCTGTCAAAAGTGCATAGTACAAAAAATACATAGATCATTAAATGAGGACTGCTAATAATTCATGTAACATGAGCCCAGGAACAATAAGAGTAAAAAACGGCACATACATCCCTCACTCATACTACCAAAGACCTACTCACTCCCAAACCATACATATTGACTCAACCACCTAATGCAAATCCGCTAAACAACCAGACAAAAGAAGTGCCGACGGGCGTTTCGGAATAGTGCCACAGTATGGAATTCCTTCATCAGGGCGCAATTCATCACAGTAATTTAAGCAGGGCACAGAGTTCCAAGGTATCCAATTCAGTAAAGAAGGTTCCTGTTCAAATTTCTGGGCAGGCAAAAGCATATCTGCGGGCAAAAGGGTAAAGAATGAGTAAAGTATACGACCTATATGAGAGCCTAAAATTAGGAAGGAAAACTGGTCAGACATGGAATGAAACAAAACCTAATCAAGCTGTAAGTCATACAATCATTAACCAACTACCAAAATAAGGACAGCTAGATAAACAAGGAATCCAAAAAGTGATCTTTGCTGTATCCATCCGGCAGGAGGTCGCAAGGGTAGGCCTCGGAGAAGAAAGAGGATTTGGGGTAAGATGGTCATCTTGACCGCTGCAATCCTGCCTAACCAGGATAGCGGGCAGTGTCGCCAGCGACCTATTTCCTCCCTAATCTTCTCACGGAGTGACTTGTGGTTAGCCTCTGCCATGGCGGTGAGTGAGGGGGCCAGCTGAATCCCCAGATATGGAACCATGCCCGATGTCCACTGAATGGGTAAGAGTCTCTGTAAATAAGCTCTTGTAGTTGAAGAGAGCAATATGTCTAAGGCCAGCGACTTGTCTGTGTTCATTCTGAACCCGGCCATTTTGGCCAATGCATCCAGTTCCGCCACACAGGCTGGTAGGGCTATTCATGGGTTTTCTACAGAGATCAGTATGTCGTCTGCATAGAGACTGATGGTATGCGTGAAGCCGCCGAACTGTAGCCGCCTTGTTTTGACGTATTCTCTGGGCTAAAGGCTCCATGTATAGGGCAAATAAGAGGGGTGAGAGTGGGCACCCTTGCCTCGTGCCCCGTTCAATGATAAAACTGGCTGAGCTATATCTATTCACCCGGACTATTGCTATGGGGGATCTGTAACCGTTAAAGATGAAGTTATGGAATTTCTCCGCAATCCCCACCTTGGCCATAACCAGTTCTAAATAGGGCCAATGGACTCGGTCAAACGCCTTTTCGGCGTCCACTGCTAGCATCATTCGCTCTCCCTTCACTCAGGAAGCTTTTTCTATCAGGTGAGTGATGCGTTTAGTGTTATCTACCGTCTGGCGCTCAGGGATAAAGCCTGCCTGGTCCGGGTCTATGAGTCCAGGTAGGTGGGGGGCTAATCGGGCTGCTAGGATTCCTGTGTATAGTTTGAGATCTACATTTAACAACGATATTGGCCGGTAGGCCCCACATCTTTTCCTGTCTTTCCCCGGTTTGGGAATGACCGTTAATTGGGCCCGTAGGAGGTCAGGCGGAATCACTCCGGGTGCAGCAAACGTGTTAAACAGGCGGGTGAGGATCGGAGCGAGCGTGGTGCAGAATTTCTTATAGAAGATGGCTGGAAAGCCATCCGGCCCCGGTGACTTCCCCAGTTTTAGTATAGAGATAGCGGCAATTACTTCCTCTACGCGAATTTCCCGCTCAAGATGTTCTGCTTGCGGTGCGGATAAAGAGGAGAGCAAGGCTGTATCCAGAAAGGCAGTAGCCTCTAAGCCATTCGGCGGGTCGCCCGCGTAGAGGGTGGTATAAAAGTCACGGGAAGGCGTCTGCAATGTCAGCGTCCTCCGAGACACAGATCCCGTCGGATCGAGTAATCTCTTTAACTTTTTGTTGTTGGTGTGCCACTCGCAGTCTGTTGGTCAACAGACTGCCACACCGGTCGCCTCCAGTATAGTAGGCATGCCACAACCTCGATGCCGCAAATTCCGCTCGGTCCATGTCTAAGGCCGACAACTGGTGTCGCATGGCCTTGAGCTGTTTCCAGATTCGTGGGGCTCCTGTCCTCTGGTGCATTTGCTCCAGTTCGTGGACGCGCTGCGTAAGTTCGTCGTGTTTACGCTGTCTGTCCTTGTTTTCAGTGGATGAGAGGGCTATAAATTCCCCTCGAAAGACCACCTTCAGAGCTGCCCATTGTGTTGCAAGGGATGTGTCGGAATTGGCATTGTGGGAAAGGTAGTCGTTGATTGCGCCTTGAATGTATTTCAGTACGTCTTGAATGTATTTCAGTACGTCCCTTCTATGCAATAACGTATCTCTAAGGCGCCATATTCTAGGGGGCTAAGATGTAGACGGCAGAGTGAGCGTGGCGGTGACTGGTGCATGGTCTGAGAGGGAAATACTCCTATTTCTGTCGAGGTCGTTAATGTGCATACCGGGCCTGAGGCTAAAAGGTGATCTAATCTGGCATAAGTTTTGTGTGCATTAGAACAGTAAGAGTATTCTGTGTCTTGAGGGTGGAGTCTGCGCCAGAGGACGTGGAGGTCTAGGTTCCTCAGTCGGTCAATGCTGCTAGTGGAGAGTGCCCCCACCTGGTGAGTGTGTTGGCCTGACTGATCTAAGAGGTTATCAAAGACTAGGTTCAGATCTCCCCCTAGGATAATGTGTCTATCTGGTGTGGCCGTGACTTCAGTAATGGCCGAATGCAGGAACTGTTCTTGGCCCTCATTGGGGCGTAAAGCGACCCCATCGTGTACGTGAGGCTCCCTAAGGTGAAGCGGTATGCCAGCACCTCCCTCTAAGTTCTGCACTTTTATGTAATACCTCCCCTTTGAAGTGTCGTGCCACCAAAATCGCTACTCCCGCTGTCTTAGTGGGGCTAGAAGAGAAGAGCTGCGTTGGAAATTTACGAGAGCGCAGCCAATGGCAATCTCGTGCCAGTAAGTGAGTCTCTTGTAATAAGCATATGTCTGCTTGCGTGCTTTCTAGGCAGGACAAAACCGCTCGTCGCTTGACTGGATTGTTAAGACCCCTCACATTGAGGGTCAGTACTTTAAGGGAGGGTGGTGGGAGGCATAGTCTGTGTGGGATCCTGTCACACTAGTGTCTGAGGTGGGGAGGCGAGCGTCTCGGAAGCCCCACTCTGTGAGCCCTGTCTATTCTGATCTCAAAGTCTGCTGATTCTTCCAGGATGTCTCGCAACAGGGCCTGTAGATAGCCGGTGATGTCCGCCCCCTCCTCCTTGAGAAGGACCCCCCGGACCCGGATGTTGTTCCAACGGGACCGGTTTTCCAAGTCCTCTGCGTGTGCCTGCAGGTCCAGTTGGTCCTTCACACGTATGACCTCTTGTTGCAACTGTTCAATCTCGTCTCTCCTGGCTTGATCTGCTTCCTCAATAGCGACCACGCGCTCTCCTAGGCCGTCCACTTCTCGCCTTATCTCCCTGACCTCCCCGGCCACTTCTTGTTTCAGCGTCCGGAAATCTTCCCAGAGGGAGTTGAACAAGGACTCTAGGAAGGACTCGGTAATGGGCACTTTGTCTCCTGTGGTGTCCGTGTGTGGTTTCGTGACCCTGGGGGAGGGCGGCTCTTTGTCGTTTTTTGGGGGGCCCTTAGTGAGCATCTCGGTGAGGGTACAATCCCCCTTCTTCCTTAGGCCATCCATCTTGTGTTCACCAGCGTCTTGGGTTCGGCCCGTATTTCAGCCCTATTCTGTCCAGGTCACTCTTGTAAACTGGCTTCGTCAACAATCTCGATCCCTTCTCTGTGATCCGGGGGTCCGCGTCACTTCTCTGGCCTAGGGACCCCCGCCGTAGCCCCTTCCTCTTTGTTCCACTACCTGGGACCTGGCTGCTCGTCCGTCTTCTGTCGCGCTGTGAGGTCTTTGAGTCCCGCTGGCAGTTCTGCTCGGGCCCAATAGCTGGACTCCGGCGGGTGAGCCACACCCGGTGGACTCCCTCGAGTTTCGCCGACTACCTGTCCTGCTGCTCCTCCGTAACCCCTACTTCTGCTGCTCCTGTCGACCCTGCGTTGGTGTGTCTATGACCCTTCAGGTGCTTGCGCTGTCTGGACTTGATGTAAGCCTGTCAAATATCCGCGGGCCCCCAGAGATGGTACCTGGCCACCGGAGTCTGTCGCAAGTTCAGGGCCTTCCCGGGCCTGCTCCGCACCTTCCCCACAAAATGGCGTTGTTCGTGGTATCCGGGGTCCCTCCCCCACCCCCCCCCCTTTCTGCTAGTGTCCCCGCCGCTCCTCACCTTGTTTCTGGCGTCACCTTACTGCCTTGTCGGTGTGCTGTTGTCCGTGGTTGGGCCAGTGGGGGAGGGGCGCCTCTGGTGTAGGCCTCTCGACCCCGTGCTCGCTTGGCCTGTTCGCTGCCTCGAGGATGGGGGGTGTGCCGTAGTCTGTGGTGGAGTCGGCGGGGGAGGGGCACCTCCGGTGTAGGCCTCTCGACCCGGAGCCAACCCGGGCAGTTCGCCGTCTCGATGCTGGTGGGGAGGGAGGGGATGTGTGTCTCCCGGAGTGCAGTCCGGGGCCCATTGCCACTTTTAAAAGGACTTCTTTGATTGAGACTCGGGGACCTATGTATGGACCCATAACCGAGTTTCCTGAGACGTGAACCAAGTGCATTGATAGGGAAACCGGGATCATAGTAAAATGAGGAAACTGACACTTGGTCATGGAAACAGTTGCCATTTGTCAAGAGAAAGACAGTCCAGAATTTGACTTGCATGCCTCTTTTTCTATCCCTTTGCCTCCCTCCTAAAAGCTCCCGCCATCCCAACCCTCACTCATCAAATGATTTCCCTTGTGTCACCAAACACCAGGTCATCTAGAACACTGCTTAGATTAAAGCATTGCTATAATTTACTGTAAGATAGCATTTAACAACACCATGTTTAACATTATTTTTGATATTATGTACATATGTTAAAGTACCTCCACTCGCCACAACTGCCAAAATATTAGCGAGGACAGAAGTGGACCTGTTGGACTTGGCCGTTTCCCCCCCAAATTTTTCGCTTTTTGCCCCCCTATTTTGAATGTCTCCCCCATGGTATTAAATATGTATGGACCATGTGTGGTAAGAGTTGCCCTATATTAAAATTAAATGTTATTAAATGGTGTGCAGAAAGCAATCCCCATTTTAAAAATGTACCCGACTAAAATGTACTGTGATTTTAAAATGGATGCCATGGCCCTGGGTAGTGCCACCTGACTGCGTTAGGTTGGCGGTCTAGTTAATATTACCCAACCACCCCTAGCTTTAGGAGGGAAAGCCTGGCACCCAGGGTGCTCACCCCCTCCCCTAGAACCAGTTTAGGCTAGATTTGCCAACATTCTAGAAGGTCCTGGCACTGCCTGGGAGGAGGGTATAAATAGGGAAAAGTGCCACCAGAAAGTCAGTCAGCGCTGGGACAAGGAAGAGAGGGGACCTGCTGCGAGGTGCTACCGCCACATGGGCCTGTGAGCTGGGCCTGCACCCCTAGAACCCCCCCCCCTCTGCTGTCCCCCTGGCCCCTGAGGAAGGAAGGGCCCCTACCCAGGACACTGACGCTGTTTGGACCTGGAACTGCGCCAGCGCAGCGCAATCGAAGCCCCAGGAGGTGAGGAGTGTGCCCCTGGGCTGCTTGGAGGAACTGTTGCCCTTGTGAGGTACTGCCTATCAAGCGCTATTCTGGGGAGGTTGATGCCCCAAGGAAGTTGTGGGCCCCACCCCCTGTGGAAGCTCTGACGCTGTGAGGGACTGCCTGTAGAGGGCTGTGTGTGGAAGCGCTGGGGCTGGTGTGACCCCCGGAGAGCTGTTGGCCCTGAAAGCTGTGTGGGCCAAAGGAGGAGCTGTGCTCTGTGAAAAGCGCCCTTTTTCTGAGGAGGATAGCACCATATAAATAAATAACTGAAAGGGAGCCTACCCCTTACTGCCGCTGAGGAGACTGTGGCGCTGCTTGAGGATTGCGCCTAGTGGCCGCCGATCTTACCGCCGCAGCCCGGCGTGTGTGGGACCCCCCCACTGTGGTGGATATCGTTGCGGCGGCCCCCGGTACCAGGAGAGGGCCGCCGAAGTGAAGAAGGGGCCGCGCTAGGCCTGAGGCTGCGTCACTCGCGTCATGTGACGGGGGCGTCCGGCCGCGTCATCTGCCCGCCCCCGCCAACGCCGCGCATTGATTGGCTGCCGGCCTGGGTAGCCGGGAAGGCGGAAAGGAGCAGAGTCTAAGCCCCGGGTCCCCGTTAGGTAGGAGGGGGACCCGGGTGAAGTGCAGTGCGGAACCCCCCGTGGTTGTGAGGGGGGCCCCGTGGGAGCGACCGGAGCGGGAGCTCACCCCGCCGGTCTGTGCCTGTGGACTGGGGCCGGTGCCGGGAAGACGTGCTGCTGAGGGAGGCAGGGCCGGGGCACACTGTCGGTGCCTGCCTCGCCGCCGGACCCTGAGGAGAGTGGAGGTGGCTGTCTGAAGCCGCCGGTGAAGGCGGAGACAGCGCCCCCGCGGGCTGCCGGCCGGAAGAAGCCCCGGGTTCCCGGGAGACCGAGGGAACCCGGGCGAAGCCGACGCGAAGCCCTGGGTCCCCGTGAGGGAGGGGGACCCAGGTGAAGTAGCGGAACGGGGCCCCCGTGGTCAAGAGGGAGCCCGGATTTGAAGTGACCGGGGCGGGAGCTCACCCCGCCGGTCTGAGTCCCTGAGTGTGGGGCCGGGAGGATAGGCGGGGCACACTGTCGGTGCCAGCCCCGCCTCCCCAACCAAAGCCGGGAGAGAAACCGGCTAGAAGAGTGTCTCGCCGGGCAGGGCCCCCACCAGAACAGCGCGTCGCCTGCAGGGCTCCGTGAGGAGCGGGAGGCCTGCCATCTGCAGCACATACTGCGGCCCGCTGGAGCCACCGAGTGAAGGCCGGTGAGTGGGGCCTTACTGAGACTGTGAGGGGGGCTGGAGAGAGCAAATCGGGGCATATATCGGTGCCCACCCCCCAGGACCAGTGTTGCGTTGTGGGGACACTCCTTGCCAATGGGGCCCCTCTAAGGAAAGGCTTGTGAACTGAGTGGGAGCCCGAATTACCAGGTTGAGGACTGTCTAGGAGGGAAAGAACCCCTGGGTAGGGGAATAGCCTAGCTTGCCTGGCCCTGGTAGGACACTGACGCCAGTAGTGAGGCCTAAGTGTTGAGACAGTGAGTATTAGGCCCCCAGGTTCCCAGTTGTTTAGGCCTGGTTTATGTTAAGTGTTCCAGCCGGGGCGAAAGTTTTAGATGCCCCGGAGAAGCGCCGTGGATCCGGCCGCATGGGTAAGGCCTATAACTAATGTCGAGGCCCTCATGCTGCCCCATATTAAATCTGTTTGGGCCTATTGCTATTGTGACTGCTACCTGCCCCCTGAGGTTACTGTTGGGTTGCTAAATATTCAGGCCCCAGGTTAAAGGTGATACCGGCCTGATCAATCTTAGGAGTATCTCCTGTTGCTGATGCAGTGTTTACCCCTATGGGAAAGGTTCCAACGGCTAATGAAATGTCTTACATTTAAGGAAGTGATTTACATGTTTTGATATGTTTATTCTCATTCAATGCTAAGGTGTGTGCCGAATGGTAAATGCGTTTAGGCTGATGGATTAGACCCACAGGGATGATGGAGTAAACCGGGTTGTGCCCTTTTATTACAGGTGTGCCCCTATGCTGGCCTGACGAGTTATTCCAGGCCCCTGGCTACGCCCCAAGTTTGTGAGCTGCAGTACGGATTTCTTACAGGTGCTCCTGTCTAATATGTGCTGTGATGCTCTGTTGTACTTCCCTTACAGAGGTGGGGATTGGCGTTATAACGCATGAGATGTATTTATGCATAATGTTGGATTTTGTAATTACAGCAACCCCCTAAGGATGAGAGCCCGAATTGGCCCCGCCAGATTGGCTCCAGGTCTAGTGTTTAGTTAACCATCCTTTTTCCTTGCAGTATGGACTATGGACTCAACCCTTTTTGTCCCATGTAAATAATCCCCCTCTGAAGTACTTGGCTCTGGTGCCAGTTGGCGCCTTGTTGTGACTACCACTATTTTGTTCCCTTTTACCTTGCAGGTTGGAGACATCACTAAACTTATTCTTTTTCCAACCAAAGGTGGTGTCGTGACTCTTTTGTGGTGTGATTGGTGTGTCGTCTGTGGGTACTGCGTGAATGCTTCACATGTCCTCGAAGTTTGGCCTGCCCGCTTGATGCCATGCTACCCTTTTCGAGATTTGGGTAACCCCCATTTCTTACAGGACCTATGATCTGAATTGGGCTGCAGAGGACTGGCTATACGGTTAGGTAACATGTAGCTATCGGAGAGCCTGATGTCGCAGTGCACTCAAGAATTCAACCAGACAGTGACCATTTTGTCACTTCTACGCTAGCATAATTTTCTATAAACCTTGTTACGCTCCGTGCCTTTAAGAGCATTAACCAGCAAAGCCAGTTGCAAAGAAACTCGGTTGTCTAATTCAGACCTAGTGTGTATCAGAAAAAGGGACACATTTCACAAGAACTCAAGTCTGTTCCTTAGAATAGGGCTCTCAAACCTTATCTGTAGTGAGTTACAGCTGGCCAGGGAAACTCCTCATGAGCTATTGAAGGTGAAGCCACTCGCTTAGCGTTACCAGACACCCCCAAGCCCAGCTTCATTGACTTTAAACCTAATGTCCATAGAGCCGGATACTATGGTTTGAACAAAATACTTTGACTAGGTGCACTGACAGGACAGCCAAGTGTGTCAGTAAGAGTATAGGCTTTGGGGGTGTATGAACATGTGTGCATATGAATGGGATAAATGTGCACGGGTGACTAAGGGCCTATTTCCTATGTACTTTTGGCACTGGAATACCTTTTGTCATATGTGGTACAGTTACATGTAAAATACAAACATATAACCATTTTTTTAAATGGGAGAAATTGAAAGTGCAAAAAACATTCTGCAACAATGTCCATGATATAGAACACTTTTTTCTCTTCTTTAAATTTCTCCCACTTGCAATAATGCAATAATGGCTGTATTTTTCAGTTCTAACTATGGCACAGTGTGTACCTGCCACTGGGGGCAAGATGCCTGCAGTGTGTAAAGGGGACACTTTGAAATGGAAGAAAATTAAACTAAAGAGTAAACTTTGTTTGTATGGATTTCATAAAACTCATCATTTACATTCAATCCCATTTCCAAGTGTCCCATTTACAAACACTAGGCATTTTGCTTCCAGGGGCCTGTAAACAAGGTGCCATATTTATCACAGAAAAATAGTAATTTATGTGCAATTAATCTGCAGCTGACTGGTAAGCTGTGGAAAGGCTTTGAACAGATTGCCTCTTAGTCGCGGACCTCTCAGTGATCTGCGGGCACCACGCTCAGGATTGGAGAAGCTGTAGCTGCGTGGCTCGAACTTGGAGCTGACTCGCCCTGTGGTTGGACCCACTACACTCTGGTTTGCAGGAAACAAATTGTTTGGCCCAGTTGGAGATCTCCGGTGCGTGCCTCTAGTCTGTTGGCGCATACTCGCTTTGGTTTGGCAGGCTTGCCGGTATGGGCCTATCGGAGAGGACTGGGAAGACACTGGGTCAATTGAAGACCTGCAGTGTCTGCCTAGAAGAGGTAGTCTAAAGCAATGCAAAAACATATTTGATCCACAGCTTTCCCCTTATGGATACGGGATCAAAGAAAGGAACGCTGGCAATTATATGGGTGAGCTCTCTAGAATGATATTGCAGCACTATTGCATGCCACCAAAGAAACCGCCACAAAAATGTTACCTGCCTTTTTCAGTGGCCCTACAGTACCCCGCTGCCCGAGACAACAGACCGTAGTGGGCTCAATCCAGGCCCTCATTCGGAAATGGTCCTTACTAAAACAATTTTTGCCGAGTCTCTCTACCTTTAAAACAGAACTACAAGAAGAGCTTGGTACATACTTTGCAAAAGGTCTTGAAAAGTTAGATCAAAGTTATGCTCCAAAGCTAGATAGACTAAAGACCGATATTGACTATCTTGGCATAGAAAATGAAGCTACTAAGTTGAAAGGTAAACCAGTTTTCCATGAAAGGATGTCTTGCTGCATAAAAATACAGTCTGAGACCCTACTCCCCAGGAAACTGCATTTGATGTTACTACATAAGCATCATAAACGAGGGCATAGGCTTGGAAGCTTTTCTTGCTAGTCTTTTTGCCCGTATTACATAAGACCCACAGGCAACTTTAAACCATGAGAGAGACCACAAATTTGGTAGTAGACGAATAAGAGAAATGATGAAGGCCCAAGATGTTTTGGGGAAATTCTTTAGCTTTTAAACTAAAGAACATATCCATCAAGCAGCCACAGGATTGGATCGTGTCACCATCCTGGACTGTAAATGTGAAATTTATCAGGATATTGCTCAAGCAACTCTCGCACGAAAACTAGCTTACAGGCCAATTATAGACCGATTGCGACAAGACATCGTGAAGTACTGTTGGTCATTTCAGTTTGTCCTCTCCTTTGGTAGGGCAAAAGCCAATATTTTACATACTAATATCAAGCTGTACAACTCTTGAATGCTGAGATGAGGATGGCTGAAATGGAAGCTGATCATGATATATCTTCAGACTATAAACATACATATGCCTGGGAGTGACAGCGTAGTTGATGACCATGACAAAACACTGTCCAACTTAGACACCCAACAGTTTATTGTTTAACTTGTAAGCCCTCTACTGTGCTGACACCGGAGATTTATATACATTAAGCTTTTATGCAGTAAGGGTGTGTTCCATCACCGAACCTGATTTTATTCTCTGGGAACGTCGTTCATTCTATCTAATTTTACATTCTCAGTGGGATAAACTGGTACATGGGAGACTGAAGACAAATACTTTATGATTAATTAAAATCTTCACAATAATAAGAGACATTGCAATATCTAATAAGTACCTTAAAAGAGCGATGTGTTTAAAGAAACAAGTTCACTTTCACATAGTACAAAAAAAGGAAAAGGAGAAGCGGTAATGTGAAAAATCAGCTCCAAGGAACCGATGTTGTAGCAGCAAATTCAACCACCTGGTCGATACCACCTTGTGCAAAACGAAGGAGCAAACTGCTAGGTTAGACCTGTAGTACAGATATTCTTACAACTTTTCAAGCTCAAGCCTAAGTGCAACATGCCTAGGGTGTGAAAGCTCAACCAACCTAGGTGCGGCGAGCTAGAAGTGGGAAGGCTCAACCAGTGCCTTTTCTACAACTCTATTCAGTGTCACGTAGTACTTGTCTACGGTAGAAGTAAAGTGCAGCGTTACTTCCAAAGTGCAGGTGATATAGCTACATGTTAAGTTCCGCCTCCAATTTCATATCTGCTAATGTGACATAGAAAAGGGAAGAGATGCAATATTAAACCTGAGATGCAGGTGAATGAATGAGTGAACGAAGAATTTATAGAGTGCCTGGTTACTCCGGATGGAGTGTGCCTGCTCTAAGCAGTAGCGTCTTGTCAAAGTCAGGAAGAGGTGGGCTTCTTGCTCTGTTTAAAGAGCCACGTCTTCAGATATCTGGGGAAACTTGCTTCCGACTGTTCGAATCTTAGATTGAGTGGCACAGAGTTCCACTACGTGGCTATATGAAGACCAAAGGAGAAACTTCCCAGTCGTGTCCGGCGTACTCTGGGAATTACTGCCAGTGCTGCTCTCCAGATCGGAGTGCTCTGGAGGGAGTGTAGGCATTGACCGGGGAAAGCGATAACTGGGACCCCTCATGTACATTATCCTGTGCGTGAAACAGAACTTTGAAAGAGATTCTGTGTTTGACTGAAGACAATCAAGTAAAACCAAACCTGACTTGATGGAGGTCCATTTTGGAATTCTTAATAGCATCCGGGCTGCTGCGTTTTGTACTCTTTGAGTGATGTAATAGTGTAGGAAGGGGGAGTCTCTAGTTGGCGCAGTGCAACACTAGCGACAAGCAGGGACTCTCCTCTTCCTCGTCAGGGCTGAGGGTTACCTTCCAGACAACCTTTGCTTACCCTCTAGGTAGTGTGGCTTAAGCAGTCGCAGGCTAATCTTTGGGGCATATAGGTTAAACACTTGCAATAGTACACCTTTACAACCAACCCACCACACAACGAGACCAGACTGTATTCTGTAAAAATATATATCTTTATATAGATTTTAAGCAGGCTTGTGAATACAGTCAATATACTTTATGAAACGGTTGCAGATTACTTAATTCGGGTTACCACAGTTCTTATGCAGTTCTCTTGAGGCCCGTAGGCCGGTGTTAACCAAAGTTCTTTGTGGAGCCGGCGGCTTCCAGGGGATCTGTCCCACGTCGCGTTGCCTTCCCGGGATCGCTGATCGTTGCGGCTCTTCAGCCGAGCAGGTCACTGGTCATCCGGGGCAGCGGTGTTCTGTGGCAGCAGGGTCCTCTCCTCGTCGTTCGCTCCGACCCTGGAGACGGCGGCTGTGCGGCGGTGACAAGTGGCAGTACGGTCCCCAAGTGCAGGACGTACCCAGCCAAATGTCGGTGCAGCTGTGGGCTCACAGCTGGGCTGTCGGGCAGGCTACCGACCTTGCGGATTCTCGTAGGGCAACTGCCCGTCTTTGCAGGTGAGTGACTGCTCGCTATGCAGTCACCTCGAGAGCTCGGACCGGACGGGTCCTCCTTCACTTTGCTCTCGGGCTCCCGGTGCAGTTGCGGTCACGGTGTTCGGGCCAGCGGCGGCTGGTCCTTACTTTGCTCTCGCTGTTGCTTTGGGCCCCGGTCACGGTGGTCGGGAGGATGTTGATGCCTTAGAGGAGATTCCTCTGTCGATACTGCGGCGATGGTCAGCACCCGCAGTCGCTTTCTTCCAAGGGGGTAGCGTCCACTGGTCCTGGGACGCTGGTCAGGGGGCAAGTTCAGTTGCAAGCCCTTGGAGATCTCTTCAGCAGAGTTTGGCACAAAGTAAAGCAAAAGTCTTCTCGTAGTCTTTTCTCTTGTCCCTCCTTCGGCAGCAAGGCACCAGACACAGGCAAGAGTCAGCACCCTTCCTTGTCTCTCACGGTCCTTCTCGTCGGGCAGAGTCCTTCTGTGGCCCAAACCGGATCTAATTTTCAAGGAGCAGGGCTCCTTCTTTTATAGGCCAATTCTTTTGTTCTCGCAGGCCAGGGGGGCCTTTGCATAGCCACTCTCAGTCCTTGAGTAACCTGGAGGGTGTACTCCGGCTTCTGCTTTCAGTGTGAGGGGCAGGCGCATCAGACGCCCCACAGGGGGTGGAGCCAGCTTTGTGTGGACAGGGGCGGCCAGAGTACCTTGTTGATGGGGGCTTCGCCCTTCCTGGGCCAGGTGCCGGCAGAGTCATCCGCCGCTCCCCAGGAGGGTGGAGCCAGCATTGTGGTGGCCGAGCACAGCTACAGTTCGAGTCAAGAGGCACTCCTACCTCCCACTAAGGTGTAATCTGCACATTCACCACCTGTCATCCCTCCAGCCCTGTCACTCACACATCCCAGACAGTCAGATACACATACCAGCAGAGGCGGGCTGAAATGGTTAAGCAAGCAAATGCTAACTTTCTAAAAGTAGCATTTGCAAACCCAGGATACTAAAATAAACTTGACTACAAGAAATATTTTATCATCCTGAGTTCAGGCATACTAAACATGACTCGCTACCATGCTCCTTGAGCCTGCGGGAATTATAGGGTGTAATAATTCTCGCAGCTCAGTCTGGCCTAATGGAGCAGGTAGCCTTCAATAGTGAACTACGGTCTTGGTGGTAAGTCACTACTAGGACATGCCACACACATCAGGGCTTGTCCTACCTTACACCTACAACGCACCCTGCCCGCAGGCCTACCATAGGGGTGACTAATATGTAGTCAAGGGAAGGTTCAGGGGCTGGCAAGTGGGTGCACTTGCCCAGCTAGCGTGACAGTACGAGACCGCACGCGGGTTCTGCGGTCGCAGTTCCCAGACACGACTTTACGGCTGCTTCGGTGGGTGGCGCAACCAGCGCTGCAGGCCCACCAGCAGTATTGGCATCTACAAGCCCCGGCACTCTCTAGTGCGCGTTACTAGGGACTGACAGTAAATCCAGTGCACCAATCATGGATACCAATCGTATGTACAATTTTTTAGTAGGGAGCACTTGCACTGTGACACGGATCAGCCGTGGCGCAGTGCCCTGAGTATCGGAAAACCGGCAAAACATCGGAGGCACATCAGCAAAAAGTGGAAGGGAGACTCACGCCAAGGTGCCAGGTCTAACAAATAGTGTTTAACCCCTCCCCTGCTGATGACGGAGCGGTTCCGTCATGGCCCGTCCGCCGCGCCTGCGCAGCGTTGATTTCGCGCCTGCACGGCCGTTCTAATGAGCGGGGCGGGTCATGACGGAACCGCTCCGTCACCAGCACAGCTCAACCGCGGCTGGTGACGGAGCGGTTCTGTCACCAGCATGCGGCCGCCTCACCCCGTTAGCGCTGCGGCAGCGAAAGGGTTAAAAGTAAGGCCCATGTGGAAGATGCCTTATTGGAAATAGTCCCAAAGTTTTGGCAGTGAATGGGATAACAGCATTTCAAGTTTAATCCAGAGTGTAAAGTGCCATGATATGGCTGATTCCAACCAGTGAATTCTAGTAGTAGGTGTTATGGTGGGTGGCTGATTTCAAGGTGATTGACCCCCTTGATAAGTGCAGTTGATGCTTACATCATGCTTTTAGAGTTGATTCTAGTGGGATGCAATTTTTGCATCCACAAAAAAAATGGTAGAGTCTAAGAATTGTCATTATGCTTGGCACATGGTGCATTGTCATGATCCATTGAAGTTGGTTCGGGATCAACTTCAATATGTGATAACCCACATACACTGCACTGTGACATGTCATTCTATAGATTGTTCTTTTAGTATTTACAATTGTTGTTAATGTTTTTTTCTTCCTTGGGTATTGTTTGGAGGTGTTAGATGCACATATTAAGCTGAATGTTCATACTACTGGCAACATCGCAAGAGCGAACACAGATGTAGCTAGAGCTCTAAGGTACATTAGTTTTGTAGACTTACTTGGGCTACCGTTCCTTCTTTCTTCTACCCCCATACAACCCATAATTTGGAATTCTATTTTCATTTAATGCTAATGGCCTTAACTCCCCTAGTAAGTGCACCAAGTTCGGCAAAATATTTGAGGGTGGTATGATATAGTTGTACTAGAGGAAACGCACCTTCTATTTGTGGAAGACCACTGAGCGCAAGCACAAACTATATCCCATCTCGTTTCGAGCATCCGCAAACACAAAACATAATGGGAGGCCCTCTTATTTATTTTTTTCTTCATAGAGCACTAGATTTTAGACCTATAAAATATAAAGCCAACAAAGCTGGCAGATATGTAATGGTCGCTGGCATACTACAGGGTAGGCCTGTAACTGTAGTGATGTTAAGCGCTCCCAATACTCTGCAAGATTAATTCTTGATTTTTTTTATTTTTATTTTAGAGACTGTAGGGGAGTTTGCTATGGGAGGGCATCGTAATTGCTGTGGAATTTAATGGTGTCTTTGATCCCTCTTTTGATAGGTTCACTCAGACTTTTATATCTCAAGAAGTGTTTCTAAAAAGAAAAATATTTAAACCTGCTCTAAAAGATCTTGGTCTTCAAGTCCTATGACTGGAACGCTTTAGAGATGCTCGAAGCTACACTTTTTTCCTGCATGTACACGTCGTATTTCATGATCGATTATTTGATATAGTAATGATCTTAGGCAATCTGTGTAAGGCATCATGATACCTTCGATTTCTCCTTTCGGAACTATGCCCACAGGAACTGTCGGGTGTTGACCGCTGTAGAGCTGGGAGATAGATCTTTCATCCTATTTGGATTAGATAACCAGCATTAAATAACCTTTCATTCTTGACAACCCTCGCAACACTATGTGGACCAGTATTTAGGATGCTTTCAAAGCTACTATCTTAGGTAGATGCTCTTAGGTAGATGCTTTAGAGCCGTGGCTGGTATCCATAGAGACAAGCAGAATGTGCCATACTGATCGACTAGCTTGCCAGTAGGCTGACAATAAGGCGAACCCAACTACGCTGTTGCCGAGGCAAGTGAGAGGGAAACTGAATGCCATCGACACAAACCAGGCTGATTAAATCCTTTTGAAACCTTAAAAGAAATCTCTTATGACTGGAGAAATAAAGTTGGAATTCACCTGGTTTAACAACTTCGCCAAATCAGGAATGGAACTATATAGGAGATATCAGACTCAGGAAAATTAAGCGCCTTCTGTTTGTTCTGCAAAGGCCTTTACACCTGAGACTCCCTGCTCTAGTTCCACCAGTTGACCTATATACAGACCATTGCATTACCCTGTAGAGTCCAGGTTAGAGAAACAACTGTGAAGCTACCAAGTTAAAGCTGCCTATAAGGCCCATAACTTCTTATGGCCCCAGACCCGATTATTTTAATTCCCACTTCTAGAAAGCATTCTTTGGCACACCAATCTCTCATTTAACACAATTCTTAAATCGCACATGAGTAGGTCTGGTTGTGAAATTCTGCTCTCATAGTTTTTCTCACCCCACGCTCCGTGTAGGTCGCAAAGTTCTGACTAACTCTGCAGAGCAGATTTTTTCTTCTACTGCGGCTCGCCATTGCTAAGTTGGCGGGCGCAAGCGAGGAAAATCTTACTCCAGACCATCTCCCGGGAAGCTTTCTCAAAGTGTGCAGTCGTAGCTGGTCGCTCCCGCTCGGGTTGGGAAACCTGCTGCTCGAGTGGAACATCACATCGAGTTGCAGAAAGAAGCAGCTCCCTCTTGCGCTGCTCGTGTTGCCATTCTCACTGGTTTTATAGTGCAGGAAAAACACCCCAGGCTAAAAGTCAGCGTGGTGTGTCGCACTACGCTGCTTGCGGAACTCCGCGTGCTGTGGCGGAGTTTTTTGGTCACTATGCGGAACTCCATGAACTTTGCCCAGGCCTACATTTTCACTAACAATGGCAGACTGCCAAATATCCCTCATACTACAACTAGATACTAAAACTAGATATATACACTACCCAGTGTGCTTCAGATAGGCCTGTAGCCCTACTTAATTTGGGTGCTAAAATATATTCAACGTTTTTACCACATGTTGAGAAACGCTCCTCCCTGGACTGTTTCCTCTGGATTAATCAATTTTTATTAAAGGATGGCAAACACAAGATGATGATCGGAGAATCATCCAGCTGATTGATGAAGTAAATAAGTGACCTGTATGCTATGTCAATGGGCCATCTCATCAGGCAGGTCATCTTCTGGACCCAGTATTCACTAACATACAGGAAGTTAAAATTGTTACCCCTAGCCCCCTTACCTGGACCGACCATTTCCCAGTCTTTATCTCGATTGAGACCTTAGTCGGCCGCAGGGATGCGCCTCCCCCTCTACGGTTGAGACGCCCGTGGAATAAATTGGATAATGGCTTGTTTGAAACCAGATTGAAAGCATTATGCCCAGTCTGGCCTAGCAATATCGATGAGGCCGACATAACCTATAGGGAATGGATAGATGAGTCGCTTGACTATTTTATCCCTATCAGACAATCGAGGCCCAAGCGTGTGCAATCTCACCCATGGTACTCGGAGGCCCTTGCAGATAAAAAAAAGGCACTGCAAGATATTGGAGCGTACTTGGAGACGATCATACGGTCATGTGGCTAAAACCAATTTTAGATCTGCCACTAAAGACTACCATAAACTTATCAAATCATCTAAAGCGAAGTACTACTCTGACCTGATCAACTCCAGTACCAACCGCTCCAAAACTATCTTTACATTGGTGAAGGATCTGACTAAGGCTCCGGAAGGCCCAGGTAATCTGATAGCATCTGATGCCCAGTGCGAAGAGCTATCATGTTTCTTCCTGGACAAAATAAAAGGGATTTATAACTCTCTACATCCGGATGGCCATACTATGGCTTCTGGCCCCACCTATCGAACTGATAGAGATGGAATCCCTGGCTGCCAGGGTTAAGTCTGGTTCCCCGGATAACCCTGTGAAACCTGATCTGTTTAGAGTCTGCCAGGAGTCCATTATTTTACGGGAGGGACTTATGCTGATTAATAACTCTCTTCAGTCAGCAGTCGTCCTCAAATCATGGAAACATGCTAAGGTGGTTCCCCTCCTAAAAAAGCCAACGCTAGGCCGGAGAGCTATCAACCAATTTCCCTTCTTCCATACCTTGCCAAGATCACGGAAGCTCACGTGAATTCCATTCTGACCACTCATCTGGAATCCAATGGAGTCCTGGATGAGTCTCAGAATGGTTTCCGTGCCAAACACAGTACGGAATCGGCTTTGTCGGTCACGGAATATTTAAGGGAGGTGCAGGGCGAGACCTCGTTTGTGATTCTGCTGGACTTGAGTGCGGCCTTTGACACGGTCTCCCACAGGACCTTGTTATCAGACCGTTCCTTCCAGGAGCATGCCCCGCCGTTCTCGTCCAGCAGGCACTCGGTGGAGTGTGGGGTCCCGCAGGGCTCTGCACTCAGCCCCACATTGTTTAATGTGTATGTCCGCCCCCTGGCAGTGCTGGCACGAGAGTGTGGAATTAGGCTGGTATCGTATGCTGACGAAACTCAGCTTGTCTTCACTATCTCTAGGGACATCGAGCTAGACCAAATCAAATTCCAGGAGGACATCTTGGCTATCTCTAACTGGCTGTCCCAGAACTGTCTCCAGTTAAACTCCTCCACTGGTGGCCCTCCACATTAGGACCTCCACCTATTCCTAAGGAGGTAGTAAAAAATCTGGGTGTGATGCTGGACAGCTCACTCTCTTTAGAGTCTCAGGCCAAAAAGGTGGCGGGCACCTGCTTCGGCCGCTTGCGCGCTCTTAAACCTATTCTTGGCTTTTTTGAGCCTCCCACTCGTCAGGTCATAGTCCTTATGCAATGTCCTTATGCTGCGCTATAACCTGACGGGGATTAATAGACTACAGAGAGCTCAGAATGCGGCTGCCTGTACTTTGTTTGCCCTGCCTAAAACCTGCCATATCTCCTAGATTCTTAGTCGCTTGCACTGGTTGCCTATAAAACAACGCATCCAATTTAAGACTATGCATCACTCACAGAATCCTATATGGCTCTGGTCCACGAATTCTGCAGGGACTGTGTACCTTTTATGGCCCCATGCGCACTCTCCGTTCAGCGGACCTATCCCTTGCTGGTTCTATCAAAATTCTGAAAAGTAGAGCTGGTGGTCGCTCTTTCAGGTACCTTGCCCCGAAGCTATGGAACTCGATCCCTCTAAAAGCTCGGGCTACCACGAATCACATGTCCTTCAGAAAACAGATTAAAACTTGGCTGTTCTTCTCTATCTAGCTCTGCTCACTGGCCGCCTTTCTGTATTTTTCGTTATGTCCATAAGCGCTGGGACACCCCGTTGCTGGGGTAGCCATGCGCTATACAGGCATAATTAACATAACATATGTTGGTGTTGCTTGATGGCAGGATACTACTCCCCAAGAGCCAGAGTTCAGATGAATGGGAAATGCTCTGAATATTTTTGTTTGTACAGGGGGACAAAATAGGGCAGCCCTCTTCACTTTATATTCACCTTGAGAATTGAACCTCTGACTCCCAAAGTATGAGCAGATGGTGAGATAAAAGGCATTCCTTTTGCCAGTGAAGACCACAAGATCACACCGTCTGCAGATGATATACTATTATCGTTGATATCCGTTACCACTTTCTTACAATGCAAGTTATAGCTGTTAAAGGAGTTTGAGGTAGTATCTGGATTTAAGGTTACTACAAATAAATCTTAGAAGCTCAACCTTTTTTTGCCTTCTGATAGGTTTGATCAAACCCATCAGCCTCTACTTCGCTGGTCCTGGAAACACATCAACTTCTTGAGAAACTGCTTACATCCGACCGTATGTGAAGAATAGTGGGGATGGTCCCCACTACTTCTATCTTGCCTGGGCAGAATCCACAAAGCATGAGAATACCCCTGAGGATCCTCTCACCTTTTCAAGCATTGCCAATTGGGTTACCTCAGTCCTTCCTTCAGGAAAATGAGTCTTTGACAATTCGCTTAATTTGGAAGGTAAGATGGATGAGACTGAACCACAAACTTCTGCATCTTCTCTCTCCCCCACCCCACGCACTCCACTACCCCCACAAAAAAAATTGGTGGGTGGTCGGGCTTCCTCAGATTTTTTTTTTCCACTTTATTACAAGGCACAAAGTGGAAAGCCATAGCAGACTAGTTGTGGAGAATATCAGTTGTGGGCCGGTGTTTCCTTTGCCCTCCTGCTACTATACGTCACAACCCAACTTTCGCTCTGGCTCTACACCCGGGAGCCTTTAATAGTTGGAGTGATGGGGTATGCTTAATGATTTGAGATATGTTTAGAAACAGTAATACCCTGTTGTGCAAAGCATGCAAACAAAAATTCTATATTAACGAGCAGGGACATTTCTATTATACACAACTCTGGCTTTAGCTATGACACCCAGCCATACATGATGTCGACTCTAGGGACCTATCCTCATAAAAATTTGGGAAATCTGCTGGTGATTCCAGTGGTTGCATTACTAGTCTTTTTAATCTGCTACTGAAAAGAATAATCGTGCACCCCCATTCACTATGTTTATGCTGGTCTAAACTACTGTAATTCGAGATAACAGACTTTCATTGGGATACCCTGTGGCGAGATACACTATGAGAATATTTACTTGTATCAGACAGAGAAGCTCCTTATAAAGTAGCCTGTGATTGGTTTTCCTACCCCCACCAAACTAGCGAAAATGTTCCTGGAGGCTAGTGCATTACATTGGAGGGAGCGTGGACCTTTTGTTTGTGGCATGTGTAGCATTAGATATACATGATAGGCATAATCTTGCCATCTGGTATTGGGCTTGGACGTATGCAACTTGTTTCCTTAGTCTTTGAGTCACAAGTTATGGGGACTCCACCTATTACTGGTAATGCCCATTAACATCGGCTCCATTGTTCAATTGTTTCTTTCCACTGTCTGGTTTGGAGGTGCATCATGCGAGCTCCAGGTCTACACCTTCCGTAGTTCATCACCAGCACCTCTCGTTCTTCCACCCTGATTTGCATAAGCAATGTTCTTTATGCTTTGACAACTGTAATTCCTGTTGACCAAGTTCCTTTAATCGACCCCTTCAAGGCACTCACCCATTCCCGTGGTCTTCTCATAATTTCCCACTAAGAATGCAGACTCCATGATAGAAGAACCCCTTTCCAGTACTGTCCAGTTTCACAGGAAATACTACTGTCCAGGTCTGTAACTCGTGTCTTTCACCGGACCACAATGAGGCAGTCTGTACCACCTGTCTCTCCTTCTGACGTAAAGACGCCCCTGTACTGATACGATTGGCACCTAGCTAGTCGTACCATGGTGCACCGTCAACACAACACTCCAGGTCTCTTCAGTTACCTACTCATCGGCAGGAAGCTGCAGCCGGAGACTTCAGTCAACAAGGCCCTTTTGCTTCAGCCCAGAAGTGGGCTTTCACTTGAACTCTTGAGGCAGTGGAACTGCATCTCGTCCATCAGAAGACGTAGAATAAGTACGAAACCCACAGAATTTCTCACCCATTAGCGGGGATCAGTGGTTTCTTTCTATCAGGCAAGGCTTCTGCTTGGAACTCCCTTCCACCCTCACCAAATATCTCACCCTGCAGACATATCCTCTCCCAGGAACACCATGCCTATTTCAGGAGGAAGTAGGGTCAACCATTTGTAAAGGGGCCTTAGAATCTGTGCTGCTCCCGCAATAGAGCAGTAGTGTCATTTTTAGGTCGAGCTGATGTGGCATTCATGCGAAGCATGAATGCATCAGCTCGACAACTTATGTTGCCGATATTTAGGAGAGTGGACAGCTACCAGACGCGCGCTTTGACGAGGTCGGATTTCACCTCGGGAGCGAGCGTCTGGTAGCTGCGCATGCGCGGTGCAAATCCCTTGCTCACACACAGACACAGGCAGCCCCCACCCCTCTGCATGCATGCACGCACGCTCGCGCACACACACACACACAGGCGCGCGCATGCACACGCAGGCATACGGCACACATACAGGCACACTAGCCCCTACCTCGCATTCTCTCTCAATCACACACAGTCACGCATGCGCACACACATTCCCTCACGCACACACACACACACGCGCGCACACTCTTCCCCCCCCCCCACACCCTCCTTCCCCCCCCCCCCCCCCCCCCCCAGGCATACACACAGGCACGCACGCACTTCACATCAGCCCTGGGCCCCACTCACCGACTGCGCTCCGCAGGGGGGGGTCCTCTCGTGCTCCGCGTCTCGTCTCTTCTCCTCTCCTCTCCTGAATCGGGGCTCACTCAGGTCAGAGGAGCCTCGCAACAGGCGCCACACTCTTCCTTCTCCCCGGCCCCCTCCTGGGGACCCGGGCTACCTCGGACCGGCAGGGCGCTCCATGCGCCGGCATGCCTGTTCACGGACCTCGGGAGGCGGGACTTCCGGTCGGCCGCGAGCGGATTGGCCGGCCAAGAGCTTCCGGGTCGCGCGGGCAGCACCGATTTGTATTTCTTCATCAAGTTTCACTTAAATAGGAAAATGCCTTCAATCTTGTTAAAGACGTTGGCCATTTCACGCTTATTTTTTTTAAAGGGTTGGCTTGCACCACAATTACATTCAATTTACTAACTCCGCTGTAAGTTATGCCTTGGTTTGTTTTGTAAACCATTTTATTAGATTTTTCATATTCAGACACTTTACAACATCATTTGCGATTGTTTAACTTTTAGTGTGTTACATTGCCATTATATAGTATCAATAATAAGGTGACTAATTGTCCAGGTGTGCATTGTCCAGCGCGCACAACATGTGTTCTTAATGGCTGCTTAGGTCTTATAGTGAGTGGTCTGCTTGGTTCTTGGGTTTTATTAGTGTGCCCCTGCTGTTCTTGTGTCAAATCAGAAGAAATCCGTTTCAATAAACTAACTGGTGGTACAAGTCAGGGGATGGGGCTAGGAATTAGGTTTTCCGGGGCTTATGGCAGCACGTAGGTATCACTAGTCTAAGTATCACCAGGTGTGCCTCTCTCACCGGGTCAAACATGGAGCTTCAGTAGGGGTAGAGGGGACCAGGGGGACAGGACCCGCTCGAGCGTCTCTTGTGGGCCGCCTGAGTAGCTCTTGCGAGATGAGTTATTAAATGATATACTGTCGGCTATGACTCTGTTTTCAGGTACTATTGAGATGTTTGCTCGCACAATGCAGAAGGCATCTTTTGTTGTCTAATAGATATATTGCACTTTTTTTATTATACAAATACTGTCTGTGGGTTGAATCTCTTGCAAAATCTATTGCCTGTTTACAGCAATGTTGGATATACATTAATTTCCGGATCGGAGTCACGGTTCTTTTAAATTATATTGTTCTTAATATTATCATGTCTTAAGTGATTGTAACTGATTTTAATTAATCAAACAATAAATGCATACTTGCAAAGGCCAGAGCGCGCACACACTGTGACACGGATTAGCAGTGTCACCGGGCTCAAACTCCTAATAGCAGCAAAAAATTGTTTTCAGAAAAAGATGGAAAATATGTGTGCCATGCAGAAAAATCAAATTTGCTATGCGGGCCCAACGTACTTTAATATGTAAATGCATTTTTTAATTAAGTTATATGCATTTCGAAATGGAGACTTGATATCCTGGCGATTTTTACAGACAGTGTCTTTATTATTCCTGGCCTCCCGTGAGGACTCAAACCCCCTTCAGTGCATTGGACCCTCCAGACCATCAAACATAGGATGTCAACAGCTCCGTGCGTCAGCCCTGGGACCCGGAGATAAACAAATTCACATTCGAGACCCTGGCTCACCTGAGAGGGTTCTGGAAGGGGGAGGGGCTTCTTGTTCCCCAGATAGCAGCGGTAGGCCAGCTCAGCGGAGGAAGATGTGCCCCTCTGCACGCGCTGACTCCTGGCGCAGTCTCGAGTGTCCTAATGCCCCAATTATCAGCTTATTGTTTTACAGTAGCTGAGAAAAACCTTTTAATATTGCCAAAGGACACGGTGCAGCAGAGAGTGCGCAACAGAGGTTTATACATTTCATTCGAAAACAGTGCTGGGCCGACAGGATAAGCGCCAGGGTGGACAAACACTTGGTTTATTAAGGATTTCGCTCCTCCTAACCTCTCGCTGCCCTCCAGAGGCGACGGGACCTCAGGGCGTCCCCGCGGATTAGCAAACTCCCACTGCGCGCCAAAACTTTGAAAGCAGCAAAAATAACCAGGTTTCACGTTCCTTGTTAGCTGGCTGACAGGCAGCTGAGGGTGCTAATTCTGAAGGGGCTAACAACCGCGCTAGGGTCCTATCTGGCACGTGCCCTACAGGGCAGTTATATGTGGCACTGCTGAGAGCCGAGCCACAGAGATGCTTATCTGCGGATGACACTGATGAGGAGTACCTCAGAGGAAATGAAGAATGGACTCTCCCACCCACTCACTGACTCTCCCACCCACTCACTGACTCTCCCACCCACTCACTGACTCTCCCACCCACGCACTGACTCTCCCACCCGCCCACTGACTCTCCCACCCGCCCACTGACTCTCCCACCCGCCCACTGACTCTCCCACCCGCCCACTGACTCTCCCACCCGCCCACTGACTCTCCCACCCGCCCACTGACTCTCCCACCCGCCCACTGACTCTCCCACCCGCCCACTGACTCTCCCACCCGCCCACTGACTCTCCCACCCGCCCACTGACTCTCCCACCCGCCCACTGACTCTCCCACCCGCCCACTGACTCTCCCACCCGCCCACTGACTCTCCCACCCGCCCACTGACTCTCCCACCCGCCCACTGACTCTCCCACCCGCCCACTGACTCTCCCACCCGCCCACTGACTCTCCCACCCGCCCACTGACTCTCCCACCCGCCCACTGACTCTCCCACCCGCCCACTGACTCTCCCACCCGCTCACTGACTCTCCCACCCGCTCACTGACTCTCCCACCCGCTCACTGACTCTCCCACCCGCTCACTGACTCTCCCACCCGCTCACTGACTCTCCCACCCGCTCACTGACTCTCCCACCCGCTCACTGACTCTCCCACCCGCTCACTGACTCTCCCACCCGCTCACTGACTCTCCCACCCGCTCACTGACTCTCCCACCCGCTCACTGACTCTCCCACCCGCTCACTGACTCTCCCACCCGCTCACTGACTCTCCCACCCGCTCACTGACTCTCCCACCCGCTCACTGACTCTCCCACCCGCTCACTGACTCTCCCACCCGCTCACTGACTCTCCCACCCGCTCACTGACTCTCCCACCCGCTCACTGACTCTCCCACCCGCCCACTGACTCATTCTCCCCCCCACCCACTCACTGACTCTCCCCCCCACCCACTCACTGACTCTCCCCCCCACCCACTCACTGACTCTCCCCCCCACCCACTCACTGACTCTCCCCCCCACCCACTCACTGACTCTCCCCCCCACCCACTCACTGACTCTCCCGCCCGCTCACTGACTCTCCCGCCCGCTCACTGACTCTCCCGCCCGCTCACTGACTCTCCCGCCCGCTCACTGACTCTCCCGCCCGCTCACTGACTCTCCCGCCCGCTCACTGACTCTCCCACCCGCTCACTGACTCTCCCACCCGCTCACTGACTCTCCCACCCGCTCACTGACTCTCCCACCCGCTCACTGACTCTCCCACCCGCTCACTGACTCTCCCACCCGCTCACTGACTCTCCCACCCGCTCACTGACTCTCCCACCCGCTCACTGACTCTCCCACCCGCTCACTGACTCTCCCACCCGCTCACTGACTCTCCCACCCGCTCACTGACTCTCCCACCCGCTCACTGACTCTCCCACCCGCTCACTGACTCTCCCACCCGCTCACTGACTCTCCCACCCGCTCACTGACTCTCCCACCCGCTCACTGACTCTCCCACCCGCTCACTGACTCTCCCACCCGCTCACTGACTCTCCCACCCGCTCACTGACTCTCCCACCCGCTCACTGACTCTCCCACCCGCTCACTGACTCTCCCACCCGCTCACTGACTCTCCCACCCGCTCACTGACTCTCCCACCCGCTCACTGACTCTCCCACCCGCTCACTGACTCTCCCACCCGCTCACTGACTCTCCCACCCGCTCACTGACTCTCCCACCCGCTCACTGACTCTCCCACCCGCTCACTGACTCTCCCACCCGCTCACTGACTCTCCCACCCGCTCACTGACTCTCCCACCCGCTCACTGACTCTCCCACCCGCTCACTGACTCTCCCACCCGCTCACTGACTCTCCCACCCGCTCACTGACTCTCCCCCCCGCCCGCTCACTGACTCTCCCTCCCACCCGCTCACTGACTCTCCCTCCCACCCGCTCACTGACTCTCCCTCCCACCCGCTCACTGACTCTCCCTCCCACCCGCTCACTGACTCTCCCTCCCACCCGCTCACTGACTCTCCCTCCCACCCGCTCACTGACTCTCCCTCCCACCCGCTCACTGACTCTCCCACCCGCTCACTGACTCTCCCACCCGCTCACTGACTCTCCCACCCGCTCACTGACTCTCCCACCCGCTCACTGACTCTCCCACCCGCTCACTGACTCTCCCACCCGCCCACTGACTCTCCCACCCGCCCACTGACTCTCCCACCCGCCCACTGACTCATTCTCCCCCCGCCCACTCACTGACTCTCCCCCCGCCCACTCACTGACTCTCCCCCCGCCCACTCACTGACTCTCCCGCCCACTCACTACTGACTCTCCCCCCGCCCACTCACTGATTCTCCCACCCACCCACTGTCACGCTCTCCCACTCTCAACAATACACATATTGCATTACAAATGCAATAGGTGTCACATTTGCGAAAGTATAAGCTATTGGCATTGTAAATAACAATGCTATTAATTTATCCATTTTCAAAACCAACACATAAAAAATATTGTCATTTACAATGCCAATAGCTCAAACTTTCCTAATGCGAGACCTATTGCATTGCAAATGCTTGTTTTACTTTGTCATCTCAAAGAGGATGTGTCCCTTTGACCCATACTCTATCTCAGACCCCTCAACAAATATATCCTGTTATAGCACTCCCTCATGGTGATACTCGAAGATGTCATCCCACTACTTCCGCAAGGCGACTTCATGACCACCCTTGACCTGAAAGATGCCTACTTTCACATCCGTATCCACCCTGCACATCGCCAATACCTCCTGTTTGTGGTCAGCATTACCAGTTCAAAGTTATGCCCTTCGGGGGTCACCACCACCAACAAGGTGTTTACAAAGTGTCTTGCCATGGTGGCTGCTCACCTCAGAAGAAATTGCATCCATTTGTTCTCCTACTCGGACGACTGGCTGATCAAGAGTTCAACTCTACAGCAGTGCTTTGCACACCCCCAGTTCTCCATCAACCTGTTTCACGAACTGGGCTTTACTATTAACCTTAGCAATTCCCACCTTCAGCCCCTTCAGTACCAGCCCTTCTTGGCAGCAGTTCTTTACTCAGTCACTGGGAAAGCCTTTTTCAGCAGTTCACCAACTGACGGTAAGGACGGTCATTTGCCTCTTTGGCATGATGGACTCTTGCATTGCCATAGTTCCCCAGGCCAGGTTACACATGCGCCTGTTGCAGGAGTGCCTCTGTGGATAGTGATCACAAGCGTACGATTGCTAGGAGATCTAGTGTTGATCAGGTGTTGCACTAATCGTTCTGCAGTTGTGGAACAGAACCAATTTGTTACAGGACATGGCATGTCTAGACCCAGTTCTGCAGGTGACCATCACAATGGACTATTCCCTCGCCACATTGGGGAGCACATTTGAAAGATTTGACCATTCAGAGTATGTGGAACCCCTATACACAGGTCCTTCTCATAAACTACCTGGACCTGGTGGCTGTTAAGCTAGCACTAAAGTCTGTCTTCGCTCACTTCAGCACAAGGTAGTTCAAACTCTTTTTATTGGCTCTACAACATAGAAAGTGTACACGTTCTCAATCTAAGCACGCATGCCCTAGGTAGCTATAATTCGAGCCCTCACCAAGCATTGTTAAATTCCCCACATAGTACATTACTCATGACCTCTTCTATGACATCATTGATAATATCACTGCAACATTTGCTGTATAATTATTAATGAGAGAACTGTGTATTGCGGGGGTGATGGTTATAGTTACGGAAGGGCGCAAGTTAGTTTCTTGAGATGAATAGAACTGTAACCGCTAAATTTATGTTTTTTTTATGTGTAAAATCTGAACCCCACTATTATGCCCTAGTAACCTTTTGTTTGTTTTTTTAGTCGATAGATAGGAGGATATTATTGTTACTTTAGCGGTGTGGCAGACAGTCCTCTTTCCAACCATACATCTTATTTGCAGCTATTGGCTGTTGGCCACGTCTCTGCATTGTTACTTTTTCTTTTTTGGCGGGTGGGGGGAATATAAGCCCGTCCTCAAGAATACCTCCATACTTTCCCCTGAAAATAATTGGGATGAAGCCTATGAAGGTATTATAATCGCAGATGCGTAAGCAAACCTAACACCCATCTTTCGATATCAATACATTTTAAGTAGATAAGCAAAATTTTCAAGATGTGATTTCAAAACAAAATTAAGTATTCCGTCCTACCATAATCCCCATCTCTATGCGACTCCCCTTTCTTGCCGGCTGTACCTGCTCCTTTATAGCTAGCCTCAGGGGTGCTAACACTTCTTACATGGCTGTGACCGGTATTTCTGGCTCTGGCTTCTGCTGCTACCTCAGCAGGGCTATCTTCTGCATATGACAGGGGTGTGGAATTTCATAAAATATCTACTATTGGACAGGATGCTTCTTAAATCTACTTGTCCTGTAACAATCCACTTGTCCTTTAGGTACATGTAATGCGGTGACAAATTAGGGCAGCAATCTCATTGTTTAAGAGCTCTGATAACAAAATCTCTGATTATGCCAGGGCTCATACTACAGTAAGGTCTGATTACTAGCAATTCCTTTATTTTGCCACCCTTCTGCAGATCTGTATTTTGGGATTGGAGGTAGCAGTAAGCAATAGTTCCAGGGTAGAAATGCCCTTTCGAGTCTGTGCAAACATACGAACTTGCATGTTTTTTAGAGGTTTTCACCAGCTCTTCTCTAATCTTCTCCCATACCAGGAAAGGTTGGAAATGTTCTCCTTGACAAGGGTAGAAGTAAAACTTCTTCCAGGGTTGGAAAAAGGGGTTGGAGGGAAAGTGAACTTGTAAACGCTCAACAGATTTTTACATGCATATTTGCTAGTGCTAAAATGAGTTAACAAACATTTTCTAGGAGTATGATTTCTAGGCCTACTGTGAATTCATGAAAGCCGTAAATCTGCACTAAAGCAAGCGCGTATACCATGAATGCACCTTGGTGACTTTCATCTAATTGGGTCTCGTGCTAAACAAGATCTTTTGTTTTTATTGAAAGTGTATCTTTCTCTATAGTCTGGCTTCACTTTGATAGAATTTTGCTCTTTCACAAGAAGCATTATGGCACACAAAATAGTGTTCACTGCCTGGAACTGCTGTAAAAGTGTGTGCTTTTTAAGACCAAAAAATATTTTTGTATTTTGCCAATGCATGTTATAATGGAGAGGGCCTGGCATCTCCTACAACAATGTTTTACAAAAACCATGACAAAATAAGACACATTGAAAAAATCCAAAAAGCTGACCACCAATGGCAGAAACATCGGCTTTGCCAATGCTTGTTCATTTTCATGTTTCTCGTAATCTTGTTGAAACTGGTTACACTGACACAGATTTATCATTCTGAATATTTTGGGGAAATACTAGCATGTATCAACACATTTTATTAACTGATGCATCGAAGAAACGGTACCCAGAATTTCACAGTAATTTAGCAAAACTCCTAATTGCATTTGTTTTTAAATTTATATATGTTTTAAAGCAAATAATCAGCATTCTTACTTTCAAGCTTATGCAAATATTTGCATCTTAGCAGAAAGCATTCTGGGAGCATTATACATAGCTTCATATAGTTAAACTTTGCAAACTTGTACACCTTTTATACTGGAGCCACTGTCGGCAGTGCAGTCTCAACTTTAAACATTTCCTCTGAGCACTCGCCCAAAAAAAGGCTTTTGTATTAATGAACCATGAATACAAGTTCGAATAGCATTATCATATGGACACAAATATTACATTAGCAGCATACAATTCCCTTCTGTGATCCAAGATGTGTTACTGTGAACTGGCAGCCAACTTTTTTGTTGTGCAGGGTCCTGGGCCTACTTGTCCCAAGGACAAAATAAACATAAAAACCTGTTGTCGTTGACCCCTTATGTCCTGGGTGTCTGGCTATAAGAATTCCACATCTCTGAGATGGGTGTGTGAGGCAGCCAGACCCTGGGTGGAGTGCTGGAGCAGGAGGCTGCACTGGCTGGGGAGCAGAGTGCGGCGGAGCAGGGCTCTAAGCATCATCCTTGCCAGGAAAAGAGGGGCTCTGGTCAGCATGGTGAAATCCCTGCCCAGAGCGTGATTTATTTGCCAAAAAGGATCCACCATGTTTGAATGGTGCATCTTCTGACAACATGGCATTTTCACAGATTGTGAGTGATGCAGACTATACAGTTGAACTTTTCAAACATCTATTATTTTTTTAGATACCGTTTCATACAAGATGGATAGTGCAACTCACGTTTTTGTTAATTATAAATTTTTCATATTTTTAGGTCTCGGACCGTCGGCTGCGCTTGCGCAGTATCGCTCCGAGATTTAATGTCTCCTAGAGTGGAGCTTGAACCCGCCCCTCTTCTCCATTGGCTGGTTCCTAAACGGAGGCCAGCCATTGGAGGAGAGGGGCGTCACTCCGTTCAAGCCCTGTCTTTTTCGGATTCGGGGCATGTTTTTTGCAGTTTTCTCGCCGTGACGTCATCAGTCACTCAACAGCAAAAACCACGCCCCGAATGCGAAAATATCGGCGCTTTTCTGACGCCATTTCTGCCCGACCGCCGCCGCAAGAAGTTGAGAAGCTGCCGAGTCCTCCGGTGAGTGCTTGCTGTCCTGCCCCCTTGTTGCTTGTGCTTGCTGTCTTGCCCCCTCGTTGCTCGTGCTTGCTGTCTGGCCCCCTTGTTGCTTGTGCTTGCTGTCCTACCCCCTTGTTGCTTGTGCTTGCTGTCCTGCCCCCTCGTTGCTTGTGCTGGCTCTCCTGCCCCCCTCGTTGCTTGTGCTGGCTCTCCTGCCCCCCTCGTTGCTTGTGCTGGCTCTCCTGCCCCCTCGTTGCTTGTGCTTGCTCTACTGCCCCCCCTTGTTGCTTGTGCTTGCTGTCCTGCCCCCCTCGTTGCTTACTGTCCTGCCCCCCCCTCGTTGCTTGCTGTCCTGCCCCCCCTCGTTGCTTGCTGTCCTGTCCCCCTCGTTGCTTGCTGTCCTGTCCCCCTCGTTGCTTGTGCTTGCTGTCCTGCCCCCCTCGTTGCTTGTGCTTGCTGTCCTGCCTCCCTCGTTGCTTGTGCTTGCTGTCCTGCCCCCCTCGTTGCTTGTGCTTTCTGTCCTGCCCCCCCTCGTTGCTTGTGCTTCCTGTCCTGCCCCCCTTCGTTGCTTGTGCTTGCTCTCCTGCCTCCCTCTCGTTGCTTGTGCTTGCTGTCCTGCCCCCCTCTCTGCTTGTGCTTGCTGTCCTGCCCCCCTCGTTGCTTGTGCTTGCTGTCCTGCCCCCCCTCGTTGCTTGTGCTTGCTGTCCTGCCCCCCTTGTTGCTTGTGCTTGCTGTCCTGCCCCCTCATTGCTCGTGCTTGCTGTCCCGCCCCCTCGTTGCTCGTGCTTGCTGTCCTGCCCCCTCGTTGCTCGTGCTTGCTGTCTTGCCCCCTTGTTGCTTGTGCTTGCTGTCCTACCCCCTTGTTGCTTGTGCTTGTTGTCCTACCCCTCGTTACTAGTGCTTGCTCTCCTGCCCCCCTCTCGTTGCTTGTGCTTGCTCTCCTGCCCCCTCTCGTTGCTTGTGCTTGCTGTCCTGCCCCCCCTCGTTGCTTGTGCTTGCTGTCCTGCCCCCCCTCGTTGCTTGTGCTTGCTGTCCTGCCCCCCTTGTTGCTTGTGCTTGCTCTCCTGCCCCCTCGTTGCTCGTGCTTGCTGTCCTGCCCCCTCGTTGCTCGTGCTTGCTGTCCTGCCCCCTTGTTGCTCGTGCTTGCTGTCTTGCCCCCTTGTTGCTTGTGCTTGCTGTCCTACCCCCTTGTTGCTTGTGCTTGTTGTCCTACCCCTCGTTACTAGTGCTTGCTCTCCTGCCCCCCCTCGTTGCTTGTGCTTGCTGTCCTGCCCCCCCTCGTTGCTTGTGCTTGCTGTCCTGCCCCCCTCGTTGCTTGTGCTTGCTGTCCTGTCCCCCCCGTTGCTTGTGCTTGCTGTCTCGCCCCCCTCGTTGCTTGTGCTTGCTGTCCTGCTCCCTTGTTGGTTGTGCTTGCTGTCCTGCCCCCCTCTATTTGCTGTCCTGCCCCCCTCTATTTGCTGTCCTGCCCCCCTCGTTGCTTGTGCTTGCTGTCCTGCCCCCCTCGTTGCTTGTGCTTGCTGTCCTGCCCCCCTCGTTGCTTGTGCTTTCTGTCCTGCCCCCCTCGTTGCTTGTGCTTGCTCTCCTGTCCCCCCTCGTTGCTTGTGCTTGCTGTCCGGCCCCCCCCTCATTGCTTGTGCTTGCTGTCCGGCCCCCCTCGTTGCTTGTGCTTGCTGTCCGGCCCCCCTCGTTGCTTGTGCTTGCTGTCCTGCCCCCCTCGCTGCTTGTGCTTGCTCTCCTGTCCCCCCTCGCTGCTTGTGCTTGCTGTCCTGCCCCCTCGTTGCTTGTGCTTGCTGTCCTGCCCCCCCTCGTTGCTTGTGCTTGCTGTCCTGCCCCCCCTCGTTGCTTGTGCTTGCTGTCCTGCCCCCTCGTTGCTTGTGCTTGCTCTCCTGCCCCCTCGTTGCTTATGCTTGCTCTCCTGCCCCCCCTCGTTGCTTGTGCTTGCTCTCCTGCCCCCCTCGTTGCTTGTGCTTGCTGTCCTGCCCCCTCGTTGCTCGTGCTTGCTGTCCTGCCCCCTCGTGTCTTGTGCTTGCTGTCCTGCCCCCTCGTTGCTTGTGCTTGCTCTCCTGCCCCCCTCGTTGCTTGTGCTTGCTCTCCTGCCCCCCTCGTTGCTTGTGCTTGCTCTCCTGTCCCCCCTCGTTGCTTGTGCTTGCTGTCCTGCCCCCTCGTTGCTTGTGCTTGCTCTCCTGCCCCCCTGCCCCCCTCGTTGCTTGTGCTTGCTCTCGTGCCCCCTCGTGTCTCGTGCTTGCTGTCCTGCCCCCTCGTGTCTCGTGCATGCTGTCCTGCCCCCTCGTGTCTTGTGCTTGCTGTCCTGCCCCCTCGTGTCTTGTGCTTGCTGTCCTGCCCCTTCGTTGCTTGTGCTTGCTCTCCTGCCCCCCCTCGTTGCTTGTGCTTGCTCTCCTGCCCCCCCCTCGTTGCTTGTGCTTGCTCTCCTGCCCCCCCCTCGTTGCTTGTGTTTGCTCTCCTGCCCCCCCTCGTTGCTTGTGCTTGCTCTCCTGCCCCCCCTCGTTGCTTGTGCTTGCTGTCGTGCCCCCCCTCGTTGCTTGGGCTTGCTGTCGTGCCCCCCCCTCGTTGCTTGGGCTTGCTCTCCTGCCCCCCCCTCGTTGCTTGGGCTTGCTCTCCTGCCCCCCCCCTCGTTGCTTGTGCTTGCTGTCCTGCCCTCTCGTTGCTTGTGCTTGCTGTCCTGCCCCCTCGTTCGTTGTGCTTGCTCTCCTGCCCTGCTATTGGCATTGTAAATGACAATGCCATTTATTTGTTTTTAAAAACAAAAACATAAATAAAAATGTCATAAGTAATGCCAATAGCTCTAACTTTAAGAATGCCGAGACCATTGCATTGTAAATGATTGTTTAAAAACTGCCATCAATGTATGTGGAGCATACACCAGGAAAAAACACTACAAAGCAATACATTGGTGCTCTTTTCTCTTTCCCAGTTAACCGGGGAATAATAACATGTGCTGCAGTGTAAATTATGTACACTTCGCTGCTCACACTTCCTTAAACTGCTATTACATAAAGAAATGTGTGTGTACTTCTGGACCTACTTCTCATCCGGTGTCGGGAGTACAGCCTACAGTCAACCATGCACCACTTTCAGTGTGTTCAGCCCGCCTTTTACTCTACTGTCCTAAACATAGTTAATATAAAACAGCAATTAATACCTCATTTGATTAAATGTTTCAAAATGATGTGCCGGTGTCAAGCAGAGATTTTTAGATCTAATTGTTTTTTAAGTTAAGCCTAATGTTTGGAAATGCCCAAATGCTCCCTGAAATGTTCAGGCCAGTTGGGGTTTGTGCGCTTTGAAGCTCTCACTCGCTCTCACTCGCAAATGGCTCTATGCAGAAAGCTTGAACTGAACATGATTAAACTGGACTTCTTCACTTGTCTACAGTGCCGTCCACACACTGAAATCTCCTACAGAAGTGCGGGGTTAGAAGAAATAGTGCAGGCTGACAATAGCAGCTTAGCCACAACTGAAACCACTGACTGTGTGTACACAGAGCATAAATTAGTGTAGGTTGTTGATCAAACCCATGTAGCTGCTCTGGACGACAAGCAAACACATGTAGCTCCTCTATGATGGTTCTTTGGCTCAGTTTAATCCAAGGAAGCTTGTCTATGCAATATGTGAAAACGTGCTACAGTTGCAGCCAAGGTCTTGACTTGGAGACCAGCACACACATAAAAGTGTCAGGACAAATTAAACCTTGCTTTTTTTTAATCGATCTTTTTATTAGGTTTTACAAAGATATACAACAATGGTATCCCACCTGAGCACATTTCTTGTGCCAAGAATTACAGATATCAAAAAGTAACACATAGCTTTTCAACAAGGTCTCGGCAAAACATACTTTTCTTATGAGTAAAAACAAATCCCGTGCTGGATGGACCCACACATTTCCCAATCAAAAGTTCCAGTATACATCGTTCTTTTGTCCTCCGGAACCAACAGAAAGAGTAAAGAAGTTTTGATGAAAAAAGCGAAACCAAAGAAAACCACATAACCAACCCATTTCCGTGGTGTTTCGTGAGGGGGCAGGGGGCAGGGGGCAGCACTGGGTGGCAGCAGGCCCACTAGATCTGGAAAAAATATAGGGCCCACAATCTGGGACCGCAGGTAAACAGTGGCAACCCCTCTGACAGGTAACTCACCAACGGGCTATGTCAAACATTCTCTAAAGGGCCAGTGCGCGCCATAACCGGGCATGCCATTGGGTTATGGAGGGGGCCTCCGTCTTCTTACAGGAGGTGGCTATTGCCATCTTGGCTGCTCCCTTAAACAACCACATAATGAAGCGATCCCCTTAAGTCTGGTACTTAAAGCTAGGGTCCTACACTCCGAAGAGAGTACGTTGTACAGTGTCTGGGATGGGGTATACCAGGATCTGTTTGATTTGGGAGAGGATTTATTTCCAGAAGTGTTTAATGGAGGAGCAGTCCCACCAAATATGACAGAAGACTCCCCGCAACCCACAACCCTGCTAACATTTGTCTGAGGTATTTGGGAATATGGAGTGGGGATTCAAGTTCCATTCATACATGAATTTATAGTGGGCTTCTCTTAAAAACCTAGAGCGATTATGTTTGATGATATCTTTGTATAGGGAGCCCCACTGTTCCTCTCCTAAGGGGGCGGGTAACAGAGCATCCCAACATTTTCTATGTCGTGGGCCTGCTGTGAAAAGCAGAGCGTACAGGAAAGATATGCAACCCATGCGCCTCATTGCATAAATTTCTCCACGGGGTGCAAGTCCCTGGTCTCGACCAGCCGCACCTGGGGTTGTTGCACCCTATATTTTAGTTGAAGGTAGTAGTATTCTTCTGTGGGCCGTAACTTAAAACGGATTGCACATTCCACAAAGGAGCGCAGTTCACCCCGCTTAACCTGGTCAGAGCATGACTCATCAAAGGGACCTTCTGATAATGCCTGGGGTGGAAGGCTGAATTAAAGTGAATGGGAGGGTAGGGAGAAGGGAAGGTAGTCATGGGGAGTGACTTGGTAACGGTGTCCCATATGTAGAGAGCAGGGATGCTGATGTCATAATATTTGTACTAAACTGATATACCTCGGTCTCTGTATGTAGGTATATTCTGTACCCTGTTCACTTGTTTGTATTAAATATTTAGATTTACGAACTATACACACCGTATCCAAATGTTTTCTGGGCGATTTTTTCTAAGTATAAATAAGTTGATTCTAATTTTGATTGTTCAGGAGTCAGCCACCATTATTGGGCTGGACAACAGATTTATTCAAGTTATTGGAGTTTATTTGATTTCTCTAAAGTAAATCCCTTGCTGGCACTCTTACCTACTTATTGTTATATGTCCCTAGCCTTCAAGGGTCTCTTGGCTTCCCCATGTCTTATTTATTGAGGTATAAATTAGGCAGTCTGCCGTGGTTTGGTTTCCATGGAAGGTCCCATATTGTTCTTCCTGCTAGTTGTCTATCCATATGGAGCCAGTGTTTGTCGGAGGCTCTAATGGATCACTTCGCCATGACCCTCAGCTGGGCTGCATGAAAATCCAGGCAGAAATCACGAAGGAACAACCCACCCTCCAAGCGTGGTCTGGCCAATGGCCCTGGGATAGCCACACCCTCTGTCCCTGCCAGATGAATTTTATGATCATTCTTTACAATTCCGGGAACATCACGTTATCTACTGTGATTGAGAGGCCCTGGAAGAGGTAAAGAAGTCTGGGTAAAACATTAATCTTGATTACATTTATCCTGCCTATCCAAGAGATGAGTGTAGACCCCACCTCCGGAGATCGAATTGAAACTGCTGCATCGGGGGCGGGAAGTTGGCCTTATAGAGGTCAGTTAATTTGGGGGTAATTTTAACACCCAAATAGGGGACTTCTTTGCGTACGCAGCAGAAGGGAGATGTCTCCTCGACCCTTGCCATTAATGCTTGGGGTAGTATCAGATTAAATAGAAAAGATTTGGATAGATTGGCTTTAAATCCTGCTGCCTTCTCGAAAAGGCTGAGTTCGCTTTGAATAACCCAGCAGCGATGTCAATAATGGGTAATAAAACACCATCTGTGAAGAGCGAAATTTTGTGTTCATATGGGCCAAATTTGACCCCATGAATGGGTTAGCTCTATCTAATCAGAGTTGCAAATGGCTCTATGCAGAGAGCAAACAGCGTGGGGGAGAGGGGGCAACCCTGCCTCGTCCCCCGTGAGAGTGGGAATAAAATCTAACTCTTCACCATTCACAAGAACTCTGGATCTGGGGGAGTGATAGTTAGCCTAGACCATTCCGATAAAAGACTCACCAAATTTGAAGAGGTGAAAGGTGCGACGCAGGAAGGACCAGTCAACCCAGTTGAAGGCCTTCTCTGCGTCCAGTGAGAGGAGTGCTGTCGGGATGCGCTTGTTCTGCACTTTGTCTATCAAATGTATGATCCTGCTCAAGTTATCATGGGTTTTTCGACCCGTAATAAAGCCAGACTGGTCGGATGCATTAGTGTAGGTAGGACATTTTCTAGCCGACTGGCCAAAATTTTAGACTATAATTTAGCATTCAGGTTTAAAAGGGCTATGGGCCGATAGGAAGCACATAGTTGCGGATCCTTCCCAGCTTTAGGTATTATTGTAATTTGAACCTCCCCCGTCGACTGGGATACCTGTTGTGTAGCAGCTATTTCATTGAAGAGGCTTGTCAGACAAGGGCTTAACCCCGCAGCAAACGTTCGGTAAAACTGAGCATGTTAGCCCATTGGGCTGGGGGCTTTCTGAAGTTTAAGGGCTTCTATCGCTTTCTGAACCTAGTCTATTGTGATAGGTGCTCTAAGCGCACTATTGATGTGAAAGGGAACCTGTGGTAAGTCTAGTGAGTTAGGTAGCGGGACTGGTCTTGCTCAGGGATTCAGATGTATAAAGTGAGCGATAGAAGTCCCTAAATGCGTTCGCTTTCCCTCCCTCACTAGAGTGTGTGACGCGCACGTCATCAACTGTGTGTTTAAAATACTCTATTTCTTGTTTCGCTCAGAGCTGTCGCATAAGCTGGTCTATTTTATCTCTCCCCCACCCCTCCTCCCCCCCCCCCCCATCGTAGCCACCAGCCTGAAGGCTTAGGATGGTCTTTTCTGCCCTGCTGGTGTATATGGCACGTAGTGTCCCCCTCACTGCCATTACCCTTCTCGGGTCTTACCTAACGGGCCCTATTTGTGTGCTTTTTCTGCCTCACAGAGCTCCTTTTCTAGTAAGAGCTGCCCCCCCCCCCCCATCTGATGTTTAAAGAATGTAGCTAGAGCAACACATTTACCGCTCATGACCGCCTTGAAAGCATCCCAATTGTTTGTGTGGGTAGTGTCCGAGGAGTCCTTCTTTATTAAAACAAATCCTTAATTGCCTTCCGCAGGTCGTCTCAGAGTAGTCAGTCTCTAGTTAGAGAATTGGGGAATTAACATCTTGCAAGTTTAGAACGCGGAGCTGGCCAATTGATCGACACTTCCAATGGGGCGTAATCTGAGAGGCAAATCCGATGAAAAAAAGCCCCAGCAAGCGACTGGTGAAGTGTTTGACTAGTGAATTTATGGTCAATCTTAGAGTATGAGCTGTGAGAGTGGGAGAAGAACGGATAGTCTTGTGTTGAAGGATTGAGAGCCTTCCTAGCATCCTCCAGCCCCAAGCGTTGCAAGGATGTCCTAAGGCGGTGGTTCCCAAACTGTGCGCGGCGGCTCCCTGGTGCGCCATTAGGAGTTGCCAGGGGTGCCGCGCACGATTTGGGAAAGCTTGTGCCGAGGTAGCAGCTAATGATGTGATAATTAAACATCTCCTTGACAAAGCCTTAGATCCCATGCAGTTCCACTGCTGGATGTGCCACGCTTCAACGAATCCCAACCTGGGGGGCGCTCACCTAGGGATGTTGATAGCAGGGGATGTACTCCCCTGGAGGGGCGTCAGCAGGAGGCGCTCTCATCTGATAGCACTGAAAGCAGGGGCGGCCTCTGGCCAGCCGGGTTGGATGGATGATAGCAGGGCCGCTATGGTGTTACTGCGCTCAACAGCAGAAGGCTACTTCGGTCAATCAACTCCTCACATTTGCTGAGTGTTTGCTATTGCAGAACTATTACACCGAACATGGTATTTCAGTTGTGTTATGCTGTGTTATAAACTGATGCTCAGCGAGAGAATCAAAGTAACAGCACTTATCACTTGTCAGAAGTCCGTCTTTTGTCCTAGCCGGATATGGAAAGTATAAACACTACTCTGGGTCTCTCTTGTGGGTTGAAGGCAGTGGTCAAAGTGCTTTAAAACATGTATGTGTACTGAGATGCAATGCACAATGGGCAAGATTTGGGCGGGGTGAAGGCTAAATAAACAAAATATTCTGTATTTTTTTTCCCATCAGATAACTACTTACTCAAAATAATGCACACTGAAAATGAAAAATAAACGCAAGCTAATTTAATCAGTGGGAAATCATACGGGGGACAGCAGGATGGAAGCACGAGCACTGACTGCAGAGGGCGCGCTCACCAATGACCCTGGGAACAGGGGGGCATTCGCTCAGCTGGAAACAAAGTCAGCAGATGGGCTCGCTCCCAAGGCGCTGGCAGGGGTGGCACTATCACCTGGGGCCGCGACCTCTAACCTTGAGAGACAGTCTGCAGGGGGCGCTTCCGACCGACCAGTTGCAACAGAATCATAGGAAATAAAACATGTTTAAACAATCTTGGAATCTTAGACGGGAATAACCAGTGTCCTGTGAAATGTTCCACTTTGCGGTGAGCAACAAGCATTGGCAAAGGCATCAGGTCTCACCTATGCGAGATCTATTGGCTTTGTCAATTATTTTTTTAGCTTTGCTGTACAGCAGCACAGCTTCTGTGCTCCATTGTTAAAAGCAATGAGGGTGGCAGGATACTGAATGGGAGTGGGGGGGGGGGGGTAGTAGGATGTGAAGTAGGATGTGGCGCTAAGGCAGAGCTGCCATCCTCAGAACTGGGGTATCTGGTTTGAGCCTCTGCATCAGCTCAACATCCTCTGGATCTGGGCCAATCACTCAATCACCTTTTCTTTCCAAAAATAGAAAAATGTGAAGTTGTTCGATGTAATTAGTGCTCATTTTGAAGCGCTAAAAAAATGAAAAAATATGAATTTGTGGAATGTAACTGGTGCTCCTGTAAAGCGCTGATACCTTCAAGTCGAGTTCACGCTATAAAATAAAAAGCCAAAAAAAGAAATGGTACATTAATCACAGCACGAGCAGCCAATGGACACTAATTAACATTAATTAATCTGTACTTTGGTCATGCGCTCGCAAACAAAATGAAGTGAAGCCTCAAATATTCAGCCGAATTAGAAGGCAGCAAAAAAAAGTGATAAGGATGCCAAAAAATGTTAAGTAATGGGTGGGCTAAAAGCCCCATTTTAGAGTTTTTAAGACACAAGTGTTCATCACCATAGCGCGCTGCCTGCAAACGAGACCTAAAAATGGGCTTACATCTACCCACCGGTAAATAAAAGTGACATGATGGGGAGCCACGGCCAACTGCCAATTAGGTCGAGGGAGCCACAGGTCAAAAACGTTTGGGAACCACTGTCCTAAGGGATTTACTATAGACTCCCCCTGTATATCTGTGTGGGTGGGTCGTGTGTATGGTAGGGTCCCATATAAAATCTCCCAGCAGGATTATGTTCCCTGAGGCGAAGCCTTCCAGAACCAGTAGAAATGTGAGGCGAAAGTCTGATTGTCCCCGGCAACACCGGCACCCAAGGTCAGAAACCCCCGGCCTGCTACCAGCATTCAGACATTGGTAAACCACATTGTACCTCTATATGCCTCTTCATGGGCCCTTCATTCTCCGCAATAGGCAGCCTTACCACGTGGGTTCGTTCTCTGTATGGGGGCCATGCTAACGTCAGGCAGCCGGGCAGAGGGCTCCCAGCCTCCCGCTCCGGCGCGTAGGTTACCCGGCGGGGGGGGGGGGGGCAAAACTCAGGCAACCCCCCACTCCACGCCACTCACTCCCACCTGTGGGATGGGCAACCTTGTTGGCTCCTCGCTGTCGTGGTTCGTGGTGGAGACCGACCCCCTAAAGCTCCGCTGGGCCCCCGTGGCTTACCTGGTGACCGCGCTGCTTCAGAATCAGATAAGGGGAAGGAGGCTTCCAGGTGCCCCCGCCGCCTCGAAGGGTCAACGTCTGCTGTTTTCTTGACCTCTGCCAAGTTCTGCCGCCATCTTGGCTTCCTGGCCGCGGTGCGAGCTCCCTCAGTCTCTGCGTCAAAAAGACGATACACAGCCGCCTGTCTTAGTGTTCCTCAGGCTCCGCGCATCTTAATCCATCTGTGTGCCTGAGTCTGTCCACGTTCTATGCGTTGTTGCTGTCAGATTCCAGGGGCTCAAGCGGAGCCGTGGGAATTCACATCTGCGGGCCATGATGGTTGGCCACGATCCTAAACCTTGCTTTTTTTACTTTTATGCTGCATTCCTTATAATCCAGATCGTTTTAATTGCAGAATACTTAAGGTGGGCATCGCTGAGCCATACTCTTCATGAAGAGCCCTTCCCTGCAACTCTGGAATGAGGGGTCGGGTGGGAGGGATGAAGAATACCTCGCAAGCAGAAGGATGCACTGCTTGCATATAATTACGTAACTTTATGAATTTGCTATAAAAACGAGCGGAAAGTCTGAATGTGTCCCTTCAGGTTCTTTTTGTACACCCAGCCCCTCTCTGAACACCCTCATTCTAACTGTTATAGCCGCCCCTCTCTGCGTTGGACCTATTTGCTTGGGCTGATTGGTGGGAGCAGTGAGTGACCCGCTATCCTAGTTCCTGGACACTGCCTGGCACCTCCCTCTGCCAGATCCTGCACTGACATGGAAAGTCCAAGACTCGGCCCCTATCGGCAGCAGCCAGGCGCAGGCCTGCCCTTGCACATGGTGCACATGGCATTTCCTGTGCACCTCTCTCTAGTCAGACGGTAAACAGGACTCCTAGGAAAATGAACCTAGTGGAAGGACTCCACGAGGAGCGTACTAGATGTAAACAACGAACCAGTGGTTCCCCACAGCACCCCTAGCTAGTTTTGATGGCGCACCAGGGTGCCACAGCGTAGTTTGTGAACCAATGCATTAGAGCAAAGATGAGTGATACTGCATATGTGATGACTTAAGTGCCTAAACCCATCAGTGGCATACAAGGCATCTTGGTTTATCAGTCAGACCTACTTGCATTGCCAAATCTTGTTCAAACTATTTAAATCCGGCTGGCGCTTCGGAGACTTAGCAGACCATGTTTCTAAAGTAGGCATATTTTAGTGATTTTAATGCAAGTTTACAGCTTAAAGACAACTAGGATTTAAAATGTGGTTGTTATGGAAATGTATGTGACGCAGATAAAAAAAATTAATAAAAGGCTAAGTGCGTTAATCTCTCGAAATGTGACATTAGTTCTGCCTTCTGGCATGGCCTTAACTGTTCTGCCTAGTTGTTAACCAGTTTCCCTGCCTTCTCTCTTGTCCTTGCCTTGTTTACTACCTTACGGCTTCAGCCTTTTCCTTCAGAATGAAAGACATTTGAGTCTTAAAATGCTCCTGCATCGCTAAGGTCCTCATTCCTTAGGCTAGAATTTGATGTTTTTCCATTCCCTCTCTGGCACCTTACTACTGAGAATTGTGCATGTTTTTGCTGTAGCAATAAGTCAATCATGAGTTTGTTTGCTTAGCAGGTATGTAACCAGAGATGCATTTATCTTTCCAGTTCCACTGGTGTTGCCGGTTTGGTGACCTATGTTACATTTTGCCCATTGTTAATAAACTTGTCTCCCTTTTTAGGTCTCGGCCTGCGTAGGTTGCCCTTGCGCAGTCTCGCTGGCGAGATCTTATGTTTTCCTGAGTGGGGCTTGAACCCGCCACTCCTCCATTGGCTGGCTTTCTAAACGGAGGCCAGCCATTGGAGAAGAGGGGAGTCTGTCCATTTAAGCCTGTCTTTTTCGGATTCAGGGGTGTGTTTTTTAGGTTCTTAATTTCCTCTTCACATTGGCTGGAATTTTACATTCCAGCCAATGAGAAGAGGAGAGAAAGAAAAACACGCCCCCAGTCGGAAAATGACAGGGCTTTTCGGAGAGCCATTTCTGCTGGACCTCGCTACTACTGAGATGCGTTCTCTCACAAGCGGGTCAAGTTCTGGGGTCCTGAGCCGCACTGGTGTTCCAAATTTATAAAATCTATGCTATTCTTGGCACCACTCCCAATGTTCCTTCTATCCCTGAGCCCATATCTCCTACCCCCTGTCTCGCTGTTGCTGCTGATGGTATTCATACTATTTCCCCACTCCACTTTTGGGAGCCAATATCTCTTCCGCTCCTCCACAAATACTTACATGAAATAAAATCGGGCTCCCCCCTTGATCCTCTGCCCCCTCAAATAATGTGCACTTTGGATCCAGAACTACTTCAGATCATTTTAGACATGCTGAATGCCTCGTTGGGGGAGGCTACAGTCCCTAATGAATGGAAACACGCGATGGTGGTTCCATTGCTAAAAAAGGCCAATGCGGATCCTAATAACCCTTCTAACTTTCGTCCTATTTCTCTCCTCTCCTGTTATTCTAAAATTCTTAAAAAACATGTAAACTCTCTCCTTACCTCTTATGTTGAATCTTCTCACCTTCTCCACTGCTCTCAATCTGGGTTCAGGGCTGGCTTCTCCACGGAGACCACACTTCTTGGTGTGTCTGAGATCATCAGGAAACAGGTGGACAACGGTGAGACTGTGGCACTCATCTTGCTTGATTTGAGTGCAGCATTTGACACTGTCTCCCATGCCATCCTGCTGTCCACCTTGCAATCTGTGGGGATTGATGGTACATCCCTGGCCTGGATTGCTAGTTTTCTTTCTAACCGCACCTTTCAAGTCTTTTCCTCTACCTCTGTTTCTTCTATTCATTCTTCCCCTCACGGTGTTCCCCAAGGGTCGATTCTTAGTCCCCTCTTCTTCAATCTTTATGTGAGACCTCTTGCTTTCTTGGCAGAGCAAGCGGGCCTCACAATATACTCGTATGCTGACGACACTCAAATCGTCTACTCACTTTCCACCAAGAATCACTCTCCTACGTCTTCCTTGCAGTCTGGTCGGGAACAGATCTCCAACTGGAGGCATAGACATAAACTAAAACTTAATGGGGACAAAACGGAGCTGCTCCTATTCGGTCCCAATACATCTTTGTGGGGCCCGCAACATTGGCCTCCGCAGATGGGCCTGTTACCTACCCCCTCAGATTCAGCCCGTAATCTCGGGGTTCTGCTTGACAACCAGCTGTCACTGAAGCAACATGTTGTAAAGGTCTCTGCCACCTGTACCACCATCATCAGGTGGCTTAGAAAAATCACATGGATGCTTCCAGTGGGTACCCTGAGAACCGTGGTCCAAGCCCTTGTCATCTCACGGATGGACTACGGGAACGTTCTACTTCTGGGCGCCTGTAAGGAGGTAAAAAAGAAACTGCAGGTGGTGCAGAATATGGCTGTTCGCCTGATCTGTAACTTACCTGTCAGGTCTTCGGCTACTATCCATCTGCGCAAACTGCATTGGCTGCGAATTGAGAGCCGAATCAAATTCAAAGCTCTCTGCATTATGTACCGGATTAAAATGGATAAACCCCCGAAATATCTGTCCTCCTTGGTTCAGCAATATGTTCCCTCCCGCACTTTAAGATCTTCTACCCAAAACAAGTTCCAAACTCCGCGGGTCAACCGAGCCAAAATGGGCGGACGTTCGTTCGCCTTACAGGCTCCTTCCTTATGGAACTCTATGCCCCAATCTCTGCGCTCGGAAGTCTGCTATATGACATTCCGCAAAAGTATTAAGACCTGGCTTTTTAACATGTTACTTCCATGCCCATAGCCTTCTCTACTGGTTCATCCTCTGTTTGCTCTAGCGCCGGGAAACCTCCGGGTAGCTGTGCGCTCAATAAATGCAATTATAATAATAATAATGCATAACGGCAAGCTGCGGGGGTAAGGAGGGGGGGTTGCCGCTTACTTGTTAATGTTGCTGCTGTCCTCGGGAGTCAAATTTGTCACCGCGGCTCCCTCGCTAGGTCTTTGGAGATCGGCGGCGGCGCGCCCTTGTCGCCATTTTGTCTCCCGATTGTCTAGGAGTTCTTAAATTGATTACTCGCCAGACGGCAGTGCAGACTAGCACCGGCATGCTCTTTGGCTGCACCAGGTGTTTCAATTTCATGAACACTGCATTATGTGGGTGATGATGCGGTTTAGCACAGATGAGCCAAACGAGTCAATCACTCGGGGAGACCGCGCTGATCAAGGTGGTCGCTATCCCCGCTGGGCACACTTCTCTAGGTGGAACGCCACTACTGCGCTCCCTCATCACTAGCGGGTCAAGTTCTGGGGTCCTGGGCCGCACTGGTGTTCAACTGCATAACGGCAAGCTGCGGGGGTAAGGAGGGGGGTGGTGCGCTTAACAGCGGGCCCAAACACCAGCAGAGGAGGAGCAGCAGCGGAAAGCCGGCTGGTATTTTTTTGCTTTTCTTGCCTCTGTTCCCTGGGGCGTTACTGGGCAGAGATGGGCGTGTGGCTGACCTTGACTGAGGGAAGCAACGGGTGAGCTCTAGGAGTTGGTGGGGGCCTTGAAAAATCCATTTGTAAATAAGGAGACTCCCTTGGGGGAGGGTGTGTGTGTGTGTGGCTCTGCGTGTGTGTTTGGCTCTGCGTGTGTGTGTGGCTCTGCGTGTGTGTGTGGCTCTGTGTGTGGCTCTGTGTGTGTGGCTCTGTGTGTGTGTGTGTGTGTGGCTCTGTGTGTGTGTGTGTGTGTGGCTCTGTGTGTGTGGCTCTGTGTGTGTGGCTCTGTGTGTGTGGCTCTGTGTGTGTGGCTCTGTGTGTGTGTGTGGCTCTGTGTGTGTGTGTGGCTCTGTGTGTGTGTGTGGCTCTGTGTGTGTGTGTGTGTGTGTGTGTGGCTCTGTGTGTGTGTGTGGCTCTGTGTGTGTGTGTGGCTCTGTGTGTGTGTGTGGCTCTGTGTGTGTGTGTGTGGCTCTGTGTGTGTGTGGCTCTGTGTGTGTGTGTGGCTCTGTGTGTGTGTGTGTGGCTCTGTGTGTGTGTGTGTGGCTCTGTGTGTGTGTGTGTGGCTCTGTGTGTGTGTGTGGCTCTGTGTGTGTGTGGCTCTGTGTGTGTGTGTGTGTGGCTCTGTGTGTGTGGCTCTGTGTGTGTGTGGCTCTGTGTGTGTGTGGCTCTGTGTGTGTGTGTGGCTCTGTGTGTGTGTGTGTGGCTCTGTGTGTGTGTGTGTGTGGCTCTGTGTGTGTGTGTGTGTGGCTCTGTGTGTGTGTGTGTGTGGCTCTGTGTGTGTGTGTGTGTCTGTGTGTGTGTGTGTGGCTCTGTGTGTGTGTGTGTGTCTGTGTGTGTGTGTGTGGCTCTGTGTGTGTGTGTGGCTCTGTGTGTGTGTGTGGCTCTGTGTGTGTGTGGCTGTGTGTGTGTGTGGCTCTGTGTGTGTGGCTCTGTGTGTGTGGCTGTGTGTGTGTGGCTCTGTGTGTGTGTGGCTCTGTGTGTGTGTGGCTCTGTGTGTGTGTGGCTCTGTGTGTGTGTGTGTGTGGCTCTCTGTGTGTGTGTGTGTGTGGCTCTCTGTGTGTGTGTGTGTGGCTCTCTGTGTGTGTGTGTGTGTGTGGCTCTGTGTGTGTGTGTGTGTGGCTCTGTGTGTGTGTGTGTGGCTCTGTGTGTGTGTGTGTGGCTCTGTGTGTGTGTGTGTGGCTCTGTGTGTGTGTGTGTGTGTGGCTCTGTGTGTGTGTGTGTGTGTGTGTGTGTGTGGCTCTGTGTGTGTGGCTCTGTGTGTGTGTGTGTGTGTGTGTCTGTGTGTGTCTGTGTGTGTGTCTGTGTGTGGCTCTGTGTGTGTGTGTGTGTGTGTGTGTGTGTGTGTGTGTGTGTGTGTGGCTCTGTGTGTGTGTGTGTGGCTCTGTGTGTGTGTGTGTGGCTCTGTGTGTGTGTGGGTCTGTGTGTGTGTGTGTGTGTGTGTGTGTGTGTGGCTCTGTGTGTGTGTGTGGGTCTGTGTGTGTGTGTGTGTGTGTGTGGCTGTGTGTGTGTGTGTGTGTGTGTGGCTCTGTGTGTGTGTGTGTGTGGCTCTGTGTGTGTGTGTGTGTGTGTGGGGGGGGGTGGAGGTATGTGTGTGTGTGTGGGGGGGGGGGGGTGGAGGTATGTGTGTGTGTGTGTGTGGGGGGGGGGTGGAGGTATGTGTGTGTGTGTGTGTGGGGGGGGGGTGGAGGTGTGGGGGGGTGTTGGAAAGGGGATTTTAGGGATGGCCGAGCGAAGTCGAGAGGCCTCCTGGCGAGGTTCCTCTCCTAGGATCGTACAGACGAGCAATCACCCCCCTACAGATGGACACCACACAAATATAGGTTCTCAACGTTTTTATCAATACTTTAAGGCAGGTTATCGTAACGATACAGGTGTAACTGGATCCAGGGATCCTTTCAGGTTTAGTCTCTGAAGGAAGGTGGTAGCGGGACAGTCTTGGTACCAGCCTGGTACAGGGATACCCTACGCTCAGCTCTCAATCCTCGAGCTGGGGGATCCTTCGGTATGGGCAGCGGCAACGCCAGCAGGGCTCCAAAGATGGTTGCACGAAAATAGGCCGCGGCAGCGCCAGCAGGGCTCCAAAGAGGGTTTCACGAAGATGGGCCGCGGCAGCGCCAGCAGGGCTCCAAGGATAGTTCGGCGAAGATGAGCCGTGGCAGTGCCAGCAGGGCTCCAAAGGGGTTACGGGTTCCACGCGGATGAGTTTGTCTCGGTGTCTCTCGACTCCAGGATACAACTCCGGACCTGCTCCGGAGCTGCCCCAGTTATAGGTCTGCCGTCTTTTGATGTCCGGACCCTCGCACCTGGAGGTCGGAGGGGCCGGGATGTGCGTGTCCAGACACCCAGCAGGGGGGTGGAGCCAGCGCCCAGGGGGCTGGGGGCGATCGAAACCAGGCGTCGGGGGACGGTTGGAGGACCATCGAAACTCTTTCCCCCATGGATCCGTCAAGTGGCCTCTTTACCCCCTGGTCGGATTGTGGTGCCTCGATGTCGGGGCTTTGCTGGGTCTGCGGCTGGGGTCGGGCCACACCTACACCCACACCTCCACACACTCCCACACCTCCACACACACCCACACCTCCACACACACACCCACACCTCCACACACACACCCACACCTCCACACCCCCCCCACACCTCCACACACACAAAAGGGTGCTGTGACACTCTGAAGATGTTCTTGTTCTACCAGGGGCTGCTGCTGCTTGGGCTCAGGGTTGGCTTGCCTCCCTGGGCCCTGCCCTACTCCTGGACTTCAGATGGCCTTTTCCCTTCTAGGAGCTGCTGTGCTCCACCTGAGGTCCTGGACTTTGCTATTTTCTCATCTAGCGCTTGGGAGCGCTTTCCTCTGACCCCCAGCGCTTGGGAGCGCTGTTCTTCCTACCTAGCGCCTGGGAGCGCTGGATCTTGGTTCCTGCCCTCTAGCGCTTGGGAGCGCCTCATCCCTGTTACGGTATACACCTGTTACAACGCATTTGTTACAACGCAATACTGTTACAACGCATTGCGCTGGGGGGCGCTCTAGGATAGGGAATAAGTATAATTTACTATCCAACACCTTCCCTAGGGTCCACGGGGACTGGAGTTAGAATAGTAAATTATACTTACCACTATCCAGCACCTCAAAGCGCTATGCGTTGTAATGGTATGCGTTGTAATGGTCGCGTTGTAACAGTAGGTAGTTGTAATGGTATGCGTTGTAACATGGTACATCCCCCTGTTACTAGCGCTGTGTTCAACAAGCCGGTGCCCACCCGGCATTTGCCCTGTTCTACGGAGGTGCCTGACGCCCAGCGAGTGCCTACCTCGCCTATCCACCTATTTTGGCGTATTTACGAGGGTGCCTACTCCTTCTAACCCCCGAGTTCACCACTGCCGGCCCGGGACCCTTCATGATGCCCTCCCCCGGGCAGCGCTGGGAATGGCTGCCGGCCCGGGCTTGGCTGCTGACGTCCCCCCTTGCCGCGCTGTGATTGGACGGCGGCCCGAGGAGCTTCTGAGGCGGAGGAGAGAGCTAATGCAGGGAGCGGCGGGAGCCTACTCCGCGCCCCTTCGTCCCCCCCAGGAGAATATTAATGTGATTCTGAGAGTTATTACGTGTTGCCCTGCTGATGGGGCCTCTGTTGTGTTATGTACCTTGTCCTTCCTTCCCTCCTGAATATCCGATGTCCCATGTATGTTGATCCTGGTTAGAGTGAGTTCTACTGCTAGTTCCATGAAGCTCCTGGGTGTTATGTGTTCTAGTGCTAGTTCTAGGAAGCTCCCAGTGGATATGTGTTCTAAATGCCAGTTCCATCATGTGCATATTCCTGGCGGTGGTCCCTTGGCCCTGCCCTGTACATAGTCCCTTGTAAATACTGCCCGTGCCTCTGGCACCTTGTAAAGTGTGTGTTCCTATGTGTCCTTTTTAATACAAAGACTATTTTCATATATACCTTGTGTGGATTTCCTTTTGTGGGGGGCCTGGGAGGTTGTTGCTGGGGTGGGTGCGCAAATGCTTTACACATAGCCTCCGAGATAGACCTGACTGCTCGCGCCACGTTACCTAGAGGGTGAGCAGGGGTTGTCTTGGTGTGTGACCCCCTTGACCTGACGTGGGAGGGGTGGTCTCTGACTTTGACGCAAGCCCTGGTTGGCCGGGGATCCCATTTCCTACAGTGATCGAAATATATTCTGTTGTGTTGTACTATCTTCTTTTCTTGGCCTCATAAATTTCCACTGAACACCTCTCATGCTCTTCCATATGTAAGTAAGCCTAGATGACCACTGTAGTTTACTTCGAGCAGCCTTGGCATTTCTCGCGGTGAGCTGGACTTTTTTGAAGGAATCTCTAACAGCTGCAAGATCTTCTCGATTGTCCAGGATTTCACTTCGCCCTCAGCCACTATCAACAACCTCTCTGCCTCCCAACAACTCAGCAACAACCTATCCAACTTCTTCCGCAGCAAAATCCCAAACATTTACAGCCCCTTTGCACACCCTCCCAACCCCCAGGAACTCGTCACTAACCTACCCATCACCAACGAAGACCACCATCTGACTGAATGGACAACACTCACTAGAAACAACACGTAGTAATGTGGACCATCCACACAGGCCCCAACTGACCCATGCCCCCACTATATCTGCAACCCGGGACCATCACCAATCAGCACCATCAACCGCTCCATCAGGTCTGCCACTTTCCCAGATGAATGGGAACTTGCAGAAATCAAAGCCCTCCTCAAGAAGCCCACAGCTGATCCGAATCTACTTAACAGAATCCGACCCATCTTTCTGCTCCCTTATCCAGCCAAACTGATTGAGACTGCCATTAACAAGCAACTCCCCACCCTCCTCAAACTTCAGCATCTTCTAGACAGCACTCAATGAGGATTCAGAAAGAATCACAGCACCAAAACAGTACTTGGCGCCGCCACTGACGACATTCGAATCGCCCTAGATTGAGGAGACAGTGGACCTCATCCTACTAGACTTCTCTGTGATCTTCGACAGTTCCCCACAACACGCTCATCGGAAGACTCCACGAGATTGGCATACAAGGTTCTGCTCTCAAATGGATCTGTTTCTTCTTCACAGGAGGAGCTCAAAGTGTCAGGCTGCCACCCTTCACATTAGAGACCAATAAACTGATATACAGAGCCCCACCGGGATTGTCCCTCAACCTCACCCGTTTCAACATATACATGATTCCTCTGACGCCGAGCATCTCCACGCGCTAAAGCACTTTTAGAAGCCCGCTGCAGCAGCCGCCACGCCTCGCCGGACCCGCTTCGCGGGTCCCGCTTCGCGGACTGCAGCAGCCATCGGACAACAGCAAGGGGTCTTTGTTTGGAACTGACCGGCAGGGCTGCGAGCACGCGCGGAGGACTCCAAGGACCAGGAGTCCCCGCGAGCCCTTGTCCAGCTGGGCTGCTCTCCCTGCCGGCCCCACCCCCTCCTTCACGGGATAAAGCGGCTTCCTTCCTGATCCTCCGTGAACTGCCTCCTCTGACGCCGAGCATCTCCACGCGCTAAAGCACTTTTAGAAGCCCGCTGCAGCAGCCGCCACGCCTCGCCGGACCCGCTTCGCGGGTCCCGCTTCGCGGGTCCCGCTTCGCGGACTGCAGCAGCCATCGGACAACAGCAAGGGGTCTTTGTTTGGAACTGACCGGCAGGGCTGCGAGCACGCGCGGAGGACTCCAAGGACCAGGAGTCCCCGCGAGCCCTTGTCCAGCTGGGCTGCTCTCCCTGCCGGCCCCACCCCCTCCTTCACGGGATAAAGCGGCTTCCTTCCTGATCCTCCGTGAACTGCCTCCTCTGACGCCGAGCATCTCCACGCGCTAAAGCACTTTTAGAAGCCCGCTGCAGCAGCCGCCACGCCTCGCCGGACCCGCTTCGCGGGTCCCGCTTCGCGGACTGCAGCAGCCATCGGACAACAGCAAGGGGTCTTTGTTTGGAACTGACCGGCAGGGCTGCGAGCACGCGCGGAGGACTCCAAGGACCAGGAGTCCCCGCGAGCCCTTGTCCAGCTGGGCTGCTCTCCCTGCCGGCCCCACCCCCTCCTTCACGGGATAAAGCGGCTTCCTTCCTGATCCTCCGTGAACTGCCTCCTCTGACGCCGAGCATCTCCACGCGCTAAAGCACTTTTAGAAGCCCGCTGCAGCAGCCGCCACGCCTCGCCGGACCCGCTTCGCGGGTCCCGCTTCGCGGACTGCAGCAGCCATCGGACAACAGCAAGGGGTCTTTGTTTGGAACTGACCGGCAGGGCTGCGAGCACGCGCGGAGGACTCCAAGGACCAGGAGTCCCCGCGAGCCCTTGTCCAGCTGGGCTGCTCTCCCTGCCGGCCCCACCCCCTCCTTCACGGGATAAAGCGGCTTCCTTCCTGATCCTCCGTGAACTGCCTCCTCTGACGCCGAGCATCTCCACGCGCTAAAGCACTTTTAGAAGCCCGCTGCAGCAGCCGCTTCGCGGACTGCAGCAGCCATCGGACAACAGCAAGGGGTCTTTGTTTGGAACTGACCGGCAGGGCTGCGAGCACGCGCGGGGGACTCCAAGGACCAGGAGTCCCCGCGAGCCCTTGTCCAGCTGGGCTGCTCTCCCTGCCGGCCCCACCCCCTCCTTCACGGGATAAAGCGGCTTCCTTCCTGATCCTCCGTGAACTGCCTCCTCTGACGCCGAGCATCTCCACGCGCTAAAGCACTTTTAGAAGCCCGCTGCAGCAGCCGCTTCGCGGACTGCAGCAGCCATCGGACAACAGCAAGGGGTCTTTGTTTGGAACTGACCGGCAGGGCTGCGAGCACGCGCGGGGGACTCCAAGGACCAGGAGTCCCCGCGAGCCCTTGTCCAGCTGGGCTGCTCTCCCTGCCGGCCCCACCCCCTCCTTCACGGGATAAAGCGGCTTCCTTCCTGATCCTCCGTGAACTGCCTCCTCTGACGCCGAGCATCTCCACGCGCTAAAGCACTTTTAGAAGCCCGCTGCAGCAGCCGCCACGCCTCGCCGGACCCGCTTGGCGGGTCCCGCTTCGCGGACTGCAGCAGCCATCGGACAACAGCAAGGGGTCTTTGTTTGGAACTGACCGGCAGGGCTGCGAGCACGCGCGGAGGACTCCAAGGACCAGGAGTCCCGCGAGCCCTTGTCCAGCTGGGCTGCTCTCCCTGCCGGCCCCACCCCCTCCTTCACGGGATAAAGCGGCTTCCTTCCTGATCCTCCGTGAACTGCCTCCTCTGACGCCGAGCATCTCCACGCGCTAAAGCACTTTTAGAAGCCCGCTGCAGCAGCCGCCACGCCTCGCCGGACCCGCTTCGCGGGTCCCGCTTCGCGGACTGCAGCAGCCATCGGACAACAGCAAGGGGTCTTTGTTTGGAACTGACCGGCAGGGCTGCGAGCACGCGCGGAGGACTCCAAGGACCAGGAGTCCCCGCGAGCCCTTGTCCAGCTGGGCTGCTCTCCCTGCCGGCCCCACCCCCTCCTTCACGGGATAAAGCGGCTTCCTTCCTGATCCTCCGTGAACTGCCTCCTCTGACGCCGAGCATCTCCACGCGCTAAAGCACTTTTAGAAGCCCGCTGCAGCAGCCGCCACGCCTCGCCGGACCCGCTTCGCGGGTCCCGCTTCGCGGACTGCAGCAGCCATCGGACAACAGCAAGGGGTCTTTGTTTGGAACTGACCGGCAGGGCTGCGAGCACGCGCGGAGGACTCCAAGGACCAGGAGTCCCCGCGAGCCCTTGTCCAGCTGGGCTGCTCTCCCTGCCGGCCCCACCCCCTCCTTCACGGGATAAAGCGGCTTCCTTCCTGATCCTCCGTGAACTGCCTCCTCTGACGCCGAGCATCTCCACGCGCTAAAGCACTTTTAGAAGCCCGCTGCAGCAGCCGCCACGCCTCGCCGGACCCGCTTCGCGGGTCCCGCTTCGCGGACTGCAGCAGCCATCGGACAACAGCAAGGGGTCTTTGTTTGGAACTGACCGGCAGGGCTGCGAGCACGCGCGGAGGACTCCAAGGACCAGGAGTCCCCGCGAGCCCTTGTCCAGCTGGGCTGCTCTCCCTGCCGGCCCCACCCCCTCCTTCACAGGATAAAGCGGCTTCCTTCCTGATCCTCCGTGAACTGACTCCTCTGACGCCGAGCATCTCCACGCGCTAAAGCACTTTTAGAAGCCCGCTGCAGCAGCCGCCACGCCTCGCGGGACCCGCTTCGCGGGACCCGCTTCGCGAACTGCAGCAGTCATCGGACAACAGCAAGGGGTCTTTGTTTGGAACTGACCGGCAGGGCTGCGAGCACGCGCGGAGGACTCCAAGGACCAGGAGTCCCCGCGAGCCCTTGTCCAGCTGGGCTGCTCTCCCTGCCGGCCCCACCCCCTCCTTCACGGGATAAAGCGGCTTCCTTCCTGATCCTCCGTGAACTGCCTCCTCTGACGCCGAGCATCTCCACGCGCTAAAGCACTTTTAGAAGCCCGCTGCAGCAGCCGCCACGCCTCGCCGGACCCGCTTGGCGGGTCCCGCTTCGCGGACTGCAGCAGCCATCGGACAACAGCAAGGGGTCTTTGTTTGGAACTGACCGGCAGGGCTGCGAGCACGCGCGGAGGACTCCAAGGACCAGGAGTCCCCGCGAGCCCTTGCCCAGCTGGGCTGCTCTCCCTGCCGGCCCCACCCCCTCCTTCACGGGATAAAGCGGCTTCCTTCCTGATCCTCCGTGAACTGCCTCCTCTGACGCCGAGCATCTCCACGCGCTAAAGCACTTTTAGAAGCCCGCTGCAGCAGCCGCCACGCCTCGCCGGACCCGCTTCGCGGGTCCCGCTTCGCGGACTGCAGCAGCCATCGGACAACAGCAAGGGGTCTTTGTTTGGATCTGACCGGCAGGGCTGCGAGCACGCGCGGAGGACTCCAAGGACCAGGAGTCCCCGCGAGCCCTTGTCCAGCTGGGCTGCTCTCCCTGCCGGCCCCACCCCCTCCTTCACGGGATAAAGCGGCTTCCTTCCTGATCCTCCGTGAACTGCCTCCTCTGACGCCGAGCATCTCCACGCGCTAAAGCACTTTTAGAAGCCCGCTGCAGCAGCCGCTTCGCGGACTGCAGCAGCCATCGGACAACAGCAAGGGGTCTTTGTTTGGAACTGACCGGCAGGGCTGCGAGCACGCGCGGGGGACTCCAAGGACCAGGAGTCCCCGCGAGCCCTTGTCCAGCTGGGCTGCTCTCCCTGCCGGCCCCACCCCCTCCTTCACGGGATAAAGCGGCTTCCTTCCTGATCCTCCGTGAACTGCCTCCTCTGACGCCGAGCATCTCCACGCGCTAAAGCACTTTTAGAAGCCCGCTGCAGCAGCCGCCACGCCTCGCCGGACCCGCTTGGCGGGTCCCGCTTCGCGGACTGCAGCAGCCATCGGACAACAGCAAGGGGTCTTTGTTTGGAACTGACCGGCAGGGCTGCGAGCACGCGCGGAGGACTCCAAGGACCAGGAGTCCCGCGAGCCCTTGTCCAGCTGGGCTGCTCTCCCTGCCGGCCCCACCCCCTCCTTCACGGGATAAAGCGGCTTCCTTCCTGATCCTCCGTGAACTGCCTCCTCTGACGCCGAGCATCTCCACGCGCTAAAGCACTTTTAGAAGCCCGCTGCAGCAGCCGCCACGCCTCGCCGGACCCGCTTCGCGGGTCCCGCTTCGCGGACTGCAGCAGCCATCGGACAACAGCAAGGGGTCTTTGTTTGGAACTGACCGGCAGGGCTGCGAGCACGCGCGGAGGACTCCAAGGACCAGGAGTCCCCGCGAGCCCTTGTCCAGCTGGGCTGCTCTCCCTGCCGGCCCCACCCCCTCCTTCACGGGATAAAGCGGCTTCCTTCCTGATCCTCCGTGAACTGCCTCCTCTGACGCCGAGCATCTCCACGCGCTAAAGCACTTTTAGAAGCCCGCTGCAGCAGCCGCCACGCCTCGCCGGACCCGCTTCGCGGGTCCCGCTTCGCGGACTGCAGCAGCCATCGGACAACAGCAAGGGGTCTTTGTTTGGAACTGACCGGCAGGGCTGCGAGCACGCGCGGAGGACTCCAAGGACCAGGAGTCCCCGCGAGCCCTTGTCCAGCTGGGCTGCTCTCCCTGCCGGCCCCACCCCCTCCTTCACGGGATAAAGCGGCTTCCTTCCTGATCCTCCGTGAACTGCCTCCTCTGACGCCGAGCATCTCCACGCGCTAAAGCACTTTTAGAAGCCCGCTGCAGCAGCCGCCACGCCTCGCCGGACCCGCTTCGCGGGTCCCGCTTCGCGGACTGCAGCAGCCATCGGACAACAGCAAGGGGTCTTTGTTTGGAACTGACCGGCAGGGCTGCGAGCACGCGCGGAGGACTCCAAGGACCAGGAGTCCCCGCGAGCCCTTGTCCAGCTGGGCTGCTCTCCCTGCCGGCCCCACCCCCTCCTTCACGGGATAAAGCGGCTTCCTTCCTGATCCTCCGTGAACTGCCTCCTCTGACGCCGAGCATCTCCACGCGCTAAAGCACTTTTAGAAGCCCGCTGCAGCAGCCGCCACGCCTCGCCGGACCCGCTTCGCGGGTCCCGCTTCGCGGACTGCAGCAGCCATCGGACAACAGCAAGGGGTCTTTGTTTGGAACTGACCGGCAGGGCTGCGAGCACGCGCGGAGGACTCCAAGGACCAGGAGTCCCCGCGAGCCCTTGTCCAGCTGGGCTGCTCTCCCTGCCGGCCCCACCCCCTCCTTCACGGGATAAAGCGGCTTCCTTCCTGATCCTCCGTGAACTGCCTCCTCTGACGCCGAGCATCTCCACGCGCTAAAGCACTTTTAGAAGCCCGCTGCAGCAGCCGCCACGCCTCGCCGGACCCGCTTCGCGGGTCCCGCTTCGCGGACTGCAGCAGCCATCGGACAACAGCAAGGGGTCTTTGTTTGGAACTGACCGGCAGGGCTGCGAGCACGCGCGGAGGACTCCAAGGACCAGGAGTCCCCGCGAGCCCTTGTCCAGCTGGGCTGCTCTCCCTGCCGGCCCCACCCCCTCCTTCACGGGATAAAGCGGCTTCCTTCCTGATCCTCCGTGAACTGACTCCTCTGACGCCGAGCATCTCCACGCGCTAAAGCACTTTTAGAAGCCCGCTGCAGCAGCCGCCACGCCTCGCGGGACCCGCTTCGCGGGACCCGCTTCGCGAACTGCAGCAGTCATCGGACAACAGCAAGGGGTCTTTGTTTGGAACTGACCGGCAGGGCTGCGAGCACGCGCGGAGGACTCCAAGGACCAGGAGTCCCCGCGAGCCCTTGTCCAGCTGGGCTGCTCTCCCTGCCGGCCCCACCCCCTCCTTCACGGGATAAAGCGGCTTCCTTCCTGATCCTCCGTGAACTGCCTCCTCTGACGCCGAGCATCTCCACGCGCTAAAGCACTTTTAGAAGCCCGCTGCAGCAGCCGCCACGCCTCGCCGGACCCGCTTGGCGGGTCCCGCTTCGCGGACTGCAGCAGCCATCGGACAACAGCAAGGGGTCTTTGTTTGGAACTGACCGGCAGGGCTGCGAGCACGCGCGGAGGACTCCAAGGACCAGGAGTCCCCGCGAGCCCTTGCCCAGCTGGGCTGCTCTCCCTGCCGGCCCCACCCCCTCCTTCACGGGATAAAGCGGCTTCCTTCCTGATCCTCCGTGAACTGCCTCCTCTGACGCCGAGCATCTCCACGCGCTAAAGCACTTTTAGAAGCCCGCTGCAGCAGCCGCCACGCCTCGCCGGACCCGCTTCGCGGGTCCCGCTTCGCGGACTGCAGCAGCCATCGGACAACAGCAAGGGGTCTTTGTTTGGAACTGACCGGCAGGGCTGCGAGCACGCGCGGAGGACTCCAAGGACCAGGAGTCCCCGCGAGCCCTTGTCCAGCTGGGCTGCTCTCCCTGCCGGCCCCACCCCCTCCTTCACGGGATAAAGCGGCTTCCTTCCTGATCCTCCGTGAACTGCCTCCTCTGACGCCGAGCATCTCCACGCGCTAAAGCACTTTTAGAAGCCCGCTGCAGCAGCCGCCACGCCTCGCCGGACCCGCTTCGCGGGTCCCGCTTCGCGGACTGCAGCAGCCATCGGACAACAGCAAGGGGTCTTTGTTTGGAACTGACCGGCAGGGCTGCGAGCACGCGCGGAGGACTCCAAGGACCAGGAGTCCCCGCGAGCCCTTGTCCAGCTGGGCTGCTCTCCCTGCCGGCCCCACCCCCTCCTTCACGGGATAAAGCGGCTTCCTTCCTGATCCTCCGTGAACTGCCTCCTCTGACGCCGAGCATCTCCACGCGCTAAAGCACTTTTAGAAGCCCGCTGCAGCAGCCGCCACGCCTCGCCGGACCCGCTTGGCGGGTCCCGCTTCGCGGACTGCAGCAGCCATCGGACAACAGCAAGGGGTCTTTGTTTGGAACTGACCGGCAGGGCTGCGAGCACGCGCGGAGGACTCCAAGGACCAGGAGTCCCCGCGAGCCCTTGCCCAGCTGGGCTGCTCTCCCTGCCGGCCCCACCCCCTCCTTCACGGGATAAAGCGGCTTCCTTCCTGATCCTCCGTGAACTGCCTCCTCTGACGCCGAGCATCTCCACGCGCTAAAGCACTTTTAGAAGCCCGCTGCAGCAGCCGCCACGCCTCGCCGGACCCGCTTCGCGGGTCCCGCTTCGCGGACTGCAGCAGCCATCGGACAACAGCAAGGGGTCTTTGTTTGGAACTGACCGGCAGGGCTGCGAGCACGCGCGGAGGACTCCAAGGACCAGGAGTCCCCGCGAGCCCTTGTCCAGCTGGGCTGCTCTCCCTGCCGGCCCCACCCCCTCCTTCACGGGATAAAGCGGCTTCCTTCCTGATCCTCCGTGAACTGCCTCCTCTGACGCCGAGCATCTCCACGCGCTAAAGCACTTTTAGAAGCCCGCTGCAGCAGCCGCCACGCCTCGCCGGACCCGCTTGGTGGGTCCCGCTTCGCGGACTGCAGCAGCCATCGGACAACAGCAAGGGGTCTTTGTTTGGAACTGACCGGCAGGGCTGCGAGCACGCGCGGAGGACTCCAAGGACCAGGAGTCCCCGCGAGCCCTTGTCCAGCTGGGCTGCTCTCCCTGCCGGCCCCACCCCCTCCTTCACGGGATAAAGCGGCTTCCTTCCTGATCCTCCGTGAACTGCCTCCTCTGACGCCGAGCATCTCCACGCGCTAAAGCACTTTTAGAAGCCCGCTGCAGCAGCCGCCACGCCTCGCCGGACCCGCTTCGCGGGTCCCGCTTCGCGGACTGCAGCAGCCATCGGACAACAGCAAGGGGTCTTTGTTTGGAACTGACCGGCAGGGCTGCGAGCACGCGCGGAGGACTCCAAGGACCAGGAGTCCCCGCGAGCCCTTGTCCAGCTGGGCTGCTCTCCCTGCCGGCCCCACCCCCCTTGCTGACCAATTGATTTGAACTGAATAGCTATAAAGAGGAAGCTCCAATCCCGCTGCGCGGGGGGGCGCCGGGAGAAGCCCAGGACAAGGGCGGGACCGTCTGTGGCCGTCCGGGGCCGACAGAGGCCGGGTCGGGCCCACTCTCTTTGCTTTTCCTGTATTAAGTGTTCCTTTCTCGCTTCTTGCTTTACACGCCCTTTGTAGCCCCTAGTGATGTCTACCCCGGAGTCAACTCAGGCACAGGCCATTCAAGGGTCTCTTTTGTTAGGACCCTTGGACAAATTCTTTGCCAAAATCAAAACTGATGTAGACAGGGAACTCCTACTGGCTGAGAAACGAGCGGGTCGACTTCTTCGGATCTAACTTCACCAGTAGAACATGTCAATACTCTACCTCTCATAGAAGATATTCCCCTTATTTTTCAGACCAATCCCTCTTCAAAGAATGACATTATCAATATCTCAGACTCCATCCACCCCCAAGTATATGATACCCAGACAATAGATTTATGCACTCCCTTCGTAGAACCACCCCTTCTTTATGATCCAGCCATTCCATCTCCCGTGTTCACACCAAGCTTATCTGATAACCACACTAAGTGCATCATTGAGGACCAGCCTCTATCGTCGCCATTTAGGGTTACTACTAAAGGTCTTAAAACCCCTTCCAACAAAACTCCTTTAGGCTCCCCACCAAGGAAGCGAAGAAAGAAGCTGATAATTAAAAAGAGAGCCGTACCCCCAAATAAAGTGCCACATTATATATTTTCTATTCCAAACAAACCTGGGGCGGCAGACCCCGCAAAAGAGATGACTCACAGTTCTATCTCAGTACCTAGTTATACTGGTCTATTGGGGGACATCGATTGTTTAATAAAGGCATTGATCCTTCCTCTGACCGAAAGGATCAAAAGAATAGGGGAGAGTGTGGATAAAATTTTGCAAGGCCAAACGGGGACACCCTGCCCGAAACCGAACTCCCCTGTAGTTTCAATACAGCCCATTAATGAATCCAAATCATCTAAGAAAGTGACTGGTATTTCTAAGGCAACTGCACCACCTACAACTGGGCCACCAAAACCGTCCCAGATTTCCATACCACAAGCTGAAAAAAGCAATAATAGCCAAAATAAAACTATTGATCTGGAAAAATCCGCAATTACAGAAAAATCCCATACTTCGACACGTCCTCATAGTATGCATCCAAACAACGGTACTAAATCAAACCACCCTCCTATGCCCCCACATCAACCCATTAGCAAAACAAAGAACATTGTAGATTTGCCACCTGAATGTTTAAATTATGTTATAGCCCTTACAGGAGTGCCACCCCCCCCAGAGGGCAACCGCGAACACCATACCAACCTGAAAAACAAGGTCATCTACTGGCTGAGGAGAAACAGACCACTCCCGTCTCACCTGAACGGTGATATCGTTTCAGCCAGGCGTTGCCATTGGGTCGGTACTAGACCCAAGGACATCGAAGGAGACGTGATCTTAGTTAACTTCAAGGATCACAGATTGGTAACCCATATCAGTGATTGGTATCCCGGAACAGGGGAGGGGGGAATTTCAACTCATAATATAAGCTATTTCTACCCTGAAACAATGCTGAAAAAACCGTCAGCCCAGCCTAGACTCTACCACCCCGATAGCTATGGTCGCCAAAAAACCCTTGGTGGCCCTAATACATCCATATTACACAAACAACATATGGGCTATAACACTTCTTTCCCATATCACTCGAACTCCCCTGCCCCATTGACGTATGGATCTTTTGCCTCAGATAGCCTAGCTCAGGCGAGGACATCAAGGAATCAGAATCCCCTTGATTACTCTAATGATTTCCGTTTGCGCTCCAGTCAGGTATTTTTACCACAGAGAAACCCGCACGACCTTAATGCTCATTGGGGTGCACCATGGCCTCAAAATCCTAAAGACTTGTGGAATATACCCCTGTCAAATTTTTATTATCCGCTCTCAGGCTTAGATGACAATGAATGACTGCACAAGTCAATCATCACTGGAAAATCCCATGTGGGCCCGCGGACTATTCACCGCTCCACTGTCGACTTTATGTCATCCAGCCTGTCTAATAACCATCATAATAGCCGACATGGAGGGACACTGGGGGATATGGATTCTCTGGGCGATCCGCGGCTATCTGGTCATTTACAGCCTCAACAGCTTCAACAGTCCACGAAAAATGGCCCTATTCTTAATCCCTTGAGCCCTTCCCATGTCCTTACCAGTTTAACACAACAACTAGACTTACCATGTGCGAACCTAGGTCGCACTTGTGGAGAAACTAGCTACGTTCCTGTTAAAAAATCACTTCTTTCTTGGAACGTGGCTGGTCTGGCTAGTAAGGCATCAAATAAAGCTTGGCTAAATGCCACACATACGCACGACATCTTATGTTTCCAAGAAACTTGGTGCTGCGAAGAAGTACATCTTTTGGGGTACCAAACTTTCCACTCCCCTGCCACACCATCCGCCCATGGTCACAACAAGGGGGGGCTCTGTGTCTATGTCTCAACAGTAGCAAAAGTCAAGATCCATAAATTTTTCTCTTCTACTCACTTTCAAATTCTATTCTTTAAGTGGGGTTCACTAGAGAACATAGCACTGTTGAATTTTTACAACAATATGGCTGACACTGAACTGGAGTCCACTATGTCTGATATATCGCGCTTGTTGTTACATACTGTGAACCATTTTAAGGGGGCAACAATAATGTGGGTTGGGGACTTTAACTGCACGATTTGTCCTCACTCTGATTCCCCCTTGTGTGGTATTGTAGGTCTTGGCGAGGATAATTCAACTCACTTTGTGCACACGAAGAGGGGAATGTTAAACACTTTTCTTTTTAAATTTGACCTTTGTTTTGCCAACCAGTTTTGTCCTACACCAGTGCAGTTTGAGCCTACCTTTTTTGGCAGGGATTGCAATTCAACCATTGATTTTATCCTGATATCGACTGCCAACTCAGGAATTTTGAGCTCATGTGTGGTTGGCAAGGAGGTATTTAGTGACCATTATCCCCTTTCCATTAGCGTAAAAGTAGAGGAGCGCAATGCCAAAAAAGCTACCATTCCCATGTACCCCTATAGGACTGAACTATCCAAAACAAATGGCTATGTTGTGAAGTGGGAGAAGATCGTACCCGATGTGTTTTTGAAAAAACTACTCTCTAACTCGGCAAATGATGTCAACCTTTGTTTAGAGGTTCAAGCAGACCCCCTCTCCGTTATGACCGCATTTGCCAATATCCAACAGAGGATAAAAACCTTACTGACCCGGGCAGCAAACAATAACCCTTCAACCAGAGAAGGGTGGTTCGATGGGAAATGCACAAAAGCTCTAAAAGCTCTTAAAAAAGTTTTGGCCCTCAAACCTAGAGACCCTGACATAATTCGTAGCGCTAGGCGAGCATATAAATGCGCACTAAAAGAAAGAACCCAGTCTTTAAAAAAGCAAGCTTGGGCAACATTAAGAGAAGCATCCGCCCAGAAAGATACCACCAAGTTCTGGAGACTGGTTAAGTCTCTGTATCAACCGAATAATAGCGGTAACAAAATAGAATTGGCTATAACAGGTGATAGATGGTTGGAACATTTCAGGCAATTATATAGGGACATAAAGCCAGCAGACACTATTACATTGACAGGGCTGGTTCCAAATGCCCCACGACCTAACGATAGTAGCAACGAGATCCTTTCCCGTGTCCGCCCTTTCCCGATTGACATGACATTTACCATAGGGGAAATGCAGGATGCAATCAGGGACAGTGCATCAGGCAAAGCACCAGGGCCAGACTGTACCCCAGTAGATGTCTACAAGGCCGAACCAGATTTCTGGGCCCCTTTGCTCACAAACGTGCTGAATAAGAGCAACCAATCTGGGTTCATAGAAAGTTGGTCGGATGCAATAGTGGTCCCCATTTTTAAAAAGGGCAGGCGAGATGATCCAACCTGCTATAGGCCAATATCTCTTTTAGACGGCCTTATGAAATTAGCAGGGAGGATTATTTTAAAGAGACTACAGGAGTGGGAGGAGGAACACAATGTAGTCTCACATCTCCAATACGGTTTTAGGAAGGGTGTAGGGACTGCCGAGCAGTGCTTAAACTTGGCCCTTTTATGTGCTAAATACACACAGGCTAGAGGTGGGACACTTTTTATAACTTTTGTTGATTTGAGTTGTGCTTTTGATTGCGTGGATCATTCTTTGTTATGGTCGACATTGGCCGAGATGGAATTGATGCACGCCTAATCACTTTCATCAGAGAACTGTACCACAATTGTGGGGCAAGAGTGAGATTTGGTAAGCAGGGCGAATGTACTGACAAATTCGCCCTGTTAAGGGGGGTTAGGCAAGGATGCATCCTAGCCCCCAGGCTATTTACCTACTACATAAACTCAGTGGGCCAATACCTCTCTCTCTTCCAAAACGATTACCCCACCGTGAAAGGCCTACCAGTGCCAATCCTCTTGTACGCCGATGACGCAGCCATAATGTCTCAGACCCAGGTGGGTTTGCAGAGGGCAGTGACTAAATTTGCAGGTTTTATGGAAAATAAAGGGCTGAAAGTAAACATCTCGAAGACTTTTACCATGCCGTGCACTAACAAGCGCAGTAGGGTGCCATGTAACGTGTTCCTGAACAAGCAGAATATTGCCATCGTCGACAAGTTCTGTTACTTTGGCATACTCTTTGACAGGAAATGTCGCTGGAAACAGGCGATTGAAGCGAGGAAGTTGGCCTTTACCCGTACTATAGGCGCCCTGCGCGCTTTTTCCAACAGAGTGGGGGGTAGACCAATTAAAGAACTTGCACAAATATACCAGGCGAAGTGTGTGTCCACAGCTACTTATGGGGCGGGACTTTGGGGCATCGAGAAGGATCAAACTTTGCAGAGCTGTGAGAATCAATTCATCAGCTACCTTCTGGGTGTCCCAAGGTCCACATCCTCATTTATGACACACATAGAGGCCGGAGTCAAGCATATGGGGGACACAATTAGGATGGCCCCAATTCTCCTATGGCACAAGGTATGGACAACCAGGGAGGCCAGCTTTAACAGGGACCTTCTGGAGGATTGCTTGGCCCTAGATGGGGTTGCAAAACTCCGCTGGCTGTCGTACGTAAGATCTGTACTCAGCGAGATGGGCCACCTAGATTATTATGCAAATCCTAGTACCTTGGAGGGCGTATCCAGATCAGTCCTTAAAAAATCACTAACCTCCCATCTGGAAACTTTAAGATGGAATGTTGAAAAGAACAAACAACCCATCTTAAATTTTCAAGAAATCACCCCCAAGGAAGGTATGCAAATGTATCTAAAAGTGGACCCCAGCCCTTATCATAGAATGCTCCTGACTCGCCTCCGTCTTGGGATTTTCTTTCGCATGGTTTCTGTACCAAAGATCAACAACTGGTCTCCACTGAATTTAACATGTGAGTGTGATAATACTGCATTTCAATCTAACTTGCATTTAATGTTATTTTGCTCCTTCTATACTACCCCCAGAAAACTTTATTTAAAACCTCTGTTAAAGCGTTGGGGTGTAAGAAATTGCAGACCTGCTTTTTTAAGACTGTTAAAACTCGAAGATGAGCATGTGATTTTTGCGGTATCCTGTTTTTTAAGATCTGCCATGTTGTTACGGAAAACCATGTTGTAAAACAATCCCGCTTGGGTCTCCCTATTAGGTTGATTAGCACTAATTTCAATCCATTCTGTACTGTATCTTGAATGTTTTCTTAAGATTGAGTATTACAAGCGTCGTTTTTTAATTGTTAAATTTTATATTCAAGCATATCATTTGTGATGTTTTTATATGTATGTATTGTGCTTTTATGATTTCGAAGAAAATCGAATAAAGCTTATATTACTTACTTACTTACATGATTCCGTTCTACAACATAAACTGATCACAAGACCTCACTGTCCTCTCCTACACTGAAACCCAACTCTTCTCCTTGACGGGCAAGACAAATGTCACCAGAGCCAACTTCATGTCCATGGTAGCAGACTGTATGAGAACCAATTACATCAAGCTCGTCTCCAACAAGACTGAAGTACTAGTCTTTGTCAACAAGACCTCCCCATGGGACTCCACACAGTGGCTGTTAGAGCTAGAACCAACACCCACAGCCCATGCAAGCAATCTCAGGATGATTTTAAACTACAAGCTGACTATAGAGGTTCATGTCAACGCATTGTGCATGCACCTCCTGCTTCCACATCCTATGCATGCTCTGAAAGATCTTCAAGTGGTTGCCTCAGAACACCAGGCTGACGGTAACATAAGCATTTGTAACCAGGTGGGGTCGCATGACTCTTGCTCGTTAATGTGGGATCCAAACCTGGTCACTTACGGTTCTGTCTTTAGAAGTGGTCTTGACATTTAAAGGTTTACTATAGCACTGTATCCGGTTTCTTTGAGGTTTCTGTGCCCTGTAGTGAGGCACAAATGCATTATGTTACAATTAAATTCGTTTTGTTTGTTCTCTGTGTGCCGGAATCCCCTCTGAACAGGCCTGTGATTATTCGGAGTACCATTTGGGTATATCAAACAGTGCATCCCTTGTGAAGCATGGAACAGTATTGGGGGGAGGAGGGGAAGGGTGCACTTTTTGCTTCATTTGAGACCACGCCGAAAAGATGTGCCTCAACTTTCCTTCCCCATTCTGTGAGATGGATACTCCTGTGATCTGCAATTACATAATTTCAAACATCACCATTTTGTCTAACAATACATTACGCATTTATTCTGCTTGTCAATACGTGTTTCCTGTGTCACAAGATTCACAATCACATCCGCACTCTGTTATTTTCATATGCAGGTGGAACAGTTATTTAATAAACTTCTTTACTCAATTGTTTATCTGTTCATTTCATTTAATTCTCATGAAATTTTCAGTGTTCATTTTTCTTATTACTTCAGTAATATAATGATAGTCATCAATTCATACATTGCCCGATGCATTTCGAGCTACACAGCTCTTCCTCAGGGGACTTTATATCTGAAAACCAAAATACATTCCTTTACTAATGGTGTACCGGATTTGTTTAAGACAAGCAATTCATGTTGATGGTCAATGGCTCAAACATTTACTACAATTGATTAAATTACGAGTGAAATCACATTTCTCAAGTTCCCCAGCGTGCAAAAATATCGAACTGATGTGTCACCTTATATCCCAGTGTTTAAGACGATAAATAAATAAACGCGTGTGTGTTTGAAGAGACTTCCATGTAACTGACCTGTACCCTTGTAGTTTGTAAACAGGTCTGTGTGCTGTAAAGAAAAGAGTTAACACGCTTGTAATCTAGCTGAAATGAATCCTGTAAGTAAAATAACAGGCGTGTGTCTCCCGCCCGTAGGGGGTTCTATCCTTCTCTTACCGAATACGTATTTCGTGTAGTTTCCTAACGATGGCCCGTCGGCGTGCGTCGCTCTTTCTACGCGGTGTCTCTATGGTTTATATGCCGGTCACGTGGGACCGCTTTGTTGACTTCCGCAACGTGTGACGTGAATCGCTCTATACACTCGGTATCTATGGTTTGGTACGCCGGTCACGTGGGACGGGTTGTAAACAGTGTGTATAAGCTAATTGTTGGCGCGTGTACCGTATGTCACATAATGTGTATGTGTGACTACACTGGTGAATGAATAATCTCGAGATTATTCAGATTTTGACCCTGAGGCTCAGAAGGGTACTCGCATCACGAACCAACTACACTCCAGAAATTCGTTTCTACAAAACTACACCGTTAAAAACAACACAGAGTGCGGAGTCAAAGTTCCATTTGGTTGTAGCATTTATTCTGCTGTCATTTTAAATTGCTTTCTTCAAAGTATTTGTTATTCGATTGTGCCAGCTACAGTACTGGGCAATATCGGGGCGTGGCTTGGTGTTACCAATGACGTTCCTGTTACTATTTGCAGTTTGAAACCACATCCATGCTCTGCACCGGTACTCCCAGTTAAAACCACCCAGGAGTAAGGATGTGGATGACCGGATGGGCAATGATTATATTGGTAGTGCAAACACGTTTCAATATTTTAATTGTTTTGAACAAAAATAAATGTATTATCATTTATCGGGTACAGCTGGCGTGACTGCTTTCATTTATACAGGTTTGTTTTTTTATATTGTTGTTCAAACTCATTTTGTAATTACTGTTTTACGGTTTGTAAAAAATAATAAAATGTTAGATAAAATTGGCAAAGTGTTAACATTAAAAGTCTTCTTTGTGCGGGCCTGTGACTCTTGCCGTCACTCAGATTTTCCGTGTCCATGGTGAGGCGCCGAGACTCTTAATTTCTGCCTTTTCCCTTAATGTTTGAGGGTAAACGTGTACGTGATCTGCAGATTCTGCTGCCCTATAGAGTGCCTGTTCTCTCCCTCGTGGCACTTTACCCGCTTGTGGTGCAGAAAGAGGGCAGAGCCGTAGGCCAGAGACTGACTATCCCGTGTTTGCCCAGCCACCTTGCTTCAGTGTCCAGTGTCAGCCAAGAGGAATGGCTTAACGCGAGCTCGGAGATTGATGGGGGATGGGGAAGTGTGATTGTTTTGGACATCTGAGCTCCACTTAATAAGATATTCCAGGTGGCCAGAGAGTAATCCTAAAATAGCCGCTTCTAATTGCTTTAAATGACTCGCCCACTATCCACGGGGACTGATTTGTTTTCTAAAACAATTTCTGATTAATGACTGAGAGCTTTCCGATGTGTCAGAGGGAGGGATTGATTCCGATCTGGCAGTATCGGGAAGCAGCTTCGGCGTTTACAGTTTGTGCCGACGTTTTGAAGTTTATCCGTTTTATTTATGAAGCTCCTACATCGCCTACTGGGGCCCTCATGGCGCTGTTAGATTAAACCTGTGGGCGTCGTATTACGGTGCTAATTTGTTGTACCAATCAGAGACGTTAAGTCTGTGCATGGATAAAGTTATCTTTTTATTTGTGGGCTTTCTAAATTGTATTTGATCCCAAATCTTACTAATTGTTTTGCTGACAGTCTAATGCAATTCAAGAAACGAATAAAAAATAGAAGCATTGGTAAAGCCAATAGGCCCGCCTATTTATCCATATTTTGTAGCAGCGATATGACGCGTTCCTAGCTCCTCTTTTCCCCTTTACTTTCAGCCATGTCTCATACTGCTATACAACACGGCTAAAACGCACATCACGAAGCCAACCGCAGTCGCATAGGTGAGACCTACTGACTTTGCCAATGTTTGGTTTTGCTGAATGATGCTCCCCTTCTAGCATTGAAAATAAATAAGGGACAATTGTGACTGATTTGAACTCTGAAACAGCAGTCAGTCATTCGATCAAAAAGGAAAAGTATCCAGAATTATCAGCCCTACATCATAACATGCCAAAATGAATGCTTAAATAACATTTTCAACACTCTGGACAAGTCTAGATGTGAGCTAAAACCAAATCTAAACATCTCCTTCCCTTTAATATAACTATCCCTGCCACGTGAAATATTATTAATGGGATTCTTACTGTCCGTTTAGTATCCTTCAAACCAGGACTCTTCTGTCATCTATCTCCTCAAGCTTTACAAGAGAACATTTTATGGGATACATTGCTATAAATGATAGTTAAAGGGTGGTGACAGATTGTGATCTACAACTTTAAGTATGGAGAATAGGAACCACCGTGCAGCAGGCACATGAATCTACTGTGTTATCTTGGTAGAAAATACAAAGTTGCGAATCGTGAAAGGCAGTTGTGTTGATGTTGACATAATGTTTAATTGGTGTTACTGATGTATGGCTGGGGGGTTGGGGCTGGCAGTTGATACAGGGGGCAACATTTTTTTATTTTTTTTTATTTTTTTTATTTCAAATCGTTTTTATTAGAAAAAAAAAAGAAATAGACAATAAAGAATACTAAGAATACATAAGATACAGAATGTTTGGCTGAACTTGGAATAATTTAACAACAAGGGGTGGTGATGGACAGCGTCTCTGAATTAAGCAGAATACTCTCACCCAGTCAAGAGATCAGGGCTAGATCCAACACCGTTTTTTTAGCTCACTGCACCATCCCAGCTCAGAACCTGGCTATATGCAAATTAGTCTGTTCCTGTCCCAGTGCATGATGGGAACAGGGCAAACCAAACTACCAAGCCAAATCTTACACTGGGAAGGAAACAAGCTTCCGGGGACCGGTTTCTGGCATTTCAGCCGTCGTCGGCCCGGCTTGCTTGAATCCTGATGGTGCAATGAGCAAGGGACTCACATCTGAGTATACCCTTCCACGCTTATGGTGGACAAAATATTTAACAACAAGGGGTGGTGATGGACAGAGTCTCTGAATTAAGCAGAATACTCTCACCCAGTCAAGAGATCAGGGCTAGATCCAACACCGTTTCCCCGGAAGCTTGTCTCCTTTCTGGTGAAGAATTGGCTTGGTAGTTTAGTCTGCCCTGTTCCCATGATGCCCTGGGCCAGGGACAGACTGATTTGCATATAGCCAGGTTCTGAGCTGGGATGGTGCAGTGAGCTAAATAACGGTGATGGATCAAGCCCTGATCTTTGGACTGGGTAAGAGTGGTCTGCTTAATTCAGACACTCTGTTCATCACCACCCCCTTTTCTGAATCGTTTTTGGCCACTATAGGTGTGGCAGGGTATACTCAGACATGAGTCCCTTGCTCACTGCACCATCAGGATTCAAGCAAGCCGGGCCGACGACAGCTGAAATGCTAGAAACCGGTCCCCGGAAGCTTGTCTCCTTTCTGGTGAAGAATTGGCTTGGTAGTTTAGTCTGCCCTGTTCCCGTGATGCACTGGGCCAGGGACAGACTGATTTGCATATAGCCAGGTTCTGAGCTGGGATGGTGCAGTGAGCTAAATAACAGTGATGGATCAAGCCCTGATCTTTGGACTGAGTAAGAGTGGTCTGCTTAATTCAGACACTCTGTTCATCACCACCCCCTTTTCTGAATCGAAATTGGAATAAGACAACTGAAAATGGAAAAAGCATGAAATTCCAGAGATGAACAAATGCATCAAATCATAAAGGGTGCACAGCCATAAACATTATATAAAATGAATAAAATAAATAAATATAAGAACAATGCAGATATAAAGTACAAATACCAAATGCAGAATACAGAAATAGTGCACATCATATATCAAAGATCGCGGTTGTGAGAAGTTGGCCTGATATGCAGTGCTCACTATTTTAGTGATCACTATGTATCATACCAAACGACCCTTATTCATGATTGGTTGTAAGTTAACCTTATAGACCAGCTATCCTAGTAGCATGGACAAGAGCAGTCTTTAGGCTAAACTCTAGAGGGCGTGTTAAGCCAGCTGTTATACCATCACATATACCCCTTGAACACCAAGTGAAAGGACACCACACAAGTTGTTATGAAAATAAAAGGATATTTATTTATAACAAGTCTACCCTGATCTCTTTATGAGTCAGGGAGCTAAGCACATAACAAAACTCTTAAGAAAATACTTTAAGTTGCACAATTTACACAAATGCCAGAGGGGCACAAAAAACCATATACTACAAAAGTGGAATGCGAAATACTAGCAGGTAAGTAACAAGATCCAGCGGCTTTAAGATCGCTAGGACTACACTACTGAACCTTCAGGTTAGGAGCAGGAGGCCTAGGGAGATCGGGTGCAGACTGTGCACTATCACGCGGGATGCGGGACAAAGTCTATGGATGCTAGATTTCGTAAAGTTAGTGTTGTCGGACGAATCCGACTAGTTAGGCTGAAAACGAAAAAGGATCTGGACACTTAGATAGTGAACCTACGTTGGGCACCGAAATGCTCAAGTTACCTAGCCCAGGGGCTGCGGCTGCATAGGGTTCCTCGTTACAGTCTATGGAGCCTGAAAGAAGAAGTTGCTTGCAGGCGACCAGTGATGAAGTTCGATATGATCCAAGCCTGGATCGATGATGGAGACGACCTGAAAGCAGAGGGGACTCAGTTCTTAATCACTAGCCAGTGATCAGATGGGCACCGGATGAAGTCACCTCGACCAGGTGAGTGGGCGACGCTGGGCTCTGCAGTCTCTCGGACCAGGAGGCGTTGTTGGCGACCAGGATGGAGGTGCGAGCTGTCCCACGAAGGTGTCTGCTGTCGGCGCTGCTGAATCCAGGATTGGAGCAACAAGCCTTGGCAAAGGCAAGCCCACGCAGTGAAGTCAAAATGGTGTCTGGAGTAGACCAGGAGGGTCCGGGATGCTCTTCTGTTGGAGGGGAGCAAGGGCCAGTCTGGAGCAACCAGACCAGCGATGGAAGTGTCGTGGTTCGTCGTCAGGAGGGCTACAAGCCAGCAGGCAAGTAGGCGGACAACGCGGTGAGCAGCAAAGAGCAGAAGGGCCCCAAGCAGATCTCGTGGATGCTGGGGGGCTGGACTTCGGTGCTGGAGCTGCTCAGGGTTAGGACTTCTCAAACCCCAAAGCACTCACTCGAGGATCCCTCGGCGGTCGTGCTGGATAAGCGTTGTGCAGTTTTGAAGATGGCCGGTCCCTTCAGGTCTCGTCACACCCACGAATCTCAGCTGGGCTGATGATGTAGGTAGAGGTCAGAGGTGCCAGGGAATCCGGGTCTTGTCGAGCTGGGCAGTCTTGATCCGGAGGATGGACTTGCAGCAAACCGCATGCGCTTAGATGGTGCCCGCTGGTGCAGGGTGGCTGCTCCTTAGCCACAAGGGAGAGTTCAGAAAGGTTCAAGAGTTCTTTCGTGGAAAGTCGTCCAGATTCAGAATGATCTAATCTTGGAAGGGGGCCCGCTCCTACCTTTATACTAAAGAAAGGGGCTGGCACGCGACTAGGTCCTGCCCATGGGTGGGACCAGGAACGGGGGTGGTTACACCCCTCTCCCCTGTCCGGACTTTCCCCAGCTCGGGGGCTGGTGTGCCCCTGGAACTGGTTCAAGCCGGCATATGCACAGTGAGCACTGGGGCGCCACTTGCAGTCACCTTCCTCTCAGCCCTGCCTACCTGGGATACACAAAACCCTGTCTGGGATGGTGCTAGCACCGCCCCTGACAGGAAACCCTTTGTCCAAGCTCTCCTCGCTGGAAGGACTCCCAGCAGCAGGAGGTCAGACTTGTGTCTGTGGTGGCAGCATCCATTTAGTGATGCTGAGGCTTGAGTTAACTTTAACCGGGGTTCACAGTTACATACATGTCGTGTCCCTCTAGAAGGGTGGAATGCTAACCCCGTCGCCAGAATTGGCGAGGGGTTAGTATTCCAATTCGTATGACACCTTACTCGACATTTTTTGATAAAGCGTTACCAAAGATAGCAAATAACCGCGAGGATTATACTGCACTTAAGAGTATATGGTATGCGTTATCATGGAACAGCTATTAGGACTTGGTTCCGCAAGCTGCAGACGGGCTCAGCTCATGCCAGAGCACCATCTCACATAATTCCAAGCACTCTGCCTTCAGGATTGTTAAGGCTTGCCATAGGAGTGACTGATAGGAATACATGTGTCCATTTTAGGGTTAGATATAGGGATACTATATCTAAAGCAAAGGGTGATTACACCACCTTGCCCCAGCTGTCGTGCAGCCAGTTGTGTCAGATTTGGATGGCCAGCCAGGGGTGGCATAATACATACTGCAGCCCCTGGTAGGCCCTGGGTACACCTATGCCCTGCATACCTAAGGTACACTTTACAGGGACTGATAGGGCGACTCGGTATCCAATTAGATATGTACCTAAGGTACATGGAATCCATTTTACAGAGAGCAGTGGGCCTGGGGCCCTGAATAGCAGGGTCCCAGGTCAACTAAGTCGAAAAACCAGCAAAACACCAGGCAAAAAGTTGGGGGTAACCATAGTCCGATATCCACCTTCCTACAAGCTCTGGTCTGCATGTGGCAGTCGGCCTGATCAGATTTTGGTTCAGTTTAACTTTTTTGTTTAGGTCTCCATGGTGTAGCTTACACTTACACAGTTCTAGATCCCTTTATCTGCAACAGATTGTGTATTGTGGCACCCCTTCCAGTCACTACCGTAGTTCACATGGCAATCCACCCATATTGCCAATCTTAACTTGCTCTTCCTGACCCCCGCAACAAAAATACCCTAATTCAAACAAGTGTAGGTCTCCACCCTAACTTTACAGTTCTGCTCATCAGTGTGGTGGTGTTAACCTCTTGGTCATCCATCCAGATAAAGTATGCCATTTCCCATCTGCTTCGCCAGGGGGGCGGGTCTGGTCCGTCCACAGCGGAGGGTGGATAAAGATAACTTCTAGGACTGAGACAGAACCTCTCCTCCGCTAGCTCTGTATGAACATCATTTAATGAAGCTGGTCTCAGCAACAATGGCTGTTTTATGTTCGCTCGTTTGCAGTGGCGTGTGTTGTGGTTCATCTCCTGCTGCCCCTCGCTGCCCCACGCTCTTTTCACTGGCAGGTAATGGCAGACAACAGGCCTCTATGGCGGGTCTTGACGCAGCGCCCCAGACGGGGAAATATTCACATCATGAAGGGCCGGCATAGGGTGACAAGCGAGGGGAAAGAGAAGCACGACACAGAACACAAGCGACGTAATAACCATTACTGAGTAGTAGTTCAAGGTACTCTTTTTTTTTTGTTTAATAAAATACACGTGCATTAACGCACTCCAGGGAATGCGTGGCAGAATGAATTATGGATTATTCGGTGAAAAGAGGTCAGGAACAGCTCCCTTCTATTTCTCATACATATATCAGTGGAAGGGCATCTGTTTACAAATTGTTAATGGGAATTGTTTATATAATGGTGAGCACGGCCAATAGTGTGGCAGATAGGCGTGCACCCCTAATGCACAAGGAGCCCGCAATGACTGCTGCCCTGTTCTGCAATGAAAGGCCGTGTTGGGCACAGGGCACAGTCGAGGAATGCAGAAAGGAGATGAATGTTTCACTAATGTGCACCGCTCGCTGGATGTCTGCGACAGTGGGGCTGCACTTGCAGTTTTTAGTTTTTTCACAGTAGCTACTTATAGGCAGCAAGCAAGCACCCCTTCGAGCACGAAGCACGCGTGGGGACATTTCAAGCACTAGCTGGCCAAGTACTTGCTAAAAGAATCAAAGTAAATAAAATAATCCAATCTGCCGTAATGCGTTTACGAAGATGAATACAACTTCTTCAGTGTGCTTTCCACGAGCGCGAAAGAAGAGCATCTCAATCCAGTACTCATGCCTTGAAAGTTACGGCGGCCCGTTCAGAGCCCACGCTATAGGCCGCAGCTCCCTCCACGTCCGGACCCCGCCGATTTGGGGTGAAATGGCGCCCCTCTCTCCACCAGCCGCCGCCGTATTCCTCCCGTTCATTCTCCTCATAAATCTGCCCTCATATATCTGATCGCGCAACACACCTACGCATGGGGCGCTATGGTTTTTGCATTTGTCACCCGAGTGGGATGGGTATGCTCAGACGTGAGTCCCATCCTCTCCACACCACTGAATTCAAGCAAGCCGGGCTGAAGACGGCTGGAATGCCAGAAACCGGTTCTCTGAAGCTTGTTTCCAGGGAAGGCATGGCTTGGCAGTTCGGGCTGGACTGTTCCCATGAGGCACAGGGTCAGACTGATTTGCATATGGCCATGTCTGAACTCTGGTGGTGTGGAGTGCAAAAAAACGATGGATTTAGGCCCAGATCTCTGTACTGGGGTGAATGTATGACATTGTTCTGCATTCTGTCCATCAACTGTAGTTTTTGCATTTGCCCACGTACTTGGCCACTTCCTTCACAAAACGCTCACTGAATAAATTGCTGTCCGCTAGGGGCCCCGGTTCCGCTGCTGCCAGCTCGGTGAGGTAGTAGAGTCCATCCTCATAAGGAGGAACTTAACGGCGTTCTGTGGATATTGCGTAATTAGCTTTGCCCAAGAGGCATATCGCCCTCTGGGTCCAGCCTGCCAGAAGATGCGGGTCCATCGCCGCACCTGATTCTTGTGTCTCCAAGGCCATCTCCAAGATTTTGGCCAGGGGCCCCCCAACATCCAGAAGGTTTTCCTGGCACCCCCTCCAGGCACGATCATTGCCCTTTTTAGGATCTTTCGTGAGCTTTTTGAGAGAGGTCAACATGCAAGAGTTTGTCTGGAGTTTTCGTGACTTTATTGGCAATGTCTGGCCGAGGACACTCAGACCGGAGTCTTTTCCTCACCTCCTTGTCGAAACTCCTACGGAGGTTGTAATGTATATAAACGGCGACCTCTGGCGCTGGCAGCCAGTCAGATGATCTCGGATGGACAATGTCTGCAGGGTTGAAGGTAAAGGGAGTGGACACAGGTTGTGTGGGTTCCACATTCTTCGATTTCCTAGTGTTCTTCCTGGGAGGAGACTCGTCAGGGGTGTCAGTGGTTGTAGTATCAGTATCAATGTCCGGAGCCTTGCATTTACTGGCATCAGGAGAAGGCAATGAGGAAAAGGTATAAGAATGAGGCCAGGAATCAGTTTGAGAACCAGAAGATGCACATCCTTCTTGGGGGCTGTAGGCGAGGTGAACCCATGGAGCTTAGCGAATTCCTCCAACTGCTTAGTGATAGGTTTTAAAGCAGTTGCCAAAGCTTGTTGAACAGTTCCCGGAACTGTATTCTCCAGGGCCTTGTTGACGGAATCCTGGACCGAGACGTCCAGAGCCTCAACAATTTTATCCACAATGGAAGTATTAACCACTTCCTCTCCATAAACATCATCCTCCTCATAGGTAACCCAATCCTCCATGGTGGTGCCAAATTTATAAATGTACTTGCTCATGATGGCAAAGAAAATTTCGAGGAGTAAATGGCGGCGCCAACCCACAGCACAAGTCAATCACCAGGTACCTAGCTCCTCGGCCAAAGCTGTAGCCAAGTTCTTGCAGACCTCAGGGTGTAAATGAAGCAAAGAGCAGTGAAAAGAATACACAGGAGGTGTTCTCCCTCCAGGCTCAGTGTTTTTTGCAGTCTGCCAAGCGTAGGGTTCTGCTCAGTAAAGAATCCGAGTTGGAATGGCCAGCAAACCTATAAAAACGGGCAGTAGCGATGTGCGTAGCCCAATCCAACCAAAAACCAGCCCAATTCGGCAACGCACATCGAAACCTGCTAAAGTGAAAGTAAAACCAAGCTCCGAGCGCTTCCGGCCAATGAGGGGGGCCTCTGCGCTTCAAATTATATAAATATTACCCCCGCCGTCAGCGGGTCGGTACTGGTGATTTTCAACATTCGGAATCGGCCTGCAGCGGCCGCTATATGCAAGGGACCTGCTGCGCAGGTGAAACAGCTGGGGAAGATGCCGCCGAGGAGCATTACGCTTCCCTCTCGCCTAGCGAGAGAGACGTGGCTGAGAACCTTGTGCGCGATGCTCATTAAACCCCAAACCCGCAGGGACACATCGGCAAGACCCGCGCACACACCCCCGGTGACAGCAGGTTGTTGCGGTCGGCTGAGTAATACAGAACAAAGCTGTTAGGAATCCAAAGTGCAATAAGGAGTAGTTTCTGTCCTGTAACTCCAGTTCTGTAGTAGGGGTATCTCTGTTATAGTCATAATCTAGTAAATGGTCCCGCCCATGTGCGTGGACCCCGGAGCAATCAAAAATAATCTCTTAAGCTGTCAAAACATGCAGACCTGCACAGACAATTAAGAGAGAATTTAAAGACCGATAATGCAGCCTATATCCACAGGCTACACTGTCCAGTACTTCAACTAGAAATTCCACCAAAAACCACAACAGCACAGCCTGTCCAGTGTTCTCCACAGAGAGAAACCTTCCCCTACCAGCAAAAGCCTCCGTAATGATAGAGAAAGTAGTGGACAGACAAGCCCCATAGGCTGCCATTATGTGGCTCGGAACAAGATACTGTGCCTTTAAGAGAACCTTCCAGAACTCTCTCAGTATCCCAGAATGCACAGCAGGTCCCTTTAACTTTCAGTTCTTTTTTCCGGCTCCTGCAAGCAGGACCCTGGAGCATTGAGCTCTACCTTTCTAAGGTTTCTTTACAGATTTTTTCACTTTTCAAGTGTTTGAGTGCTTTCATTTGAAGTACTTTGGTGCTTTCTTCCTTGTGTGTGTCTTGAGCACTCTTTTATTTGTCACAATGCCTACTTAGTTTGACAAATGCCCAGAGTGTTCGAGGAAGAAGGCCAAGTCGGACCCACATGAGGTGTGCATCATCTTCCTTCCCTCTTCTCATGTTCCGGAGGAGTGTGACATTTGCCAGTCCATCTCCAGCAGGACATTGAGAGACGGGATGAAGATCAGGCTCCAAGGCCTGGAAGATAGAAGACTGAAGGCACAAGGTGGGTCTGGGCATACTTCATCTGCCCATGCTGAGGCCTATGGAGGGCTCTCCTGGGCAGGAAGACCAGCAAACGTCCATGTTCTCCGCCGGCGTCGATAGCACTGACAACAGCGTCGAGCGGGATGACCGCAGTCTGTTCCCCGTCTCCCCAGGGCTCTGGGTCGAGTCGACGTTCGGCGTCGAGGGAACTGACTAGATCGCCGTCAAGATCGCTGTTGACGATATCTTCATCGTAGTCGTCCAGTCATCAACGTCGAGTGGCGGCCCGGCATCTGCGCTTGCCGTCGAGGCGACACCGCCGTTTGCCGTCTGCGAAGAGGAGGAGGAGGAGGAGGAGGTAGTCGTCGAGGGGATCCTTGACGTCTAGGAGGACTTCGAAGTCTCGCAGGCGTTCGCCGTCAAGGAGGAGGCGTTCGACGTTGAGCGAACTAATGTCGCCGTCGAGGCATCGTTCTTCGATGCCAAAGAAGCGCAGGAGGAGTTCTGGCGCCAGGAGTTCCTCTGGGTCTGCTGGGACGCGCCGGCGACGTGCGCTGATAGGCTCTGCCTCACCATCGCCTCCGCTTAAGAAGAAAAGGGAGTCACAGGGCTCTGTGTACTCCGAGGTATATACACCTCCTAAGCCGAGGACACCTTCCCCCATCTCCTCCATTGCCCAAGGACCCTCCGCCGCGGACTCCCACTCCGCCTCCACCCCCTCCTCATTCTCATCCTCTGCTTCCTCCTTCTGGACCGCCTGTGGTTCCGCCGAGGACGGCTTCACTACCACGGTACCAGACGCCGCAGTAAGGGGACTCCTCAACCGAGTCGCCCGGTCAGGCCGCAGTCACCTGCTTCTGTGAGGCCTGTGGAGCGTCCGAAGCCAAGGAGATCACGTTCTCGCTCCGACCCGAGGGGGAGAACGCGGAGTCGTCACCGGTTGTCGACAAGATCAAGACAAAGCCACAGGAGGTGCAGATCCAGATCCCACTCAAACTCTTCTGGGACCAGGGAATACTCGCCGACTTTGTCGGAAACCCCAGGGACGAGGGTGTCGCCTGTGGACGACATTGTCTCATTCCAAGATGTTCTGCTGAGGGGTGCGGCTAAGTTGGGCATCACGGTTACGGTGCCTACGCCCACGACGTCAGTGATTTTCGAGACGCTACATAAAAAGCACCTGTCTCGACCGTTGCTGCCTCTAGTACCAGGATTGGTGGAGCCCGCTGAGTAGTTGTTTCTCACTCTGGCGGTGACGAAGGCGGCCCCCTCCAGGCTCCTCAAGAAGTAACGGGCTCCGGATTCTGACCCGGCCTTTCTTAGGATGGATCCGACACCGGACTCTGTCATAGTGAAGGCGGCTAGGAAGCAGCATGCCACCACCCCATCGTCTACAGTGCCTCCTGATGAGGAGAGCCGCTGGATAGCCTCGGCTGGCAGGAAGGTCAGTGGGACAGCGTCTACCACAATGAAGGCGGCCAGTGCCGCGGCTTTGCTAGGGCGATACGATCGAGCCCTATTGGAGTCCCTCCAGCAATTCGCCGAGCTCCTTCCTCAAGAGAAGAAAGAGGACTTTGAGGAGATCCTGAATGAGGGGATGTTGGTTTCAAACCAAATCATCAGCGCAGCTGGTGATGTGTCCCTTCTGGCGGCGCATGAGTACTGCCATGGTGTCAACCAACGGCGCCGCGCTTGGCTTCGACTTGCGTGTCTCAAGCTAGAGGCTCAACAACGGGTGGCCAACCTTTCTCGGGGGAAACCCTGTTTGGCAAGCATGCGGACGACAAGATGGGCCGTATGAAAGTGGAGGCCGAGACCCTGACGGCTGTCGGGTTGGAGAAGCCCAAGGAGAAGAAGACCTACCGCCCGTTGCAGAGACGGTTCGGGGCGCAGGGCAGAGGGCGAGGGCAGGCTTCGGGACAGCAGCAACAACTACAGCAGCAGTTCCGTAGGCCCTTCCAGAAGCGCCAGAAGGGCAGAGGCGGCCAGCAGTCCGCAGCGGCAAACAAAGGCCTGGCCGGGTCTAGGCCCTGAGCAGTTACTTCCCATGCATCCGCTACCCACTCCGGTGGGGGGGGGAAGCGTTCAATTTTTTCTGGCAGAGTGGAGAAAAATAACTCTGGACAAGTGGGTGCTGAATATTGTTTGCAATGAATACAGTCTTCGGTTCACCAGCCCGCCTCCAGCAATTCCACCGGTCAGCTTGCAGTTTCAACTGCGCGAGCTCCAGGCGGAGGCCGATACCCTGTTAAGGAAAAGGGCGATAGAAGACGTACCTCTGTCTCAAAGGGTAAGAGGTCTGTACTCACGGTTCTTTCTGGTTCTCAAGAAGGACAAGAACGAGTTCAGGCCCATTCTGTATTTGCGACTAGCAAATAAGTAGATTCGCAGAGAGAAATTTCGCATGCTGTCTTTGCATCAGATTTATCCTCGGCTGCAACAGGCAGACTGGCTATGTGCTATAGACCTACAGAATGCTTACTTCCATGTGCCTATTGCACACAAACACAGGAAGTTCCTGCAATTCCAAGTCGGCGCCAATCATTATCAGTACACAGTACTGCCATTTGGGATGAAGTCTGCGCCCAGAACATTCTTGAAGTGCATGGCAGTGGTAGCCGCACACCTGAGGAAGAACAAGGTGTTCGTCTACCCGTACCTGGATGATTGGTTGCCAAGGCCTCATCTCGGAAGCTCAAGCGCACTTCCAGAAGGCGTGCTTTCTCTTGAACAAGCTGGGGTTGCACATCAACATGCCCAAGTCTGTCACGACTCCGGTCCAGTGCATACAGTACTTGCGAGCCTCCATCAATACGATGTCAGCAAGCGTGTCTCCTTCGGAGGAGACGCGATTAGCTCAGGCTCTTATGACCGCTCCATCTACAACAGTGAGGACGGTGTCTTCTCTACTGGGGTCGATGGCCTCTTGTATCTTCCTCACACCACACGCACGGCTGCACATGAGACCATTGCAGGAGTGCTTGGAGGATCAGTGGGATCAGAGGTAAGGGTGTTGGGACGACAAGATACGACTGTCTCTGCATGCTCTTCAGTCTCTGAAGTGGTGGTGTTCAGCGGAGAATCTCCTCAGAGGGGTTCCCTTCCACAAGGACATTCCCACGCAGACTATCGTGAAGGATGCGTCTCTCCACGGCTGGGGGGCACACTCCGGAGACTTACAGATACAAGGAACGTGGTCCCCGACGGAGTCCACGTATCACATCAATTTCCTGGAACTCAGAGCTGTTCACTTGGCGCTGAAGGCCTTTCATCCGTCCTTCCAGACCAACTCTCTGCTTGTACAGACGGACAATTCGACCACTATGTATTACCTCAACAAGCAGGGGAGGCTCGAGATCCCGCACTCTGTCACAGGAGGCGCAGGCGATCTGGCGCTGGCTTCTGGCCAGAGGACTGACTATAACAGCCACCCATCTACCAGGTGTGCAGAATGTTCAGGCGGACTGATTCAGGAAAACCACGAATGGGTCATAAACGACGAAGTACTAGGAGAAGTCTTCGCAAGGTGGGGGACTCCAGACGTAGATCTGTTCGCCACCTCTGAAAACAGCAAATGCCGAGACTTCGCCTCCAGGTACTACCAGCAGGGGACGCTGGGGAATGCTCTATGGATCAACTGGTCGAACAGCTTTCTGTACGCTTTTCCACCCATTCCCCTGATTCCAGCTGTGCTCATCAAGCTGGTCCACTCCAGGGCGCGGATGACCCTGATTGCCCCGGAATGGCCCAGGCAGTGGTGGTTCACGGACCTGCTTCACCGCACTCTCCTTCCTCACATACGGCTGCCGTGCTGGCCGGACCTTCTCACAAAGTTCAGGGGCAGATGGTGCACCCCAACCTCTCGTCTTTGAGTTTGGCGGCATGGCTCCTGAGATAGTGCAATATGGCCATTTGAATCTACCAGAAGATTGTATGGACATACTGAAGGAGGCTAAGCGACCTTCCACTAGGACTTCCTATGCTTACAAGTGGAAGAGATTCTGCATCTGGTGCAAGTCCAAGAACTATGACCCAACGACATGTAAGGAAGATGTCATCCTTCCGTATCTTCTACTGGTCTTAATTTCCATTCCATTAAGGTTCATCTCGCTGCGCTGACTGCCTACAGGAAATGCCCTTCACAGACTTCCTTCTTCCAGATCCCTGTGATCAAGGACTTTTTGAAGGCTTGAAGAAAGTGTTCCCTCCTGTCCGGCTTCCTTCTCCTTCATGGGAATTGAATGTGGTGCTGTCCAGATTGATGAAGGAGCCTTTTGAACCTATTCATAAGGCTTCGTTGCAGCACCTGTCCTGGAAGGCGGCGTTCATCGTGGCCATCACATCGGCCCGCAGGGTGAGTGAAATTCAGGCGTTATGTTGCCAGGAACCTTATACGGTATTCCATGCTGCTAAGGTTGTTATGCGTATAAATGGTATACATTAAATACATTAGCATAAGAATCGAGTAAAATGCACTTAACTGGCTGCGTGAGCAGCAAAGCAAGAGTAGGATATCTGTTATTGGCTGGCTCTTATGGGCTATCTCAGGATGTGATATATTATCTGCATCATGGAAAATGTAGTTTTGATATGTTTTACAAAAGATTTCATTGGCTGCTGTGTGTAGCAATAAATGAAAGAGTAACATAATACGAAGCATAATACGAAGCCTCCGGTCCTGTAATAGAATCATAGCGCGAGCCAGTGGACAGACACTAATTAAGAATAATCAATCGGTGCTTGGTCCATGCACCAGAGAAGGAGGACGTGGCGCCTGGTCTCTGCTGACCAATAAAGGGGCAGCAAAGATGTGACTTTGAAAGTTTGAAGCCAAACAAAATTGTAAGCAGTGGGTGGGCGCAGGCTCGACCATACAGAATGCACACAGGCTGTGAATCGGCTCTGTTCATTTGGTCTGTTCAGCATCCCTTCCCACTTCTGTCCCCTACAGCATGTGGCCATTGGCTCTCTTGAATTGTGAGCAATGCAATGTTTCTTATCCACATGTACATCTCCGCTTCAAAGAGCAGTTCAGGGCCAACATTAGTCGACAGATAATTTACCATTGTTTTTTTCTTTCTATTCTTTAACCCTTTTTTAAAAAGAAAATCTGATTTTAAACTCTTATTGACTATGAATTAGTGCAACCAAAAAATAATCCTATTTTTCTGTAATGTGCATTAAAAATTAGTCTATCTTTTGTTCTAGAGACACCTGCATGGCTGTATAGCACCCAAACATTTCTGTTAAATTGATATACAGTGGTGAATTCTTAATTAAAAAATAATTACGTCCGTGTTTGTTACAGGTGACACATTACCCACACCACCAGCCTGCTCGGGCCAGATCTATTGGCTTTGCAAATGCTTGTTAATATTTGCAAGAGCAGTACCGGTATAGACTTTAAGGAAATTTCTAGGAGAATCGAAGACCAAACTTAAAGCCCAGTATGTTACTTATGAGTGTGAATATGGCAGAGGACCCAGGCACCGAGTGTTTCTTTCATTCCAACAACTTTAAGCCTTTCAATCCGTCTTGCAGGAAATAGTTCAAAGCCAGGGATTCGGGGTCTGGCTTCCAGCTGAGAAAGAGTGGGATGTGAGTTTCAAGCATGAGGTGAAAAGAATTTGAAGCACAACACCCATAGTGAGTTGAAATTTTTCAAAATGGAGTGATGAAGATGTCAGTCGCTGAAGTGTAGGGATTGTTTTGAGTCCGTCATCTACAAAGTTTTGAGTGCCTGAAATATTTTCTGCAGATAGTGAAATTATGTTCAAGACCGAATTCCCAGAGGTTCTTTGCGTGAATAGCTAGAGGACAAAAATAGGGTTCCTCTTAGATGCTTTACGTTCCTGCCTCCATACAGATTGTCTATACTGAGATGATAGGAGCATTTTCTTCTTCCTTTCATGAAGGTCCTGACATCTAATAAACCTGGAAGGAGCTGTAAACAGTGTTTGGGTATATGAATATGCATATAGCTATAAACAGTGTTTCTATATATGGATACATATAGTAATGTGGATTCCTCCAGAGGTGATGTTCCTACATTTGAGAGTTAATCACTTCTTTTACCCAAATCCACATTAATTGCATGGGACTCCTAGACAAAATAGGGGTTGGTTCTGAAAATAGTACAGATTTTTCAGGCTTCCAGATTGTACTATAGTGTGGCATTTAATGCAGCTCTTAATACCTTTACCTGCAGGTGTGAAGTACATTTTGGAAAGGGTAGCACGTCACCCTGCCGGGAGTGAGTGGCTGGCAGATTGTTGTATTTGGTATGATTCTATGTGGGTAGAGTTTTTGTGTTTTGTGTGAGTAACCAGAGAGCCACCTGGTCTGTGGGTGCAGCATCTAGCACAGTTCTGGCTGTGGAGGTGCGAGACCTAGGTATCCAAACTATTTTAGTAGTTGGGACTAAAATATACAGGCAGATACGCAACATTAATCCAGCAAAAGGGTCAGAGCAGTGCTGTGTGCGTGTACACCATAGAAAAGAGTAATCCGAGAAAGCCTGTTAATCCATATGGCAACATGACCAATGCAGTGATGTTGAGTAAGTAAAATGATACAAAATGGAGAAAAGAAATTGGCGGCTTTAGTAGCCATGTTTGCTTTTTAAAGGCTGACGCACTGTCTACTACTGAAAAAAAGTATGCCTCGTAAATGAAACTTGCCAGCCTCCGCTGAGACTACACAATTATTAAGAGACCCTGATTTTAATTACTCCTACTATGCTGATTTTTCAGCAAGGTCTTACACCCCAAGTTATGCTTTGATGCTCCTCTAGGTTCCCAGAATAGGATGAGCACCAATTGGGCAAGCCATATTTGGGTCATGGTTCAAATCCTAGTCAGACTGGCATCCTAAACATGAGTGCGAGAGATGTTTCATCGGAGCTTCGTACCCCGACATCACCAGACAGAATCTGCCAGTTTATTATTATAAATTTATAATGCACACAGCTACCCCTAGGGGTTTCCTTGGCGCAGAGCGTGTAGGGAGGGTGCAAGAAGCTGTAAGTAAACACATTTGAAAAGCCAGGTCTTCAGGTCCCTAAGAGAAGTGAAGCGCATTTTCTCAGAGAATCTGGAAGAGAGTTCCATAGTTTCGGGCCTGTGTAAGCAAAAGAGCGCCCATTAATGCGAGACAGACGGAACCTAGGCACTGTGAACAAGGCCCAATGTGATAATCTCACAGAGAGAGATCGATGATGAGGAACTACCGGATCCTGGATGCAGTCTGTTCCAAGTCCGGCTTTCACCTTGAAAATATAACACTGTGATTTGAATTTGATACATTTTGGGAATCCTAATCCAATACAGCTCGTTTGGTGAGATTAAAGTCGAAGGCTGATTTAGGCAACCAATAAAGAAGCCTAGCAGCTGCTTTCTACACTCGCAGCCGATGGATAGTGACTTGGTCAGCTCCCAAATACAGCACATTGCCATAATCTAATCTAGAGATGAATAGTGCCTGAATCACTGTCCTTTGCTCCGAAATGGGGATCAACCAAAGGATTTTTTAAGCCACTTGAGCACTGCAAAACACGTGGCTGTCCCCTTCACCACTTGAGGTCTAGTAGATAGTGTATCATCCACAAGGAAGCCCAAGTTCTATGCCTTTAAAGATGGAGTAGGCAGAGCACTTGGGGTAGCAGGCTAGCGCTGTGGACCCCAGAGGGCAGGGTTCCTGCCCAAAATCAGGGCCTCAGTTTTGTCCACATTGAGCTTGAGTGAGTTGTTGTTCATCCAAGAGGAGATACAACTCGGGCCCAAACTGAGATGGGAAGGTCCATGATTATTAGCAGATGACAGAGTAAAGATGATCTGGATGTCATCTGCATAGGAAAAAAGGGACAAGCCACTACTTTGTACTTCATCCGACAAAGGGCAGATGTAGATTTTAAACCGCACCGGGCTCAGAACAGAACCCTGCAGAACCTCTGAGGAAAGTGCTTTTTGAATTGGACCTGGCAGTGGAAGAAAAGACCCGAAAGGACCAATCTCTAAGAAGGGATCAGAGCCACTCCAGAGCAAGATCAAGTACCATCAATCTTTCCACCAGAATGAAATGGGACACAGTATCAAAAGCAGCACTAGGTTTTAATAAGATGTGTGGCTGTCTCACCCTCATCCAGGCACGGTCTTAGAAGCTCAGTTACACCCAAGGAGTGAATTCATTAGAGTGTCCAACCCTAAAGCCAGACTGAGATGGATGGAGATAGTTTTGAAATCCACAAATGAGGTCAGCTGGCCATTGACCTGTTTCTCCAAAATCTTGAATAAAATAGATAAGAAAGATATTGGATAGAAATTTGACAGATTGGCTGGGCCTAAATTAACTTTTAAGAAGAGGAAGAACCATAGCATGTTTCCACTTCTGGGAGAAAAACCTTTCCCAAAGTGAGGCATTAAGAAGATCCATAATCATTAACGACAGGCTACAATTCAATTGACTGAGCATGTGCGGTTGGAAGGGATCCAGTAGGGAGCCAAACTCGATGGACTGAAGAATGGATTTGAAAGGCCCAGTGCCCAAAGTGGACTATGTACTAAGTTTAGAAGACCGACATGCAGCGGTCCGGAAGCCTTGACATATGACAAGAGAGGTAGTGAGTGGCTGTTTTTACAGCAGTACCATTCAGTTGTACTCCTTATGTACAGTCACTAGTCCATTGGGTGTGAATATTTTCAACTTTTTGAGTACAAAAAAAAGGCGAGTTCCTAGTATTGAGTTTAAGAAAGGGAAGGAGAGGGAGACAAATTACAAGGGTCCTATAATTCCTTAACTACTGTGAAAAGCGTTTTGGAACAGTTTTAAGCCCTTAGAAATGTATTTGAATAAAAAGCTGCTCAAGCAGATTTACTGTGCCTATGGTATTTTATAACGCAGCTCTGTAATTGGTTTTGGTGTCCTCCTCCTAGGACTTTCTCAAAGCCTTTCTAGGACCTTGCTTTGTTTCTTTTCACGTTTGAGCATTTTTTTGACAAATAAGCTTGTGGTAGAGAGCGGCCTAAATGTTTTACAGTGGCTGGTGCGCATTTTTCCACTGCCTTCATAATCCAGCATTAAATCTCATTATGATCGACAGGTGTTTAATATCAGGCCTGGTGCAATGGAGTAGTTTCTTGAAAACAGAAACATACAACTTTGACCAGTTCTTTGGTTTTGTCACCAGCGTAGCATGTATGGGTGAATAGCCAGATGCAACTCTGATATTAAAAGGCATGGTGAAATGGTCAGACTAAATTAGTGGGCAGGGAAGAAAGATGACCAAGTCTGACAAATGTGAAAAAATTGGGTCTGAAAGTTGGCGTGCTACATGGGTGGGAGTAGCATTTCACAAATTCAGATTGAGGACCCCAAGATCCTCTATGAAAGTTGAACTTTGAGTACATTTGGGGTCACCCAGGTGAAGATTATATTCACCCATTAACATGAAGTTGGCTGATTTTTACAATGTGCGGGGCACCAAATCCAGACAGGAAGTGCACCAGTTTCATGCATAACCAGAGGGACAGTACACCATGGCACCTAATAGCGTACATTTGTGTGTAAGCAAAAGTGCGGATAGCACCACTTCACAGGCAGGAACAGGGAAGTCTTCAATTGTACTCTGGAAATAATTTTTAAAGACTATGGTAATCCCTGCACCTGTCCTGTCTTTCCATCTCTTCTGACTATAAAACATTGGGAGGGAGAGCTGCTATTACGTCGGGTAAGAATCACTCATGTAGCATGGTCTCTTTTAAGAAACCAAGCATCTGGTTTAAAGTCCCATAAGAAGTTAAATAGGTCTTGCTGAGGTTTAGACAGGTGCTGGCAATTTATGCTAAAAAGATTAAATTCTTTAGCAGAGTTAGATTCACACGGTGGTATAGGGATCGGAACTGCTGTTCTAAGTGAAATGTCTGGGCCGCTGGTAGAGGATAAAAGGATAACATTGTAAGCATTAGTTTGTTATGTAACAAAATGTATAAAACGCATAGCTACCCTAAAGACTGGGCTTCCCAGTACTAGTCCAGAAGCAAAAGCTAACTGCAGCAATGGCCTGAGTGGAAAAATCCCAAAAGAAAATATTCCTAAGAGGAGACAAACCAGGTCTTTAGAGTCTTCCTGAGGGACCAGTGGTTCTGAATGTTCCTTATGGAAAAGGGAAGTGTATTCCAGAGAGCTGGGGCTTCCGGGGTTGGGAAAAGCACATAAACGCTTGCTTTCTGGCTATCTAGTTAAAAGCCTACGCCCCCTCAAAACGTACTACGTCCCCAAAACAATTCCCAAGCAGGTTAACAAGTACTAAAACAATTAGCAGATTGAGCACTGCTACCTTTTGTATATTTTTAGACACCAATCAGACCCCTACCTAGCTTCCAGTTCCGCCTCTGTCTTTACTCTGAATGTGAGCCATATTTGATTCAATAGATCCCCAAGATCATTTTTTGTTGTACATGAAACTGCATAGCCCTGCTCTTCCAGAATGTACTACTGGATAACTTCATGTTTCATTTTTAATGAAGAATGACATTTCTGGTTAATAAAAAAAACCTCTTAAGATCTGTCCTGCTTCCATTGTCCAAACTGGAACAGAAGCATCAGGAGCAGACTGCTCACTCTACTAAATGGCCTATAGTTCAGCAAACACACAAAAGGTGACGGGAGGAATTTTTGCAGTAAGTCTAACCACTGCAAATCGCTCGGGTAGCATTCTTTTGTTCAACCTACCACCTCACTTTGGACCCAGCACAGGCAAATCAGTCTTGATTCTGCTCTGATGGGAACAGTCCAACCCGAACTGGCAAAGCAGCTCCTCCTGTTACCTAACTGCGAGTCATAATCCCAGATATGTGTCCTGTGCTCACTGTACCAATAGAACCAAGCTGCACCCGACTGATTAACCCAGTCAGGGCAAAAACAGTCTTTTATTGCTTGCTTTTTTGTTCAAGGAGGGATTAGCCTTGTAGTTAAGGCTGTACTGTCCCTGTTAAAGCAGGGTCATGACTGATTTTCACGTGGCTGGGTCCAAACTGAGGTGCCATGGTGTGTAGAATAACAATGGACTGGAATACGCCCCCAAGTAATTGTCAGTTGCTGGGTTTAATTAAAACATTCTATCCATCATATTTTGTATACGTTCGAGTTCAGCAAAGGCACAAATTCACTTTCTCTCTTTCTGCATCGCCAGGAGCCAAAGAAGGCCCACACCTGTATGGAAAAGAGAGAAGTGGCCAGGGGGAGGGAGGAGCAGTACATGTGAGAAGAGAACAATACATGTAATGAAAGGCAAGCATTGGCAAAGCAAATATGTCTTACATGTGTAAGAGCTCTTGGCTTTGTCAATGGGTTTTAGCCATGTTGCACACTAACGCATGGCTGCTGTTCAGCATGGCTAATAATTAGTGGTGTTGTGGAGTGTCGTTTGGTGTAGAGCGAATTAAAGTGGTGTGGCATTGAGGAGATTAAAGTGGCATAGAGTGGGTTACAGTTGTGTAGAGTGGCAGAGAATGGATTAGAGTGGAGTGGCGTAGGAGTGATCTAGAGTGTAGTAAAAGGCATGGAGTGACAGAGTGGCTTTGAGTGGAATGGTATTGAGTGAATTAAGTATCCTTGAATGGAGTCACAGACTGGAGTATCATAGGGGAAGTTGTGTAAAGTAGAATAGAGTGGAGTGGCATGGAGTAGAGCTTCATAGAATTGTAGCGGGACAGTGTTGTTGAGTCTCATTGTATGGAGTGGCATTGAGCGTTGTGGAGGGAGTAGAGAATTGTAGAGTGGAAGGGCGCACAACAGTGTGTCGTGGAGTAGTGTGTCAGAGTGGAGTAGGTGAAGTATTATGGAGTGAAGAGGCATAGAGTGGAGTAGTGTATGCATGGTGTGGTAGTACACTGCTATTACAGACAACACATTTTCAATTAAAATGACCATTACATTTGCGCACACACATAGTTTTACTGATAAAAGTATATAGCGCACAAACAATAGATAATGTGTGGAAATGTCTTCACTCTAGAGTTTTTTTGTTTTGAACGTATTAAAATATTTCTTTCTTCCACACTTCAGGGCTACAAAAAAGTGCTTCATTTGTGCTTTCCTAATTATAATATATTCTGAAATATCTGTACAGTTCATTTACAGGCATTTAACTTTTCTTGTGCTAGAAAGAAACCTTTACTTTTACATCATGATTGTCACCTAAATCCTCTTACTTTCGAAATTGAATGAAAAATAAACACTAGCTCCCTCAGAAGACAAAGCCCTACGTTTGACCTCTTTGAATGCACAGTAATTGTTAAAAGATTAGAAAAAAATGTAAGGCCTATTTATAGAAAGTGAGCACACGTGATAGAATACAGTAAATAGGCTATGCTCCTCGGGAGGGACTGACTCAAGCTGGACAACCTAAAACAAATAAAGCCAACAAATAGCAAACCACTCTGAGTTACAAAACACAAAGCCAATGATAATCAGTGGGTAGAATGCATTCTAAGGGAAGCTCTCCGCATATGATGACTTTAGCGTAGACTTTGACTTAAAAAAAAGTAGACTAGTGTAGCTGCAGTTAAATGGGCTTGTAGCAGTTTAATAACTGCACAGTTAATTTAAGCTGAGGATCAGCCTTTTCTCGTTTATGCCAATTGCCTTCTGGTCAACAGAAGCACAATCACTAGTTCTCTCAATGCCTTCCCAGGAGCAAAAGAATGCCACACCAATGTTGAAGAGAATACCACGATGGGGAGAGTAGCAGGCAATGGAGGGTTTGGAGATGAGTAGGCCACACTGTAGTTATAGTCTGCTCTGTAGAGAAATAGTCTAGAAAAGTCCTTTCCTCAGATGTCGAATTTTCTGATTCTGGAGCCCCTGTAGTGTAATGGTAAAAGTATGCTGAATGTAGAAAGCTAAGAGGCCTACTATTTTGGCAAGTTTCCTTAGGGATCTTGGTTATGGTTCTAGAACCTTCTGAATTTCTATTTTATTACAAGAATTTTGTGTTCCGGAAGTTGTCTAATGGAGCTGTCCTAGTCTATTAAAACACTCAAAAATTATCTAGTAATGGAGCTAAAATCACGGACCAGTCCCAGTTGATTACAAAATTTCAATCCCCCGAGGCACACCCGCCCAAATTACACATTGAATGGAACTCCACTAGAGCGAGTCAAGACTTTTATATACCTGGGGGTCACATTGACTTTGCACTTTACATGAGACCATCAAGTTTCCAAATCTTCCCTTAGACTTGCACAGATTATGGGCGGCATAGGCAGATTTCACAGAGCCTCAGCTTTTAAACCAGTTACCCCAGCCCTTGAGATATATAAAACACAGGTCAGGTCTGCAGCTTTGTACGCTGCAGAACTTGGGGGACACACGAACGTATGCAACTTACTGAAGGTTGAACAGGCCTTCATGCGACATCTGGTTGCCCTCCCCCAAAGCACGCCCCTTGTACCATTACGCTTGGATCTGGGCTTGGAACCCATTACCGAACTGGTAGCTGCACGACCTCTGCTCTACTGGAGAAGGCTCTGGTCTGTGCCGGAGCTCGCATCCTTTAGAGCAGAGTTCAATACAATTTGGGGGCAGCTAAAGAATAAGAACATACCCTGGTTGGTACATACAAAGGCTCTCCTCTACAAAATTGGCCTACCCCAACTATGGGACACACCAGAGGACAGCTGCACGAAGATGCAAAGGTCTGTACTAGTGGCGGCCGTAAGGTCATATAACCTCAAACTGCTACACTGCTCGACTTCTCTGGGCAGGCTGTCTACTGAGTTCCTACTGATGAAAGCCGAATCCAGGACGGAGGTGTTCCTGGACCTAGTGCAGCCTCCACTTGAAAGAAAACTATACATTCAATTGAGGCACGGCTCTATACCGATTGGGGCATTGACATCTAGATGGGCAAAATCGATGGAGGCCAACTGCCCTGCTTGTAACTACTGTAGGGAAGACATTGTACATATCTTCTTCTTCTGTCCGGCATATATAGCGAAATTCGGAAATGCTGGATTATCCCATTGTGCAAAAACCTGGGTTTCAGACAATGTGTACAAGCTTGCAGAGTTTTAACTTACGATACCGCCCCTCCCATTGTCTTTGCTGTCTCCCGATTTTTACTTGGCATGTGGCGGAGAAGATCTGTTTTTATTAATAAGAAATAATGGACTATTGCTTCTCATTTCTTCTCATCTTTGATAACTAACGTGTAATAACTTTTTACATTTTTATGTACTCATGGTTTTATCTCTGTGCTTGTATATATCTTATTGCACTTTTATGCTCATTGACCGAAATAAAGTTATCAAATGAATGAATGAATGATTACAAAATTCAAGTTATGAAGAAGAGAAAAAAGCCACCTGAAAATGGGACTTTCATGATTCATCAAAATGATATCCTCTTGCTCTGAGAAACTGCAAAAAAGTTTAATCAGTTTTGGGAAACACTAAGGATCCCAAAATAGCCTGATTGCAAAAGAGATGGTAGCTATGATCTTACACTTGGAAGTGAAGACATTTCTTCTGCCTCTGCCGTATTGGAGAGGTCTACAAACTTGGAGAGGTCTATAAACTTCTCTGAGAACACGATTTTGCCAATTGTGAGTTTGAATGGGTCCACGAAGGTGCATTATGGTTTCCATTTTGAAATGCTTGTTAAAGATGAAGGCCTTTACATTTTTTTAATGGCTGGGCAGACTTTCAATTTCAGTAACAGTGTGTTGTGGGAATAACTTTTACTGTCTATTAGAAAGCATCTTGAACAACAGAGCTATAATTCTACTTTGTATTAGTGTTGTAGCTAAAATAGTCCGGGGGGGGGGGTATAAATATTTTAATGTGTAAAATGGTGGTTCTTCTGAGGTGAGAATTAAGCTGGCTTTGTATACATACCACTCCACTAGTTGTTGTGTGCTTAAATAATACTAGAAACAATTGCTTGCATTTATGTAAAGCTAATCCATCTTTTGATGCTAGTGCATAAGAATAGTTTTTAGCCCTACTAGTTTAGACCAATGTGTCTATTTTATTCTAACAAATGGTAATGGTGCACTCTTAATTTCTCAAAATATTTTACCTGCAGGCAACGAAGAGTTGTGGCAAATAAAAAGATAAGCTGTATAATCAACATGCTGATTAATAGAATCTTGCCCATAATGAACATTGGGCATTGCTTCCATCTTTTGCATAATACAATGTCAAAGATAGTTGTGATCATGGAGCTCAGTACCATTTTTGGAACCCGAATCCCCTGATATCTTTTAGGTTGTTGAGTAGCCTGCCTTACAGTTTCGTAGAGGTCTTGTTCGGAATTGTCAAAAATAATACCTGTTTTACAAGTGTTAATCAGATTCCTACGTAAATTAATAAAAACCTGAATTAATGCAAAAGCTTGGGTTAATGTTTCCAGTTCAGCCTTGAAAAAGAGTATCTTCTTGTCCACATAATTAAAATGTTGCCATGTTTCGGGGCTGGAGTACAGATATCTGGGAGTATGTGGAACAGTGGTTAAAGGTCTTAATAACATATTACATTAACATGTATGATAAAAGGCACCTCTAGAGTGTTACTTTTGTGACCTTAGTCTAGCCGCTTTTCTGAATTTATTACTAATTTAGTGGATGATCCACTCGACAGTGTTTTTATCAACTGAATAAACCATACCTGTCCACAAATCAAACTTTCTCTTAAGATACCTTTCTGACAAGACCCAAAAAGAGAATATACTAGACATGGTCCTCATGTCAAGATATAATTCTTGATTTGGTAGGCCCCTTAACGAAAATACTAGACTTTTCAGAAGATTAAACGGGTCCGATATCAGCCCTTATTCTTTCACCAACTGATGCAGTTCTTGGTTTATATACTAATAATGGAAACAGTGTTATGTCCACATTGGAGGAAGTTAGAGAAACTGTACCTGTGAATAAGATTTTGGAGCTTGATTGCTCCAACTTATGTTTGCTTCCTCTGATAAGGCACAATTTAATATCGGTAAAGTTTTGGTGTGTCTGAGGTCACCCTATGCGTTCGGCAGATAGTAGATCATCGGGCGGGCTCAAAGAATGAGCTTCTGCCATCAAATTTTGTTGGATTTGTGAGAAACAAACAAGCTGGCATTCCTGATATGAAATCTTATTACTACTTCCCCACCAGCAGGAAGTCTAGTGGCTCACTTCTTTCACAGTTGGCTCATTCTGACTTCAAATAAGACAGGGTTTCTATACAGAATTTTAAAATACAACTTGAAGTCACTCCTGGCTGAGCTTTTCTTCAAAAGACAAACTTTTATCTCAGGACATTCTAGACCTAGTTCAAAAGATTGCCAGTGAACATGTTTATCCTCATCCTTAGGGCTGTAAAAAAACAAGCATTTGCAATGCAAAAAGTCTTGCATTATTAAAGTTTGAGCTATTGGCATTGCTAAATAATACAACGCCAATAGCTCAAACTTTAATAATACGAGAACTATTGCATTGCAAAGGTTTGTTTAGACAGTGGTGGAGTTTATTACGAGGATTCAATGAATGCTTATCAGCAGAGGGACTCAGAACCTGCCTCACACTTTTTCAAGTCGATCTTCTGTGAAAACTGGGGAATGAGCCAAATGTGCCTAAATCTGCAAGGACAACTGATGAAAACTGGGACTAGTCCGGTAAGTCCGGGATACCTGGTCACCCTAACTTAGTGAGAGGTAAGCACGTGGATCCTCATAACTACTTTCAGGACGGGATGGTGTGTGAATGTCGGGAGCAGGTTGGACTTTTTTTTGCATAAAATTTCCGACTTCAAGTTGGGACGCGCGTGTGCTCCAGTTGAAAGGCTAAGGTGGACGGTGCACCTTATGACTGGGTTGGCTGGGAGAATGCAAAAGGCGAGGCGACAACTTCGGCCCTGTGAATAAGTTCTGAGGTGGTGCTGAAGACTATGGAATACGGCTGTGAGATCGGTGGCTGTACTTTAGCTCTGGAATGAGGTTGCAACCTGAGTGGTGGTGCTGAGGACTCTAAAATAAGGCTGTGGTGAGCGTGGCTCTCGGCTCTGGAATAAGGTTGTGATCTCTGATGTGGTGCTGAATGCTCTAGCATACGGTTGTGTGCTTGGAGGTGACATTTCTGTTCTGGAATATGTTTGTGTGTTGTGAGGGGGCACTTCGGCTCTGACATAATGTGTGTTTTGAGGTGGCACTTCGGCTCTGGAATAAGGTTGTGTGCTTTGGGTGGCACTTTGGCTCTGGAATAAGGTTGTGTGCTTTGAGGTGGCACTTCTGAATTGGAAACTATTGTGAGCTTTGAGGTGGTGCTGAAGGCCCTGGAATATGGTTGTGAGCTCGGAGGTGGCACTTCGGCTCTGGAACTTAGTTGTGAAATCTAGTGAGATACCAAAAGCTCTAGAATAGGATTGTAAGCTCGGTGGTGGTACTTCGGCTGTGGCTGTGAGGTTTGAGGTGGAGTTGAAGGTTCTGGGTGATACTGAAGGATAGGCGTTAGGACTTCTCTATAGGATCTGGGTGGCACCGAGGTGGCATTACGGGCTCCATGTCTGTGTTACAGACTTTGGGTGGAGTTAAAGACTAAAGGGTCCTGGCACAAGAGAGTGCTGTGGGTTCTCTGTTCGCTTATCAGAAACTTTGTAGCGCACATGTGCCCTTAAAATGGTTTTGCAGCACTGTAGGATGGTGTTGGTACCACAGACATGCTGCTACGGGCTTCGCCAGCCCGGGGGTGCAGGCGCTGCCGCTGATGCCACAGCTGCCGGGGAGCAGGTTGGGCAGCGCTGCCAGGAGTGGGGGCGCTGGATGCAGCTGGCAGCAGGGGCTCCGACCGGAAGAGTCCTGCACTGGAGGGGCCTCTACAGTTCCCGAAGACACCGCTGCAGGTGGAAGCCACGCCGGTAGTGCTGTTCACAAAGGAAGAAACTTCACTGCAATGTAAGTGAGGCATAAAGAACAGTTAGGACGAGCGTTCAAGAGTAATTAAGAAGTCACAGAAATGGAAAAGCAAAGTCCACTCTCTGCAGGCAGCAGTTAGCAACGGGGATGTGGGTGACTCTGTTAATGCACAACTTCAAAAAGTTTCAAAGTCACTCTCCTTTGAGGTAATTAGGCATAAATACTTTTGATTTTTTTTAATTGAAACTATTAAAAATAGCACAGTATTTTTAAAGAATACAGCTGAGTCTTCCTTTTGTAAATCCCAATAATTTTACGCCTGTCGTATTTGAAAGGAAGCATTTTGTTTTTGTAACTTTATGGCAATATTAAACCAGTGGTGCACGCGCACCACAGAGGGGCGGGGGAGGGAGTGCGGCAGCGAGGTGAACGCGCACTGCTGCACGTGCTGTCCACGGTCAGGAATGAGCGTTTCAAAGGCGGGACATTGTCCCGCCTTTGCCCAATCGCGTGCCGTTATTTTTTTTAGAAAAATGCACGCGCAAGCCATTGCCAGACAGGGGTAGCTTTCTAAACCCCGTACAAGAGGTCTCATACAGCGCACTGCAACGCATGCGCGAGACCTAAAAAGGATGACTAACAGCTAATTTTTTTATTTTTGCATTGCCAAATTGCTAGCTTACCTAGATCCCTCCCTCATAATCTAATTAAAGTTTCAGCTCAATTACTTGGCTAGGTTTTTTTTTTTAACAAGGAAAGATTCATTGACATAGGGCAATGGTCTTCTCTACCAAAGAAAACACTTAATAAAATCAGTCTAGAATAGCTAACAAAATATCAAAGTAACTCCTTTCCCTGTATTCTAGACTAAAATTCAGACTAATTTGCAATTTTATATTTACTTGCCAACGACTCCCCCACCAGGCCTTTTCTGACTGGCTTGTCCATAGGTATTCGAACGTGAGTGTTCATAATTTTGAGTTATTAAACTGCAGAGTGAGGATGTTAAACTGGTGTTGCACTTCAGAGACCGGCTTTGAAGCAGATACACGGCTTAACAAGAGTTTACAGTAGTAGGCCTGTAAAATATACTCCTGTCAATATTTTGTGGATTCCGTTTTGGCAAGAGCTAATTGATTTAGGCGAGTGTATTTACTCATGCAAAACCCTGCAGAGCAAGTGCTAATTCACCTGTGAAACATGTATCCTCCAGTTGGAAAATATTCAACTCAGGCCACCCCCAGTTTACAAACTCCTTTCCCCTCCCATCGCCACCTTATCTTTTAGAGGGGTGATCAGTTCACATCCTGGAAACCTTCTACTCTCTTTGTCATGAGTTTATTACCAACATTTCCATTGTGGAAATGGGTTGAAGAGGAGGTGGTGAATGCCCTTAAACATGTAACGTTGTGGGTGTTTACAAACTCACGACAGTGCTGCCCTGGAACCAAACCTTTCCACGTGCTAACATTCCATGAACAGATTTTTTTTAAGAATTGGGCCTCCAAGATTTTGTCTGACAGGAATAGGATTACTATCAAATAAAAAAGTCATTGAACTAGTGGTTGGTAGATTTCCACAATTAAGGCACACAAAGGAACCGAGGCACTGTGACCTGAAGTGATTTCTCTCAAAATTAAGCAGGGAACTGAAGTGGGGGCGAGCAGACTGCGGTTGCACCTTAATACCCGTTTGTTTGGAGGGGACGCCGCACGCCTCTGTATTCATTCTCCGTGGTGTGTGTGAGCGATTGTTTGTGTGATTTCGGGCTGTGGAATTAGTGGTCCTCTTTGCACAGTCCTAGCGTGACAGCCAGTCAACCGACGGCAACCCATTGTTTAAGTATTTAGTCTAGTTTCCGCCGTTTTATGCCGGAGTCTGATAATTAAGTAACCGGTTCGAAGCCGCCCTCGTCAGAGGTGTGTTGCGCACACCCCCCCCAGCCCTGTCACCAGCGCCGAAGCCTCGTGCTCCTGTTCACTAACGTTTGGATTTGGTTCGCGGGAATGCTGTCGCCATTTGTGGTAGTTGGAATTTTTGTTGCATCCGACACCATTTCCTTTCTTCTGCACTCCGTGTAAAGGGCGCTCCTCGCGCTGTCCCTCCTGGGGCCTCTTACTTCTGGCATCCCTAATGTGTTGTGTTCTTGGCGCCTGGGAGCAGCGCCTTTCAGGGAGATCTGATAAGAGACAAAAGCTGGGTAATGTGACTCTGAATAGGGATTGCTGAGTAATCACAAGGGCGGATGTCCCCTCCCCGCCCCCTCCTCACCCCCTCTCACCCCCTCCAACCCCCCCCCCCCCCCCCCCCCCCCTCTCGGCAAAAGCGCGGGCGTTACTGCAGGTGATGGTTCCAAAATACGCCGTCTCCGGTAGTAGCGCTATCGGCTGCCGGGTTTTGCTTCCGCTCCATTAAACTCGGACATGTGCCCCTCGTCAATCACACATAGCGCGGCACCCACTAGTCTGTTGGGAAGGCTATTACGATTCCCATGACTAGTAATCCTGCCTCCTTGCGTTTGCATCCCAGGATCCATACGTAAGCGTGCTCATTGTGTTTATGTATCTATGGGTGGAGACAATTCAGCAATATAGGTCCACAGGCAGCGATTGAATGGCCTTTTGAATTTGATGGTTAGCCTAGTGTTGTGGACCATTCGCTTGTGCGTTTTCCCAGTTGGCTCACGCCTCGCCAGGTGTACTCCGTAAATACTGTGGGTTGTATGTTTTCTAAAGCCCTATGCCCCCTTGATTTCGACCCTCTCTCCCTCCTTGTTGATCTTATTTGGTATTTTATAGCCGCAGAGACTAAGTTCTTTTAAAACGTACATAAGAACTAAGCCCTGCCTTTGGCACTTCAGTGTTAAGATTGTTGAACCGGTTTAAGAGAGATCGTTGACCGTCACTTTATAAGTAACTGCCATTAAGTTGAGTCTTTGAATTTATAGTAATCTAAATTATAGTGACTCCAGAGCCAAGTGTAGGTTGCAACAAGCAGCGCTCTCAATCGTACATCTATAATACATGACTGTATCAAACAGTTCAACTTTTAAAGTTAGGATGTTTCTTTATCCGGTGTTTAGGTAATCTTCATATGGCTAAAAGGGCAGTTTAATAAAAAAACCCGTGGCTGCAGGATTTCATGTATCAATGCCCTTTAAAAAGGCATCCAGCCTTTACTAATTTTTTCCAATACGTCTATCACGGTCTATGCCCTTATGCATTCTGTAGTTAATTTTGTGGCCTTCCATATATGGCCCGGTCTGCTCGGATGGTGCTACCTGAGGAGACGTCGGCAGCAAGAACTCTGCTTTTGTAGTCAATGATTTGGAAGGTAGACTTGCCAGCAGGCTAGTAGGTATTTGGAAGAAGCTTTTTCCACATGACCTCGTCTTTGGACGTGTTCAATGTGGGGTTCTAGATTTCTTTAATAGACCTCATTTGTTTTAAACACCGAAAGGCCATGTTATGAAAAATGTGTGCAGAAACGACCGACTGTGTATTTGTACAGCATACTATCACCTGCAGGTTATCCTGGTTCTGAGCAGGTGTGTGTCTAGCCCTGCTGATGGGAGGATGATTAATTGAAAAGTCAGGTCTTCAGCTTCTTACGGAATTCAAGAGAGCAGGAGGCTCTTATGTGGAGAGGGAGGCAGTTCTATGCTTTAGAACTTTGTTATGCCAAGCCCCCATGAGCAAAATGTTTGGTGTTAGAGTTCCCCCTCCAACATTTGAAAGGGCAGATAGAGACCGGTAAGAAGGCTTGCTGAATCGTCCGTATGTTGGGAATTCCACTGGGCAAAAGCCCCATTCAGGTCCTCTTACCAAAGCCCCAATTCATATCTTTTCTGCAATGTCCTATCCTGAAAGCCCTGAAAATTCGCACCCAGACCATAACTGCCAAGTTTTCTGAATACTTATGCGTCATATTTCCATGGTTACAGTGTACTTAGGGGTGACATTCAACGACTAAATGTGCAACACTTACAGGAAGACTTTCCCATGAGTTAAAACAAACAATGAAGTACATGGAAAGCGCTAGATCTCAGAAATTACACAAAGTAATGAGAAGCATTTAAAAGTTCTAGAAATTTTGAAAAACATCTGCAATGGAAGGTCACTAACCAACTACCCCTTAATGAACCAACCAACACAAAAAATTGAGTGACTAATGCATTTTAGTGCCGTAATGCAGACACCAGCACTAAACTGCTTTAGTCTAACCACTGATGTGTGGTACTTGACAGGGCAACCAGACTCATTCTCCAGAGTTCTTAACAAGACATCCTCTAGAAAGCACACTATGGACCCCCTCTGCAAAACCCTACCTCAACTTTCACTGAAAAGCACCACACAGATCCCACCTGTAAAAGCAGTTCTCCAGCCCCATTCTAGAAAGCACAATTCAGACATCCTTTACCAAGCCACATCCAGAACCCACTTTGTAAGACCGCATTCAGTACCCCTTTTCATAGCACCACCAAACCTGCCAAAACCCAATCTAAAACTCCTATTCAAATAGCCGTCCAAAACACTTCTGCAAACTACCACTGGGGTATCTTTTTCAAACCACAACCAACCCCCATCTTCTGAATCCCATCCAGACAGTTGAAAAAAGAATTGTACAGTGCACAATGTTCAGTGTCCCTGTTCACCCTTTGCTATCTAATGAGTTTCCGAGTACAAGCCATTCTCCCTACAAGCCCATCTGCCTTTAAAAATGAGGCCAAAAATGCACTAATGAAAACCACTAGTGAGTATTTTTCTGGGGCTTCTGCTTGCCACTGGCGAGGCATGGACTGACCTCCACTACCCATCCTCCCCCCCCCCCCCCTCCCTAGGGGACGCGCCACACAGTTTGAAGACCACAGCTTTAGAGTGATGTAAGTGAACGCCTTTGCCCTTGATCATATTCTGTGTATGTGAGGGATGTGTGGAAGTTGGAGTCCTGCAGGGCAGAGTTTTCTGGGTGGTGGCTGGAAGATGCTTCTGTACAGGTGTGTAGTGCCTTGAATCATTGAATGGGTGAGTGAGGAGTTTGAAAAGAGCAGGTTTGTGTATTGAGAGCCATTGGAGCTTCTTGAGGTGTGATGTGCGTTCCATGTAAGAGATTGAGGATGAGACTGGCTGCAGAGTTCTGGATGGTTTGTAGTCTTCTAGTGAGTTGCTTGGTGATCCTGGTGTAGAGGGTGTTCCTGTAGTCCAACTTGCTAGTGACTGGGTCAGTGAGTGGCAGTTTTGCTAATGTTGCTTGAGCGGCATTTAAAGACCTTTCCCAGCATCTTTAGGTTGTGGAAGCAGGGTGCAGTGACAGCATTGACTTGTGTTGTCATGTCCAGTTTGCTGTTGATTTGTTGAGTGGTTCCTGGCAAGGGTGCTGTGCATAGATTTTAATTCGGCTGGCCAGCAGTTGGAGTCCCATGGTGGGGTGTTGTTGCTGAAGGTCACTACTTCTGTTTTGATGTTGAGCTTGAGACATTTACCTTTCATTCAGTTTGCGACTTTAGTTATGCAAGGGGTGAATGTATTTCTTGTGTTGTGGGGGGGGGGGAGTTGTATGAGAGGAAGAATGAGTTGCATAGGAGAGAATGTTGTATGTGTTAAAGAGAGTGGGGGTTGAACAATGAACCTTGAGGCATTCCACAGATAAGTTTGCGGGCTTCAGAATAGTAAGGTGCCTGGCTGACTGCTTGTGTTCTATCCTTTAGAAGGAGCAAATCCAGCGGAGAGTAGGTCCTGGGATGCCAATCTCTTACGGGTGCCTGATGAGGATGGTG